>NC_084934.1:8127500-8752500 GCF_958298935.1 Phragmites australis
CCTTGTCGCTTTAAGGAATGGATCGATATGGTGAGGCCATCTTACAATGAGGGATACATCAGAGAGGTTGAAACCAAACGTGAGTATGAGATAAGAATGGCGGAAGCACACCAGAGACAGGAGGCACGTCAAGAGCGCCAACGAGAACATCAGCATCAAGAACAGGAACGCAAGCGACAAAGCAGATGATCTTCAAAGGCAGGGAAGGATCTCCGCCTCAAAGAGGACATTTTAAAAATACAGGAGGCGGAACTTAAGAGGTGTGAGAAACTACTATAGAGGCATTAAGATCTCCTGCATCACCAGGAAGAAGCGAAGCGTGAAGTAGCACGTGAAAGAGGGGGGGGGGGGAATCCCTGATC
This sequence comes from Phragmites australis, assembly GCF_958298935.1. NCBI lineage: Eukaryota > Viridiplantae > Streptophyta > Magnoliopsida > Poales > Poaceae > Phragmites > Phragmites australis. Next base: position 8,127,863 of record NC_084934.1, read on the forward strand.
CATACTGTAGACTTCCAACTTTGTAATAAAAATGCTTCGTAGTTCAAACCCTAGTACTGATACGTAACATTTGAATCCCTTGTACTATGACGTTACGTGATGGGGTGATTGTTTATTGAAATTGGAATAACACGATACAAGGAAATAGATTACAAGGCTAAGGCAACATATTGAGGTACAATGCTTGTAATCATACTGACTTAGAATGAACTACGATGACTCTCTTAACTCCCAGCATCCGCCATCATCATAGTGTGCCGGTGGAGGAGGAGGAGGAGGAGACTTTTGGTGGCACGGGTAGAGGCACTAGGGACCGAGACATACTGTGTGAACATTGAGGTGTATAACAAGCTTGTCTTCCTCAGGAGGAGTTGGGATAGCATCAACCTCCCATTGCAAGTCAAAGATATGGTCTTGGAGGTGATAAATGTAATCTTGGATGATTTGTTCAACATAAGGATCGACCCATCTCGTGTAGAAGCAGTTGTCATCAGAGTCGGAGTCCTGCAAATATGCACAAATTTACTACTAATTTGTACATATTATATGATGTTAAATTTGTTAGAGCTCTCACCCTCCCAAGAGAATATCGAAAGAATCATCGTCCTCAGTTAATGCAATCATCATACATCTACACAACACAATCCTATCTACGTTTGTGATATTTTCGATGAGTTCACAAATCACACGTCTTGAGCTTCATTCCTCGGCACATAGTTTGAGCATGCATTGTATTTCCGTTGCATGATACATTGTTTCTTGATCTATATGCTACATCAAGGGCTCCAATCCGAAATATGCCACATTTCTTTGGACTCTTGATCCAACAGCCTCCATAAGTCTCACTCCAAAGTAAGACTCTTTTTTATCAGTCCAGAGTAAGACTTAATTTATGATGAGTTCCGTACAAATTAAGCCTGATGAACTTGAAGCCTTTTCCCCCTCTTTTCTTTCTTTTTTTTTTGGGTGAAGGATGAGCTTTTGGAGCTAGCCGGCTACCAGCATTGTAACATCTAATCCTTTGACATTTCTATCTCTTGGCTAGTGAATGGTCAATTTTGTTTTATAGTAAAGCACATGAGTGCCATTGTTCAGAATAGTGCAGTGACAATATGAAATTGCCATAGATTGTCGCTAACAGTGGCGGCTAACGGTGAGTTTTTTCTTTTTTTAGAAATAGTTAGTAATTTAGGATTAGTTAAAAAAAGAATAGGTAAGAAAATCAGTAATTAGGAAAAACTGTAGGATCTAAAACATCGATTAGAGAGGGGTGAATAGATGCTTCATATTTTTTTGATAGCTTTATCTTATTTTGTCACCTAACGCACCTTAAAACTAAGAGCAGAAGTAAAAACTTAAAAAAGACATGCTGCAATAAAATATTCGCAAAGAAAGCTCGGATCTCGTGGATGTAGATGAATACTAGATTCCTTTGAAACTCATTCTACAGGTCATAGCCATAAAAAGATTGTAACTCGAAAGAAGAACGCTTTGCTCCAAAAGAATGATCACTGGAAGAAGAAGTTCTCCGAGTTGATGATCTAGAGGCAAGGCAATTCAAGACCCACTTGTATATGATTTGTATATGAATTTTATACCTCCAGTAACAAGAACAACAACTTCCTAATATGGGAAAATCTCAGCTCATCAACCAAAACTAAAATCACAATCAAAAAAGAAAAGCTCACAACAAAGCAAGAGAGCCAATAGAAAAAAGCTAGAAGGAGATGAATACAAGCATCGGAGAAAACATACACTTCATTTCTTACAAAGGTCAGCCCTATTTTCAGCAGATTACAAGATATTTTCATCACAAAAAGCTCTCACCTATTACAAAGGCTAAGCTCTACTCTTGCTTTCCATGGGCTCCTCCTCTTCTGATCTCCTGTCCTCGTTTGAGGAATTGTCGACATCGCTGAGTGTTGCCACAAAAGCTCGAGATGCCACCTTGGCCACCTTCTTGGCAATCTTCTCTAGGTTTTTGAAGAAGTGCTTCTTATTCTTCTTGTGCTTGTCGTGGTTGTGGCCTTGATCTTTCTTCTTCTTGAGCTTTGGGCAATCCGCCTTGAAATGAGTGGTATCCCCACACTCATAACAAGCGGGAGAGCAACCTCTTCTCCAGTCTCTTTTGTTGTTGTAGAAGAGATTGAACTTCTTCACGATCAAAGTAAGGTCCTCATCATCAAGTGTGTCCACCTGCTCCTCTGATATAAATCAAGGAAGACAAAGGAAAGCCACTAGGTGAAAGGTTAGCACAAAAAAGTCAACTCCAACAATACTAACATCACTAGGTTCTAAAACCTACGCCATGTCAGGAGACAGGGGGTTTTCTAGGCCTGTTCTAGCTATCTTGGCTATCTCTATGGTTTGAGCTTACTGAAGAGTTCGTCATAGTCAACGTGTCATAACTGGATGACTCTTTAATGCTCAAGATCTTCAATTCCCATATACTATGGTGAAGAGTATAGAGAAGCTTGATCGCCCTCTCATGCCGTAACACTCTAAATTTTCAATTTTCTCAACAGTTTAAAATTTTGCTAGAATTAAATAGGAGTTGTAGATTTAGTTTAAATTTAGAAGGAAATTAATTTCTAAATTTAGTTTTCCATATGTTATATTTATGTTTGATGCATTCATGCTGCAGTAGTTGCATCAGGTTTTTATGTGTGGAAGATGTTTACAAAAGCTCTTTAGAAGGCGTTCGTTTAAAAGCTGTTTGCAAAAATTTTCTGAAAATAAAAAAGCCTTTTTCTAATTCCTCAACCCTCTTAGGCCGTTTTCCTACCCAAAACCCAGTCCAATTCCCTTTCTCCCTCTCTCTCTTTCTCTCCCTCGAGCCAGCTCCCCCTCCTTCTCCCCACATGGGCCGAAGCCCATCTTCTTTTCTCCTCCCCCCCTCATTTATCTCTCGGATCGAGCTCACCTGGACAAACCGGCCTTCTCCCACGTGCGTGCCAGCCTCCCCTCTCTACCACGTGGGTTGGGCTCAAGCTGACGCCGCGCTCCTCTTCTTCCTCCTCCACTCGGCTCGATCCCCTCCACCGGTCGCCACAAATCCCGTGCCTCCCCACGTCCTCTCCCCTCCCCGTAATGACCGGATTTGAAGCTTTAAGCCCTATCAAGCCACCCTATCAGTTTCCCCCTTCATTCCCCTCCATAATGCTCGAGTTATAGCGGAAACCACAGGCCATTATGGACATTGCCGCCGCCCATTTCACCTCCGAGTCTCGGCCTTCCGCTCACTCTCGCACCTTTTTAAGCCCCCCTGTGACCTTCACAGCAAGGTTTCACATGTTTTCCATCCGCTCACTTACCACTTATGATTTTTCCTTCTTTGGTAGTCTCTGCCACCATTATGCGACTACATACAGTGGATCGATAATGAGCAGAATGAAGCTGATGTATTCCTCATGCACATCCAACACTGGACGACATGGAGACGATTCCATAAAATAGAAGCCAACGAGAGAAGAGAGACGACCCGTAAACACCTACAAGAGGAAGAGCAGAAGAGGAGTGAAGAGCAGAACCGCTCAAAGCGGAGATGCGTGAGGCAGATAGGGAGCAGAAGCGCGAGATGGCACATCAGGCTCGTGAAGCTGGATCTGAGACGGCGAGGAAGGAAAAGTACCAATGCTATACTCAATAGAGTGTCAATATTTCTTTGGCTGTATCACATTAAATACATGATTCTTCCTAAATAAAAATATTTAACTAAAAAGCATAAAAATTACTAAAATGTCACGTGTCGGCATCTAGCGTGCCGAAGGCCGGTCAGCTCTCACCTAGCATGATAGCCATATCGGTGTCCATATCGGGTCTGTCGGCACGTGGCGTGTCGATAGGCCTTTGTGGCCACACATGCTTGTCGACAGGACCCTGACCCTACTACCACATAGGTTGTCAATATGTGGAATATTGATAGGTACTTAGTCGGTACTCCGTATGCCGATATGTACATATTCTTACAATTTTATAAATTTAGATATTATTTTTATAATTTTTTAATAAAATAATATTATTAAAAAAATCGTCGCTTGCTTGTGCGCTACGATTGGATTGGCATCGAATCGAAAAAGAAACATCACACAAACATCTCAGAAACGACAACGCAACAAACACAGATTATTTCACGATGTCACCCAGCCAATTAAATTGGTATGGAGGATCGAGCAGGTGCTTATTTCGCCAGCATGATGCTATTAAATTGTAGATTACAAGCTTCTGATTGTTTTTTTCATTATCACAATCTAGATTTTATTAAATTATAGACTAGAAGATTTTGTAGTGCAATGTGAATCGTGAGAATAAGATTTTAGGTTACGACCGTATATTTTTGCTTTTGCTTCATCCATACGTGTCACTGAGTATCAACTCAAACTTCGCCCCTTCCAGTCTCCTCGCCGCCAATTGAAGCGCCGATTCAGTCCATGGACAACAAACACTATGAAATGTAAGAAATGAGAAGACGTGTTTCTATATTGGAAAATATTTGTTTTCTTATTGGAAGCATGCTAATGGCGTTCCCGAATACCTATCTAAATAGGGATGTTAATGGGACCGATCTCAGATTCCTTGTGGAAAATTTTCCTATTAGGAGATAGGGATGGGGAGATTTTATTCTCCGTGAACTTATATGGAGATGGAGACGGGAAGGTGCTCTCCGTTCCCGTTCCCTGTTATATCCTGATATCATATATATATACACGTTTTTCTTGGTATATAAATGTACAAATATTACATTATGTAGAGTAAATAATAAATTATTTTTATTTTTTATCTGATCTATAATATTTAATTAATATTGTATTAATTACCCTCGTATGCATCAATAAATTATTTATTTATACAACATATACATTGTTAATATATAAAAATAATCAAATATTATTTAATTTTACATCCCCATTAAAGACCCAATCACCGTAAAATGAGGACAACATCTTCCCGATAATTAAATGGAGACGAGTATGGGACAAATCTTCCCTAATAACTAAATGAGGGCGAGTATGGAAGAAATCTTCCCTTAATATTTAAATAGAGATAGAGGATAATAAAACATATCCCGACAGATTGAGCCGTTGCCATCCCTATCCAAATAAAACTTCATTCCGCTGCATGGAACACTTGCTTCTAGCCGATGCATACCTACCCCAAATAAAAAGAAAGAAAAAAAAAGAGGAGAGAAAGTAGATGCATGAAGAAGCATCTCTGAAATGAATCTCATCCTTCGCTTTCAGTAGTAGTAGGCGAGTGAGTGAGCTCAGCAGACAGCTCAAGTGTAACCAACCAAGTGAGCAACCCACACCACGCTTCCTCCGGTGCCGGCGGGGCCCCGCCCGCGCGACAAGATAGGGTAGGGGGTCAAGAGGTGCGGGCCCACGTGTCAACGGTTGGAGGGGCTCCAGCGCTGGTCTCTCTCGATTGTCGCATCCACGGCGCCACGTTTGAGCGGGTCCACCGTGGTGGTGGTCCCGCGATCCGCTGCGCCTGCGTCAAGGGGTGGGTCGGTCAGCGGCTTCCAGCCGGCGCGGCGCAGAAGATCCACCGCGGGACCCACCGTGCGGTGGTGCGGTGGGCGAAGCCGTTTCACCAAACACGACGCCATCTTCGCCAACTCGCCCAACAGATATCCCTTTCCCGCTTTCCGTTCAGCCCCCCGCCCCCACCCTCACCCCCACCCCCACCCCGGCCCTCCCCACGACGCTCCGCGACGGCGAGCGCGGCGGGACGGGCACCCGACGCCGCCACTGCCACTTGACGCGTCGACCGCAGGCGTCGGAGGGCGGGGTCCACAGGACAGCATGGAGATGGAGATGGCGACGGCGCCGTCCTCCTCGGCGTGGGTGAAGTGGGCCGCGGAGTACACCAAGGCGGCGCAGGCTCAGGCTCGACCGCCGCCGGAATGGGCGGCGCGGGTGGCGGCGGCGTCAGAGGCGGGGGAGAGCGGGGACGTGCCGTGGTCCGCGGGGCTCGCGGAGGTGCTGGCGCGGGCGCTGCTCTCCGGGGACGGCGGCGCTCCCGCGGCCGCCGCGTGGAAGTACGCCGATGCCGCCCTCTCCGCGCGACTCGCGTCCCCAGCGCTCCTCATCGTGCTTCTCTCCACCAGGTACGGCCCAGGTCTGCGGCGGTGGCTACTGGGTAGCGTTTGTGGTCTGCAGCGAGGTTGGAGATGTGAATGCGCGTGTGTGATCCGCGCGTGGCTTCTGGGAATCGCGAATGAATGCATCAGTACTAGTTCGAATACGAGAATTTTTCCTCCGAATGACTTGAAGCCGACGTGGGAATGGAGGTTATTGCGCAGTGTTGCGGTGTTGCCCGTACATGAACTGGAGGCAGATGATGTCGTTAACACCAAGTATTTGAGGAGGGAAAAAAAAATCAAAATGCTGTGCATGTAAAACGCACAATGTGGATAGATTTATAGCAGCATAAACACTCCTATTCTACTACTGTAACATATTGGGTAGTGGGTATTCGAGTGTACACTAGTTGGAGCCATCATCAATTTTTCAGAGGAAGCAGAGTCCTTGTGATAGACTGATAGTTTTGTACACGGTATACCTTGACATGTTTTGTAATTGGAAAAAGAGTTACATAACCTAGTGGTGAAACCCAACAGATACTGATTAGTTCAGTGGCTGCTATTTGTTCCTTTTAAGTTGCGTGGATTCTGTGGTATGATGGAGTTATGACTTTTCACAATGTTGTTTTCATGGGTTTTATTTATTCTCTGCCTTGCAGGGTCATTCCTCATCGGTTTTCCAGGCCGACGGCATATAGACTCTACTTGGAGCTATTGAGGAGACATGGATTCAACTTCCGTTATCAGATGAAAGCTTCAAATTTCACAAAGTATGACCTTCCCTATCTGAATGCTCCCTGTAGTTTCTTAATGCATTCTATGTTCCATTCACAAGCTTGGAATTAAAAAACGGGGTCACAGGTGCAGTGTTCTGGATGACTTATCCAAGTATCAATTGAAATGGGCATTTTAGTGTCAAGTATTTGTAATTATAACCTTCTTGTATCTGTATAGTGGATAAGTGGATGCATCCATTATCTCAGTGTTGTATATGGTCCAGTTCAACATAAGAGCCTCAATTTTTCTCTGATGGAATGGTCCAGTTGTCTTGCAGAGTTGCAGTAATGCATACAATATATTATGTTGAACTGACCAAGGTAGCATTTATTCCAGAAGTTCTCTTCTGCAAATTTCCTTATATTCCTTTTTAGATCATTTCTTTATATTCTTCAATTCCTCTTACTTTGCCTTGCTTGTTCAGTGTTGTATATAATTTTAGCATGTTTGTCGTAAGAAGTGCTTCTATGTGTAGTCTTTTGGCATTATATGCTTGTTCCTTGCATGGACCTCTGTTCTTGGAATTTATCCCTCTAGCAGTCTCATAACTGCAAAGGTAAATAGAGTCCGCCTTGCAGGGTTCAAAATTTGCTGGGGCAATAAGAGGTTCCTGCTAAAGCCTTTTCGTACTTTTGCAGGATCATGGATTTAATAGACGAGAACCTTGGTCTCTCAAAGATATTTGGCTTTTCAAAGTGTCAACCAGGGGTCTTTGTTGTCCATTTTGTCCTCTGTATTTTATGGCAGTTGGTTGATGCTGTTTTGGATGATGAGGGCCTGTTAGCTTTAACTCCAGAGAAGAAAGCTCAATGGCCGACCAGGCCTGAAGATGTGAGCACATTTGAAGGAAGTGTTACTGAACAAAGAACTGAGAAGATTGAGAAGTTACAGAAGATGAACAGTGTGATAACTATAGAGCTCATTGAGCATCTTCTTCGCGATAAAGTAATTACTCGTATCCTATCATTGGCACGCGAAAACATGTATGGCTTTTCAACTTGAAGTACTCTCTTACTGAGTTATTTCTGCTCTCTCTCTCTTCCTATCATTTAGAAATGGTGAATTTGTCATTTTTCAATGATTGGTCACTAGAAAGCCGTTTAAATTTGTTCCCAATGGATTAGTCAAATAATTGTACCGCCTCTGCAATCCATAAGCTCTATAGACCTAACAATTTTACTCAGGCTTATGGACAAAGCCCTAGGTTTAAACCTGTTTGTGCAAGTTTAAGCTTGTGCCAGAACATGTCAGAACCAATGCATTTATGGAATGATCTCTGTATTATTTTTTTGGTGACAATGCAAACATTTGAACTAATTATCTAGAAACACTTAGGGTTATGTGCAAAAGAATTTTTAAAAAAAACTTACATTGGCTACACTTGTGATGTTTGATTTTCTTTACAACTTAGATAACCAAGATAGGAACTGAGCCTAACTCAGTTGGCGGGAGTTGTGGGTATACACCCCCACCAACTAGGTTCAAGTCATCTTCAACTCGAATTTTGGTGCTTATTTCTTCTTATTTACAATGTCACCTAATTCCTACTAGGTTGGTTGAGTTTTTTTTTTAATTACCAAGATGAATCTTGATAGAAACTGTGGCTTGGGACTCAAGGTTTGTTATGGACTAATGGGTCGATGCTAACATGAAGTATTGCAGTTGTTCATTAGAAGTTCATGACTGAAACCTAGTAGTCATTTTCTATACATATCAATAACTGAAGTGGGCAGAAAATTTATTCCCACTGAAAATACCTGAGTCGAATACACATGCATTTTTTCCTTTTTATTTTTTTAAAAAAGTTCGCTCGGTTTCATTTGATAACATTTTTTAACTGTCCTAAATGTTTCAGGCAATCTCATTGGGGGGCATTTACTAACCGGTTGCATTTGCTTGTGACAAACTCATCTACCTTACAAAATTCAGTGATATCCTTGGAACCATTTCAGCAGTTGATTCTAGGAGATTGCAATGTATATGGAGAATCTAAACATAATATGCGTAAAAGATTCCACCCAATAGTGGCTTCTAACCCTCATTCTTCTCCAATTGGACGATGCCTTGGTGCTAGCTATTCTGCACTATGGATTCCTATCGATATGTATCTTGAGGATTGCCTCGATGGTTCAATCGCTGCAACAAATTCCATTGAGATTTTAAGTGGTAATTTCGTCCATCAATTGAAATAAATTCCTTGCTTATATTGAACGATGAAGCCCCTTTTCGCTTATTATTGCTTTTAGCTGCTGTTATTCTAACTGAGTGGAAAATGCAGGTTTGGTCAAGGCTCTTCAAGCAGTCAACAGATCCACTTGGCATGATGCTTTCTTGGCCCTTTGGGTAGCATCACTTCGCCTTGTACAAAGAGTGAGCCTTCACCCTTCATTATGGTTATTCAGAAATCGTTATAATCTTTCCTATCCTAATCTTGGATCTTTTAAAACAAGCAGGAAAGAGAACCGATCGAAGGTCCTGTACCTCACCTAGACACACGACTATGCATGTTGTTGTCTATCACAACACTTGCAGTTGCTGACATAGTTGAGGAAGCAGATTCACTTTGCAATGAAACAGAACTCAACAGTCATGTGAAAGAAAAGAAAGCAATTGGTAATCTGCGTAAGGAATTGATGTTAAGCTTACAGACACTTGGTGATTATGAAAGTTTGCTTGTTCCTCCTCCATTTATCATCCCAGCAGCTAATCAGGCTGCTACCAAAGCTGCAATGTTTATTTCGGGAATCAACATTAGCAATGGCTACATGGAAAATGTCAACGGGAGGAATTATTGTATGTCGCTGCTCTTGAAGCATTTTATTTTTGAAGTACATATATAATTGACAATCTAGTTTAATCATCTAGTTATGGATGTATGCTAGTCTGACTATAAATCTTGTTTTAATTTTGATCAGCTGGAAATATGCAACATTTGATTGTGGAGTCATGCATCTCAAGGAATTTGTTGGACACATCAGCTTACTATTGGCCTGGTTATATTAATGGCCATGCCGACTCCATATCTCATACACTCCCTAGCCAACTTGCTGGGTGGTCATCTTTCATGAATGGTGCACCATTGACTCAGTCGTTGGTTAATATGTTGGTATCAACTCCCGCTTCAAGGTGTGTACCTTTTCTGCATTAATTTGCCAAGCTTTGGAATTGGCATTCACAGGAAAACTCATGAATTCATAAACAGTGAAAATTATCTTTCTGGATCATAATAATCATGTGAGTGTTATGTTTGTTTTCTCCAAAAGAAAAAAAAATCAAAATAAGCAGTTGCATTGTAGAAGGATGCATGCTTAGAGTATCACACTAGAGCTGAGCTATTGTCTGTTGTGTCTTATGTCTTGGAGCATTGATGAGTATCCCTCTACCTCAATATCAGTATATTAGTTACTTCTGGTAATAAATCACTGAATGAAGCTCATAAACTTGATGGAAGCTTGGCAGAGCTCAAGAAGTTATTTGAAGTTGCAGTTAATGGGTCAGATGAAGACAAGGTTTCTGCTGCCACTGTTCTATGTGGAGCCACTCTTTTACGTGGTTGGAATTTTCAGGTTAGTGTACTGTATTCCATAGTATGACTACTTTCTGCTGGCCCTACCGTTGACTAAATTCGAAGTAGTTATGTACATGGAAGCAGCATGCATTGCCTTCTTTTTTTTTTCCTGAAGAACTAATCTGACCTCTGGATGTGTTTAGGTTATTAATTTTCATACCCTGTGGTCTTTTGTCTTGTAGGAGCATACAGTTCGGTTAGTTGTCAAACTGCTCTCACCCTCTGATCCAGTCGATTGTTCTGGAAGAGAGAGCCAATTGATAAAGCTTGCTCCAATGCTCAATGTTATTCTCACTGGAATATCGCCTGTAGACTACGCTCCAATCTTCTCATTCCATGGTCTGGTATGGTTAATATGACCTTGACTTCCATTTACCAATTTATATTTATCTTTTGATTCTGAAATGCCCCCCTGCAAAAAAAAAAAAAAAAAATCATCAGATTCCAGAGCTGGCTGCTGCTCTTATGGCAATATGCGAAGTTTTTGGGTGTCTTTCGCCAAGTGTTTCCTGGACTCTGAGAACAGGAGAGGAATTATCAGCTCACACAGTCTTCTCAAATGCATTCATTCTTCTGTTGAGACTGTGGAAGTTTAACCATCCACCGCTTGAGTACTGCATAATGGGAGATGGTGCTCCAGTTGGCTCACAGCTAACCCCTGAATATCTTCTGCTATTGCGGAATTCCCAGGTTCTATCTCCCAGCAGTTCGGCAAAACATAGAAATGGACAAAAGCAATTACAAGTTACTTCAAACCCATCATCTGAGCATCCTATTTTTATGGATTCATTTCCGAAGTTGAAGTTATGGTATCGACAACACCAAGCTTGTCTGGCTTCAACTCTCTCTGGACTTGCTCATGGGACACCTGTACATAACAATGTAGACAGCCTTCTGAACCTGATGTTTGTAAAGGCCAGTAAAGGAGGCACATCTATAGGTTCTTTATCTGGAAGTAGCAGCATAAGTAACTCATCCGGTCCTGGTGCTGATGATTTGCATCTTTGGCCTCAGTTGCCTGCTTGGGAGATACTTGAAGCTGTTCCATTTGTGGTTGATGCTGCTCTTACTGCTTGTGCCCATGGAAGGCTGTTTCCTCGTGAACTGGCTACAGGTTTGTTGGGTTCAATTTAGGCCAATTGACAAATTAGTTCAACTGTTATTTGAGAATTAAGGGTAGCGAGGACTAAACCTCTGCTTCTAACCTTTACCTTAGGATATGATTATCAGGGTGTTTGACTATTACTATGACTTTCCCATTTTTCAGGTCTCAAGGATCTGGCTGATTTCTTGCCTGCATCTCTCGCTACAATAGTAAGCTACTTTTCAGCTGAGGTAACGCGGGGTGTTTGGAAACCAGCATCCATGAATGGAACAGATTGGCCTAGTCCTGCTGCCAACCTATCCATGGTCGAAGAGCACATCAAGAAAATCGTAGCGGCCACTGGTGTTGATGTTCCAAGGCTTGTCACAGGTGCTTGTTCTTGTTACTATTTTCTTCCATGCGTTGTGGTAGAGACAACATGCAGATTTGCATGCAAAGTATTAATCCGGATCTGTATTGCAGGAGGAAGTTCTTTGGCTACACTTCCGTTGCCATTGGCTGCCTTTGTGAGCCTCACAATCACGTACAAACTTGATAAGGCATCAGAGCGATTCCTTAATCTTGCTGGTCCAGCTTTAGAGAACCTTGCTGCAAGCTGCCCATGGCCAAGCATGGCAATCGTTGCAGCACTGTGGACCCAGAAGGTGAAGCGATGGAGTGATTTCCTAGTGTTTTCAGCTTCACGCACGGTGTTCCACCATAACAATGATGCAGTCGTACAGCTTCTCAGAAGCTGTTTCACTGCTACCCTTGGCATGACATCTACATCAGTATGCAGTTGTGGAGGTGTTGCGAGCCTTCTGGGCCACGGTTTTGGTTCTCATTGCTCTGGTGGTCTCTCACCAGTTGCACCAGGAATCCTCTATCTCCGGATATTTCGGTGCATTAAGGACTGTTCCATACTCACTGAAGATATACTCTCCCTTCTGATGCTTTCGGTGAAGGATATAGCTGAAACAACCATGCCCCGACAACGGTCAGACAAACTAAAGAATATCAAGTACGGGATGAGGCATGGTCAGGTATCTCTTGCTGCTGCAATGACGCAAGTGAAGGTGGCGGCGTCACTGGGAGCGACACTGGTTTGGTTATCCGGCGGAACAGCCCTTGTCCAGTCTCTGATGCAAGAAATGCTGCCCTCTTGGTTCCTATCCGTGCAGAATCTGGATCAAGGCGGGGCCAGTGTAGGAATAGTATACAAACTGGGCGGCCACGCGCTCGCCTACTTTGCAGTGTACTCCGGGATGTTCGCCTGGGGCATCGACCCGACGCCAGTATCCCGGCGTCGAGAAAGGGTCATGCGGTCGCACTTCGAGTTCCTGGCGAGCGCACTGGACAGGAAGATCTCCCTCGGCTGCGACCTGTCCCTGTGGCGCGCCTACGTGTCGGGGTTCGTGGGGCTGGTTGTGGAGTGCACCCCGTGCTGGGCGCAGGAGGTGGACCTGAAGGTGCTGAGGAGACTGAGCAGCGGCCTCCGGCAGTGGAACGAGGACGAGCTCGCTGTCGCTCTCCTCCGCAGGGCCGGACCAGAGGCGATGGGCACTGCCGCCGAACTGATCCTGGGCAGCGAGTGGTGATGCCAACGCCAACGCCAACGCCAACGCCAACGCCAACGCGTTGCCCATCACTGATGCCGCCGTTTGTACATATGATCAGAACATGTGTATGCGCCATGGGATGTGTTGGATTGATTTTGTCACTAAAACTGTTCGGCGCTTTGCTCTCGCTAATACTACCTCTATTCCAGATTTGAGGGCGTGTATATTTTAAGCTAAGACCAAGGTTGTGGCGCGCGGGAGAGATTATTCCTGATTTACCCCTAATTAAATGCACGATCAATCAAGCCGGTGCGCTTCGGACGAAGCGCTGCGTCGCCTCGCATGTCACGCGCTCCAGCATCTGGCCGCGCCGCGCTTTGCTCCAGCCCCGTGCGCCCGCGGCTCCATTGGCGATTTGCTCCACAGCCCCGCGGCTGCCTCCATGCCCCATGCATGGCCAGTCGCAGTGAAGTTTAGAGCCCGCGGCTGCATGCATTGGTTATGAGCGATTGAAAATTTGGAGGATTGAGTGAATGAAAAACCCGCGGCTGCATACGTCCGTATTAGAGCAATTGAAATTTTGATAGATTGAGTGAGATAGGGAGGGAAGGAAAATTTGAAAGATTCATTGAAATTTTAGAATCTAGCTACTCCCTCTCTGCTCTCTTCTCTTCGTATAAGTACCTGATGAACACCAAAGCTGTACATGGTCCAAATTAATGGCTAGCTTAGACCTTAATACTCCTACTATCCCGATCAATTGGGAAGAGGTTGAGGAGTATGAAGAACCGGTGATTGACTTGAACTACGATCTCGAGTGGGATGACGATGTGCACGGAGATGATGAAGGAGGTGGTGCCAAGGATGGTGTGCGATCGTGTGCACAGAGATGGCGAAGGAGGTGGTGCCTCGGATGGTGGTGATGTTGCCGGCAAGGAGCACACCAGCTATGTACAAGGAGAGGAGGAAGGTCGAGATGTCAGTGGCAATCATGGCGGCCATGACACGCCTGCCGTGGGCACGACAGGCTTGGGCTCACCGGTCACAGGCACAGGCATGCCTGGCACTGGCAGGCCAGGCATGGTCACGCTCACACCGTCCGCGGCCATGGCAGGCTCAGGCTCGCCAACCGTAGGCACACAATGCGCGAGCTTAGGCTCACCAGCCGCGGTGCCTAGGACCACGGTGACGAGCACAACCATGGACACGATGCCGAGGACCACGGTGACGAGCATAATAACAAACATGGTACCTTGCATGGCCATGCACATGGTGTCGAGAACGCTCACATAATGAGTATGTCTATTCCACTCACTATTTTTGCTTTCGTACATGATTAAGTTGTGCTTGTTCTTAAACATGAGACTAATCATGTTTTCCCATATATTATTAGATCAAGATGGCAATGTCACAAAGAGGAAGCAATACACCGATGATGAACAACGAGCCATATATGCCATGATTCTAGAGAGAACTTCATTCGGTATTTTGAAGCATGGAGTGACTAAGGTCGTTTCTAATGAAATGGACGTGCTTCTGAGAGTTGTGCAGCGGATATGGCACAATGGACAACAGGGTGGTGGGATACACGCAGTCGTGAGCAAGAAACCAAAGAATTGCAAGAGAATAGCCTTCGATCCCGAAGCCATTAAAGAAGTGACATTGCATAAGAGAACCACACTCCGAGATCTAGTCGAAGAACTGCATATGTCAAAGACTACGTTGTTTAGGTGGTTAAAAGAAGGCAAGTTTAGGCGGCACACGAATGCCATCAAATTTAGATTGACGGAAGAGAACAAGAGAAGAAGGGTTCTTTCTACCTCTCAATGCTAGACAACATCAGCTTGCTGCAAGAACCAAATTTTCATGGAATGTACACCATTGTGTACATAGACGAGAAGTGGTTCTATCGCACGAGGTAGACTCAAAACTACTACATGGTGCCAGATGAAGAGGATCCGAAAAGAACCACACATAGCAAGTATATAGAAGGTGATGTTCCTCACAGCAGTTGCCAGGCCTAGGTTTGACAATGATGGTAATGTGACATTCTAAGGAAAGATAGGCATATTTCTTTTCACTTTCGTAGAGGTGGTGAAAAGAAGTAGCGCATATAGGCCTGTTGGTACCTTAGTAGCGAAGGTGATGCAGTCGGTTACGAAGGAAGTAAGCCGTGAGTACCTTGTTAATAAGGTTTTGCCGCAATCAAGGAGAAATGGCCAGTGGAGGAACATGGTACCCCCGTATACATCCAGCAGGACAATGCTAGGATGCACATTGCAATGATGATGTCGAGTTTTGTCATGTGGTTGCTGCTAATGGTTTTGACATAAGGATGATTTGCCGGCCACCCAACTCTCTTGATCTCAATGTGTTAGACCTACGTTATTTTGCAACTCTTCAAGCCATATTTTAGAAGTCATGTCCGGGTAATGTTGAAGACATCGTCGCCAAGGTTGTCCAAGCTTTTGATGAGTATCTGGCTGATAGGAGCAACCGTATTTTCCTTACTCACCAATCATGCATGAGAGAGATTTTACGTCAAAATGGAGGGGAACACTACCATATTCCACAGTTGAAGAAGCAATCACTAGAGAGGAATGGCGTTCTTCCGGTTAGTTTGCAGTGTGATCCGGAAATTATAAACCAAGCAATTGAGTATCTCAATTCGAATGTTATGTCCTAGTTTGTCTTTTTTGTAATGTAATGTGATGATCATCTACGGATTTTAGTTTTTGCCCACATACAACAACAACAAAACATTGTTAATTTGAATTTCACCATTCACCGAGACAAAAGGTACTCAAATTCAATGAAATATCACTTAGACAAGTTTTGTAGCAATAACAAAGCAATCTTAATTTGAACTTCATCATTCACCGAGGGTGTCCAGGACATAACTATCATCAGCTAGGGAGTCCGGGACAGCGTCCATGGATTCTAGCACTGAATCATCGAGGTTGATGACTTCAACGATGGTGCTTTTTTCATGTCTAGCCATACATTCCATGTTGACGCGCCAAGCATGAAGAGAAGCTTCATCGGGTAGGATTACCATGCAATCGAATTGGTCGAAGCTGTAAATCCTCGCAGTCCATGTGTATTCATCATGGCAGCGTAGGTAGCGAGAGCACCATTGCCATCTTTGCTGCCTTCGGTGGTCTGTAGGGAGCACGCACAACTCCATGTCTTCATCATCTTCGCCGACCTCCATCGCATCCACTACATCGCGGTCTCCACGCTTGACGTCGATGACGCAACAGGGGAGCGCACCGAGGTTCTAGACATCATCGTCAGTGCCACGCTTAGAGTCAAGTTGCATCGAGCTGTCGCCGTTGTCGCTGCTGGCAAGCGCGCGCTCCACC
Organism: Phragmites australis; assembly: GCF_958298935.1. Lineage (NCBI taxonomy): Eukaryota > Viridiplantae > Streptophyta > Magnoliopsida > Poales > Poaceae > Phragmites > Phragmites australis. Next base: position 8,144,301 of record NC_084934.1, read on the forward strand.
TAGGCATGCTCCTCATCGAGATGAAGCGCTCGCTCCATCAAGCTATCGTCGTCGTCGCTACCGACAAGCGCACGCTCTACCTGGGCTTCCTCCTTGTCGAGACAAAGTGCTCGCTCCGTCGATCTATCACCATCATCGCTACTGGTGTGTGTGCACTCCGCCTGGGTGTCCTCCTCGTCGTGACGAAGCTCTTGCTCCATTGAGTTGTTGCCATTATCGTTGCCGGCGAGTGCGCGCTCCGCCTTGTCGTCGCCGTCACCCATACTCATGAGCATGCACTCCTCCTCTTCTAGATAGAGAGATGAGACGCCCATGCGCATGCATGCTGTCGGTGGGGGCATTTATGATGAAGCGTTGCCCACACACATGCACTCACGAAGCGTCTCCCACGTGCAGAAACCCATGAAGTGTCACTCATACGCATGAATGAAGAGGGCTGGGGGCATTTATGAGAGAGCATGGTGTTACAATATTAGGCACCCTATTTTGTGGGACTATTGATAAAATACTACATGTCCTCTAATCTGGAATGGAAGGAGTAATATCCTCTACTAACCATCATCTATATGATTTTGAGTAGGGATGCAAGTTTTGCTCTCTTTTTTTGTTAGTGGGTCAATTTAAAGTTCACTCAATTGAACTAAAGCAGTCATCCAAAAGTACTCATTTGCTATCTAATTTTGAGCTATCACCTTCCAACATTTTGGTACAACTATTTTTTAAGCGCTTGATATGTCCCCGTACTTGACCTCCCGTGACTTCTAGCATTAAACCTACTCATGATCCTTAGGATATGGATGAAAGGACCACCTTCTCCTGCTTGCCTGATTGGAATCTATTCGCGTTTAACTTAGTAGTTGAAACTCGGAGATAAGATGTCATACATATTAGAGAAGAGTAATCCTACTTTGTTTCGAAAAACAATGTAGGCATTGTATATTGGCCCCATTTGTTCTATGGATCATGTAAACTTGTCTCTGTCTTGCCCTACTTTCTCCTGGATCAGAATCGATGTAGACAACGGAGGCCCATGGTTTTGTTGTTGTTGGCTCCATCTTTCACATAGACACTTAATCTGTGTCACACTTTTGCATTAAATGCAAAAAAGACTACTTGACGATGAATAATGATAATTACCATATCTAGGTACCCTAAGGTGTCTCGTAATCCTTAGAGTATATCTTTATCTCTGGGAATAGGATCCTTGAAAGAAAGTAAACTACTCACAGGTATCCAAGGTGTCCCGTAACTGGGAAAGTCTATCTCCAAGAATAGAAAGAAAGGGTCTAGAGGACGTACGACACCCCATGTATATATAGAGCCGAGGGGCCCTGAGGAAGGGGGAAGACAGAACAAGTCATCTCAAGCGATACGAGTTTCACGAGCCCATACAAGCCAACATAAGCCAAGAAAGAAGTCGTCGACTAGGTTTAGATCTATCTAGACTAGCTACACCCCCTTATAGCAGGTTCAGATCAATACAAGACAAACATGACGTAGGGTTATTTTCTTCAGGGGGACCCGAACCTATCTAAAAACCCATGTGTGTTTCCATTGTGATTCGTCTACTCAAAGCATCCCCTTATTCTTCAACAAGTTTGTTAGATCGGTAATTTACAAATCGTCGACATCTGGCATCGTCCATGGGGATCATGACAAAAGGTGTTGAAGAGTCTACACACGACATGCCTTTGATATCACCTAAAGCTTATTTGAAAACTGGTTTTTCGGATGAGGGGTTCTACGAAAACTTTACGTCTCTTCCCGACAAGCTGGTGATCGATCGGGTAGATTTCAACGATAAACTTTCTGGCGATGATTCAAGTGACAAGATAAGTAGATTTACGGATCAATGAACTAAAGATTACAGTATCGAGTTCCAACCACTCGGTTGCCAAGACAACTGTGGATGTCTGATTCATAGTAAGTCGGGATCAATCCATGCAGCTTCTAACAACATGGATTGTCAATATACCAATCCGAAGCAATCCGATGGAGCATCCATGATGGATGTAGACACCTCCTCCAGTGGAGGTTACCTCCGAGAAGTTTTTGCCATCATAAATAGGGGTTATGGTCCGGATCATCATAATAATGACCCTGCAAACCCTCAGGGTCCTTTGGCCCCGGCAGTAGGCAACGGTCAACCTCACACGGACACAACACCTCTGACCCTTATCGGAGCCACAGTCATAAAGTCTCCTAATCATCAACAGGGGCTGCCATTTTAAATTTATGACTGTACAGAGGATCCTCCTTCTATAAGAGGCCCTCATGCGCCCTCTGACCACAGATCTTGCTACCCCAGTCAGTAAGGATTTGGTGAACTCGATAATCGAATCCTGGTCAGAAACAATACTAACCGGGGAAGACCAGGCAATCCTCTATTATGGATGTATCTGACCCGAAGAGGTGTAACCCTAGGAACAGGAGTTCCTGAGATGACAATTGGGTAAACAATCATCGTTGTACCTCACTAGTCAAAATTCATCTGATCAATGACTTGCGTTAGTTCATTGACAATCGGCGAAGATGCTCTGGGGCTTCTGAAGAAGCCTCTTCTATCCCCATAGATCTAATCGGAAATGTCCCGACATCGATCGAATTGAGACCAATCTTCGATTGCCATGGAAAAACTCCCAGGGCGCCAGAACCAAGTAAGGAGCCATCAAAGGATGCATGGCCTTCTATCTAGATCTACAAAACGTAAGTTGGCCAGCAAGGTTCCACCCCGGGACGATCAAGAAACACAATGGAAGCACAAATTCCATTGAGTTACTCCAGATCTATACCACGACCATCCAAGTAGCTGGTGAGAACGAGAAGGTAATGGCGAATTACCTCCACATGCCCCTTGAAGAGGCAACCATGACTTGGTTGACCAATCTATCACCAGGAACAATCTATTCATGGGAGCAGCTCTGCGACGTATTCCAAGCTAACTTCCAGGGTATGTATGTTCGGCCCGTCACAAAAAACAATCTCTACGCTATGAGCAAATGGCGAATGAGACCTTACGTGAGTTCGTGAGATGCTTTAGCAACACCCGGAACACCATCCCTAAGATTAGTGACCACAATGTTATCGAGGAGTTCACTCAAGGGGTTAAGAGCCGGTGTTGCATCAGAGACATCGCCCGAAAGGAGCCCGAAATGGTTAAGGACCTCATGCAGATCATCGATGAGTCTACAAAGTTTTTGCATATCTGCCCGATGTTCGTGCCAACCAATGCTCTGGTCCCGATGGGAAGCCTTGGTGCGACTTCCACCAAACCGACAACCACAATATTTACAAATGCCATATTTGGAAAAAGTTGGTCAAGGCCGAAGTAAAAAAAATGGCCAAGGGAAAGAAGTTACAGGTCACAACCCAAAGCAGTGACTTCGACTCAGATGGCAATGAGGATGACATGGACATGATGTCTTTCTAGCCAGGTGAGAGGACGATCGACCACATGTTCAGTGGTTTCACGTCCTACAAGTCCAAGCGGTAGTACAAGATAGTGGCCTGAGAAGTCCTAGCCACTGTTCCTAAGGGTCGTCGAGCCGTAAAGTGGTCGAACACAGATATCTCATTCAGCCAAGAAGATTGCCTTGATAACTTCGTACTGCTGAGCTGTTTTCTGATAGTGGTTGATCCTATGATAAACAATTGTAGGGTAACCCAAGTCCTTATTGATGGTGTAAGTTCCCTAAACATCTTTTTCGCTAATGCACTCAGAGGGATGCAGATCTCACGGTCTGCGATCAAACCGATTACTCAAGCCTTCCACGGTATAGTACCCAGATCTTCGGTCACTCCCATTGGCCAGATATCGCTACTCGTTACCTTCGGGAATCCTAACAATTTTGATACGACATACAATGCCATCTTAGAAAGACACACTCTCGCCAAATTTATGGCAGTTACGCACTACGCTTATCAGTGCGTGAAGATCCCTACACTCGAAGGAGTCATCATCGTCCGGGGTTGTCCTAAGGCAGGTCTCCGTTGCAATAAGAAGTCTCGACATTTGCAGTTAAACATCAACCAAGTGAGGAACCCAAAAGATGAAGGATCAAGGTTGATAAGAAGGCTCAATCGTAACCGTGATCACAATGCCTAAATACTCGGGGGCTCGGCTTCACGATTCATTTGAAGCTCACAAAATAGCGTATACGCTATCCTCAAAACAATAAGGGTCACTACTTATCGACTTATTTTAATCTATATCATTTAGGTTTAAGATAATGGATCTAAATAGCTCGAGAAAATCAGGAGTTTCTGTAAGTTCTAAGTGTCACTACGTAAGAAATCAACATTAGTGACATCGCATTAGTGACAACTGACTAGAACTTGTCACTAATTATCCATTAGTGACAGATCCAGTGATGACACATCATTAATGTCACCTCAGACTGGAACCCGTATTAGACCTATCACTAATGACAATAGTGATAGGTCACTTCACAAGCCGTCACTAATGACATAGTTATTAGTGACGGGTTGTGACGACACCAATCATTATTGATGGGTATAAAAACACCTGTCACTAATGTGAAAGTTATTAGTAACGAGTGTTAAAAAACATCCGTAACTAATGTGTGGATGACCGGTCTTTATCCCCACCCCTCATTTCTCTCTCCACCGAGCATCTCTCCCTCGAGCATCAATGGTGGCCGACCTTGTCGATCCTAACCAGAGCGAAGGAGCTTTCCCATGGGGCCAGCTGCTTCCCCCATGGCTCTATGTCGAGATCCATGGTGACCGCCGATGAAGACCTTGTGACCACGGTGACATGCTCCACGACGACCACACGCAAATCCATGGCGGCGGCTGGATCCATAGCAAGTGAGGGCAGATCCATGACGGGAGTGGCCGGTTCTACGACGGGGGTGAGCGGATCCATCATGGGGGTGGCTGGATCCACATTCCTCCCAAGGCGTACAGGCCCATGATGGCCAACAGGTTACGTGACCTGCCGCCATCGGCAGTTCGCCTGCTCACCACGCTCCTCGCGCTCGACTCGGCCACCCGCGACACCGTCACCCAGGTCCTGCAGAGCAATGTACATAAACGAATACTGCTGCTGCTTCTTCAGTTCTTCTTCTTCAGCACATCTTGATGTTTCCTGACTGCTGCTGCAGTTCTTCAGCACCCCGCCGATGCCGTGCGACCTCTCGTCTCTCCCCGTCGTGTACAAGAAGTAGTTAGTTGCATTACATATGGGATTAATAGCACATTAGCAATACCTCTCTGGATATTCACACCCGCACAATTTTCACCTCATGTTCCTATTGGTTGCTGCTCAACCAATTGCATGTTGTTATCCTGGCCTTTTGATCGATAAGGTCTTTAAATATACCATCTGTGAGTACAATGGTTTCTTTCTACTAGCTATCCGGTCGCTTTTAGTGCTTTTTCCACGATGCAGAGTTCTTTTATTGAAGCTTGATCTTGTGATATGCTTGCTTTAGTAATCAACCGAGTCATGCCCATCATCTTGAGCTCGGCAGCCTCTGTTGTTTATGACCTTTGAATAAGACGAGTTGTTTAGAGGTTGTGTTATCATGGCTGTGATCGGTTTAATTCAACTGTTGCAATAGATTAGATGTTCTTTCTATTGGTTTGTGAATGTTTTCACTACTTTGTTGGGATCCATGCCCCAAAATTGACTGTAGGGTCTAGTGAAGGTGGGGCAGTTGTATTCAAGCTGATGTACAATGGCCAGTCTGCTTGTTTAGCTCAATCTCCTCAGTTACTCACACAGGCATCTCTGTGAGTTTGTTGGTCTTGATGCTGAAATGGAGATCCAGGAGCACTTTTTTGAGGTAGGATTTGTAGAAGAAAGCTTTTATTTCATTTACTGTAGTAGTGATGATTAAGTACTTATTCTTTACACAGGTTTGCGATATACATGCACTAGCTTAGCATTTAAGTTTGACTCAATTTGGCAATCATGATTTGTTTATAACTAGGCCCAGAACCGGCATGAACTGAGTTTTTTTTTTTATACGAAACTGGCTGACACAGTCCATTCTTCGCTATGCCCTGCACTAGCCAATTTGCTAAGATCGAGTTCTTGATTTTGGAACTTTTTCCGCTCTATAAAATGTGCACTGAATCATCATGATGTTCGTGTACATAAGAAACATCATTTCACTAGTATTTGTTCTGATGTTTCATGTCTTTGCTTATTAAGTGCAGGAGAAAAAAATGTAGGCCATTTCCCTTTTTTTCAAGTACTTATCAGTGACGGATCTACATCCGACCCGTTACTGATATACAATTATCAGTGACGGGTCTGGATCTAAATCCATCACTGTTGTGTGTCATTAGTGACGGGTCCAAACCCGACCCGTCACTAATGAGTTCACATTAGTGACGCGTTCGAAGTGACGGGTGTGGCATCTGTCACTAATGAGGGTTATAACCCGTCACTAATAAATTTCTGAAGTAGTGTGTAAATCTTAAAAGTTCTTTTTCATAATAATAAATATCATATTGCCTAATTCTACCTTATCCTTTTACGCATCCTCATGCCCGATAAATAGGGTAAGTTACTTCTTAGGTCCTTCATCCCAAACGTGCACCCAAAGCAGTGAAAAGCTTGTCTCGATCCAAAGGCAGTATGAGTTCCTTTTGCATCAAAGATGTTTTTATTATTTTGATTACCCACGTGGAACCTCTATTTTCAAGTAGGCAATCAGGGGCTTAATGAGTACTAGATGCGACCATTGTGTTGCGAACTTGGGGTTGTGAAAAGGCTCCTTATCAAGTTCCACGATTGACTAGGGGCTACAACGCCTTTCACTCAAGCGGACATAAGGCTGCCATAATAAGCAATCCAACTAGTGATCAATATGTCCCAAACTAATAGAAAGAAAAAGCCATTAAGGCGATCATGATATGCTATCAAAAGAGTCCAGCACAAACTACTCCCATTAAACATAAAAGGCATTTAAAGTTCCTAACCAAACTAACAAAAATTACCAAGTGTTATTACAAATACAATCAAAAGAAAAGAAGAAAGATTATGGCATGGATGCATCCAAAATGTTCATCTCGTCTACAAAGGCTTTGGCGGCCCCCACCACCTCTTCCACCTTCTACGTCAAGTCTTCCTCCGATTCCTCCCCAAAGCCCCCCCCCCCCAAGAAGATCGACGTTAATCTCTAGGTAGTGGGTCTTCAAGATAGCCAAGGAAAATATCACAGATTGCTCTGCAATTTGCCAGGACTGACACGATATGTGCTCAGCCACCTTCCCTCGATGTCCCTCGAATGCATCAGCGAACCTGATCGCTTGGGAGGCTAGAGTGGTGGGGTCATCATCACCATCAATCTCCTCTTGGATCCTGACCTCGACAAGCACCTCTTGGAAGACGTTCAAGGCTATAGCGAGCTGTTGGTGGGTGGCCAACATCTTGGCTTCCTCCTGAGCCAGGGCTTCTCAGGCAGCGGAGAGTTCTACATGATAGCATGTCAGGGTAGCATAGTGGCAAGGTGGAAAATTAAGAATCCCAAGAAGCATTCCTTTGTTGTTCCCTTCTCAGCGGCCGCCTAGGAAAGCTGCTGGCGCATTGCAACATCTTCTTCAAGGGTGGCCACTCGGGCATTAGCTTCCCAGGCCTCATCTTGGACTCTCTTCAGCCGAATTGCATATACCTGCAGGATTTTAGGTTAGTACCTATCATTTTATCAACTAAAATAATTGTTTTTGCAGGAAGAACTCTTACCATATAAAAGGACAAGAAGATTTTGTCCATATCGTGACCGGGAGGACCTACCACTATCTCCCTCCAAGTCAAATCCCCGGGCAGCCCATGCACTAGGTTCACCGGAAGGGTTGGGGAGTCGGAAGACCATCTTCCTGATCATCACCGACCGATGTCAGGAGCTTGCTAAACCTCCTCACATCCCCTCCAGAGGAGATCACGACCAGGGCATGTGAAGGCTGGGGCTTAGGAATCGTTGATGGTGCTCTAAAAAGCCTGCAGATAAGGAAGCTCAGGCACTGAACTTCTATAAGGAAACGATCTATGGTACCTGCACATACCTGGATTGTTTCTTAATAAGGGATGACTTTACCGAGACTAAGAAGGAAGCTAGCCTTTTAAGGGTCTTCTCGGGGGCGCTTCCACCGGTTCTCGAACTCGTAGGAACTAAGGGAGCACTGCTCGAGATAGGCCTCGCATAGATGCACGAAGACACTTAGTATGATGATGGAATTGGGATTCATATGGATAAGCTCTAGGCCATAGAAGGTCAGCACCTCAAGAAATAAGCTGGAAGGAGGGAAGTTGAACCCATAGTAGAAGAAGTCGAGGAAGACCATCGGGCTTAGGATCGTCTTCCCCATTGCCAGCGTGCAGGAGATCAAAACCCGGGGCTGAATCACCTTCTCACTCTTAGCCTTCTTTAAGGCCTCCTCCGTGATTTCTGACTCCTGCCACTCCCGAATTTCACTCGTCATCTCGTCGGTGGAGGAGCTTTCTTTTTAGATCCTGTTCTTGCCCATGGCGGCAGAGAGATTGGGGGAGGAAGGCTTTTCAAGGGTTCTTAGAGTAGAGGTGCAAGGAGAATGATGAGGGCGATGGAAAGCAGTCAGTGACGGAGGAATGGATGTTGAAATAGGTTTTCCTTCACCTTTATGTAGAGAGGAGGCTCTCAGAAATGACGGTCTGGCTAACGATGTGACACCACCCGAGGCCATGATCTCTCTCTTTATCGTCATGTCGCATTTAATGACCAACACATGCAGGGCAGTTGGTGCCGTATCCCAAGGAGTTCGCCTCCTCGCGTAGCTACTGTAATCATGATAATATGGTAGGGAAAGATTCTCATCACTACCCGAAATCTCCGCTGCGATGTTTCAAAATTCAAAGTTTACTAGTAACAAACCTTTTTTTCTTCCAAAGGGCTAGGCCGACTAGAAAATCTACCCAGATGGAATACCTTCTTGAGAACTCTCTTGAGAACTCAGAGGCGTTCAATATCCTGAGTAGATGATTTTAAAGACCCAGGAAACCCGGTTAGATGCTTTATCCTAATCGGAAGTTCGAGTTTACTCGATGATATGGTCGAACAAAAGACTTATCTTTGCTGGATGTATACTTGAACCGTTGAAGACTCATTTCACATACTAATAGGGGGCTTGACGATGAATAATGGATAATTACCATATCTAGGTACCTCAAGGTGTCATGTAATCCTCGGAGCATATCTTTATCTTTGAGAAGGGGATCTCTGAAAGAAAGAAAACTACTCGCAAGTACCTAAGATGTCCTGTAACCAGGAAGGTCTATCTCTAAGAATAGGAAGGAAGAGTCCAGAGGACGTACGACACCCCATGTATATATGGAGCTAAGGGGCCCTGCGGAAGGGGAAGCTAGAACAAGTCGTCTCAAGCGATACGAGTTCCACGAGCCCATACAAGCCAATAGAATCCAAGTAAGAAGTCACCGGGTAGATTTAGATCCATCTATGCTAGCTACACCCCCTTGTAATAAGCTCAGATCAATACAAGATAAACATGACATGGGACTATTATCCTCAGGGAAGTTCGAACATATCTAAAAACCCCTGGTGTGTTTCCCTTATGTTCGTCTAGTCAAAGCATCTCCCTATTCTTCAATAAGTTTGTTAGATCAGTGATTTACGAATCGTTGACACTACTACATCTGAAAAACTAGAGGTGGTTGAGTTGAAATGAATCGAATTTTGAGTAGAATCTAAGCATGGGTGACCATGTATCTCACTATTTATTGGTGGTACAATATATGGGTTTGGTCTAGTATATTTGAGAGTGATACCTAATAAATCTCAAAAGCCCAACATGTGAAGAGGTGTAGCCTTTTAGTCTCATCTTGTTGGTGAGGTAGAGGGAGACCAACTTAAAAAAAGTTATATCCTCTACTCCATAGCTCATATGGATTGGAGGATTAGAAGAGCACACATGCACACTAACTCTCCTTACCAGGCCGCACTGTGGCTAGGGTGTGGGCACATGTCACATGTGTGGATGGTCTTTTGCAATTTTTATTCTCTTGTTATGTGGAAAAGTGGTCGACATGTTTATGATATATAGAGATTGTATCGGTTAAGAGTTCGATCATGGTACCTCTCAACCATGTGGTTTTCTCTATATATCGCCACTACAAAAGAACTTATGAGTTAGTGTTTTTGCCTCTTCCTCTCTGTTATATTGTCACAGATAGACTACTCCATCCTGTAGCTCCGGCGTGCACCGGGTGAGAACTTATAAGGTTTTTAGAAGCGCTCAGAGTGCCTGCTCACTATTTGCTTCCTCTACGTCATCTTTGTCATCGTCTTCTACATTGTCACCACGGATCTTCTACATCTCTTAATGTCGATTGGTATGTTCATTGTGATTAGATCTTATTTCTTATGTTTTTCATGCTTATTATTCTGTTGTTCCTATCATCAAGTATATTAGAGAAATATATGTGTAGCATTGTTACATATGCACTCCTGCTATATAATTATTCCCTCTGGTAAAAAAAAAAATACTTGATGTTTGGGCCATGACACAGTCACAATATGTGCATTTGACTACTCTTTTTTATTAGAATGTATTTGTAAAATCTAATACTGGCTTATCAAATATGAAAGTTTTGTTTTATCCAACACTTCGGTTATGTTTGGTTTACGACTAAGCTTACCACAATTAAACTTAAGCAAGTGTGAGGTGCCATATTTTTTGTTCCGAATAAATCAGCTACCACGTCTTCGGAAATGAGTATATGACATGTGGGATATGGTGCAAAGAAAATGTAACACGTCACAAATGTGTTTGTAAACCAAACAGTTGACTAAGTTTGTCAATAAAACAACCAGGCCCAGATTTTCTAATGTTTGTGTTTCCCTATTGCTTGTCTCATGTATATCCGCATCGTTCCTCCAAAGATTCTGCTCTCAGGAAGCTATTCCTTTCGTTCTTGTTTATTTGACAATTTTAACTATGAAGTTATTTGCAAATACTTGACAATGCATAATGTCCAATGCAGAATTTCAATTTTACCTCTGACCCCACATGACCTCACCGGCCCACATCTATGAAATTTTTCTCTCAGGCACAAATTTTTACCTAGGCAGCTTCCTCTCGCCAAAACTCGCACCATCTTTCGCTGAAAAAACAATCCTACTCTAAAATTTGAATAGTCTGTTAAAACTCACGCACTCAGGAGAAGTTTCTGACGCGTACTGAACCAACAGGGGTATTTTGGTCATAATGTTAAAAATAAATTATTGTCTAGTGTCGAATATCTAACTAGAGTATATGCGTATAAGGAGTATATCATACACAGATAAGATATATACGATACATATTCGGTAACTCCAGATATCATAGAATCGAATCAGCAGTATCTGGTACATCAGGAATCAAGGAAGTACATACTAGGAAGGTTTAGATTGGTTACCCAACCCGATACGACCAGTATTCAAAACAGATATATCTACTTAGACGTCAAAGAAGACAACTCGCTATCGACTACGGCTGAATAGGAGTCGATACCTGTGGAGAACCGTCCAAATAATATTCTAATTAATCATCAGAAGAATCATTATTCATAATCACAACCTCGATGATTAACCAGAATATCATTCCGGTAGTCCCGGTATGTATTTTGTGCCCAAGGATCGGAACACATGCCTTCCAACATGTACATCACAACATAGCTTAATAAAGAGCTAATAAATATTTATATTACAAGTATTAAGCATGCAACTGATTTCAACAATTTACAACAAAAATGAGTTAGGAGAAGACAAAACCCCTCAACTCCTAACCATAAAAGAACTACGCAGCGGAAAGTTAAACTTATGAACAACAAAAGAGAACGGCGTCACATGCCCTTAGACACCGTCTCAACATGCCACCTTCAGAGTAGGATGCACCACTCTTGTCCGCTACCCTGATCGGCAGGCACGAAGTAGCTAAAAATAGCCTCTTCTCCAGCAACAGAAGTACCTGAAAGTGCAGGCATGAGTACGAAGATACTCGCAAGACTTAAACCATATAGAGCACATATACATAGCTCGACTCCAAGGATTATGCATTGATCATTAGCAAGGATGAACCACAGGTTAAGTAAAACATATGCACTAAGCATTCTAGACATATGTGTGAGCGATTGAAACTTTACCAAAGCAAAACTGCACTGCAACTAACAACTGAACAAGTGTAACTATAAACAACATGTATATCAATAAGTAACAAGAACGAACATCACCATCTCCCATATACCGAACCACAAACCATACTCGAAACTCTAGGACCGATGCAGATGGACAGAAGCATGCTCATGACCGCGAGCGCGGCAGTTCGAACTGTTTATACACTCTACAGGAGATACTCCTGGACCCACACGACACGAGGACCATACGGCTTGTGCCACCGGCCAAAGGGCACACAAGGGGGGTACTTGTGACAATCTTTCCCAACCAGCCCCAACCGTTTGTATCACGCATCTCTCGGCGCAGCGGTACTAGAACTACTCCCGGAGCAAACTAGTACCGCCATAAGCCCACCTGCTCACACTGTCGATGTCCAAGCCCAAAAAACCATAGCTACGAAGGTATTCGGCTTGCCTTACCATTAGATCGGCATATGGTGAGTAAGGTAAGTACTAAATCCAACAACACCGACGATAGGTGCTTAACCAGCGCAAAGCGGTCTACAGTGTCCGGTTTCCTCTACCGACCTACCCAGGGGAACTCTACATCTGGGAAGGACAAAACACCATCCTAGCACCGTCCACACCTCGTCTCATACTCACCACTCATACAACCAGCCCAACCTCAACAAGTGTATATAATCATAAGAAGGTCCTATTCTCGTGAACAACGGGATGCGACGTCGTTCGACTTCTATTGAATGACCTAAGCATGGCTAAGCATATAAATCGAACTCATACCTAGACATTGACAACATCTCAAGGCTACAAGGAAAGTAAATACACAAGTATTCAATGTAGAAGAATGCAATCGGTATAGGTTCTACCCATTGGTATCCGACACTGACTCACTAAACATGCATACATATATAAGCATATTTTATCAATTTTAAACTTATCCAATTACACAAGAGGTATCAATATGCTTAGTTGCTTGTCTGGATGCACTGGCTCAAATAGGTGGGGTGCCTCGGGATCGCCCTCGGCCTCCGGGATCGACGGATTAGCAATCTCTAAAAAGGATCAACGCATGCATTGCAAATGAGTATGAATGAAGTGCAAAAAGGTATGCCACAAAGCTGAACACATGCTAGAAGTATAAGATATGCGAATCAACGCAATACTAAACGATCTAAATGAAATCCGAAAAATAACAGCCATCCGGAGTATCCGGAATGGTTCGGAGTATCCGGGCTTGGACCCTCCGGGTGACCCTCCAGAAGAGGTGCTCAGTTGCTGCTTTTTATTTGACTGGCTCGGAGTATCCAGGTGAATCTGGAATGTCCGATTTCTGGAGTATCCGGGCCATCCTCTGGTGAAGGCTCTCAGTTAGCCACTATTCTAACTTGACCCGGAACCTCCGTGTTGGTCCGGACTATCCAGGATGTGTCGGACACTCCGAGTGAGGTTCCGAACGAAGCTCTCGGCTACACGATCACATAACTACCTGGAGTCTCTAGGTTTGTCCGAATAATCCGAGTGATACAGACTTGGGTTCTTCACGATTTTTCCCTCGGGTGATTTGACTCATTTTACAAATATGTGCTACATAAACGTGCATATGCCATATCCAAAAGGTTCTAAACCAATCTTGCACCCTAAACCCTAACCAATTTTGAACACAATTCAACAGACTAATTCTGCTGAACCCGAAGTATCCGGGTGAGTCCGGAGTATTCGAGCCAGCCCAGAAAAGCTGTTCTGAGTGGGTTTTTGGTTGATTCGAGTTGCGATCTTTTCCAAGCCTAAAGGGAACATGTTAGGAATAGTCTAAGGGTACTGGAACTTACTCATCAACTACCAACATGACTCTAGAGCTCATTTTCGACCAAAACCCCATTTTTGCTCCAAAACGATTAAGAACACCAAGAACTTCAAGAACTACTCGATTCCTCCACGAAAATATAAATGGATTGGATAGATGAGTAGCTCATGAGCTAGAGAATGCAATGGTACCACATGCATACCTTGAATCCTCCACTTGAGCTCGGATTTTGGAAGAAAAGAGAGAGTGCTTGAGTGAGAAAGGGAGAGAGGCAGGGGGCAGCAGCTGTGTGCTGCACGGTGGGGCGTGGAGAGTGAGGGAGGAGAGAGAGGGCAGGTGGGGCTACTGCCCACTTGAGAGAGGGAGTGGGTGGGACGATGGGGCCCACATGTTAGAGAAAATGGGTATTTTCAATGCCATTTCTATTCTTTTCTCCCCTAATTTTCTTTCTCTTATCCAAATGATTTTTAACGAAGTGCATTAGAGCTCTGAATTACCATTACGCAAAATTAAGCATAATGCTTAAAAAGCATGATTATGCTTAAATGCGTGATTCAGAATTTGGGACGTGACAATACCTCACCTCTATATAAGGCGAAAAGGCTGAGGAGAGGACACGCCAAAACACATGAGAGAACATGACGAAAAGAGAGAGGCAAGCATCAAGATCCCAACAGAGGAGTTACTTGACAACTTTAGCCCTATGATAGATTAGATCCAATTAACTCCTCGTAATAGTGTTAGCCACCTTATTTATACTAGAGATCATCAATATACGGCAGCAACACCCCCACAGGACGTAGGGTATTACTCCAATCGAAGGTCCGAACCTGTATACATCATTTGTCTTATCTCGTGATTAATCCCTACAATCGAAGGTACCAAATCAATTTATGGACATATTGTTGGGAACTAATCTTTGACAGTTGGCATGCCATGTAGGGGTCTTCTTCTATTTTGTAGGATTAATCATGTCCTAGGCTCACTCTTGCGTCGGATTCTCCGACACCGGCTTCTATGACCACTTCAAGTCGACGGCGGACATCTTCGAGTCCCCTCCCGTCGACTCGGAAATCATCTTCGAAACTATGGTTTTCCATTGGGACAATCAAGGTGGACTGATCCACACCGGTACCCTCAAGTCTAGACCATTAGATGCGTACCGTGAGGTGGGACATCTCAAGTGGGATCCCGTAAAGCCTAATGTTCTCCACTGCATGGACACCAAAAGCGACGAGGGTGGCGACGGTGACTCTAATGCTAGCCAGAGCAGGCAAACAGATCGATTCATGTTTATGGCTAGATCCGACGACCCCCCACCGGCTGACCCAATGGCGATAGATCCAAACGTTGTGGTCGACAACGGCGCGAAAATTCTTGGAGATCCAGCGACAGTCATCGCTGTCGATAGTACTGACGCCGAGTTACCATTCGAAACATCCGCATCTAGAGCCTTACGTGCACCCGACACGGCCCTCCATCGGTGGACCACAGGAAGGCAGATGCCTTCTTGCCTTTCCCGATGACTTTCGGTGGGTGTACCTACACCCGCGATAGCCCACAGCTTAAGGGACAAGCTCCCTCCGAACAATCATCATGAGTCTTCATCAACTCTACCGCAACTGAGCCTCGACAGCGACATATTCAGTACTCCAGACGCTAACGTGCAAGGAGCTCATCTAATTCTCAGATCCCTTCCAGAATTGGATCTGATTAATCCACTGACTCCTATGGTCAATCAAATCAAGATCCTACTCGATTCGGCTCAGAACCAAGTCACTCGAGCAAACAATTCCCGCAACTCCAGGCCCCCCAGTCGGAACTATCCTGGCTTTAGGAGCCATGAGCGGGAATGCTCTCAAGTAGAGGAATCCCAAACAGAAAGCTCAGGTGGTCGAGCCCGAATACGAGACTGTGGGCTAAACTGTAGCTGCCCTATCCATAGGCGCAGAAATCAGGAAGATGTGAGGAACTGTATTCCTCACAATCGACATGATCTACAGATGGCGATCGAAAACCGCTGTCAGTGTATTCGAAACCAGGGGTCCCTGAGTCCCGAGACCGGACCGGCCGTCCGCCACATGTCACCATCCCGCGGGGTCCACCCTGCAGGAGAAGAAGAAACTAAGTCCCGGGGGAAGGTGCTCGGGGCCGTAGCCTCTAGGTTCCCGAGCACCCCGGTTCCCCGATGATCCGCAGAGTCCAAATACCGGGAGAGAGTGCTCGGGGCTGCACGTGGCAGCCCCCGAGGACTCGGTTCCCCGAAGGTCTCATCCAAGTGCTCGGGAGAGAGTGCTCGGGGCTGCACGTGGCAGCCCCCGAGGACTCGGTTCCCCGAAGGTCTCATCCAAGTGCTCGGGAGAGAGTGCTCGGGGCTGCACGTGGCAGCCCCCGAAGACTCGGTTCCCCGAAGGTCTCACCCAAGTGCTCGGGAGAGAGTGCTCGGGGCTGCACGTGGCAGCCCCCGAGGACTCGGTTCCCCGAAGATCTCACCCAAGTACTCGGGAGAGAGTGCTCGGGGCTGCACGTGGCAGCCCCCGAGGACTCGGTTCCCCGAAGGTTCGCGCAAGATCGTCCGACGACTCGAAGGGTCCCATCGTCGGGGTGTCAGCCAGTCAAGGGCCCAATGCCGCATTTAATAGGCACGCGCGGCCTGACATCCTGACATCCTGACATTCTTAGCTGCCCACGCCCCAGTGTCAGACCCTGCCATGCACTGGCAGGGGGGCGTGGGTCCATTAAATGCACGGGTCCCGTCCCGTTTCATCTGGATGCCTCGGGATAACGTTGCCAGGATCGAAGGGCTCCGCCTGCCACCCTGCCCTGGCAGAAGAACAAGACAGGGTGGGCGCACCGGGCACCTTTGAGGCTGCCCGGTGGGCCCCCTTAATGGCGCCCCAGGGCATCCACAGTGGCGGATGGTCGGATGCGCACCGCATTTTTCCACCGCCCCTGTCACTTCGCCAAAACGGAATGATGACGCCTTTTCTCCGTGGCACCTTGGCACTCGCATCCCCTCTTTCCCATTCAGGATATGTCGAGGTCGGCGCGCCTATAAAAGGAAAGGATGGAGAACACGTAAAAAAAGAAAAAAAAAGAAAGAGGACGCAGACGCTCGAACCAGCTCAAGCCAAGCTAGAACACGAGAGCCTCAAGCTCTCTGTAAGTGGCTCTCTCTTGTAACCAGATACATCCTTGAAGAATTCCCTTCAAGGATAGATATAGCACTCACACAGGAGTAGGGTGTTACGCCTCCGCGCGGCCCGAACCTGTCTAAACCCCGGGGCACCCATCTTTCTCGCACTAGGGCGATCATCTCCCACCAGCCACTGCATTTATTTCCGTTCTCGCTTATTTCACAGACAAGCTTATCCAGGATCATCCCCCCGGCCGAATCTCTAAAAAGGGGTCTCTCGGGATCCCTGCGACAGGAGTTCACCCTCCGACAACCGCCGTGAGGAACGCCATGAAGATGATCGCCGCTACTACGACCGTAGATCTACAGGACGAGATGGTTGACATGACTCCCCTGCTCGATGAAAGTACATCTAGCCCCTATGTGTGGTTTTGGTAATTAATGACAATACCTATGGACTAACAATGGTGTTAAGTTTGTTAGTAGATTATTCCATAGGTGATGCATGGATGAGAGACATGCATGACCTCTAGGTGAATGGGAAGATTGAAAATATGCATCTAGATAAATGAGCTCTTGGTGATGCTCATAAAAAGAAGAAGAAGCTTGAGTGATGACAATGCCTATGGACTAACAATCATATTGAGAATTGCTATTAGGTTATTCCATAGGAGATGCATAAATGATGAAGCATGGATTCTTTGAGAAATGCCATGAGTTCAAAGAATTGCATCAAAAGTAAATGAGCTTTTAGTGATGCTCATGAGAAGAAGAATAAGCTCAATAAGATTAGCAACAAGCTTGAAGGCTAAGTTACTTGTGGAGATCAAGTAACTAAAGGTATGACTTGTCAATAGAGTTTTATGAACTAACCCGTGTGCTATGTGTTTAAGAATGAGTGGGGTTAGGTTCTATATGAAGATTGACAATATGCATGAAGGCTAATAAGTTACTTGTGGAGATCAAGTAACTTAAGGTATAAATATTGTCATTTAGGTTTTATGGACTAACCCATGTACTTTGTGCTTGAGAGTGAGTTGGGGTTAGGATCCATAAAAAGGCATAAGTTGAATTGAAATCATATATGCCAAGAGTGAAGAACAAGAGTGGACTCCATATATGAAAAAGTGAATTTATTGAAGATGTCGAATACAAAGTGGTTTTCTATGGCAAGACGGTGAAGGGCAAGCAAGACTCGGCTGCGATGGACCATCCGTGGTGAAGGGCAAGCAAATGGCTTGGCGCCGAAGGACCAAGGCGGTGGTGAAGAGCGAGTGAAGGCTTTGCGCCGATGGACCGTGCGAGGCTATGGGAAGCTATGGATGATTCACATCAATCATATGAAGAATCAAGAAGAGATGGAGTGAAGAATATATGGAAGTTGGTAACCCTCAAGGTTTGAAAGAAAAAGAAGCGGTACTTGAAAGTTTTCAAATGCTCAAAGTGGTTCAAACGAGTTTTATCTTTGAATTTGAGTATAGGTATGCCGCACTATTAAGAGGGATGCAACGTGAGCTAATTGTCGCGTCTCAGTGCTCAAGAGTTCCCAACCAAACCCAAAGTGAGAGTTTGTTGTTAAGAGTCCGGAGCGGAAAGTGCGGAAGTGTCCAAAATGGGTTTTGGAGTTTTTCTAATTTGATTCTATGTGTTTTAGGTCATGAATTCAGTTGGGATGTGTAGCCCTCTGAATAAGCTTTCCATAGAGTCCAAAATCGTCGAAATCGGACTCCGGAATCAAAAGTTATCGCCGTTTTTCGGAGGTCAGCTGTGCTGTACTCGGAGACTCCGGTGAAGACCGGATTCTCCGGTACCTGGAGTGGCCGGAGACTCCGGTGTAGGCCGGATTTTCCGGTAAGTTCCAGAAAAGAGCCCAACGGCTAGTTTTTTGAAGTGGGCTATTTATACCCCACTCATCCCATCCTTTAGGGCTACTGCAAGGGCACGAAAGAAACACTTTTTAGAGCCAAAAGAACTCCATCCCACTCCATTATAGTGTGTGATTTGAGAAGAAAAGTGAGTTGGGTTGAGAGATTGGAAGATTGAGTGCAAGTGAGCTAAAATCCAATCTTGAGCACTTGAGTTCTTGACAAGAAGTTCTCGAAGCGTTTGTTACTCTTGGAGGTGAAGCCTCCTAGCCGGCTAGGTGTCGCCGGTGAGCTCCCGTGCTTGTGGTGAGCCGCGGGAAAGTTTGTGAAGGGCTCGATTTCGCCTCCGCAAGGGAAGAAATCAAGAGTGGATCGAGGAAAGCGGTTGAAAGAGACCCGGCTCGTTGGAGCTTCCTCAACGGAGACGTAGGATTCACGGTGGTGAATCCGAACTTCGGGAAACAAATCTTGTGTCTCCTCTCTTGTTTCTTTACTTTTGAGTTCTTGTTCAAATCTTTGTGCATATTGCTCGATCTACTTGTTTGTGTGTATTTAAGTGTAGGTTCTTCGTGGATCTACTTGAAATCATCTCCGGGAACACACGACATCACTTGGTTTGAGCTAAAACTCTCTACACATCCATTTCATTCAGTTTCGGGCTCTGTTCTGTACAGAACCCGGAGAATCCGGCCTTTACCGGAGTTTCCGGACCTGTACACACCGGAGTATCCGGACTACACCGGAGTCTCCGGTGAACAGTAATTTCAGGCATATGAACAGTGTTTTCAGCCTTTTTCAATTTAAGTTTTATTGCATATCTCTTGCTAGAATTGAGTAATTTTTGTCACCTTAGGATTGTAATTTCCACACTTATTTAGGGTGATTGTGCACTAGTTGAGCCTAGCATATTTAGGTTTTTCTCTTGTGAAAAAATCGTTAGTTTATATTCCGCTGCAAGTTTAGGCCAACGGTAGAAAGGGTTGAATTTTTGTAAAAACGCCTATTCACCCCCCCTCTAGGCGACATCATTGTCCTTTCACTCGAAGAGACAGGCGTGACAGTCCTCCACCACCTCCTCCTAAAGAGTTCAACGGGGACTGCGATGCTTTTGTACGTGAACTCCGGTCAATTCGGTGGCCCGAGAAGTTCAAAGCGGGCCTGATCTAGAAGTACGACGAGAAGATCAATCCCAACGAGTGGTTGCAGATCTACACCACTGTCATTCGAGCAACCGATGGTGACGATCGAGTAATGGCCAATTACCTAGTTAACCACCCTTGATGGACCAGCAAGGTCTTGGTTGCTAAACTTGCCACCCAACTCGATTCGTTCATGGGCAGAACTTAAGGCTTAGTTCATAGCCAATTTTCAAGGCACATTCGAGCGCCTAGGAATGGGAAACGACCTCCACTAGTTGCACCAAGACGACGACGAATCCCTTCGAGATTTCATTCGCCGGTTCAGCGACAAGCGTAACACGATCCCGGACATCTCCGATGAGTCGGTAATCATCGCCTTCAAATGAGGTGTTTAGGACACGGATTTGCGTGGAAAGATGGCTACTTGGAAGATCCGCACGCTCAAAGAGCTTTTCAAGTTGGCCGATAAGTGCGCAAAATGAGCGGAAGCGCAGGTGCGTGCTAAAAACATTCAATCTGGCAAGAAAAAACCTGAGTCCTCGAAGAGCAGAGGAAAGAAGAACAAACCTGGTGATAAGCGCAAAGGTCCCGATACGACTATAGCTGCGGTCGACAGGAGCAAATCGCGTAACACTGGGGATAACAAAGGCCTCAGTCGAGGTGGCAGAAAGTGGTGTCCCATCCATCGGAGCAACCAGAACGACTTCAACGAGTGCTTTATTTTCAAGAAGAAACTTGATGAAAAGATCAAGGCAAATGTTGAGCGTGGTAATAAGCAGGTTAAGTCAAATGTTGAGGGTGACGAGCCCCAGTTCCACGAGGCTGACCACAGCTTGGCGCACATCTTCGGAGGATCTGCCATGTATAAGTCCAAAAGTCAGTACAAGGCAGTCGAGCGAGAAGTCAACCTGGCCCTAACTGGGCCCACTCGGTATCTCAAGTGTCGGAACAGCCGATCACCTTTGATCAAACTGACCATCTGGCCGCAGTACCACATCCTGATCGATACCTGGTCATGGTTCAGCCAACCATACTCAACATCAAAGTTTCCAAAACTTTGGTCGATTGTGGTAGTTCACTCAACCTCATTTTCTTCAAAACCTTGGACAAGATGGGAATTCAGAGATCAGAGCTTAAGGTAGGAGTCAAGCCTTTCCACGGTATAACTCCCAACTCATCGACCATGCCTCCCGGTAAGATCGAGCTACCGGTCACATTTTGCACGCCCGACAACTTCCATACAGAAAAGCTGACCTTTGATGTCTCGAACTTCAAAACGGTGTACAATGTGATCCTAGGCTGCCCAATACTGGGCAAGTTCATGGCAGTGGTTCACTATGCCTACCAAACACTCAAGATCTAAGGTCCCAATGGGGCCGTTATAATTAAAGAAGATTAGTTCGCAGCGGTCAAATGCGACAAGGAAAGTCTTGATATGGTCGAACACTTTAGTTGAGTGGCTATCACTCCTAAGGATGCAAATTCTAAGTGTCAAAGGCACCAAGGTGTCATCAAGACCAAAGATTCCAGGCTCATAAGTCTTGCTGGCACTTCTAAATCTGACGATGCCAAAGGCAAGACCAACGATAGTGTCAGCAACAAAAGACCGATGGTTGCGTCAAGGCGGTGCCCCTCGACCCATTTGAACCATCCAAGACGGTTAAGGTTGGGGCCAACCTTGACCTCAAATAGGAACTCGAGCTCGTCACCTTCCTCCAAGCAAACCAAGACGTGTTCACATGGAAACCGTTCGATATGCCTGGGGTCCCAGGGAGGTGATCGAGCATCAACTAGTTGTTAAACCCGACACCAAAGCTATGGTGCAGAAGCATCAAAGATTTGCGGAAGATAGAAAGTGGGCCATCCAGGAGGAGGTCGATAAGCTCCTAAAGACGGTCTTCATTCGAGAAGTGTGTCATCCTATATGGCTCACAAATCCCGTCCTCATCAAGAAGGCCAATGGCAGATGGAGAATGAGTGTCGACTTCACCGACCTCAACACACTACGTGAAAAATAGACAAAGGAGACGAAATTAGTGACGAGTCGTAACATGACCTGTCACTTATGATAATAGTGACGGGTCGTAACATGACCCATCACTTATATCAGGTCATAAGTGATGGGTCACAACTAGACCTATCACTTATGAGTGGTGCAATTGTGACTCGTCACTTATAACTGACCTAAAATGACCCGTCACTTATGACAACTAATAAGTGACGGGTCATCTTGGCACTCATAAGTGATGAGTTAAGTTGTGACCTATCACTTATAACCTGACATCAGTGATGGGTCATGTTGTTACCCGTCACTAATGATAATAGTCATAGATACTTAGTTCACTAATATTTTTTATTTTTCTTTTATTTTTTTCTTATTTTTTTATCACCTAAGCAGCACTGGAATAGGAAATATATATAATTTTTGCTCAAGTTTGATGTAAGGGGTGGCGGCTATGGACACAAACGCGCGTTCCGAAAACGGTGTAGAGACTTCCGGGGGGGGGGGGGCAAGAACTCAATCTTCCAAGCCATCTTTGGCCTAGAAAATTCACCGAACTTGACAAAGTGGGGGAGAAACTGATGTAACTTTTTTCTGTAGATATCTGTAGAGTCAAAAAAATTCGCAATTCGAGTTTGTATGCAAAAGTTATGCTCATTTTACCGTATGTACTCCAAGGCACCTATCAAATTACGATCTTTTGCATGAGATATTTAGAAATTCATAAAATATTAATACAATTTTATAGGTAAATTATAACCATTCACCTATCAAATTTTATATGTAAATATTAATACATATTTTATATCTAAATATTAATATAAATTTTATATATAAAATAAAAAAATCAGTCATTAGTGATGAGTCAAGATTATGACTTGTCACCTATAGCCTTCATAAGTAATGGGTCATGGTTATGAGTTATGACCCGTCACTTATGACCTTTGGCAAAGAAGGTAAAAGGATAAAATATCTGATGTCCATCACAAACACATGATAGCTGAGGTGGTAACACGTGCGCGCGAGGGGAGGTGGTAGGTTCGATTCCTTCTTGATGCAAAGATAGAAAATAGTGCTGAAAAAATAGAAGTGAACCATGGCCAGTGGTGCTCGGCATGTGTTGGGATGGCTCAGGTGAAATAATATTTTGTTTTGAATTTTTTCTATAAAAAAACACGAAAAACGTAAATCAGTCATAAGTGACGGGTCATAGTTATGATCATCACTTATGACCTTAATAAGTGATGGGTCAATTTTTGACCCGTCACCAATGACCTTATTAGTGGCGGGTCCTTACTCGTCACTTATGACTAGTCATCAGTGACGTGTTTGGAGTGACGGATGCGGCACCCGTCACCCATAACGATTATGACCCGTCACTTTTGAGCTTTTTTCACGTAGTGATAAGGCTTGTCCCAAAGATCCTTTTTCCTCTCCCGCGCATCGACCGGATCGTCGACTGTACGGTAGGTTGCGAGTTGTTATGTTTTCTAGATACGTATGCAGGGTATCACAAAATTAGCATGGGATTAGAGGATGAGGAGAAAACGGCCTTTCAGTGTATTTTGATATGTAAAGATGCCTTTCAATTTAAAAAATACTGGTGCTACGTATCAAAGTGTATTCAAAACTGTCTACAACCCCAAATTAGACGCAATGTAGAAGCATACATTGATGATGTTGTAGTCAAATCAAAAATCGAAAACACATTGGTTGACGATCTCGAAGAAACATTCTACAACCTCAGCAAGTATCACATGATGCTCAACCCCGAAAAGTGCACGTTTGGTGTGCCGTCCATCAAGCTTCTCGGCTTTCTGGTGTCAAGTCGAGGCATTGAGGTCAACCCGTGCAAAATTGAGGCTCTTGACCAGATGCGGTCACCCCGAATACTGAAAGAGATCCAAAAATTGATAGGTTGCATTGCTACTCTTAGTCGAGTCATTTTCAAGATGGGCAAGCGAGGGATGCCTTTCTTCAAGCTGTTGAAGAAACAAGATCGGTTCGAGTGAACGAAAGAAGCGAAGCGCGCCTTCCAGGACTTAAAAATATACTTATCGTCTCCATTAATTCTTACACCGCCTAACGAAAAAGAGAAACTCTTTTTTATATTGCAGGTACCCCATAACTTGTAAGCACGGTACTGGTAGTCGAACGGGAATATCCCGAGAAAAAGACCAATATCTAAAAACCTTCTTACTACGTGAGCGAGGTTCTACACGATGCTAAGCTACGTTACTTGCAAGTACAGAAGCTGATATATGTAGTCTTGATGTCTTCCCGGAAATTACGGCACTACTTTCAAGCGCACAGGATTACCGTCATGATGACGTAACCACTGAAGGATGTAATACGCAATTGGAAAGCTACTAGACGAATCGCGTAATGGGCGGTAGAGGGCATAGGGCTGGCATTGTACCCAAATCTCCAACAGGCGACAAACTTAGATATGTTGTTCAATTAGACTTTAAACCTTCTAACAATGTTGCAGAGTATAAATGACTGGTAAATGAGCTCCGCATAACTGTATCGCTTGGGATTAAACGACCTATATACATCGTTTATTTAATCTCATAATTAATCCTTACGCTCAAAGATACCTAGTTAATTTATAAATAATCAATTTACAAACATATTATCGAAAATCTTCTATACATAGATATATGTGCTAGAGTCACTTTGTCAAATAAACAAAAACAGAGGAAGTAAATTAAATCCAAAGCGAGGGATCAAGCGATGCTACCAACGATTCTACTGGCAGTACACTCGAGTAGTCGAGTTCGTGACCACACGACGACGATTGGGCCTGGCCATTCAGCGGCGAGCAGGTCATCAGGGTGGGCGGCCTGGCTCTGCTGTTGGTTGGTCGGGACGACGCACTCAATTGTGCACAGATTTGGTTCTCCTGCACGGTTGCGAGTGGCATCCATTTGCTGACTCGGGTTTGAGTTTGACACGGCATCCTTTTGCAAGGCCATGGATGGACCCGACCGTACCAAGGCTCCATCTGGTGGGCTGGTGGCTTCTCGAAATGTGTCACCAGGTACACATGCCCTCCTCCGCTTATTTTCACTTGAATGTGAAGTTGTTTGTTTAAATTTTTTTGTGAGATATTATAAAAAAGTCTTATTTGTACTAATGCTCCGATAGAGACATGTGCTGCGATAATGTTTGGATAGTCAAGGTACTATTGTTGTAGTTATTGGGTCGGATTCTAGACGGGATCATTTTTTTCTCTTTGATGGGATCAAGATAATATGCTCGTGTGATAGAACTGTGATTTCGTGTTTTGAAAAGTGTGATATGATATAGGGTATTGCAAGCCTAATTCATTGGGGCAACCTCTTTTTTTTATGTTCCTTCCAAATAATGATTACAGTAGATCTTGTGTCACTATATATATTAAAAAGTGGTACATGTCAACAATATAAATTATTTATCTATCCTTCCTCCATAAGAGTTACACCAAATCATACTTAGGTGCAGTTTGGTTCATATTTTATAATGTGAATGGATTATAAAGAGGTACGACATATGGAGTGTTTGTTTTAATTTGGTTCATCATATGTTACCGCGTAATCCAATACCGACCCATACAGAGCCGATTCCCTCTTCCTTGACCGGTATCGCATCCTGTTACCACTTCTCTTCCTCATCGCTCTAGCCTCGAATAGAGCCGTCACTTGCTCTCGATCCCATCTTCCTCGCGTGAGCTGCTCTGCCGCCACCATCGCATTGCCTTATCGCTGGTATGATTAAACTAATAGCTTCTCCGTCTTCCATCTCCCTCTCAAAGCCTCTTCTTCAAGCTCTCTCAAATCCTAGATCTATTACCACAGGGGGAGGAGTCAGCTACGACAAGGGGAGGAGGAGGGCAACAGAAGGATTTGCAAAAGGATCTGGAGGGCTTCGATTCCCCTTCACACAGGTATCCCCTTCTCTTATTGAAATTTTTGTTTCCCTTCGCCTATTGAGATTTTTGTTTAGAAGATGAGAGCGTCATCGTAGGGTAAGAAACCGAGCAGCCATAGCACCACTACTACAAAATCCATTTAGTGGAACGCCTCTGTACAGATGGATCTATGGAGCCCCTTGTACAAAGGGTACCACAGATGGCTCCAAACTAGAACTGTCTAAAAAATGACAACGAGTAGTTGCAATAAAGCAGAGTGCTACAATACATACAGTTACAAACTACAACCGTCTGTACTAATAGTACAGACAGTTCTAGTTTAGAACCATCTGTAATGTTCTTTTTTTACAGATGATTCTAAATTAGAATTGTCTGTACTATTGACAGTAATAGTACAGACGGTCTGTAAAAAAGGAATATTACATATAGTTCTAAGTTTAGAACTGTCTGTACTAATAGTGTCCACTTGTTTTAAGCGTATATCTTATATAAATTATTTTCATATAATGGTCACCGATGAACGACAGGTGAGACGGTAAAGAAGGTTCGCTCGAGGTTAAAGGTTGCAGGTTCGACTCCATTTTCGTGTGACTTATGACCGTTAACATAATAATATAAAGGGCTGGTGTGGGTAGGAAAAACATTTTTTTAGCTTTAGAAAACTTGGTGTACAAATTTGATTTGTACCGACTCTTTTTTACAGACAGTTAAAAAAGTGTCCCAGACGAAATTTCCGAAACGTCTATGCAAATCATTTTTTCTACTAATGCACGCTGAGCAGTTCACAGTCATCGCTGTTGGCACTGGCGAAGTGGATGGTTCTAAGATAAGTTTTCATGTGCCTCTGCGTGGTCTGAAGTTTAAGATGGCAGCAGCGTCCTAGCAATTTCAGTTTCCTATTTGTATGTCTGCGGATTAGTGGATGAAGGGGAATGAGTACTGGTGTGGTTTAGCCCAGCTGCTAGTGAAGGAGCTGAGAGTCGACTCATAGAAGTAGAAATACTTTGGAGTAGTACTAGTAGCTCAACTAGCTTCAAAAAAGCAGAACGCGTAAGATAGAAAAAACAGAGCAAGGTCACTGGAATACCGCCACACCTGTGATTGCATCATTAGCAGAACATATACATGTTTTTTTGTCCTGATTGAGTCCAATATCTCGTCATAGTCATGCTCATAGGTGCAGTTTTTTCTTATCCAAATGCTTAATTGAATTTATATTACTTCTTTTTTAAGTAGCGGGGTCATAAAGGGGCCCCACCGGTGCCGCCATAGCGGCCTGGGACACGCCGCACAGGGGCCGCGCCCCAACATGCATACACCCGGGTTCGAGCCCAGGCGGTCCGACTCCTCGTTGGGAGTCGTAACTAGCCGAGCTACACTCGACTTGCTTATATATTACTTCTATAACCATGATGTATGCTTATATATTCTATAACCATGATGTATGCTTATATATTCTATAATATTTTTGTGTAGAGCATTATGGCTCGTATTCCTTTAGCCACAAGAACTCGACGAAGTAATATGGCTTTAGAAATATGTTGACTTCTATCATTCTCGTGTATATGGCTACTATTTGCATAGCATATAGAAGGAAGTGCTTGAAAATAGAAAGAAGGTTAAAAAATAGAGAACTTAGAAGTCAGTGTTTGTACCAACTCATTCGTGATAGCGACACAATATGTATTAGTGAGCTTCGTATGGACATAAAAACTTTCTATATTTCGTGTGAGATGTTTAGAGACATTGATGGGTTGAAGGGCACATGGAACATGACCCTAGAGGAGATAGTGACTCAATTCCTATATATATTGTCCCATCATTTGAAGAATCGAATAATAGAAAAGTTTTTCTTCTGAAGTGGTGAGACAGTTAGTAGACAATTCAACTCATGTTTTCTAGCTATTCTAAAGTTGCACCATTTGTTGCTTAAGACCCTAGAGCCTATACCGGAGAATAGCACCGATGATAAATGGAAATATTTTAAGGTAAATGGTTCTCAAGCAATTTCGTTCTTTAAAAAAATCATAGTTACAAAATAGATGTATGATGTTCTTTTCCTTTTGTTTTAGCTTGCATTTGTAGAACTATTTAGGTGCTTTGGATGGAACCCATATAAAGGTAATTGTTCCAACTAAGCTAAAAGGAAGGTATATGTCAAGAAAAGCAGATATTGTAATGAATGTCCTAGGTGTTTATGCACCTGACATGCAATTTTATCTACTTACTACCTGGATGTGAGGGCTCATCACATGATAGTTGTGTGCTTAGAGATACCATTTCGAGGCCAAATTGGTTGTGTGTCCCTTAATGAGAGTTTTGTTTCAGTAACTTTTTTGTGTGGTTTCGTAATAAGTTGTTCAGTGCAAATATTATTATTTTTGTTTTTCTATCTTAAGGTTGCTATTACCTTGTTGATGCTGGTTATACACATGCAAACGGATTTTTAGCTCCATATCGAGGTCAAAGGTACCATTTAGGTGGTTCGACTGCACAAAATCCACCAAGTAGTGCGGAGGAATATTTTAATATGTGGCATGCTAGAGCAAGAAATATTATTGAGAGGTGTTTTGGAAGGCTAAAGGGTCGGTGGGGGATTTTGAGGGCTCCATCATATTTTCCTATAAAGATGTCTAGAGATCCAATGGAAAGTGAGGAATCAATGGTGGCAACTTCAATGAAAATTACCGAGGGGGAAGTCAATGAACCAGAATTTATTATGGGTGTCTCAACATCTAATGACTTAACTAGTTTTCGAGATGTTCTTGCTCTGGGGATATATAATAATTATAGGGCTTCTAGTTCTTATTGAGGTATGTTTTCTAGTTTTTTAAATACTTCTGAAACTACTATATAATAATTATAAGGCTTCCAGTTTTCATGATATCTTTCTAACATGCTATCAATATTATGCAGCTATGGACTTTTTTAAAGAGCTCTTAACATGTGTGCGTGCAAGGGAAAAGAATAAAAGAAAATGAACTGTGGCTGAAGATGATGAATTGATTAAAGCACTCTATGAGATATTTTTGGATCCAAGATGATGAATTGGATTAATCTATGATATGAAATCTAAATTGGTTCAATAATGTTTTTGTGACTTAAAAATCTGAATTTCAGTATTAACAATTGTATATGAAATCTGAATTTCAATAATGTTTGTGTATATTGAAAATGAACTCTATGTCTGTGTATTTGTGTGCAAAATGATAGTGATGCTAAGGGCTTATATGGCATTGTGTTCTCTTACTATGAAACATTAGATGTAATATATGGGAGGGATATAGCCACTGGTGAAGGTGCGGAAGGGCTTGGTGAAGCTGTCACAAACATAGAGCGAGAAATTAGTGCTGAATATGGTATTGGCCCAGAGGAAGAACAGGAGAGGGTGTCTAGAGAAACACCTAGACATCCTCATTTAAGTCTGACAACTTCTTATATTTAGTAATTTGTTTTTCTTTTTGCAGAAGAAGCAAATAAAAAGTGATGGGAAACTAGGATGTTTGGATCTCAAGCTTCAAAAGTTGATCATCTCTGGTTTATGAATTGGCAGTATTAACCTATGCTCAATTTAGGCTTTAGTATATGTGGTGTTCTTTGTAATAGTTCTGTAGCAGTTATGAGATCATGAATGTCCCTATTTGGTCCATTCACTTTTGGTACTAGCAGAAAACATGCTATGTAGTGGTTTGTACGCTATTTTGAGGTATGATACTTTATTTAGTAGACGCTTTTGTTGTTGTGAGATGGCCTGGGAAACAGATTTTGTTCTGGCAAAACCTCCTTGTAATGTAATGATGCTCGGGTTAGCATATTCAAGAGAACATATATTGTTTTTGTGTTACTGTAATATTTTGAGAAGACTTTTACAGTACACCTAAATGAGTGCATGCCGTCTATTTTCTTTATCCGGTGGTTTAAACGGTGGGGAAAAACACACGAACTGGACTCTAACACGACCTAACCAGCAACAAGACCTTGACCAGGACACAAACTCAACACGACGAACTCTGAAACTGAAATATGCAAAAGCTAAAGGCGCGGAAGGGTTGTAGGACAGGAAAAAAAAAACGATATGGCAGTGGACTATGGAACGAAGGCGAAAAACACTCGAAACTAAGGGTAGATATGAACCTGACGGTATACCTGAAGCTCTGAATACCACTTAATATGAACAAGGGTTCCCGATCTTCCGAAAGGTTCTGGTAACTCTCGATTTGGTGGAAACGAGACACAAGTCGATCCGGCTTCCGAACAACACGATCCGAAACCCCGCAATCGCAGCACCACGTCTCCTCTGGTTATCAACCGGCGTTGCACGGTTGACCTCGCCAAGAAGGCTAAAATCCTTGCCTGTGAATCGAAGAACACAAGCAAGAACAAGGAAGAATGCAACCAAATTGCAGATGAATAATTAATCTCACGAGTTGGGGTCTCACAAACCGACGAAACGGCGAAACTGTTCTTGACAGAATAATCTAAGCAAAACCCAACCCTAATTAGGGCGGCGGCTACTGTATATAAAGGATTAGGGTCGGCCAAGGACCCCTAGACGCGTCCCTAATGGACTCCAACACGATACATGGCCCAACGGACCAAAAACGGTGACTCAGCACCGGGACAGATTCTGGACGCTGACTTGTTTCGACGTTTCCTATTGACTCGGAAGGAATTTGGACCTCAAACCAACGCCATTGGTTTCCTTATGAAATTATCTTTCCAACCATATGTGAATGGTCGAAAACGGAGTCCGGATGCGTCCTGGGCGTCCGTTTTATTGCTCGCTGGTCCTGGAGGCCGAGGCTGATTCAGACTCGAGTTGGACTGGACCTCCTGCTGTTGTTGGACGTCCTAGCTGCTCCTCCACGCCTCCAAGCCTTCCTCTATGTGTTTCCTTGTCCTCTCCATGATTCCTAAACAACACATAATCATTAGGTAGTAATCTATTCTCAAAATTATATAAAGAGTTGCTTAGGAACGAGCTCACCTCTAAATTTAATTGTCGTGCGCGAGCTCTTGTGATTGGACCTTGAAAGTTCAATGGAGGATCATTGTATGTATCCGAGGGAGTGATGTCCTCATCATCCTCCCCCTCTTGAATTGGAGTTGTCCTCGACTCAAGCTCATCATCGGCTCCCAAGTAAGGTTTCAAATCTGCAATGTTAAAAGAAGGACTAACCCCGAACTCGGGTGGCAACTCAAGTTTATATGCATTATCATTTATTTTCTCAATTATCTTATAAGGACCAGCAGCTCTTGGCATTAATTTAGACTTACGCAGCTCTGGAAACCTATCTTTTCTTAAATGTAACCACACTAAATCACCCGGTTCAAGTTTGACTTCTTTCCTACCTTCACTACCAGCAATTCTATACTTTTCATTCATCTTTTCGATATTTATTTTAGTTGTTTCATGCAACTTACGAATAAAATCAGCACGTGCACTAGCATCACTATGTGTTCTTTCAGTGGTAGGTAAAGGCAAAAGATCAATAGGAGCGCGAGGGGTAAAACCATACACTACCTGAAAAGGACTTACCTTGGTGGTAGAATGTGTTGCCCGATTATAAGCAAACTCCACGTGGGGCAAACATTCTTCCCACATCTTCAAATTTTTCTTCAAAATAGCTCTCAACATGGTACCCAAAGTACGGTTCACTACCTCCGTTTGGCCATCAGTTTGTGGGTGGCAAGTAGTAGAAAACAATAGTTTTGTACCCAACTTATTCCATAGAGTGCGCCAAAAGTGACTCAAAAATTTAGCGTCGCGATCTGAAACAATAGTAGAAGGCATACCATGCAAGCGAACAATCTCTTTGAAAAAGAGGTCAGCAATATAAACGGCATCATCACTTTTATGACAAGGTATAAAATGTGCCATCTTAGAAAAACGATCCACAACAACAAAAATGCTATCCCTCCCCCTCTTAGTCCTAGGCAATCCCAAAACAAAGTCCATCGAAATATCTGCCCAAGGAATAGAAGGAACAGGAAGAGGCATATACAAACCATGTGGATTCAAGCGAGACTTAGCCTTTTGACATGTGGTACAGCGTGCCACGAACCGCTCAACATCTCTCCTCATCTTTGGCCAAAAGAAATGTGTGGCCAACATATCCTCCGTCTTCTTAGCACCAAAATGTCCCATCAATCCTCCTCCATGTGCTTCCTGCAACAACAAAAGACGAACGGAACCAACTGGAATGCATAGACGGTTAGCTCTAAACACAAATCCATCATTGATCACAAACTTGTTCCATGTACGTCCCTCTTTACAGTTCAGCAATACATCTTTAAAATCAGGATCAAGCACATATTGTTCTTTTATTGAGTCAAGTCCAAAAACTCTATAATCAAGTTGGGACAACAAAGCATATCGTCTAGACAAAGCATCAGCAATTATATTATCCTTCCCTTTCTTGTGTTTGATAACATAAGGAAAAGATTCAATAAATTCAACCCACTTAGCATGTCTACGATTCAGATTATTTTGAGAACGAAGATACTTAAGCGATTCATGATCTGAATGTATAACAAATTCTTTAGGCCACAAATAATGACGCCACGTCTCTAAAGAACGTACAAGTGCATACAATTCCTTATCATACGTAGAGTAATTAAGAACAGGGCCATGCAATTTTTCGCTAAAGTATGCAACGGGCTTACCTTCTTGCATCAAAACACCTCCAATGCCAACTCCACTAGCATCACATTCTAGCTCAAAGGTCTTACCAAAATTTGGAAGTTGCAGCAATAGCGTGTGCGTAAGCTTGCCCTTCAAAGTGTCAAAGGACTCCTCTTGTGCCTTACCCCAATGGAACACCACACCTTTCTTTGTCAACTCGTGTAAGGGGGCAGCAATGGCGCTGAAATCCTTCACGAAACGACGATAAAAACCTGCAAGTCCAAGAAAACTTCTCACCTGTTTGATGTTTTGGGGCACCGGCCAACTCTTTATGGCTTCAATTTTCATCTCATCCACCTCAATTCCCTGTGGAGTAATAACATAGCCAAGAAAAGAGACTCGATCCGTGCAAAAGATGCACTTCTCAAGGTTACCAAATAAACGTGCATCACGTAAAGCATTAAAAACAGCACGTAAGTGATCCATATGTTCATCCAAAGACTTGCTATAAATCAATATATCATCAAAGTAAACCACCACAAATCGTCCAATAAAAGCTCTTAAAACCTCATTCATCAAACGCATGAAAGTGCTAGGTGCATTAGTTAAACCAAAAGGCATTACTAACCACTCATATAATCTGAATTTAGTTTTGAAAGCTGTTTTCCATTCATCTCCAAGTTTCATTCTAATTTGGTGGTAACCACTACGCAAGTCGATCTTTGTAAAAATTACAGAACCACACAACTCATCAAGCATATCATCAAGTCTAGGAATAGGATGGCGATATCGAATAGTAATGTTATTGATGGCTCTACAATCAACACACATACGCCAAGTACCATCTTTCTTAGGAACCAAAATCACAGGAACAGCACAAGGACTAAGGCTCTCACGTACATACCCGCGGTCCAAAAGCTCTTGGACTTGCTGCTGAATTTCCTTAGTCTCCTCGGGATTGGTTCGATACGCAGCACGATTTGGCAATGTTGCTCCCGGGATCAAATCGATTTGATGCTCTATCCCTCTCATAGGTGGCAGTCCCGGGGGTATCTCAGCTGGGAAAACATCCTCATACTCCTGCAAAAGGTTAGTGGCAGCAGGAGGTATCGAACTAATAACATCATCAAGCGAATACAAAACTCGTTTGCAAACCAAGGTGTAGCAAATATCATTATTAGAAATTTCAGCAAGGTCACTTTTTAGTGCAAGCATAACACCACCCTTCAATTTTATGCCCTCTACCTTAGAACTAGGTGTAGACTTATCCTTTTTAGGTGGGTAAAGAGAATTAGCAACTTGCTGATTTTCAGATTTAGTATCACGCAAATTAGCAGCTCGTTCTTTATCAGCTTGTACAATTTCAACAGGGGTCATAGGAACCAAAGTAATTTTCTTTCCCTTATGCATAAAAGTATATGTATTACTTCTACCATGGTGTATAGCATCATTATCAAATTCCCAAGGTCGACCCAATAAAAGTGAGCAAGCTTCCATAGGTACCACATCACAGTCAACATAATCAGCATAGGAACCAATAGAAAAAGAAACTCTGCAAGTTTGTGTTACCTTAGCTTTTCCAGCATCATTAAACCACTGAAGATTATATGGATGGGGGTGTTGGCGTGTGGTCAAGCCAAGCTTCTTGACCAAATCTGAACTCACCAAATTATTACAACTACCTCCATCGATGATGACACGTGCTCGCCGATTTTGGATGACGAAGAAAATCTGGAACAAGTTATGGCGTTGCAGCTTCTCTGGTTGTTGTACCTTTGTGCTGAGCGCCCGCTGCACAATGATGCTCCTATAGGTCGCTGTGTCATCACTGCCCAAGATTTCGTTGCTCTCCTCAACAACTGGTTCTTCTTCTTCTTCAATGTCAGAGGCGCTGATGTACCCATCTTCAGTTGCAATGTATGCCCGCTGACTTGGGTAATCCTTCTGCACATGACCGAATCCATGGCAGCGACGACATTGAATGCCAGAGGTGCGTCCCGTTGATGCAACAGAGGAAGCACTCTTGGAAGGTCCCTGCAAAACAGAATTTTTACCTGAGCCCGAAGGTCGTGTAGTGACAGGATTTGGTGCCGTAGCTGCTTGTTGCTTGCTCGCTGGTGAGGGAGCCCTGTAAGTGGATGGTTTGGACAGCCCAAAGGATGGTCCTGTGCGCGGCGTGTATGTGGTGCTGGCCTTGTACTTGCCCTGCTGCTCACGCCCCTGCAACTCCTTCTCTGCAAGCATAGCAAACTGAAACAATTGGTTGACATTGTTAAATTCTTTATAATCAATAATATCCTGGATTTCACGTCTCAAACCCGAATAAAATTGACAAATAGAATCTTCGTTTCCCTCTACTATGCCACAACGCATCAAGCCCTTTTGAAGCTCACCATAATAATCCTGCACAGATTTATCTCCCTGTTCTAAGCGCATCAATTTCTTACGCAAGTCTCTATGATAAGATGGGGGAACAAATCTATCACGCATAGCAACCTTAAGCTCTTCCCATGTACGAGGTGTGGCACCATCTGCAGCTAAACCAGTCCACCAAATAATAGCAAAATCTTTAAACTCACTAGTGGCTTGTCTAACTCTATGTTGTTCAGGTACTTGATGGGCACTAAATTTTTGCTCTACTGTCATCTCCCAATCAAGATATCCCTCAGCATCATAATGTCCCGAAAAAGAAGGTATAGTAAATTTAACCTTAGCATAAGGATCTTCAGGAGCTCGATTATACATACCTCGATGGTGGTGGTGATGTGGAACGCCACCCATACCTGTGGTGTTAGTGCGAAGACGACGCCGTAATCTGTTTTGCAATGTCGCCGCTGGATCAACATTAACATCGTCATCATACAACTCATCACCGGTGTTGCTTCCATTCACATCTTCGTTGTGCACAGGACGGTTTTCCAAAGCATTTACCCTGTCGGTGAGCTCGGATAACCGTTTGTCCACCCGCTCAACCGCGTTTGCGAGTTTCATCTCAATTATCGCTTCAGTGACAGCCTTGATGACTGTCTCCCTCATCTCCTTCTGAGCATTGTCTACAACAGCTTGTAGCTGCTCTTGGCTGACACACTCCTTGAAGTCCTTTGGCGTTTTATCTCCTTCAACTGACATTGTGGAAACAAACACAACAACAAACAGTGAAGGTTATCCCTAATAATCGTACTACAAAGGTGGAGTGGTGCCTCTCAATCAAGATCAGCAAAGGTAGACACCTTACCAAGCTCTTACCAGGGTTCTTACCAGCAAAGCAAAGGATACCTGGAAGGCGTGCGAGCGATTGCAGGGATGCAAACCAGTGCTGTCCAGAAGAATCTGTGGGGCTTGGAAGGCTCACAAAGAGAACAAATATGTATATGTGGAACACAAATCAGAAACAGATAGTAATGCTGAATTATAGTCCCAAGTACTTGTTCTCGTTGCTGGCCTAAAGTGTTGCAAGTACCAAGTATGTGTGTTAAACAAGGTGGAGAAACAAGTATGATGGATAGCAAGAGCAACAGAAACAAAGAACTAAACAGCACACGCTAACACAGCTCACTTTGCCCTTCTCTATGTGCTCCTCTAGATATTGTTCCTCTTTTGCCCCTCTCTTTTTTCTATTTTTTTGGGCTGTCGTTGTTTTTTTGGGAAAATTCGACTTTTTCTTCTTATTTTTTTGATATTTTTTTTTCACTTAGGAGCATACAAGAGGGAACCACAGAAAATTTGAGCTTAAACAAGTGAAAGACGTGGCCTGTAGAATTTTCTGAAGTTCAGCCGTAAAATGAGAAAAATATTTGGAAATTGAAAACTCAAACTTCGGAGGCGAATTTGGGAATTCTGATTTCGCCGAACCCGATGAAGCGGGGACGAACGGATCCGAAACGCTGTTTCGATGTGAAAAACTCTATGACTTTTCTGAAAACGGAGTTCGTATGCGAAAGTTATGCCCGATTTGAGAAATGACTCCGAATTAGAGGACAAAACGGGAAGAAAGTGGGGAAAATATGCGACGGAGGCTAGGGTTTGATGGAAACGGTGGGGAAAAACACACGAACTGGACTCTAACACGACCTAACCAGCAACAAGACCTTGACCAGGACACAAACTCAACACGACGAACTCTGAAACTGAAATATGCAAAAGCTAAAGGCGCGGAAGGGTTGTAGGACAGGAAAAAAAAACGATATGGCAGTGGACTATGGAACGAAGGCGAAAAACACTCGAAACTAAGGGTAGATATGAACCTGACGGTATACCTGAAGCTCTGAATACCACTTAATATGAACAAGGGTTCCCGATCTTCCGAAAGGTTCTGGTAACTCTCGATTTGGTGGAAACGAGACACAAGTCGATCCGGCTTCCGAACAACACGATCCGAAACCCCGCAATCGCAGCACCACGTCTCCTCTGGTTATCAACCGGCGTTGCACGGTTGACCTCGCCAAGAAGGCTAAAATCCTTGTCTGCGAATCGAAGAACACAAGCAAGAACAAAGAAGAATGCAACCAAATTGCAGATGAATAATTAATCTCACGAGTTGGGGTCTCACAAACCGACGAAACGGCGAAACTGTTCTTGACAGAATAATCTAAGCAAAACCCAACCCTAATTAGGGCGGCGGCTACTGTATATAAAGGATTAGGGTCGGCCAAGGACCCCTAGACGCGTCCCTAATGGACTCCAACACGATACATGGCCCAACGGACCAAAAACGGTGACGCAGCACCGGGACAGATTCTGGACGCTGACTTGTTTCGACGTTTCCCGTTGACTCGGAAGGAATTTGGACCTCAAACCAACGCCATTGGTTTCCTTATGAAATTATCTTTCCAACCATATGTGAATCGTCGAAAACGGAGTCCGGATGCGTCCTGGGCGTCCGTTTTATTGCTCGCTGGTCCTGGAGGCCGAGGCTGATTCGGACTCGAGTTGGACTGGACCTCCTGCTGTTGTTGGACGTCCTAGCTGCTCCTCCACGCCTCCAAGCCTTCCTCTATGTGTTTCCTTGTTCTCTCCATGATTCCTAAACAACACATAATCATTAGGTAGTAATCTATTCTCAAAATTATATAAAGAGTTGCTTAGGAACGAGCTCACCTCTAAATTTAATTGTCGTGCGCGAGCTCTTGTGATTGGACCTTGAAAGTTCAATAGAGGATCATTGTATGTATCCGAGGGAGTGATGTCCTCATCAGTGATCCACCACCAAACTCCCTGTAATTTGATTTCATTTCCATTTACACTACCAAAGTGTGAACTAAACAACACCTTAGTTTATAGTGGTACGGAATTGGTATTTGCTACTCTCAATTGATCTTATCTATCTTTCCTCTGTAAAAGTCTCTTATGATTATTCGAGGTCTTCCCATTACGAGTAGCCATTACATAAAAAAACTGTTGTTCCATTCTTGATTCTGATTTTTTGAAAAAGCATTTTGGTCCTACATGCACGCTCCCTTCAATTTGGCAGTGTAAGGGGCCTAGAAGGTCGTGGGGCCCCTACTCACACGTAGTGTGTGAATTAGACCCATTTATCTTTTCTTTTGAGAGGAATTAGACCCATTTAGTTAGTCCTTCACCTTTTTGGCAGCTTGCCATGCAATGCAGGCTATCAGTCCACAAGATAATATCCATTGGCGAGGCTTAAGCATAAATTAGGAAGAGAAACCACTTCATTAGACTAGAATTTCTAAATAATGTCATAGCCTATAACTAGACGTGCACCAACGTATGTATATTTCCAAATATAATGAACTAAACGCATCACTATCTATGGTTTATAAAGGTGTGTCATTACCTAACAGATACCATTATAATCTTTTTTAATTATTTTAGCAATATTGTACCGAAAATATTGAATATGCAATACATGATAAATATATAAATGGATTAATGTGCGAGGTGTTCAAAGAACTCTATATTTGTGCATGAGATAGCTCTACATAGGCTATTGTTTTATTAAAAAAACACGAAGCCACAATATAGGCTATAAGGAAAACCAGAAGAAATTCTCACTCGTGACACCATCCATCGATGAAAGTGATAATACACTTTTGTGATATTCTTTTATTAAGAATCACAGTATAATATGGAAACATATGTACATACTCATATCACTACATATATGTATTCGCACAACGTCTATAATACGGAGCTTTTAGATTAATAAATGCGTTTTGCTATCGATAGATATGTTATCTATCGCTAAAAAAAAATTTCACCTTAGTGAGACACAAACAAGAGGTTTGATCTTAAATGAGTAGGGATATAATCACATCCACTACTCTTTTTGACATTACTTGATTTTTATATACCGTGAACTTTCTCTATATTTTATTATGAGTGTATTGGTATTTACTAAAAATAAGAGGAAGAAACTAATCTAAAGCTTAAAAGGAAGAAACTTAAAAAAAAAGGAAAAAGTGGGCGTGACATGAGATGTGCTCAACAATCATGGGCAACAGAAAAAAAACCCACAAAATGTGCTGTGCTGTGCCTCCCAAAAATAGCCTCCCTAAGAAACCCACGGACAACAAATTAGCCAATTGGGTAACACAAGCGCACGCGCACAACGAAGAAATGGCGATGGCGATGGCGATAGCGATGCAGCCATCTTAGCCTCCCCCGTTCCCTCCCCTCTTCCATGGCTGCCCCTCCTCTGGCGCTCCTGGCCGCTGCCATAGCCGCGCTCGTCATCCTCGTCTTCGTCGTTTTCGCCTTCCGGCGATGGTGGCGGCGGCGGCGGCGCCGCGCGCTCGAGGCCGCCGCGGCGGTCCCTGCCCCGGTCGCTGTCCAGGTCAAGATCCGAGCTTTCTTGCCCCCTTCTTGTTCTGTTGAATCGCCTGGAGGCGAAAGCGCGGTTTTTCGTGATGCGAATCGGTGGTCTCGGTGTTTCTTGGAAGATTATTGCAGAGACGTGGATCGCCGGTCGATTGGGGATTGGGGGTTCTTGGTGCCACGTTGCCAGCGGCGAATATTTGGGCGTAGCCCTGGGGGGGCTTGTTCTTGCCAACGTGATTTGTTCCTTTCTTAGTTAGAACATTGACGATTTGTCCATGTTGAGGTCGATAGGTGGTTGTTCTTGGCCATTTGCTTGTTTCTTGGGTAGAGATTATAGTTGTAGAGAACTATTGCATTGATGGTTCGAGGCTGTTTGGTTTGTTCCATGGTAGTAGTTGAGCAAGGTGGAGGTTGATTAGGTTGTCTTTGTTGCTTCTGTGCAATAATCTGGCCAGTAGATTGCCTAGATGTTTCAAAGAAAGGACTGATATTAGATTTTTATGCTCAATGATTGCGGTATTTCATCGGTTATTGTATTTTTAGTTGGTGAATCATGATGAACGATGGGTACCATGTTAGTGCCCACTTGAGAAAAGAACACCTATTGCCTAATAAGAAGTAACTATTCAGCTCAATTTTATCTCACAAAGCTATTAGAAGCATCAGATGGTCAGGATATCTAGGATGTTGTGAGCTAGGGAATGCCACTTAATGGAATTCTGCAGCATGTGGATTAAGCTGATCTTCTTAATCCTTGCTGAAGTTGTTTCGGCAGTCAATACCACCAGCTCCAGCACTTGTGTGCTAGCACCTAAACTATGTCATTGAGCCTCGAGCTGTATAATTGTGAAAATAGTGAAGGAGTATTATGAGAAATGCTATAGGCTAGGGCACAAGCTTTAGCAACGTTGGTTTGCAGCCTGCTAGGTTGATCAAACCCCCACTGTTTGTCATACTTGCTTGCCAAGATGATGGAACTTCACATTTTCTTTAGACTATGAAAACTAGTTATACTGAAAGACAATTTTATACTGCGGTGCTTTCACTACACATCTGTATCAAACTCTTATTTTCATTAATTGCAGTGTGGACATGCTTTTATTGGTGTCTTATGATTTACAGTCTCTGTTTGCAGAACGAGAATCTAAATAGGCCTCTTCTTTCTGAAAATCGGGATGATCACTCTTGCCAGAGTAGTAGTTTTCTTGAAAGTACTGCAGGAGAATCTTCGAAGATTCAAACAAATAGGAGTAACACTACGCCCAGAAGTCATGCAATTACTGATTCAGGAAGGATTTATCCCGCTGAATCTTGTCCTACACAAGGTATGCATAATCGTAGCCAAATATTTAGTAGCCTAGTTGGAAAATCACCTCTATTCAACTCTTTTTTTTTATTGCTCGGCACTGATATGTACACTCACAGATTTTCAAAGTCAATTTTCCAGTTACTGAAAGTCACCATGGATTTTGTAGGAGAAACTCATGTAATCATTGTTGAAAATGATACTTCTGAAGAGTTCCAATTAGGAAGCACCCTTAAACGGACAACACTGTCAAATTGGGCAACACCTGATAAAAGGCACAAAAGAAGGGGTTCTGGAGAGGATAATCGTAATGGCAGCAGCATTTTTCTGAAGGATTATACATATCGTAAGCTATCCTTCAAACTTGATTTAGACATTTTAGTTGTCCATTCCTTGCAAAGGTTGGCATTTATATGCCCATTTCATCCAATCTTTGTTAGAAGTGCAGAAAGCAACCTAGATTTAGAGGTCATAGCTGGTCCATCTCATGGCATAAGCTGTTCCCGGAAGTCAACTAGCTCTTCTATGCTCCCGATAACTCTTGGAAGGGTTCCCCCAAATGATTTGGTTTTAAAGGACTCTGAAGTGTCAGGGAAGCATGCTCGGATAAACTGGAATGCAAGAGTAAGTTATTCAGGAACTATTTATGTATCTATTGTGCCTTTGACTTAATTCTACTTGATTGTTTGTTTCTCCAGACTTTTAGCTCGTTGTAAAAAAATGAATAAGTAATGCTAATTTGACCATCAGGATTCTGGTGTATGTTTGTCCTAATTTATTACCTGACAAACTTAATTTTGTCGATGGATGGTTAATGTTGGGAATCGAGATGCTAGGGCCACTTATTTCAAACATAATCATTTGCAATGCCAATATCATGACAGCACTTTTTTTAGAGAAGCAATTTGTCCAACTGTAACTCAATGCAAAACTTTTTCATCTTTTTTTAAAAAAAATCCTGAGTAGAAACTCCCCCCTTGCAGAAGTGCAGTGAATGTTTGCCACGCCCACACTTATATTTTGTCAGCACTTCTAAATAGTTAGGTACTTATTTATGAGCAGAAGTATATTGAATAAAACCTTTTCTCGTGGTTGTAATCATGAAAATATTTTAGGCTTTGGTCATTAATTTACTAGAGTAGGGCCACCAAAGCTGCATTTGGCTCTCTCTGTTCAACTGACCATATCTGTAGTTAAGCTTGATGTCTTTCAGACACTTGCTTTCCTCCGGTTACTTATGTGCGGCACACAAATGTAAGATTCTTCCATTTCCTTCGAAAAAGTAATTATTCATATGTTGGAATGTTGCAGACTTTGAAATGGGAACTTGTGGACATGGGCAGCTTGAACGGAACTTTCTTGAACTCCCAGGCAATTCACCATCCAGATGTTGGGTCTAGGCATTGGAGTGAGCCCGCTGAACTTGCGCATGGTGATATTATAACTCTAGGGACATCATCAAAACTATCTGTAAGTTCCTGACATACTTCCAGAGCATCTGTTTTTGTTCCAAGTTTGGTAAAACATTTTGCGGGTCTTCCATTCATTGTTGTGGTTTAACCATGCAGTGTACTGAATTCCCATTGCATGTTTTATAGTAGTCTGAATCTTTGAGAATTGATAAAACTGACATGTTTTATAGAATTGATCATATGGTTATACCAAATCTATGCTATGAACCTTATACATGATATCTTCATGATCTTAATCTGAAACACTTTGATGTCGTAGGTTTAGATGGCCATTGTAAGTTTGTACTCCTAGTTCAGACTGAATATACAAATATACCTGTCCCATGACCTACAAATCATTATAAATCTACTGAACGCAATCCACCTCCGATTTGGTTGTATAGAAAATAATTATTTATATTTTCTTTTAATGATTGAGACAATTCCCTGTATGCCATCGATTTTTTTTTTAAAAAAATCCTCGATTGGCCACTCAAAAATTTATGATCCCTTCTATGCCACCACTTCAATTTTTTCTTTCCTTACGTGCCACTGCCGTCAGTATGCCATGAAACGATTGTTATCTGGTGCTAGAAAAGACTATCTTGCCCTCTTCTTACTCTTTCCTCTCACATCTCTCTCTCTCTCTCTCTCACACACACACACACACACACACACACACACATCAAAACTGCATTGATTTGATCCCCTCGACACCGGAAAGGATGCCATCCACCATGGCGGCGCACGCCCCCTCCTTCTGTGACAGAAGAACCCACCTCTCCAGCCTGCTCCACGCCCAGTGCTGCGGTCCTGCGCATCCTCAACGCACAGATCTGGCCGTCCTCAAGCTGCTGGTGGTCGGCATCGCTGTGGGCGGCACCATCGCTAAGGCCGTTGTAGGTGGCGGAGCCGAAGCTGCAGGCCCCGAATCCCAATCGTTGGCAAGTTGGGAGAGCACGGGGAGCTTGTTGAGTGCATGCTTGATGCCAAGCAGGACGGTGCCGGGTGCAGGAACTAGCTCCTTGTGTTCTGCTTGTGCGCGTACGAATCAAGAACTGGACAACCTTTGAGCAAACCAATCCAATCGCAAAATCATACCAATCACATCCAAGCTAGGGCTCAGTCGAACTAACCAATCCAAAACAGAAAAAAAAAACAAGTGTGGCTCATAAGGGAGAAAGCTGCTCATACTGTGGCGCTTGGCGATGAAGAAAACGACCAGTGCAAGGTCGCTCCAACCCTCCGCCCCGAGGCCGGTCCCTCCCTCTCCGCCTTCCTTGCTTGATTGGAGTTGGATCCATTGCTCCGATGCTGCAGAAGGGGAGTGTACCAGATAGTTTTGGAACGGCATTTCATCCCACCCGACACCGCCATCCTCTTTCCAGGCCGCTTGTTGCTGGTCCTCATCCTCGCCCGGCACCACTGAGAAAGACTGAGGAACAGTGTGAAGACTGAAGAGAGAGAGGGCAGTTCAAAATGAATGAGAGATGAGCCCACTTGTAAGCAAGGGCAAAATTGCCTTTTTCACAAAATCTAACGGCAGTTTGAGACAACAGAGTTGACGGAAGTGGCATATAGGGGAAGAAAAATTTGAAGTAATGGCACATAAGGGACAACTTTTTCAGTGGTACATCGGAGATTTTGAAATTTTTTAATGGCATACAGGGAATTTTCTCTGATT
Organism: Phragmites australis; assembly: GCF_958298935.1. Lineage (NCBI taxonomy): Eukaryota > Viridiplantae > Streptophyta > Magnoliopsida > Poales > Poaceae > Phragmites > Phragmites australis. The sequence continues at coordinate 8,188,145 of NC_084934.1, forward strand.
GATTCTGTGGGTGTGCTCTTCTGTTTTCAGCCCATATGCTTAAAGCTGTTCGTTTGGCATTTTTGGTTTTTTCGGTGGGGTAAATACAGTATTATTTGTCCAGTAAATATGGTGTAATTTATTGTACAATATGGTATCAGTATATACCAATTTATTTCGGTATGGGATCAGTATATACCATTTGTACCAAAGTTGACGTGAATTGAGATTGACATGATGAGTCATCAAGACATAACATGAATTTGCGAAATATCTGTGCACATGCAACCTGCAAGTGGAAGCCGCTAACTCACCAAGCCAGCCCCAAGGCCACAATAACGCAGCTTGCAGCCATGCACTGACTATGTTACACGGATACGGATACGTGTATCGGTATCGGACCGATACCGATATGCGGATACGTCTTTTTTCCGGAAATCCCGATACGCGGATACGTTTCAATAATATTTTATTAAAAATAAGTAGCTGCTATTTGGGTCATCACCCTTAAGAAGTTACTTCCAGCCGAATAACACATAAGAACATATAAGAAACACAATCTCACGAATAGCAAATTGGAAAGTTCAGTAGATAGTAGCTCACACAATAAAACATAGAAGTTCAACATAGCAGATAGCAGGTTCTACTTAAGTTTTATTACATAACATAATAGGTAGGATAGTAGCTTGCAAGTTCATCCAACTAGGTTTGTTCAGGATTTGCTTCAGCTTCATTTTCCTAAATATCAGCCTCCACATCTCCAAAAGACACGGCTTGCAATTCAGGCTCATCAAGAGAAAGGTTAGCCACTTCAAGAATTCCTAAACCACTTAGAGATTCAAAAGAATCTCCTCCGACATCCCACATCCTTGATTCTCCTTTCTTGTAATCATTAGTCCTTCTTGAGAGATGTCTCAAATTTGAGTGCACATAGACCAAATCTTCAGCACGCTCTGGAGTTAGGGCATTTCTTTTGACACTGTGAATGAAGCTATATGTACTCCAATTTCTCTCACAGCAGGAAGATGAGGCTGGTTGGCTAACCAATTTGATGACCAAATTCATCAATAAAGGAACAAACTGTCCATGATTTGTCCACTAAGTCATGGGAGAAACAAACCATCTATCATGGAGGGAGTCAGGATCATTGAATTCTTTGGAACAACTAGAGAACCTTGCGTATTCTTCTGTCACTTGAGACAATTTTGTTGGTATGCGGAAGTACTTCTTGAAGCATGTCATCCTCATTTTTGATACCTCTTTGTCCTTGTGTGGAGGTACACGGCCAACACCTCCATGTAGCCACTCTTGGCTATAATATCTACAATATAAACATAGGCAAGTGAATTAGCAATCGAGCTATAAACATAAGCAAGATAGCAAGTATTGATTATTACCTTGGGTTGAGTGAATGAGCCATACAATGAAGTGGATTATTGCCTTTTGTCCACCTATCAACTAATATCTTATGAATAACCAAGTACAAGTCCGACTCCTCATCTGGTTGCTTTCCTTCCCATTGATATATCTCTTTCTTCACTTTCTCAATCATAGAATCCCACATCTCATAAATCAAGTGAAGATATGGTGTGTTAGTGTCCGCCACACGTATCATCTCATAGATAGGAGTAGTAATCTTAAGTATATACTCCACATTCCTCCACCAAACCTCACTCAATACCTTGTCATGGACTAGAGCTGTTGTTTGGGCATCATCTTTGTAAATGTCCCATGCTTCACTAATTACCATTTGCTTAAGAGGTATTTTTACCTCCACCATCCGTTTCAACATACACACAACTGATGCAAATCGTGTTTCAGCAATAGCTAGTAGCTTCAAATGGCTAAACTCATTGAACATAGAAAGCCGCATGCCATGGTTCATTATAAAATTCTTGATGATTTGGGCTTCACTTCTAATAACATGTATAAATTCAAGTTGTTTCCAAACAAATTCCTCCTCTTCATTCTTTGGGAGTTTTGGCGCACAAATACTTTTCAAAGCAAGATTGAGAGTATGCACAACACATGGTGTCCAGAATATATTCTCATATTCAGCTTCAATAAGAAGACCCGCACCTTTGCAATTTGCAGCATTGTCTGTGATGATTTGTACCACATTTTGACGACCCACTTCTTCAATAACAGACTTCAGCTTCTCAGCAATGTATTCTTTTGTCTTCACTTGCCCTTCACAATTATCAGCCCTCAAGAACATAGGTGTCTTCTCAGAAACAGCAACAAAGTTGATGAGTAGTCGCCTCTGCGGATCTGACCATCCATCAGCACAAATTGTCACTCCCTTCTCCTGCCATGTGCTCTTTGAACTCTGCAATAGCATCTCAATGTGACCTCTTTCTTGCTTCAGAAGCGAAGTTCTAAGCTTGTTGTACCTAGGCATTTTTATAACCCGCCAAGTTGCGGTTACAAGCAAAGGAAATTGCTTGTTGAAAATATGGATTTCTTGCAAAATTGAAAGATATCCCTGCAAATCAATTAAAAAACAGAATTAGCACAACTGTACAAGTAAAGAAAACTTAAAATTGCAAATTAGTGTAATGCAATGAAAATGAATACCTCCAGAATAGAATGATCTAGCAATTAGAGCATCCAAGTGCTTACGGTCCTCTATTGCCCAAGATTTTTCTAATGCACTTGCAGGTCCTCTCTTGTTCGTGCTGCCACCATATGAAGAACCCGTAGTAGGCAAAGACACAGTTCTCTGTCTTGACATTTCTACTAATTCTTTGCACCTTTGAACATCTCTCCTCATTTGGCTAAGCAAATCTATTGACACCTTCGGACATATACCCACTCCCTTTCCCTTCTTCTGCAGCAAGTGAGCTTCAACTCGAGTGTAGCTACTGAATCCTTCATATGGACAATACTTGCACTTCCATCTAGTATTGCCCCCCCTGCTCTAGGTCTCTCTAAAATGTGGACATGATCCCACAATGGAGCTCTAATATCTGTCGATGTTGCAGAAGCACCACCAGCAGCATTACTACTTGAACCTTCGATCGCCATTACGATGAATCGGTGATAACACTGAAACAGAGCCACTGAGCCACAGCATGTCGGCAGTTACTGCTAAGTGCTAACTGCTAAGCGCCTAAGACAATCGGGAGGGGGAAAATGGGAGGGGAAGAAGGAGGAGAACGCACCAGTGGAGTTCAACCGTGCGCCTGCGCCAGTGGAGCTTCAAGCCTTCAACCGTGCGCCTGGACTGTTCGCCCGAACGCACCAGTGGAGGTTCTCCCGCGCCCCTGCGCCCGTGCGCCGGCCGCGGCTGCTGACCCGCCCGTGCGCCCGTGCACCAGCCGCAGCTCTCCCGCACCCGTGCGCCGGCCGCGGCTGCTCCCACGCCTCTGCGCACCAAATGAGAAGGATATAATGGGGATCAGAGCGGTTGCATTTTTGGGGTGGGCTGAAGCCCATCGGATGGGCTACGAGCTGAGGGATGACCCAGTGTTTGGTAGTTTTGTTTTTCAGTTGGTTTATCCGGAAAAACCGAGTAACTAAAATTCCACTTTTTTTAAACACCATCCCAAATACCAAATACCACTTTCCTCATGTGGGTGTGGGTTGAGTGGTGTTTTTGTACTGTGCTCTTTGTATTTTGTTACTATTTTCTTTTTCTTTGGTGAAATGACACGCATCTCTCCTGTGCATTCAAGAAAAACAAACCAAGTTGACTGGTACGGTTTGGTAATTTTGGTATGGTATTTTCGGTACGGTAGAAATCTGCATATTTCTGTATGATCTTTTTTACTCTTGGATATCATTGTTTGAATGGGTGCTTTCTTCGATTTCCTACTTTTCCGTATTGAGTTTTTGTTGCAATACTCCAACCATCATAATGTCCAATATCTTCTGTTCATCTAGTCTCAATTCTTAAGTTGAATTGTTCACATTTTATTGGTTCCTCAAGTTTTATTGGTGCTTGTAACTATGCAGTATATTTGGAACGTCATAGCAATATTTGTACACTTAGTTCTCTGATAAGATTTTTCATATCTCTATTTCATTACCTGAATTGCTTTGCTACCTCTCCGAAGGTTCAGATTTCACTGCAAAATCAACGAGTTCCTGCTGGTGTGGGTATGGCATCCGACCCAATGGTAGCCCGTAGAAGTGGAAAGAAACTTCCAATGGAGGACATCAGCTTTTGCCAGTGCCCTCTGCAGGATGTTGAACAGGTTGGTAATTTGTTAGTTCTGACAGTCTTGTTCCTTTTTTTTTATACTTGATTGTGTTGCAGTTTGGGCTCTTTGGAATTTTCGATGGACATGGTGGGGATGGAGCTGCCAAAGCTGTCAGCAAGTTAGTCATTTGTGCTCATTTGCATGATTATGCATCCCATGTACCATCCTAGCATACGGGGATTCTTGTCCTAGCATACGGGGATTCTTGTACTAGTTAATTCTAATGGAACCTGCTCTTTTATTTGGATTCTGATTTTCAATATTTAATCTCGCCATGCAAAACTGCTGTTTTACCTTTTGATTTGTAGGATTCTTCCAGAAAATGTGGCAAACATTTTATCTCATCCGGAAACAAAAGAACGAGTGCTATCAAGTTCTGATGCTTCAGATGTTCTTAGATATGCTTTTACTTTGACAGAAGCCGCAATCGATCATCAGTATGAGGTTCACATTTTCTCTAGTCATTTTTTGTCAGATGCTATTGTCAAACTAGGTTTTGGTTTAGATTCATTTGCCTATTAGTTTAGTGAATGTAATATTTGGTGAAAGATTGGTTTTTGTGTTTGCAAGGTAGTGATGTTTAGTGTTTTTGAACCATCCTGTTTGATTTAATATAAGCTAAGCATTTCCATGTTTGTTACAGCAGCATAATCAAGAAACTAACCGGGGTAGTGATGTTAAGAATTTAGACCATGATTCATGTCAGTTTTTCTGGTTGCTAATTGTGCTGCTGATCCCATCTCTTGGATACTGATTTTTAGGTAGTTTTGCTCCCAAATTGAAGCAGTTTGTTTGGTTGCTAACTCTTGTTGCTGAATTCATCTCTAGGATATAGATTTTTAGGTTGTTTGCTGAATTCTGTAGTCTAGTCTGTCGCCTCTTATAGGCCTTACATCATTTATATTATTTTGCTGAGTAGTAGTTATATGCTCTTCCCTTTAATTACCTTGATGATACAAACTGCGATGGCTTATGATTTTTATCTGTCCCTTCTCAGGGATGTACAGCGACTGCCCTTCTTATTTGGTTTGATCAGAATAAAGATTATTTCGCCCAGTGTGCTAATCTTGGTGATTCAGCTTGTGTAATGAGGTAACAGAATTCCTGGTTCATTTTATTTTTCTGAAGTTATTAAGAGATTTTCTTCTATTTAATATAAGCTGGCAGCTAGTATATTAGTTTTTCTCTTAACTTCCAATATGGTGTAGAATCAGAGCATTGTTACTAGGATGTTTCTGAGCCCCATAATGACCTATATTTTTTTTTTCAGTATCAATGGAAAGATGATTGATATGACTGAAGATCATCGGGTAGCTAGTACAACCGAAAGAGCTAGGATCGCCAGAACTGGGAAGCCCCTGAAAGATGGTGAAGTTCGTCTTAGTGGTATGATATTTTTGCCCCTTTTCCAGTGCAAGTCCTTTTTTTTACCATGTATGGTGAAAGCCAAATAAATGTTCATTATTGTTTCTACAGGACTAAATCTTGCCAGGATGTTCGGAGATAAATTTCTAAAAGAGCAAGACTCACGGTTCAGCTCAGAACCATATGTGAGTGAAGCTATTCATATCACCAAATCATGCACAGGTTTTGCCGTTATTGCTAGGTAACATGTTCTCTCAATGTGTAGCAAGGTAACGCTACTGATATAATGCAACCATTCTGACCAGCAAGGTTGTTTGTATGTATGCAGTGATGGGCTCTGGGACGTCATTAGTACTAAAAGGGCAGTACAGCTTGTTGTGGAGGTGACAGATCTGTTTCTTGTGTTTTTAGCTGGCATTGTTCTGCAGCCGCGATGGCCTGTCTTGTTAGTCTGTAGTCTTACGCTGTTCTTTCCTCCACATTTTTCAGGGAAACGAGAGGAACACTGGTGACAACACTTCGGCAGATAAAGTAGCCAATCGTGTCTTAAGCGAAGCTAGGAATTTGCGAACCAAGGACAACACATCCGTAATATTTGTAGATTTTGACATCTTGAGAACAGATCCTTGAATTGCCAAATGATTTGTCCGTTTTGAGACAGCTTGTTCTAAGAATCATCTGCCTGGTGGCTTATAGCTCCAAATTTTGCGTCACTATTGGTTTCTCTGGTTTTTACTGGGGTGATATTCGCATCAACTGAACTGATCATCTGTGAATTGTTATCGGAGCAAAGTACATGGTGTGTAATCTGGTGCTTCTAGAGTCTATACTTGCTACACAGAAAGCTGCAACACTTTCTGATCACTGGATTAGGTGACCTGAACTATAACAAGGAACACACAGCTTGTTGAGCTGCATGTTATCACATGACTTTTACCATGCTGTAGAATCTACTGGCTAGGCCAACAACAACATGCAGCCAAATGAAAACTGCTGTGATTTTTCAACCACCCAGCAGCCAACTTGCAAAGCAGGCACACTGCATTTTTTTTATGGTAGTAATTATCTGCATGGTTTCAGTTTGTGCACAAGCTGTGCCTCAGAAGACACCAATTGCCTGCCTGACAGAAATGGAACTCTGTGGAACCTGCCAAGGGCAATCTAGTGTGCACCTCTGACATCCTCTTTTCCCCAGTCTTGAAAGGATGAGGAGGGAAGCAGGTCTTGACCCTTTTACTACTTTCTGCAGCCCCAGAATTTGTAGCTCCCAAGACTAGCTGTGGACATTAAGGTACTGCAAGTAGTTAGAGCTCTTTTGCCTTTTTGAGGCCTTTTTGCATTCTTGCACATGAGAGGAGGATGTACCGTGGTAGATGTGCTTTGCATGCAAGAATTTTTGCAAGGGTTCAATGATTATTTTTTAAGAAAATATGTTGCGCCATGTTCAGTGTACCCATGTATCTTCCTCACCAATATTATCATTGAAAAGGTGTCAAAAGAGGGGAAAAAAGGGTGGTGCTGTCACAAAGCCATAATTGCGACAAACTAGTGCAAAGAAGAAACATGACTGACCAGTGCCATCCCCCATTTCCAAAATCTACGGAAATACCATCTGGCCATGCTTTCGGCTTTTGCCAATGTCCATTTGGAATGAAAAATTTTCAAGTCTTCTTCTCACCTCTCTCCATGGCCTTCCTATCCCACCCTTTATCACCTCACATAGAAGAGTGGGCGAAGAAGAACATAGTGAAATACAGAAGGGCATAACGGTCATTTCCCTTTTTTTTCCCCAGAGGGGGCAGAATAGTTATTTCACGGTCCGCCTAAGCAACTAACTGCAGGTTCCTTTCCTTCTTCCATACAGTACACATGTTTGGGATGACATTGAATACCGACAGACATTAGTAACGGTAACATCCTAATCCATTTGGATGATTTTTCTCAGATATTCTCCTAAACAGTCTTAAGCGCTATTAGATTATAATAGAAGGACGATGTGCTTGTTATTTATGGAGTTAAAGTTTTATGAATCTTTTTAATAGGTACGTGTGTAAGATGTAATAGGTTCATGTATATCTTGTACTAGAGGCTTTTAAAAAAAATCCTCGTACTACCCCACGTACCTTTGGGATCAGCTGCAGCCACCAGTCAAACTCTCGAGCCCTCACTCCTTCCTCGACCGGTAGAGCCGTAGAGGTGACCAGCTAGCCGCATGCCATGGCGGTGAGCGGCGAGGCCACGCAGAAGGCGCTGCAGTCGGTGGCGCAGAGCACGCGGTGGACGTACAGCATCGTCTGGCAGCTCTGCCCCCATCAAGGGTACCAAAAGCTGCACAAGCCGCCATGCCGGCGCTTCATCATCATCTTCTTCTCCTCCTTTCGTGCGTGCTTAATCACTTCAAGCTCTCGCGATATATTGACCAAGCCGATCTCATCACAGCGCGCTGGTGTGGGCGGAGGGGCACTACAACGGTGCCATCAAGACGCGCAAGACGGTGCAACCGGGTGGGGAGGAGGAGGAGGAGGAGACGGGCAAGGCGGCGCGCCGCCGCAGCCGGCAGCTGCGGGAGTTGTACGACTCGCTGGTGGGGGAGGCCGCCGCCGGTGTTGCTGTTGGAGGAGCGGGCAGCGGGGATGTCCACCATGGTCCGCAGCCGGCGGCGGCAGCGAGGCGGCCGAGCGCAGCGCTGGCGCCGGAGGACCTGACGGAGACGGAGTGGTTCTTCCTCATGTGCGCCTCCTACTGCTTCCCTCCCGGCGTCGGGTACGTATGTATCAATCAATATGCGTACGTAATTTGAACGAGACATATTTGCAGTATGAACGAATGGACATGTATTTGTTTGTATTTTGCATGCTTATGATTTTTTTCGAGTATAAGTCGGACGCACACTCACGTCAACACACCTGCACGCATGCTTGTGATTAAAACATATACATGTTCGTAATCAGATAAATCATTCATAATGTAATTATTTAGTAAATAAAGGTCTGAGATATGTAGTTTCAATCAGCCTCCTACTGCCTAGTTCATCAAAATAAATCAAGGTTGTTTTTAAGTTTACGCTGTCACATAAAAAGTGAATCCAATGATATATTTTGGGAGGACAAAAAACAGTCGCCTTTCTTTGCGACAGTGAGATTATTGATTGTAGTATCTGTCACATCATTTTTTTCCTTTTTTCCAAAAGGCTATGATTCACCCTCTCAAAAGTGTGTCATACAGTTCCAACAACACAGTGTGAAAATTGTGCATATGTATACAGAAAACATTTTTCTGTCTCATGATTAAGCGTCGTCCATGGCCACATTCATGCCCACATTAGTTCACATTACATGCCCATCTAAGATCTCTAGATAGCAAAATACACATGAATGTTCTCATGCACACACGTCTCAAGTTCATGGTAATGGAGTGTAACGGGCGGTGATGGCATGGAAGGGAAGAGGACTTATTTGACGGCAAATCAGGCATTTGACACTTATTCGATGGCAAACCATGGATTTTCTCTTATATTAACAGGCTTTCTAGTTCCTGGATGACGAATATTGAGAATGTAATAGCTGCAGTTCTTTTTATTCATGCATCTAAATAGGTCTTTATTTTTTCCAATATTATCAGGGGATACTAAATAGGTGTTTTTCCCACCTAAGATAAAAGTTCCAATTTTTTTTTCTCCCTAACAAATTATTCGAGCTCGATCCTTCTTTACATTTTTTTCAGAATCATAGATTATGCCAACATGCATCAATAAAGTGTTAAATGACAAATATAGAGAGATATACAAATAGTTCAAATGACAACATGCATCAATATATATATACAACAAGTTTATTATACGTATAGACGCACTATAATTTACTGTTGCGCCACCATCCAGTTGCAACTCAAACAACTATCAGATATAATCCGCTAGGTAGATCAGTTACAACCACGTATCCAGAAGTATATAATTGCAACACGAGAAGCTAACGAGTTACGTTTTAGATTGTACTACAATTACAATCTTGTTCCTTAGATTGTACATCATTAGATAAAAAATTCATTATGAGTTACGTTCATCCATAACGCAACTACAACTCAATTTTTTATTTATGTTTGATTGTAAATCCCTGTTTTGTGGATTATAACTCTAATTTTTTTAGATTATAACTAAAGAGAGTGTAACAGTAACTAGAGTTGAGTCTAGGCACATTATATATATACGACGAGTCTATTCTATGGCTAGGCGCAACAGTGAACTACGTTGCGCCACCCTTAGTTGCTGCAACCACCTTCGCACTACTCTAGTTACGATTAAAAACTAGTCAGTTATGACAGCACATATAGGTGAGTTACAATCACATAATAAAAAGTGTACAATTACGAGAAGCATTGTAGTTTACTACTGCACCACCCCAATTACGATTAAGAAAAATAGTCAGTTATAACAGCACAAATAGTTGAGTCACGATCACATGAAAAAAAGTCAGTTACAATAATAACTATACTGCTTTTTGGATCGTAACTAGGGTGTATACAGAGGTGACCTAGTTGCGATCACAGTTATGACAGCACAGATAGTTGAGTTACGATAGCATAACAAAAAAGTCAGTTACGATAGCAACTGTACTGCTTTTTATCGTAATGGGGGGTGTGCACAAAGGTGACCTAGTTGCGATCACATGACAAAAAATACATAATTACGATTAGATAATGTACTCAATTCTGACCATATATGTTTGTAGTAACTAACCTATCTTGTGAGTCGCAACTATACTATTTTCTGATCGTAATTGTAGGGTGACGCAACAGTGAACTACAGTGCGTCTATGCACATAATAGATATATAATACTTCCGGGAGTATGCACTCTCACATACGTATCTCATAATATAGGGAATATCTCATGTAATAAATGGTATGTACATGGAGCATGTGAGTATATAAGATCATTCAAGTGGTATGTATATTTTTAGGTGGTTTGTACATATTTTTTTGAGTATATTATATTTTATTTACAAATATGAAAGTATTATCAAAATCTATTAAAATTGATGTATTTCTTTTTAATTTTTTCATGTAATTCATATTCGAGTATCTTAGAATGAGTATGTAAGTATACTCATAATGATAAAGGAGTATATCCAATTTATTTATGTAGTATATCATAGTAGGGAGTATGTAATCCCGGGAGTACAGACTAGTGTGTGTATATATATATATATATATATATATATACAAAGAGATATGTTTTTTCGCATGCCATCACGATAGCTTTCATATAGGACTAGTACATGTGCCCTGCTTTAACTTTTCAGGTTGCCTGGGGAGGCATTTGCATGGAGAAGGCATGTATGGCTCAGTGGAGCAAACGAAGTTGATAGCAAAGTGTTTTCGAGAGCGATTCTTGCCAAGGTACGCCATCACTTCTTTTTTTTTGGGTGCTTATTTTGCTTTAAAGTATTAGTTGATTGCAGTGTGTGAAAACTGCAGAGCATCATCGAGCATAGATAAGAAAAAAAAAAGACTAAATTTGAAAAACAAAACTCTTTACATGTAGCAGCGAATTACAAAGAAATGATTGGAGTTGATATTCTGAAAACCATCACTTTCCTGAAAAATGGCTTTCACGAAATGAGCATGCATGAGAAGCTCAATCGGATAAAAAAGTCTTGTTTCCGTTCTTTCCCTGATCACAGAGAAAACTAACTCTCCTTGTTGTTACTCTTTTCACGTGGAGCGTAACAAATTTTGGTGGCAACGTATGCATGGCAGAGTGCAGGCATCCAGGTATTTGCCTCTGAAACTACTTATTCCTGAATGAGCATGATCATTGATTCACTATTCAACATTGTACTTCGATTACTTTTTGTGCCATCATCTCAGAATTTCAAAATAGCACTGAATTTCCTTTTATCTTCTAATAATTCTGTTTGCCAACATTCAGTAATCATAAGCACATAGTTACTTTACTTCCGCTAAATATTGAATCCCAGGCTTCTGAACTCCAACTAATGTCCGTGCATTGACTTCAATGATAATGCAGACAGTCGCATGTATTCCAGTTGTCGATGGTGTCCTGGAAATCGGAACCACAGAGAAGGCGAGTATATGATTTATTGTCTCACAATTTAATTACTATGTGTCAGATCAGTCCAAATAAACAATATTATACATACTTTTTAGCTAGTTAATTATGGATTGAAGAAATGAGTACTATTAGGTGTTAACTTTTTGCAAACTGAGCAAGAAGAGATTCAACTATGTTTTTTCAATGATGAAATTAATTAATCAACCTAACACTGTGAGGATCAGGGAAAAAAATTTGGCCTGGTACATCCGATTTACTGGTGGACCCTGGTAGAAATTTTTCTCCATGTTTACCGGTATTTTGTTTGAATTTTATTTGAATTGTGTTTAAATTTATTTGATTTTGTCTGGTATATTATGTTTACCAGTAACCTCTCGTAAATTTTATTTACTGGTAAAAAAACTGTGGGTGAGGATAAGTTGGGAGAACAATAGTATGGAACTAACGTATGAACATATTTCAGGTAGAACAAGACTTTGATTTTATTCAGTATGCTAGGAGCATCTTCATGGATCAACATGTACATGGCATCCAAATGATGCCTACCCTCTCAGGGCATTCAACTTCCAACCCAGTCACACACATTGATCATCAGCCATTCCAGACTAAAAGGGAAAACTACATTGGTGACACAAATGTGCAGCCAAATAATTTAAATCCAGGAGACGAGCACAATGAAATGGAAGAAGACGACGACGGCGACGAAATTGATACAGAGTGCGCATTAGGTTCAGAGATCAACACTGCGAAGGATTCATGCCAGCGTGCACGACTGAACAAGATGAACAATGAGCAGGCTACACCCAATGCAGGGAGCAGTGAACTGATGCAGGTTGAGATGCCCGAAAGGGTAAGAGATGGTTGCTCAAATTACAACATGGATGAAGGGACCGAAATGCTAATGGTTTGCCAGAACAGTAATGCCCAGTCCAGTCCGCAAGGGCAAGATGAACCTGGTCAGTGGCATCTACTCTACGAAGACCTATGCTGTGGCTACCTACAACCGTCAGGTATTTTGGTAGTCTCACTATGAGTTTTCTTCTTTTCTATATTTCCCATAGGGATTAGCCTTCTTGAAATGATCACAATTGACACCCTTCTTGACATAGCATATGAAATTCTGGTTTATTTGATGGTTTACTACTTGAATAAAACTTAAGAAGTAGTAATTAATTGAAAAAAGTTAAGGAGGTGAACATTGTAAATAAAGGTGAATGCCAATTTGTTTTTTTAAAGTTCACATATACTTCAAAATTATTTTTGGATCCAACAATAAAGTGTTTAATTTTTATTGTGACCATTGCGACCTGTTTGCTTGTTTTTCATTTTTGCAAGGTTCTTTAAATTAGGAGTGATGTATTGCCAATCAAAAAGAAACAAAAGAGCATATACAGTTGTCCTGAATTTCTTCATCTTTTTTTTCCTTCATCCCAGGAGCAGAAGATCAAGCAATACCACCCGAAAATGCGCACTATGCAGAAACAGTCCTGACAATCCTACGGCACAATGTGTGTCGACGAACAGCCTCAAACGTTAAGACCTACCTGGCAGTCTCCAACAATTCATCATTCTCAAGATGGAACACAAAAGGAACTGATGATCTTCAGAACATACTGAACCCAAAAGGCACTCCACAGAGAATGCTGAAGAGCATCCTGTTCAATGTTCCTAGCAGTCACCGCAGGTGCAGGGGAGATGCCCAGTCACCCGAGCCCAGGGACGGCGAAGGTGCGAGTCGGTCACGGAGAGGACAAGTCCAGGCAGAGATGAGTGCCAGCCATGTTCTGAAGGAGCGGAGGAGGAGGGAGAAGCTCAACGAGAGGTTCATCATCCTGCGGTCCTTGGTGCCGTTCGTGACAAAGGTGTGTATCTGAAAAACGAATAACAGATTCAGTTGTGTGCTCATATGAGTCCAGAACAAGCCTCCAAAGAGAAATGGTTGATGAGACTAGCAATGAAAAGTTGACATAATAAGTTCAGTTAATCTTTTTCATGGGTATATCTTTAGAAAGTTTCACATGGTCGATCTCCATTTTAATGAAAAACTTTTTGAAAAAAAATATGTTAACCTTCTGTCATGAACTGCACCGTTTCAAGAGTGAAATGTACAATGCTAACATGTTGTCAAATGCATCCTTATAACAGGTTTACTGACATGCAGTCATTTACTGACAGAAACAATCTGATTCTGTCGGCAGATGGACAGGGCCTCGATCCTGGGCGACACGATCGAGTACGTGAAGCAGCTGCGGAGACGCATCCAGGACCTCGAGTCACGATCCCGGCAGATCGACGGCAACGTGATGACGCAGCCTCCGGCAACGTCACACGAGAGGAGACGCCACAGCACAAGCAAAGGGAAGAGAGCTACGGAGGCGAGCGGCAGCAGCACCAGGATGCCCGCGGCGGCGGGCACGGAGGTGCAGGTGTCCATCATCGAGAGCGACGCGCTGCTGGAGCTGAGGTGCCCGCACAGGGACGGCCTCCTGCTCCGGGTCATGCAGGCGCTGCATCGGGAACTCCGGCTGGATGTCACCGCCGTCCAGGCCTCGTCGGCCGGCGGTGTGCTGCTAGCAGAATTGCGCGCAAAGGCAAGAACTGTAACATCATGAACAATGCGCGTACATTTGAATACGGTTCTGTTCATTGCAGTTTCTGTGAACTCTGAAGTGTCATTGGGTTGTCAACTGCAGGTGAAGGAGGTGCATGGGAGGAGGAGCAGCATCACTGAGGTGAAGAGAGCGATCCATCTAATCCTCTCGTCAGATTGAATATGTAACAAAAACTATATTTACTAGTGATCACCTTGTAGTTATTATACACCTGGAGGATGATTGTCAAAAGTAAAATAGAACCTGTGCTAGCAATCTTCGAAGAACAAATGAAGTAAGCATTATCTGTTAGACATATGAGGATGCATGTATATGCATATCCTTTATTTAGGCATAAGTTGAGGAGCTCGGTGCTGATGGTGGCATACATCCACGAGCGCATGGTACAATCCATGTGCATCCAATCGGGGTCATCGGCAGGGTCGCCGGCATGAAGGATATGATCATCGAGGGCATACTTGCCCAATGTGGTGAGGAAGAGCCCCGCCACTTGCTGTACTGGGTTGACGTCCGATTAAGAACGATTTGCACAAGGCACGGAAGTTTTGGACGGCGATCACTACTATAAAATCTATTTTTTAAGACATTCAGGTTTCATTTCTACAAGCGGTTTATAGGACAAACTGTTTGAGAAAGTGGTTACGGCCCCGTGCGGCTGAGGACTGTCTGTGAAAACTAATTTTTATAGGCGGTTCTTATGTGAACCGTCTGTGTAAATAGATCCATTTTCACAAGCGGTCCACATCAGGAACCGCCTGTGTAAATGCTCCATTTTCACAGGCGATTCCTTATGTGGACCACCTGTGGAAATGTATAAGGAACCGCCTGTGAAAATGGAGCATTTACACAGGCGGTTCCTTATGTGGACCGCCTGTGAAAATGGATGCATTTGCACAGACGGTTCACATAGAGAACCGCCTGTGTAAATTAGTTTTCACCGGCGGTTTCTTATATCTACCGCCTGTGGAAATAGTCCACAAATACTCCATCGTCTCGGCCAGCTCCATACAGACAGGCTTACTGTTTCGAACAGTAAGTATTTACTGTGGCGGCGAATTTGGAAAATAGGTGGGGAAGGTTTTGTTTTTGATTTCCTTAGAGGAGCCAAATAAGGTATGTATATCTCATCCCTAGCTTGCATTTTTTTTTAAGTTTAGATTTAGATTTAATGCTAAATTAGAGTTTCAATGTGATCTAGAGATGCTCATAGTTCTTGCCATTTAGATTATCAAATTAACTCAAATTTGTTACAATATTGATTTAATTGTGTAGATTCACATGATTCTAGTATTATATTTTAAAAATGTAGCTAGAATGTGATGTGTTTTAGCCTTAGGAGGTTTCATCATGAATAGGGATTTTTTCTCTAGATCTAGATCTAGGGAGAGGGAGAGGCAGAGGGAGAGAGAGAGTAAGGAATTCACATTATTTTGAGCTATAAATTTACGTCAATATAGATTCAATTACATAGACATATTATAATTATAACAAGCCCATATTTTCCTTTTTAAAAAAAAATCTTTTTAATTCTGATTTTCAAATTAATTAATTAATGTATCTAATTTTGTGGTTGAAGTTAAAGATGGACAAAGCATGGATGTATGATACGCCAAGACATGGAGAAATATACATCAAAAGACTCTCTGTTTTTATTGAAGCTGCAGAGAATGACGCTTTAACTAAGAAGACAAAAGAAATATATTGTCCATGTTCTGACTGCAAGAACGAGAAATTGTGGGACAAATCAAGCATAATCAAATCACACTTGATCTTGAGAAGTTTTGTTGAGGATTACAAATGTTGATCCAATCACGGCGAACAACGTACAAGCGAACAAAACCAGGACATCGCTGCTGATCAAGTAGATGGTGATGATGAGGGAGCAGTCGAAGGCGACACTGATGTTAGGATGGATGATGATACCAATTTTGATCTGGATGATGATGCTGATTTTGATCTGGAGGAAATACTGTGCCACGCAGAACCGCATGTTTTAAGGGATATGAGAGGTTTAGATAATTTCGAGACGTTACAAAAGGCATCGAATGAACTTTTGTATGAGGAATCGAAGGGCTGTGATAAGGAGTTTACGGTGTTGCATTCGGTGCTTGAACTTCTAAGGTTGAAGGCCAGCAATGGATGGTCCGACAAGAGTTTCTCGGATCTATTGAGTCTCTTGGCAAACATGCTTCCGAAGCCTAACTCCTTGCCCACCACCACTTATCTGGCGAAGAAGCTTATCTGCCTGTTGTCATTGGATGTGCAAAAAATACACGCATGTTCGAACCACTGTATCCTCTACCGTAAACAGTACAAAGCCTTGGATAGATGTCCAGTGTGCAATGCGAGTCGGTACAAGAGGAATAATGATTGTGAGGACGAAGATGCTTCCGCCAACGCGAAGAAGAAGAAGAGTAATGCTGGTCGTGATGAAGAAGACACTTCTTCCAACGCGGAGAAGAAGAGAAGAAGTCCTGCGATGGTGATGTGGTACCTACCAGTGATCCCCCGCTTGCAGCGTCTGTACTCGAACCCTAGGGACTCTGAACTGATGCGTTGGTATTTCGATAAGTGCAAGAAGGATAGAACTAAGCTTCGACACCCCGCTGATGCTAGGCAATGGAGAAAGTTCGATGCCATGTATCCAGAGTTCGCTGAAGAACCAAGGAATGTAATGTTCGCGTTGAGTACCGACGGAATGAATCCTTTCGGTGACATGAGCACCTCACATAGCACTTGGCCAGTGGTCCTGGCCATCTACAACCTTCTTCCATGGCTATGAATGAAGCGGAAGTACCTTATGCTATCCATTCTTATCCAAGGACCGAAACAACCGGGCAACGATATAGATGTGTTTCTGGAATCATTGATGGAAGATATGGTGAAACTATGGAACGAGGCGGTCCGGGTGTGGGATGAGTTCCGACGACAGTACTTCACGTTGAAAGCAATGATTTTTGTTACCATCAATGATTATCCCGCCCTTTTTAACCTATCGGGACAGGTTAAAGGGAAGCAAGGATGTGCAGTGTGCTTGGATGAAACCGCATCTATGTACCTTCCGTACTCACAGAAGGTAGTGTACACGCGACACCGACAGTTCTTACTCAGAACTCACAGATACCGCAATATGAAGATACATTTTGACAACACGGTTGAGGAAGATACTGGCCCGAAACCTCGCAGCGGGGCACGAGTGTTTCAAATGGTCAGTAGCATCAAGGTTGTTTTTGGGAAGCCACCGAAGGGTAAAAAGAGGAAGAAAAGTGAGACGCCGACCAGCACGCTGTGGAAGAAGATGCTAATTTTCTTTAAGTATTTGCCCTACTGGAAGGACTTGGACGTCCGTCACAGCATCGATGTCATGCACGTTGAGAAGAATGTGTGTGATAGCATCCTTGGCCTCTTACTGGACATACCGAGCAAGACAAAGGATGGAATCAAGTCACGTAAGGACTTGGTGCATTTTGAAATTAGGCCTGAGCTACACCCTGAAGACAGACCAAATGGGAAACATTATCTTCCGCTGGCTAGCTACTCACTGACACCTGAGGAGAAAAAAGCACTGTGCAAGTGCTTACTTGGGGTGAGAGTCCCGACTGGCTACTCATCCAACATTAAGAACCTAGTCTCGATGAAAGATTTGAAGCTAATCGGCATGAAGTCTCACGATTGTCATGTGATGATGACGCAGATGCTCCCTATTGCAATAAGGGGTATCAAGCCAAGATACATAAAAGGTGGTCATCACACGGTTGTGTCACTTCTTCAACGCAATTGCTCAGAAGGTGATCAATGCTGAAAAACTGGGTGCTCTACATAGTTACTTGGTAGAGACTTTGTGCCAACTTGAGATATGCTTCCCTCTATCCTTTTTTGATATCATGGTACACCTCTTGGTTCACATCGTGAATGAAATAATTACGCTGGGCCCTGTATTCTTACATCAGATGTATGCGTTCGAGCGGTACATGGGCATTCTCAAGGGCTATGTACAGAATCGTGCTCACCCAGAGGGTTCCATGATCAAGGGCTACAGTACCGAGGAAGTTGTTGAGTGTTGCATCGATTACATAAAAGATTATAATCCGATTGGTGTACCTGTATCTTGACATGAGGGGAGGTTGTCTGGGAGAGGGACCAAAGGAAAGAAAAGATTCATCGATCATGATTATAAAGCAGTGGAAGAAGCACATTTCACCATCTTGCAGCAGATCCAGTTAGTGGTGCCGTATGTCGAGCAACAGATAAATGAGCTCCACACAAAAAATCAAGGCCGCTCGTATGATTGGATCTTGAAAGAGCACAAGCATCGCTTCACCACATGGTTCAAGAACCAAAACCTTCCAAATGGCGAATCTGTAGATAAAAAAAAAGTGAAAACGTTGGCATGTGGCCCATCAAGTTTAGTTACATCATGGCAAGCGTATGACATTAATGGGTACACGTTTTATACCAAAGCAAAAGATAAGAAGAGAACGACCCAAAACAGCGGTGTTCGAACAGAAGCTTATGACATAACAGGGGAAAAGGTCACCTACTATGGGTTCATAGAACAAATCCGGGAACTCGACTATGGAGTAAATCTGCAGATCCCTGTCTTTCGGTGCAAATGGGTCAAACACCCAAATGGTGTGGCGGTGGACAACTATGGCTCCACAATTGTCGACCTCAGCCTTATAGGGCACAAAGATGACCCGTGGGTACTCGCTGATCACGTCGCACATGTTTTCTATATAATCGACCCCGCGAATGAAAAGAAGCACGTAGTTGTTGCCGGGAAACAAAGAATTGTCGGAGTTGAGAATGTGGAGGATGAGGAAGAATACAATTAGTTCGATGATGTGCCGCCTTTCGGAGATCCAGAAAAGATCAAACTTGTAGAAGAAACCCTAGATAGATCTGTGATGCCCTACATGCACCTTGATGTTGTAGGAAAAACAGTTCAAGGCAAATAGTATCAAATTGTATAAAATTAGGATAAACTTTAATTTGTATCAAGGACTTGTATGCATGATATAAGATTATGCTTTAATGTATTTCAAGGGCATGTATGGATTAGTATTATGCTTTAATTTACATTTAGGTCATGTATTAACTAAGATGCTTAATATGTAATAGAAGAATATTTGCCGGAAAAAATTTAAAAAATCATTAGTACCTTGCACTGATATGTTTCCACAGGCGGTTGACCTAAGAAACTGCCTGCGGTTAATCTTATAAACTGCCTGTGGAAATGATTTCCACAGGTGGTTGCTTACGTCAACCGCCTGCGAAAATAATTTTCACCGGCGGTTGCTTACGTCAACCGCCTGCAGAAATCTTTTCCTATATAAATTCCCCTTCCGAGGCCCGCTCGCCAAACCCTAGCACTTGACGAAATTTTTGCCTGCCGTCAGGCTGCCCAAAACCGCCACGCGCGCTCCTCGCCGTCTCCCCGCTGTCCTCGACACCATCCTCCGCTCCGGTGATTCCCGCGCAGCCATCGCTATCCCCATCGCCGCCGTCCAAGCCCTCGATTCCCGATGCCGCCATCCTCACCCCCGAGCATGCCGCCGTCCTGGAGTCCGAGGGCGCCGTCCCGCCTTCCTGGAGTCCGAGCGCGCTGCTGTCCTCGCTTCTTCCTCCCCGCACCGCCGACGACCGAAGAAGAAGAATGGCAGGCAGCTGGTCGCACTTCCCCAGCCGACGCGTCGATTGCCTTGGAGTGGCTTAGGACTTGTTATTCCCTTGGTGGTAAAGAGCCCTAACTCGTCGATTATTAATTTTGTGAAGCCTGCATTCGATGATTTTGTCCTGCCTTCCAAGAAATATGCTGATGTTGCAATTGATTTAATTGTGCAACATATTCGTACAAAACTTGGTCAGCATGACTTGTGCAAAATCTCTCATGAAGAATATCAGATGCTGCTCGCCTCTTGTCATGGCAACCCTATAGCTAGCTACAACAGGATTAAGTCGATAGATAGCTTTACTTTTCGTTGTTTGTTCAAAGAATTGCCAACATAGAACTCTCAAGTTCTAATTATTTTAGTCATGGGGATACATGGAAATTTCAAATATCACAAAGTACTGTACGACATTTAAGCTGAAATTGAACTGTATCAATAGAATATGGATTATTTGTCAAGCTTATTGGTCCCTTAGAATGTAGGAGTAGGAAAAATAAAGGAATGTAGATGACATGACATTGATTTCAGAGGGAGTACTATCTGTAGGGATTGTCCAGCTTATCTATTTGGACACTATGTACGCAAGCAAAACATCTTTTTGGACATTAAGTGCCAGGAGAAGTTTGGGCATTATGTTTTGCTTTACTGTTTGTTAATCATATGCTGATGTTGGGTTGAAAGCAACAATTTTGTGTAGAAGTCTGAAATCAGGATGTCCATTTCCCCTCTTTACAATTTATATGCCTGTCATCCTTGATATTGTTCTTCCGAGTATCACTTGCCCGCCTCCATCAGATGCTAAAGTGGCATGTCTCAAATTATTTTGTATATACCTCCTTTTAGTTACAAGCTTGTTTTTCCACAGTGATAATGTACTTTGACATTGCAAGGGCATGTCTTTTTGAACGGGTTGCATGCGTGCGCATGTTTGTTTTAGATGGAAAACATCAAGGGAGCTCCATACAGTATATTAAGTAATAAATGATTTGGAGCTTATATGTACAAGTAAAAAAGAAAGAATTTGCAAGCCATTAGAGCCAAAAGTACCAAAAAAAAGCTATGCCAGGATCTGAGTCTTTAGTTATCTTCTCGCCCAATGGATAATGAAAGCAAACTCCTGCGTGAATTGTTATGTATCCTGATTCCATGAGTGACAATATACCATTATCGAATGTAATTTTCTTTTTAGGTTTACAAATAGTCCAGAAGATAATAGTAATTATTGCTGATATGGGTGCTCAGTTGTAGTTTTCACTTTTCACATATATGGATGCTTTAGTAGTCACCTACTCACCTCTCTTTAATCTATTTCATTTTATGAAAGTTCCAACCTTTTCACTAACTAGTTGATTTTGTTTTCCTGTTTTCAAGCGCACAAACTCTTGTTATAGTCACGCTTATTTTTCATGGAGGAGCAATCGTTTGCATTCAGTTCTTATGCTCATACTTTATAAAAGTAATAGCAAAGAGTCTCGGTATGAAATCTTTCACAAGATCTCTGGGCCCTCAGAAATATGCTTGAGTTGGTGCGACCCACCGCAGCTCCATATGAATTTTGCCCAAAAAAAGAGAAAAAAAAGGTCCTTCAGGGAGAGTGGGGATATGAGAAAAAAATAAATTCATGTGCTTCATGAGAAAGTTATGCGCAAATATCATTGTCTTCTGTATAGTAATGCTTTATGGAAGCCATTTTTAATTTTCTAACATGAGAGCACTATTTTGGTATATCATGATCATGGATTAAAATCTTGGTAGCAAAGTTTCTACTTTGATCCTACCAACAATACCAGTTTTCAGCTTGTTCACACAGATTTTCAACCCTACCGAGAATACCAATTTTAGCCGCGATTGTCATTGATGATGTTTTCTTATCTTTATTGTAGCAGACAATATTATCTTGTGCATTATTCAATTATTTGACAAAATTTCTTGTGTGCCTGGCCATTTTTATCACACTACTTGCTTTCCACGATATATTCCATATTTGTTCATTCAAGAGAACATGGATGAGCTGCCATATGTTAGACTGATCTCTCACTAATTAAGCCCAACGGCTTAATTAGAACCTTGACCCGCGCCCTGATCGGGGGCGTCCAGCCCAATTTGGCTGGTGGGCCCCCGTCGCCAGCGCTATAAAAAGAGGTGGGGGGCCGGGGCGCTCGTCACGAGGTTCACCGCGCCGCTAGTCACCCCACCTACACCTAAACCCTAACCGATCTAGAGGAGGGGCGCTGTGCCGACGGGAAGCTCCACCTGCCCCTCTGCGTCACGCCCTGGACTACGTGCGCCTACGTCACCATCGTCGGACGCCGACGAGCCCTTCTGCCCCGACCGTCGCTGCCCTAGCGCAGAGCTCCACCGACGAAGCAGAGATGGCGGGTTCTAGCAACCCTACTCCAACCATTGGAGTCTCAGGTATGAACCCATCCATCTCCCCCCTCTCTCCCTTCTACTCTCGGTAGTGCGGTCATCAGGTTGTTGAAGATGACCATCACATATGCTAACAATGGCATCAGAGCCCACAACCAAACCCTAACCCTAACAGTACATCTTCGACTAGAAAGGGGGGGGGATTTCTCACCTCTTCTGGCCGTAGATCACCGCCGTGGGCGGCAGAGTACTCGCACCGCCGCTCGACGGCGTGCGCACAGAGCCGAGCCCCGAGCGCCTCCTCCGCGGGCTCAAGGGGTCAGGCACCACCGTGAAGCCACTCGACGGCGGCGCGCTCACCCCTAGGGGAGCGCGCACGCCGGCGAGGAGCCTCGCGGCGGCACCGTCTCTCCTCTCTGGCGCCGGTCGCCGCGGAGCGCCCCGGCCACCGTGTCGCCGCTCGGTCTCGCGAGAGAGAGAGAGGAGATCGAATAGGTTAGGGTTAGGGCGAGGGGCGCGGCGACGTCGGGTTTTGTTCGGCCGAGATCGCCGCTGCGCCGTCCGATCCAAATGAATGGCTGAGATCGACGCGGGCGGGCGGGGGGGCGCGCTGACGGGCCGAATTGGCGACCCAGGCCCAGGTTGCGGCCTGTGCGCGCGTCGGCCGTCGCGGGCGCGTCCGCTGCGGGCCGCTAGCGGGCCAAATCTCCGGCTGGGCCCAACAGTAACGGGCCGAAAGTGAAATGGATGGGCTGTCAAGGCCGAAATGGCGTTTTCAACAGTATAAAAGTATCTATACTGTTTAGCATTTTCCAGAAAGTATTTAAATTGAATTATTGGTGTGATTTTTATGCAAAAAAAAAAATTATCCAACGATAATTTTGCCCAGAAAATTATAAAGTCTAGAAATAATTCTGGAAAAATAGTATAAAGTATTTAAAATTGTTTTCCGCTGCGTATTTTCATTATTAAATTCAAACCAACGGGAGAATTTAATTCTGGAAATGAAAATGATGATTATTATTATAATTTTGTTATTATTCTGACCAACGTTGATTAATAGCAATATTATAATAATATTAATGTATAATCTCATGTATTAATTCTATTTTGCCCAACGGTGATATAGAATTAGTGCAGGGAACAGTTGTATGTTTTGATTTTAACCAACGTTGCAATCAAGGCATGCAATTGTGGTGTCATTTCATGTTCTCACATTATTTGAATTGTATTTTCAGGAGGGTACAACTTGATGGGTTGTATCAATGAGATTCCAACTCTGAAAGGTGACAACTATTCAGAGTGGAAAAAGAAGATCGACCTAGCCTTCATCTTGGCTGAGGTTGATTGGGTAGTCACCACACCGTGTCCTACAGATCCTGTGGCACCGGTGAGGGAGACAAACGAGGCTGATGCCGCTTGGGCAACCAGAGATAGGGATTATCAATCCCAAAAGATGGCCTATGACCTTGAGCATAGGAAGTGGGTCACTGCCAACAAGAAATGTTTGGCAGTGATAAAGAACACGATTGAGCCTGCTATTGTGGGTTCGATCTCAGAGTGTGACACTGTCACTGAGTACCTGAACAGAATAAAGAGTCAGTTTACTGGCTCTTCAAAGACTTATGCTACCCAGCTGATAAAGCAGCTGGTAACAGAAAGATACTCAGGTGGAGGCAGTGGCATAAGAGAGCACATACTGAGGATGAGCAACTTGGCATCCAAGCTCAAACCAATGGATCTGGCTCTAAAGGATGAGTTCCTTATCCATTTGATTTTTGCTTCCTTGCCAAAAGAGTTTGATACATTTGTTGTAAACTACAACATACAGCCCGAGAAGTGGGATTTAGAGAAGCTCATTGCTATGTGTGTGCAAGAAGAGGAAAGGATAAAAGCTTCACATGGTGGTTTCATCAACTATGTGAAAGAGAATAACAAGAAAAAGAATTTCGATGCCAACTCTCCAAAGGGCAAGGGCAAAGGCCCCATGCAGCATCAACAAAAGAAATTCACAGTGGAGAAAGATCAGTGTCTTCATTGCAAGAAGACGGGGCATTACAAGAAAGACTGTCCCGAATTCTTGAAAATGATAATGGCAAAGAAAGGTGAGAACATTATTACGTTCATAAATGAAATCCTGTATGTGAGTTATTCGAAATCTACATGGTGGATTGACTCAGGAGCAACTGTTCATGTTGCAAACTCATTACAGGGATTCCGTTCGACGAGGACTACGCAAAGAAGCGAAAGACACGTTAAAGTCGCAAATGGAGTCCAAGCAGATGTTGAAGCCATTGGCGACCTTCCTCTGGAGCTTACTGATGGATTCACATTAATTCTTAGAGATGTGCTTTATGTCCCCTCTTTACAGAGGAATTTGATAAGTGTTTCATGTTTGGACAATGATGGATATGATTGCCATTTTGGAAATGGCAAATGTAAGATAACATTCAATAATGCATGTGTTGGGATTGCTATCTTACAAAATGAGTTATATTTGTTATCACTACGTGATGAAGTAAATGTTATATGTGATAGTGAAAACGTATCCTCGTCTGCGGATGTAAACAGAAAACGAAAGCGAACTCAAGATGCGTCGTCGAAATTATGGCACTGTCGTTTAGGCCATATTTCGAGGGGGAGAATAGAGAGACTAGTAAAGAATGATATTCTTCCTCCATTAGAGTTCGCAGACTTAGAGCAATGCAGAGATTGCATAAAAGGAAAATATGTAAAGAAAATTAAGAAAAATGCCAAACGAAGCACAGGAATATTAGAAATAATCCACACAGACATATGTGGTCCATTTCCTATGAAAAGTGTGGATGGTTTTGACTCGTTCATAACATTCACAGATGATTACTCCCGTTTTGGCTATATTTATCCAATTAAAGAAAGAACAGAAGCATTGGATAAATTTAAGATATTCAAAGCAGAAGTTGAGAACCAACACAGTTTAAAGATTAAGATAGTCAGATCTGACCGTGGAGGGGAGTACTACGGTCGTCATACCCCGTATGGACAGATTCCTGGACCTTTTGCAAGGTTCTTACAAGAAAATGGAATAGTAGCCCAGTATTCGACACCGGGCGAGCCTCAGCAAAATGGAGTAGCTGAAAGGCGTAACCGTACCCTGATGGATATGGTGCGTAGTATGATGAGTTACTCATCCCTACCATTGGGTCTATGGATAGAAGCATTAAAGACAGCAATCCATATTCTCAATAGAGTACCAAGTAAATCGGTGCCCAAGACACCGTATGAGTTGTGGACAGGGAGAGTACCCTCACTAAAGCATTTACGTGTGTGGGGGAGCCCAGCTGAGGCCAAGGTGTTTAACCCAAACATTGGGAAGCTAGATCCCAAAACAGTTAGTTGCCATTTCATTGGCTATCCTGAAAGATCGAAAGGTTATCGTTTCTACTGCCCTGATAGACATACAAAGTTTGTGGAAACGAGACACGCAATCTTCCTAGAAGATGAGATGATAAGGGGGAGCGTGGTAGCTCGAGAGTTTGACCTTGAGGAGAAGCGGGAATATGTGCCCACTCCGTTGACTCATGAGCCATTCTTCTCACTACCTGTTGTAGCTGCACCAACAGTGGAAGACACTGTGATGCAAGCACCTGTGGTTGTCCCTCCTGTGGCAACAACGAATGAAGATGTGGAACCTGTGCTTCAGGAACCCATGGAAGCTATTGCCACAGATCAAGGGGAGCAACAACAGCCTCAACTTGAAAATATTCCAAATGTAGAGGCTCCTAGAAGGTCTCAAAGAGTGAGAAGATCAGCTATCCCTGACGATTATAAAGTGTATAACATCGAAGAGTTTCAAGTCGAAGGTGATCCTACCTCGTTTGAAGAAGCCATGAGAAGCGAACACTCATCCAAGTGGCTTGAGGCCATGGAAGATGAGATAAGATCAATGAGTGCCAACGAGGTTTGGGACTTAGAGGTAATTCCTAAAGGAGCCAAAACAGTGGGCTGCAAATGGGTCTACAAAATAAAATATGACTCCCAAGGGAATATAGAAAAGTATAAAGCGCGACTTGTGGCAAAAGGCTTTACGCAAAGAGAAGGGATTGATTACAATGAGACCTTTTCTCCAGTCTCATGTAAAGATTCCTTCAGAATCATAATGGCGCTGGTAGCCCACTATGATTTAGACTTGCATCAAATGGATGTAAAGACAGCATTCCTTAACGGGGATTTAGACGAGAGTGTCTATATGGCACAACCGAAAGGCTTTGTCATAAAAGGAAAAGAACGTCTGGGATGCCGCTTAAAGAAATCCATTTATGGGTTGAAACAGGCTTCAAGGCAGTGGTACTTGAAGTTTGATAAGACAATAAGACAGTTTGGGTTCAAAGAAAATGTAGAGGACAATTGTGTATATTCAAAGTTTAAAAGTGGAAAGTATATCTTTCTGATCTTATATGTGGATGACATCTTGCTTGCGAGTAGTGATGTCAGCCTAATGAAAGAAACAAAGAAGTTCTTGTCCTCGAACTTTGATATGAAAGATCTCGGTGAAGCTGCATATGTTCTGGGAATTGAGATACACCGAGATAGAAGCAAAGGGGTATTAGGACTGTCACAAAAGGCATACATAGAAAAGGTCTTGAAAAAGTTCAGTATGCATAAGTGTAGTGCCTCACCTGCACCCATAGTCAAGGGCGATAGATATGGGGATTTTCAATGCCCAAAGAATCAATACGAGATCGATCAAATGAAAGTGGTACCATATGCTTCAGCTGTCGGGAGCTTACAGTATGCGCAAGTTTGTACACGCCCTGACATAGCTTTTGTCACCGGGTTACTTGGCAGATTTCAAAGTAATCCAGGACCAGAACACTGGAAATTGGTAAAGAAGGTCTTGCGTTATTTGCAAGGCACAAAAGGCCTCATGCTAACGTACAGAAAATCAGATTCCTTGCACATAGTAGGGTACTCGGATTCTGATTATGCGGGAGATGATAGAAAGTCCACGTCAGGGTACGTGTTTACTCTCGCAGGAGGAGCAATATCATGGAAAAGCTCCAAACAAACCGTCACTACATCGTCCACAATGTATGCCGAGTTTGTAGCATGTTACGAGGCAACGGGGCAGGTGAACTGGCTAAAGAAGTTCGTACCCGGTTTAAAGGTGGTTGACGACATCTATAGACCACTAAAGTTATACTGCGATAATTATCCGGCAGTACAGTACGCTCACAACAATAAGTCAAGTGGTGCTGCCAAACACATTGACATAAAGTATTACGTTGTGAAGGATAAAGTCCGGGATCAAATCATAAGTCTCGAGCATATAGGTACAGCAAGGATGCTCGCGGATCCGCTAACGAAAGGCTTACCACCCAACGTGTTCAAGGAACATGTAGCCGGCATGGGGTTAAGGGATAGCCTGTGATTCCTGGACTACTAGGGCCCAAAAGTTAAAGAATCTGTTTCAAAACAGAGACGTGCTTGTAGCTACCAAATCTATCGGCGATTGACCGTGACGATGAAGTATGCTCTATGCAACTATCTGTGATGGAATGGGATAAAAGTAAAAGTTTAAAAGTAAAAGTATAGAGTGAGATCAAGGGGGAGAATGTTAGACTGATCTCTCACTAATTAAGCCCAACGGCTTAATTAGAACCTTGACCCGCGCCCTGATCGGGGGCGTCCAGCCCAATTTGGCTGGTGGGCCCCCGTCGCCAGCGCTATAAAAAGAGGTGGGGGGCCGGGGCGCTCGTCACGAGGTTCACCGCGCCGCTAGTCACCCCACCTACACCTAAACCCTAACCGATCTAGAGGAGGGGCGCTGTGCCGACGGGAAGCTCCACCTGCCCCTCTGCGTCACGCCCTGGACTACGTGCGCCTACGTCACCATCGTCGGACGCCGACGAGCCCTTCTGCCCCGACCGTCGCTGCCCTAGCGCAGAGCTCCACCGACGAAGCAGAGATGGCGGGTTCTAGCAACCCTACTCCAACCATTGGAGTCTCAGGTATGAACCCATCCATCTCCCCCCTCTCTCCCTTCTACTCTCGGTAGTGCGGTCATCAGGTTGTTGAAGATGACCATCACATATGCTAACACCATATTCACTTGGCAAAAGTCTATAGCATTGCACTATTTTTTCTTCATGTCCTTTGCACTACTGCTTCTTCAATTCTTTTGCTGAACTTCGTGTAACCTTGTCCTTCGTGATGTCTATATGCACCTATATTTCATGAAGCATTGAAATTTCACATTGTGAGTTTTATTTTTTGAACGGAGTATTATAAGTTTTATTTTTCTGAATGGCAAAGGAGATTTAGCACAGAACGAAGTTTTATATACAGATTGTACTCATTAAAATGCTAACCATGCACGTGTATATGGTCAGAAAATAATTTGAAGACCAGAACTTGCCTGTGGCCCCATATTAATCATACCCCAACTAGTTATCTTTTCCCATCAATGATAACAAGGAAGTCCTGAATACAAGGGCATATGATTAGCTTGAAGAAACATAGGAAGAAAAACAAACATGATCATAGTCAAAGCTGTATGTCCCACAAAGCTATGCTTCCTCTCTCTCTCTCTCTCTCTCTCTCTCTCATCGACACAAGCCAATAGCTAATCATTTAGCCCCAGATATACAACACCAGCTAGCAAAGCAACACTAACAATCGGCACACTTCTGAGATTCTAACTCATCTGTCACATTTTTTGTGTGTTTTGACCAATCTTTAGTTACCATTAACTCCATGTGATGTTAACTTTCTCTGCTTCCTCCTCCATATCATCTTGATTGTTTGATTTTTCTGGGCTAGCTGCCTATATGCCTCCACTTGCAGTTTTTGTGTAGAAACTATATGTGCATCTTTCTGACTTAACACCTTTCATTTTCCTAACTCATTTCTATCTTGATGTTCACCTATACCACCTGATGAGGAGTCGACTTTTGATTTTTTTTTTTTGTTTCGGCTGCCTCCCCTCAAGCTCTTCCAGC
Source organism: Phragmites australis (assembly GCF_958298935.1). Classification (NCBI taxonomy): domain Eukaryota; kingdom Viridiplantae; phylum Streptophyta; class Magnoliopsida; order Poales; family Poaceae; genus Phragmites; species Phragmites australis. The sequence goes on from NC_084934.1 coordinate 8,217,400, forward strand.
ATTGCCTTATCGTTTTCTACTATTGTCTCCAACTTTATTTGCAATGTATGCAGGCATTGTTGGACCTCCTTCCACCTCAACTGACTCAATTGAAATATATATCATAAAGACTTCCAAACTTGTGATGCTTTTGATGATTCATCTACTTTTCATTTATACAAGTCCAAATTTCATTTAATATGGTTAAATTGAACCATTTTTGCTGGTACGGTACTGTGTAACTTGCTGATGAGTGGTGGTGTAGTAGTGTACCAATGTTCTAACAAAATAAAGCAACATCTACTTTTTATTTATTTATTTATATAGATAGATATATGCATAATCATGTGAAATATTATAGTCATTACTCACAGACATACCAAATGCATCAATTCTTGTCATCATCTCTTGTAGTACAACATGAAGGTACATGCATTAAGTGATGTACACTCTACACTAATATATTTGCATCAAAAGCCTCTCCTTGATTCCTTTTCTTTCCTCTAAAATAATATTACCCATTGCAATTTGATCTTTGTTGCATCTTGCTTCACAATGGCATATTGGAACGAGAAATTTCATTGATGTACCATTGCATACTTGTTAGTTTTTTCTAGACAACAATAATCCAGCGGTCGATTAAGTACTATGGGGCAGAAGAGGACAGTAACCCCTAAGAAACCAGAAGCAAGCAGGATGTCAGATGTCGCAATAGAGGCCTCCTAGGCACAGAGGACGCTCGCAATAGAGGCCTCCTCGGCACAGAGGACGCTCGCAATAGAGGCCTCCCTAGCACAGAGGTCACTTGCAGAAGAGGATGCCCTGGCACAAGATGGGGCGGATGGAAGCAGGAGGTCGGATAGGAGCCCAAGCCCTCACTAGCCGTCCTCCTCCGACAGCAGCAAAAGCTCGGGCTCGTATCACAGCCCAAGCCCTGTTCCGTGCGATCGGGAGATCTGACGTCAGGAAAGTGACAACGAGTACGATCCCGCCGAAGAGGTATTTAGTTGAGTCAATGCATTTTATACTTCTTAAATGGAGGAATATCTTCTGTTCATGTCAACTCTCATTTTTCTCTCTCTAGAGGGTGAGGGTGCAAAGATCTTCGCGTCGATCATCTGCGCCACAACATTCTGCGCCACAACCCACCGCTACCTCTGTGCCTGAAACTTCGGGTCCCTCTGGGCCGACGCTGAAACGAAGAAGGGGCGAGCGTAGCAGAAACAAGTTGCCGTCTGGCATTTATACAATAACACAGGTCGGTGTTGAAGGGGAGCCTATTGCACCTCGTGAGGCCTGCGCCAAATTCCGCAACAGTTGCAGATTTCTTGTCAAGAAGTACGTCCCAATCACTATAACTGATTGGCGGTTGCTATCGGATGAGACGAAGGAGTTCCTGTGGGAAACATTGCAGAGAACCATCCGATTCCCCTCGAGAACAGAGGAAGCAGCCAAACAAAATGCATTGAAAACTATGGGAAAGAGCTTCCGGGGCTGGAAGAGTGAGCTCAATAAGGAATTCGTGAAGAAGAACTTGGTACCCTTTAATAAATACAGAAAGATTACGCCAGAGCAATGGGCAAAGTTTGTTAGGCAGAAGACCACACCTGATGCCATCAAACTGGGTGAATCGTTCAAGCACCTTGCGAAGAAGAACAAGCACCACCATCACTTGGGCTTGTCTGGGTACGCCCCCAAAATTCCTGAGTGGAGGAGACAAGAAGAAGGGGCTACCCGGGCTGGGAAACCCAACCCTTTGGAAAATTGTGACGAGTGAAGCAGGAACTGGGTCTACGCTCGGTCACAACGAACCGAGTCTGGGGACTTAGCCTTCAATAGCCCTGAGACCATAGAGGTGACCCAGACCATCGAAGGGCTTGCTAAGGAAGGGTCTCTAGAGCCCGACAGGGAGAATGACCTGCTTACCAAGGCCCTAGGGAACAAGGAACACCCGGGTCGCACTCGAGGCATCGGATCAAAAGTGGGCTGGAAGCATGGGTTCCCAGACGCTGCGGGCCAGTACAAGACCCGTAATAGATATAAGAAGACCCTAGAGGAATAGATACAAGAACAGGTTAAGGTCGAATTCATGAAGATGTGGAATGAAAAGGAGAAGGAAAGGGCGGCATTAATGCTGATAGAGCAACCAACTAGCCCAGGTTTTCGGAGCAGCATCGGGTTCATGCATTTCGATAGCCAGAGATATCCTGTGGATGAAATCACAGAGGCTACCCTTGCATTCTTCATGTTCCGGTCGGTAAGGGAGACTTCACTGTCGAGGCTACCACTAGCTAGGCCATTCCAGGCCGTGTGTTTCACAGTCAAGATATTCCAGCCGGTTACGCCAAGGTACAAGTGGACTCGGTGCAACCGGTTTTCATGAAGTACAAGCTTGAAATCAGCACACCTGAGGGTATTGAGATTCTCGATGAGGTTGTTGGCAACTTCATTCTGTGGCCCAGACGGTATATCATCTTCAGCTGTCAGAAGTCACAATTGCTAGCGTCACGCCTATCCCAGCACCCAGCATCTCTGACTCAGGCACCTCTGCCCTAGAGCCAACCCACTCCGCCTCAGGCACCTCAGCCCCCGCGCCAACCCTCTTCGCTTCAGGCACCGTCGCCCCTGCACTCGGTATTTCCGCCTCAGGCAACTTTGCATCGTGCTTCACCGTCTACAACTCCGGCACCTCCGCCTCCAGCGTCTCCGACTCCGGCATCTCCGCCTCCGGCACATCCATCACCTGAGCATCGGAGAGTTCCTAAAATGATTACGCCATATGAGAAGATTGATATACCTGATCCGATGAAGAGGTGGCTTCTGTCCTCATCAAAACCAAAGGCATCATCCGCTCAGGAATCTCCAGCGAAGAGCGATCTCACGAAAGAGATCGTCAAAGCATTACGTACCCCACAGATAGATTTCGTGCATACACTGGATGTTCCTGAGAAATATGAGCATGACAAGCCATTTCTGCCATCGTTTCAACTCCAAGAAGGTCCGTGGGAGATAAGGAAATTCCACGAATGGTACATGAGGGCATGTCGTGCGGGGCTCTCCATAATCACTGCTTCTGTCCCCGCTATCATTTATCTAAGCAGAGACAACTACATCATGTTGGATTTTAAGGACATGCACTCTTTGTTCCGCCTCGAAAAACTCGATGTCAATCTCATAAGCGTGTGGTGCCTGTAAGTGCCTACAATCTACCCCTACGTTCATATATCTACCAATGTATGCTATAGAAGCTAATGAATATTGACTTGTTCTGTAGGATGCAATTTAACGATGCGGAAAAGTTGAAGAGGCCCATCGGATTTATTGATCCGCAACGAATTTTCCAACCCAGCATGATCGTGAACATAAGGACTGATGACCCTAGGATTAAGGGAAAGAGTAAAAAGGATAAAGCACGGGTCATAAAAGAAGCGACCAAAACAAAAAGGCTCAAAATGTCAACCTACATAGGAAGGGCTATGCTAGATATGCAGGACAAGGACTGCATCTTCGCTCCCTAGGTGTGATACGTTATGAACCTAACATAAGTATTCAACTTAGTTGATCGATCAAGAATCTAACATAAGTATTCATGTAGCGATCACTATATTTGTATAATGCTGATGCCGAAGTCGAGCAGACTCGTGATCCTTGACTCTGCCAATTTCTAACAAAAATCCTACCAAGATTTCATTGACGTTATACAGAGGTAAGGAAATCCCCCATACTTAAAATTCTTATAAATTATTTATGAATTGATAATTACTTATTGGCATTCGAATAGGGCCTACAAGTGGTACGTAACGAAAGGTGGGATACACGATACGGACAAGCCGGATGCGATGACGGTCCGTACACACTTTCTGGTAATAACTCACTTCTAATTCTTGTATCCCACTATTAATGACGAAGAGTCTTATTGAACTAACGAATACGTTGCGTTTATATTTATAGTGCCACAAGCAAGGTTTCAATAGCGTTCTTTGTGGATACTATGTTTGCCAATTTCTTAGGGTAAACAGGAGGTACACAACGAATCATGAGGACGTAAGTCATCATTACGCCTGCACATTCTTATTTGGTTATGTTTCCATTGCCAGTAGTGTTATAACTCTTTTAGTTGTATTTTCAATCCAGGCAAGGATGATCCAATGTGCCAATCAAGCTCTCACCGACAAAGAAATCCAAAACGTCCAACGTGACATGTGCCGGTTTATTATGCACGAAGTCATCCACAAGAACGGCAGATTCTTTGATCACGGAGGCGAATTAGCTAGCCATCCGAGGCTTTATGTGTGGGAGAGCGACTCTTAGCTATATAGGCTTGTGATGTTGTGAATATTATTATACTTGTGTTAAATATTGAAATATGTGATGCTATGTGATGCTATTCATATTGTTATTGAAACTGTGTGAAATCTGGATGCAATAAAATATATTCTAATTATTTTTTTTTGAAAGAAATACATACCATAGGCGGTTCTCTTACGGAACTGCCTGTGTAAATCTTTATATCTAAGGCGGCAGCTAATGTGGGCCGTCTGTCTATTTCCACAGGCGGTTCCTTATGCCAACCGCCTGTGAAAATAGATTTTCACAGGCAATCAGTTTTGTGCCTCCTTTGGTCCCAGGCGGGTGCGCTAAACGCCTGTGAAAAGACGTTTCCACCCGCCTGTACAGTATCGTTCTGTAGTAGTGGATGGCTTGCACATGCAGGGCGGTGAAGACGGCCTGGACGTTGGCGAGGGCGAGCATGTGGGTCTCTGCGCAGGTGGCTTCCTCGTCACGGCGCACACGGGCGGCCTCCTCTTCCAGGCGCGCAAGCTCGCGGGCCTCTGCCTGCTCGCGAGCGAGTCGCTCCTCCACGGTCTTCGGGTATGCCATGGCAAGAAGACGGGTGGTGGGGCTGGTGGAGTTTGGCGGCAGAGGGGCAGCCGAGGGTGGCTAGCAGCAACGGTAGGAGAAACCGGCAACTAGGGCTAGTGTTTGGAGTGGAAGCGCGATGGTTGCGGGAGCGATGGCATCGAATACCATGAAAGCAAGATAATATACGTGATGATTAAATTGATTAACCAAGGGTTACATATATAGGCACAATCCCTTCCATATCCCAACAACCGGCTTATAGGAATAGATATCCGAGAGAATAGGAAGGTGAGCCTAAAAGGGTAACGTGTGATATACGCATAAATAAAAGACATGCATATACATGCATCCTCATATGTCTAACATTATCCATGCTCTTTAATTATTCGTTGCGCGAGTAATCCACTGTTCCATAGAGTTTTACTGCTTCTTAATCTATTATCTTGGTAAAACAAAGTTAAAATGAGTCTCCTCCTACACTTTCAATCTGTAGAAATTACTACCTTAATTGTATGAAAAAAAAAAATCTACACATCTGTCTTGGTGGGTCGAGATTATAACAGACAAGATTAATCAGATACGTGAGACGATTCAGTTATGGAGAGAAGCGGATGCGTTTGATTCACATACTTTACGTCGTCATGGAACGGGATCCTCTAACGTTGGCTTAGCTACGTCAGAGTGCAGTCCGCGTTGTATCCGCCGTCCGCGCGTGGTGCGCGGCATCAAACGCCTCTCTGACTTATGTGAGTTCACATGAATTTTTGTTGTTATTCCTAAGTAATACTGCTCCATGCTTGTTCTTTCTGCTATGATAACACACAAATTGTGGTTATTCATGCATGATGCTACTTCATGCTTGTTCTTTCTAGTATGAGATCACACGAATTTTTATTGTACCTTTTCAAATTCTTTTCCAGAATTGATGCCAATATTTTCTCTGCACTTAGAAAAGTCTCCTGCTCATGTTCTTTTTTTCCTTTGCAGAGATACCGTGGTGCCTAGTTTTGTACCTCATATTGGCATGGAATTCAAAAATTCAGATGAGGCTTGGATGTTTTGGGTTAGCTATGGAGGTCAAAAAGGTTTTTAGGTAAAAAAAAGGTACACAAACAAAATGAAGTCTGATGGCAAGATTACATAATGTAGATATGTTTGTTCAAATGAGGGCCATCGATCACAAGACTAAAGAGATCATTTAACAAAGTGTCATCGAGCTGAAACTAGAATAGATTGTCAAGTCTGCATGGGTGCTGTAATGGACCGAAAGAAGTGAAATTATAAAGTGTCTAAGCTAGTTTTGGAACACAATCACATCTTTAACTTGTCAGAAACCTTGCACCTAATGGCATCACAAAAGAAAATTTTAGAATTATAAGCTTTTGAAAATTTTAGAATAGCATATGGTCAAGCAAGAAGCATGCTAAAGTATTTTCAAGATAAAATTGTAAAGAACCCATCGTTCCGATATGCATTGCAAATGGACTGTGATGAGCAACTAGCAAATATATTTTGGATCGATGCTAAAATGATGGCTGATTATGCACACTTTGGTGATGTTGTGCAGAATCCATCTCAGCCACTCAGATGTGCAGAACTGTAGATGTTTTTGAAACTGTCGTTCTTTCTTCAGGCTTCAGTAGTAGTCTGGTTCATTTTCTTTAGGCTTCAGTAGCAGTCTCGTTCGTTCTTGCAGGCTTCAGGCCTTTCGGTTTTTGAGATGGAGGCCTCAATGTGTTTGTATTTGCCGGGCTTGGGCCTTGCAATAGAAGCAGCATGCTGGGAATCGAAGGAAGCATCAAGCTTATGGCCAGCTTCCGTGGGCGGCGTTTGATCCAGCACGGACGGTGGATACGACGCGGACTGCACACACGTCATGGCCTTCTATTAGACTCCTTACGTAAAACCAATGCGTAGATTTGATAAGCTGGCGGGCATGGCTACCGGCGGTGCTTGCGCGTGGAACGCTAGGGAATGACGATTCATTAATGTGCAGTGTTCCCCGCCGCCGTCGCCTCCATCACGAGATGAACCTTTGAGCCAGGAGCCATAAGCGAAAGCGAGATGATTGAGATAAAAATAAGTAGTCTATCATGGAGGCCGGTCATGTTGGGTGACCTGTTGCTCTCCTACAACTGCTATAGTATCATACAAGAGACCGTGTGGGCTAATTGCAAGAGCTTCTGAAAACATTCTTGTTCCTTGGATCCCATGACGCCATGCGCTGAGATGCTTTGATGATCATGAAAAAGTCAAGGGCAAACTACAAGTACGAGCTGAACAAGTATTATGTGCAAATGGGTCTAGAGTTGTACACGCAACATGTGATCTACAAGGATATCTTCACTACTACAGGATCTATTATAGGTAGCGGCTCATCACTGCCGATTATATTAGAACCGGTAATGATAATGTATCACTATCGATTCTTAATCTCCTATGCCCGAACGATGATGAAATAACTAAGAACCGGTACTAATATGAACTATCAGTGCTGGTTTGTAATACGAACCGGCACTGATAGTCGTATACCAATGCTGGTTCTATTCACGAACCGGCATTGAAGTTCAGACCCGAATATTTTGTTCAATCCACTTTTGGCTCGCGTACGTTCGGCTCGTCAGCTCTCATCCGCTCTCCACCTCCTGTCTCATCCACTCATCCTTCTGCTCTTATCCGCTCATCCACTGGAGCTCTGCCATCTGCTCTCCACCTGCTCTCTCATCCACTGGACACGGGTAGCAGCAGATGAGCACATCCTCCACCTGCTCTCTCCATCTGGTTGCAGCAGATCCTCCTGGTAGTAGCAGCAGGTGCTCTTGGCAGCAGCAGATCCTCTCAGCAGCAGTAGCAGGTGCGTGGCTCCACCGCCACCGCTGACGATGACAAGAAGCACAAGGCGCAGCTTCATGTTTGATTTGATTTGATTTGATTGTGAGATGAGTTGCCTTGTGTTCTATTTGATTGTGAGATGAGTTCGTATGGATGAGATAGTTGTTCTATTCTTGTATGAATTTGATTGTGAGTTTGTATGGATTTGATTGTGTGATCGTATGGATGAGATAAGTCAATTTGTGCTTGTGTTCGTATGTCGAGAGAGGTTGATGGATGAGCGGTAGAGCAAAGGAGAGAGGAGAGCAAGTGCTCATCAAGGACGGACGGCACTTGGCTGAGCTGCGGAGCTGGTAGCAGTCATGTGACGCAGCGGCAGAGCACACTGGCGTACCGGCAGTCGAGTTGGCTCATTTCTTTTTTTTGGTTCACGATCCAGCTATAATTGCCGGTTAGTGGCTCGAACCGGCAGTGATAGTGAGCTTTTGTGCCGGTTGTGGAACCAGCGCTGTTACTAGCCAAGTATCAGTGCTGAGTAAGGAGTGCCAGTTGAAAAATTGGCACTGAAGCTGTTTTCAACCAACATTGTTATACCTTTTTGTAGTAGTGCTTTATTGAGCAAAGAACATCAGTAGAAGCCAAGAAGTCAAGTGTGAAGCACACGAATATCTAGAAGATGAACAAACAACCACATAGACTTGGCTCGAGTAGGTACACGTGGAAAATATCGTAATGGAAGAGAGAGCTCAAACGAATGTGCTAGAACCATTATAAGGGCTCCCAGCCCGAGATAGGAACTGGGTATACCCGAGGGAAGAAATCATGTCCGATGGGGTCCTTGTAACACCCCAGGTACCTACATACCTGAAGGTCTACCCATCACACCAAAATCCTACTATGTTTGGAATTTATAGGAAAATTCGATAGAGTTTACCTTGTAAATCCTGGACAAACAACCACATAACAATAGCATGAATAACATATTCTCAACAAACATCATAGCCCAACCCAAAGGTCAAATAAAGGTGGCCACCTTAACCACGTGACCATCTCAACCCTACATTAGTTAACTAAATGAAACTAGTAATAAAGTTCTACTTCTTTAAGATGAATGACTAATTAAAATTATGAGTGTATGTGCTAAAGTCGAAGGTGCTACTCCCATTGTCACGTCCCGTGCCAGATCGCAAATCATAGTTGTGGAAGACATGAGGCTTTGGTCTAAAGCCTCCGCTGGGAGCCGTGGTGGTAACTGGTGTAGGAGAAAGGCACCGAGATCAAACTAGGAACATGGGTAGAAGGAGAAGAACAAAGGGAGAAAGGATTGGGTAATTCTTGCTTGCTTAACTCCAAATTATGACCTGTTTAAATAGGGCATTACAGACTCAACATGGAGAGTCCATGCCATAATCTAAACCAACTCCTAAATCTTTCCTAAACTAACTAATCGAATATTGCCTCCTTTAAATAAATCTATCTCTTACCTAGTCAACTATCTCTTGCCTAAATGACTTCTATCTCTTACTAAAACTCTGAAAACTTCCTTCAGGTTGCCGACACCCTACCTCTCTGGCTGTAATTTAGACCCCACATGACATCTCCCCCCCCACCCTCGAAGATCAGCTCATCGTCGAGCTGAAATGTCGAATACTGTCACTTGAAATCGTCAATGGGAACCCATGAAGTCTCAGTATCCAACTGATCTTGCCATTGCACAAGGAGTTCCTTGACACTATGGGCCATTCTGGCGCGCAGGACCGCTCGAGAAGATGCATAGGCACGCCCATGCTGCAAGAGTGGCAACGATAGAGGGCTGCTGGGTGTTGTACCAAAGAGTGGCTTGAGCAGACCAACGTGAAAAATATCATCAATTCGTGCACGCGGTGGTAACTGCAACCGATAAGCAACATCCCCAATTTGAGCTAAAACTTTGTAAGGCCCGTAGAAGTGTGGAGCGAGTTTTTGGTGAGCCTTGAGGGCGATGGACGATGCTTGACGGTGTTGGAGATGGAGCCATACCCATTGGCCTTCTTGAAAAACCATTGGGCAATGGTGAAGGTCATAATGCCACTTATAGTATTGTTGAGCCTACAGGAGACATTCATGCATGTCTTGGAGTAGCAAGTAATGATCGACGAGCAACTAGTCAACTGCCATAACCCAGGCAGTGTTGTTGTACTGCCGCAGAGATGGTGGATCACGACCATAGAATACTTTGGAGGGTGCCTCCTTTAAGGATGACTGGAATGAGGTGTTGTAGCAGTACTCAGCCTTGGATAGCCAACGGAGCCATTGGCATGGTCAGTCAGCGGAGATACATGGCTGTAATCTTGTTCACAACTTATGTTTGCCCGTCGGAATGAGAATGAAATGCCGAACTTAAGTTGAGCTTGACACCGGCGAGGCGGAAGAGTTCTTGCCAGAAGTTGCTTGTAAAGATCGGGTCATAGGCCTGTCAATGAATGAGAAATCCTTCACTAAGCGTCGGTAGTAACCCGCCATGCCCAAGAAACTTCTTACCTCTTTAACACTGGTTGGCCTTTCCCATTTTGGTACTGTAGAAACATTGCTTGGATTGACTGAGATACCCTGCTGATTAATATCATATCCTATAAAGCCGACTTTTGAGAGCCAAAACTCATATTTTTTAACTTAGCATAGAATTTGTTATCATGCAAGGTCTCGAATACTATCCTCCGATGTCGCTCATGCTCTTCCTTGGTCTTAGAGAAAATGAGGATGTCATCAATGAATACCACTACGAAGACCTCAAATCGATGTAACATGTTGTTCATGGTCTTCATGAAGTAAGAAGATGCTTTAGTAAGTCCAAAAGACATAACTCTAAACTCATAGTGTTCATACATCATGGAAAACTCTGTCATCTCAATATACTCTTCCCTTACTAGAATCTAATTATACCCTGATCATAGATTGATATTGGAAAACACTTTGGATCCTTTCAACCGGTCAAACAGTTCATCAATGCAGAGCAATGGATACTTGTTCTTGATTGTCATCGCGTTTAGGCGATGGTAGTCCACATACATGCACCAACTTCTGTTCTTCTTCTTAGTAAATAGAACAGGAGCTCACCAAGGTGGCACACTCGCTGAATCAACTTCTTGGATAGCAGATCATCTAATTGTCTCCTCAATTCTTCTTGAAAAGGATGAGCCAAACAATATGGTGCTATTGAATGGGGTGAGTACCAGGTTTAAGGTCAATATGGAACATCACTTGGTGCTTGGGCGGCATTCCTGGCAACTCAGCAGGGAAGATGTCGAGGTAGCCAGCAAGATCAATTCTTTTGTTCATGTTTTGATAGCTAGGAAAGCATAAAACAACTATGTCATACCACAATAATCTCTTAAATCGCTAAGGGAAACTTTGGCTTCTTAGCTAAAGCCAAAAGAAATTTGGACTTCATGGAATGTTAAACCTGAAAATAGCCTTGACAACATAGATAGAGAACCTGATGGTGTGCTCGCCTAAAAGATTATCGTCTCGCCCGATGGTGCTTCGAAGGTAATAAATATTCTTCTAGAAGCAAGATATCATGGCCCATACCATTGTAACCAGTCCATGCCAAGTATGACATCAAAAATTGGTAAGGGAATTACTATCAAGTTTGCTACAAAGTCATCACCCTCTATGGATACTACACAACCTGAGCATACCACCAAACTAGAAATAAGACCTCCCATAGAACTAACTTGAATGGATTGAGTAATTTCTTGGCTGGAGATATTATCCCTTCTAATGAAATCGAGTGAAACAAACAAAAAGATAGCACCATAATCAAACCAAACTAGAGCATCATACAAATCAACAATTAGAATACTTGAGACCACATCTAGGTGACCCAAAGAACAAGTGGGAGGCATGGTGTAGATCCTAGTGGTAGTCAAAGAAGTAGGACCTCTGCTGACCTGTAATGGCGGTGGAGCAATATATGGCTTAGGCAGCTGAAGCAAGGCCAATGGTGTAGGAAGCTGAGGCATATGCCAATAGTACACTGGAGGTAAAGGTAGGTACTATTGAGGGAACTGTTGGTATTGTACTAGAGGAGTGGCCATCATTTGAACTGATCCCTGAGGGACTCTAGTGGTAAGAACTAAACCTTGAGAAGAGTTAGTTGCTGAAGGTCCTACTGAGGAAGAACTGGACCGCTGCAGCTTGATGATAGAATATGGGTTCCTCTTGCAAACCGCTCCCATAAGTCCATCCTTGCCACAGATGCGACATGTCCCCGAAAAAAGCCACACTCTAAGGAATGATGGGGCTTCCCACACTTGAAGCAAATCAGCCCCTGTCCTGAAACTAGACACATAAACAAGGTTCTCGCAGGGTGTTGTGCGGAAGAAGGCTAGGTCTGTGGCTGCTTGGGCCTAAATAAATGAGATTGCTGGGGTTGCTGATTTGGCTTGAACTTCTTGAAAGGAGTTCATTGAGAGGACTCTACTCACTCCTGGTCACTACTTGGGACACTAACACTCCCAGTACGTCTCTGCTACTTTACAGTAAGCTGAATTTCTAACTTCATTCCTCTAGCCTCCTCAACTGCTGTAAGATAAGTAGTGGGTGGGTTTCTCTCCATCGCCTCTTTGTAGTGTGCATTAAGTCCTCTAAAGAACTTCCTAGCCTTCACACAGTCATCACACCCCACACTAGGCATGAAATGAACAATGTTGCTTGATTCCCTCTCATACTCAATCACCATCTTGCTCCCTTGCTATATATGGTTCAATGCATTGTTCATCCTATCCCTGAAAGAGACTGGATAGTACTTGGCCATTAACTGTTGTAGAAAGACCTCCCAAGTAATGTCATCACGAGTAGGGATTCACACATTAAGAACTTTATCCCACCAGATATATGGCTGACCCAACAGCTGGTGCGGTGCAAACTCAACCTTCTCCTTTGGTGTCATTCGACACCCATTCATGATCTTCTCTATCTTGTGTTGCCAAACTACAACATCTGTTGGCATCTCCAACCCATCAAATGTGTCCAATTGCACAGAGATCCATCTTGGGTACGTCATCCTCTGAGTCGTAGGAGCCACTAAGGTAGCATTAACGGCTTCAACTCTAGCAACTGAGTGATCCACAAGCTCTTCACCTTTCTGATTCTCTTCCACTAGTTTAGGTTCCATTGCTTGGCCGATACGGTCTCCAGTGCAGACCCTACCCCGACCTCCATTGCGGCCACCAATGCGACCTCCACGGGCAGCCATTCGAGCACTCCTTCTCGACAGCATAGCTTTACCCAAACAAATATTAACAAGAATATGATCAACAACATGTTATCATATTCGAAATAAGCACACAAGAAGAAAAAATATTTAACGGAAATGAAAATGCAATGCATGCCCATGTAACCTATCTGCTGTGCATAAGTGTGTCAAAATTTTAAGTTTGTTAAACCTATGTCAAGTTTTATTGATGGTTTGCCTAAGTTATCAATTAACTACCATAAGAACCATTGCATGATTATGATACCAACTGTAACACCCCAAATTTCTACAAACCTGAATGCTACCATCTCTCATCTAAAATCCGACTGAGTCCAAAAATTATTAGAAATTTTGGCAGAGTTTCCCCTGTAACTGCTTTCTTTCCTGGATAAGCAAAAATATACATTTTCCACTGGCATAATATTTATAAGCCAAAAATTAAGCACCACAACTCAAATCTAGGACCCCATATAAATCATTGACCCGATACAATTCATGGATCCGATACATATGACCAACTTAGACCCAAGTTGTTTAACTGACCAAACTAGTAGCTATAGTTCTAATACATTATTGAGAAGTCTAAGCATTTCTATAAATGTGCTAAAACGTGATCCTACTCCCTTACATGCATGCCACCATCATTTGGTATCTAAAAACTAAATAAATCATAAGTGTGAGTAAAAACACTCTGCAAGTACAATATATAATTGGAAGAACATATAAAACAACATGATTCGTTAGAAAATCGGTTTGGAAGGAAAAATTCTCTTCTTAAAAAACCCCCCCTTTGAAATAGTAGTTTTCGTCTGAAACGGATAACACCTGAATACATCCTTAACATTTACCGATAAAACCAAGCAAGTGAGACCAACACCTACTCACATGAACATAAATATGAGAATCAAACAACACATCCGGTTCTACCAAAACAGGAATAATACCGTGAAAAATGAATCATGATATGGAACAACATCATGAGATTTGAATAAGGAGTCTCACATGAACATATTTTCTATTAAAGACTACTATGAGTAACCCGAGCAATTGTGTGGGCTATTCAACATACTCCATCCAATCCAAAATAAGTGTCGTTTTGGATATCGACATGGTTCACAAAATACAACATTGACTACTATCTTTTGTTGAAATATATTGATAAAATATAGCAAAAATGTACTATTATAAAAGTACTTTTCGAGACAAATATACCAATGCCATTTTCAAGTATCAAACTCAATACATAAAAAGTAATCTGTAGGCAAAGTTTAAAATAGTTGACTGCACGTAACCTAAAATGACACTTATTTTAGACTGGAGGGAGTAGTTAGTATAATTATGGCACCTCCTCGAGGCTAATCAAAATAGAGCCTTGATTACAACATATACTATTTCTATTGGGGCATCCATGTTCTGCCCCCCTCCCAACCCCACATTATTGTTGCAACTCCTCTCTGCCTTGATAGAAGTGTTATGTGATGCGATGTGATGAACTAGATGCTTCTAGAACTTTACTTTAATTATCATATCGTTAGTGCATCTCTAATAGTTACAGTCAGTGCTAACTCTTAGATGAAATAGCACACTTCTCAAAATTTATACTGGTCTCATCGTTCATAATTTCCTATACCTCACATGCTGAGGTTGGGCCTAGTATCTGTTGGAGCCAAACGTAGAACTGAACTGATGAACTTTAATTTTATTCTGCAGTTGTTCGTATCCAATTGCCGATAGTAAAGGATGAATCACGAGTCAGTGGCTCATGGGGTACACACACCTTTGTGTTGGTGCAGCTGACCACCTGTGTGGCTGTGTCCCAACTGATAAGAATCTTATAAGAACTGCTTTGTTTTCCCACATAATTCTTCTAAAACCAGTGAGCCCTAAGATAGGTTACAAACTCAGAATATTAGAGTAAAGGGTTGTTCCGATTTCAAGAATTTCACAAGGATTTTAGAGGAACAATATAATCCTCCAAGACTATTAACAAAAGTATATATTTTGGATTCAAAAGAAAACAAAATACTGTATTTGAAATGAGGTTTTCATCCCTCACAAAGAAGGCTCAAAGGCATGAGCCTTCTTTAAGTGTCATTTCTTTATTATAAAAACGATTATATTATCTTAAATAACTAGCCATATTGCATAATAGTTATATCCTATACATCACTAATACATGCATATGATTAAAAGTACAATTGTATAATAACTGTGACAACTCCAATTAACCTTGGCCACCGTAATCAGTTACAAGATCTAACCAAAATAAACTGTGCAAACATTTTTTTTTTGTCTCATGGATTAATGAGAGAGTTTCGATGATTTATTTTTATTTAACTATTATGAGTAAACAGTTGTTGCCTTCAATCCCACAATTATTATGTTTATATACGAATTCGATAAACATCACCTCAAATTTGTAATGTTACAGTCCAATTTCTAACCTTTGAAACTTGCATTAAGATTCGTGCTCTGGGCATTGCAGTCCACCTCCTCCATCCTCACCGTGATCATTGTCCATCCAAGCTGGTGTATAGGGTTCACCCGAGCTCAAACCTGTTGACGTGAAAAGTTACCACGCTAAGTACTGAGCACCTCGTGTGCAAGCCATAGCACCACGCGCAGGGTGTTCAGCAACGGAGATAACTATTGCGTTTTCGCGGTAACGAGCTACCGATTGGTTAATGCTCATTGGTCGGAGGTACAGTTCATCTGATCGGGGGTACTGTCATTTGGTCGGAAGTACTGTTCATCTGGTCGGAGGTACTGATCACTCTAATGACTACTATAGATATCAAATCTTATCATCAACACATGTCCCCCTATTTTTGGTAAAGCTTGAGTACCAAAAGTACTTTCATGTGCAATAATCATGAACATCTTATTATCTATTTCCAGCCATCACTTAGGACGATGATAAACGATGTGCCAGCTATGTATGCGCTTAGGATGATGATAAATAAACATTGGCTATATATCTTATGTTCTCCTAATAATGTTTTTAATACGGCTGTAACAACTGATTCTATGTACCTTGACTTGGCAATGCCTAACTAAAATGTAAAGATATATAAAATGACATTCAAGGATCACACCAAAACCATAGAGAATAACCAAACATACCTGGGCATAGTTTTCACAATGAGGACATCAGTAGAACAGGTAATGAACATAGATGATGTGGCTGCCAATGGTTTTGATGATCATGTGCAAAGCTACGATTTTGCGGCTGTTTCCTGGATCCATTCACCTTCAAATTTACCTCCTGTGTAGTTCTAGCAATGGATACTTGAACGTTACCCTTAGTTGAACTTGTGTGCTAGCTTTAGAAACTCACATCTTCTTCTTGTAATTAACAACATCAATGCCATGCTTTTGATCAGTCACATCAGCTGTCTTCTCACTTTCTTGCTTTGAACCTGAACCGGAACACATGTATTCGGTTGCATATTTACCATTGAGCTGCTGGACCTTTCCTTTTTGCTAATCCTGACATCAATAATTCTTCTTCTATGTGTTATTTTTTCCTTGTCACATCTAATGCAAGAGCCCGAACCAGATGCGTGTTTGGCTTAATCACATGATGTGTGTTCATCTGGTTGGAGGTACTGTTCATCTGATCGGGGGTACTGATCGCTACAATGATCACTATAGATGCCAAATCTTGTCATCAACAAAACCTTGTAGTGAGAAAGGAGCGGTAGCAACAAAGGTGGATCTAGCAGCGGGTAGCCACCAGAAATGGGGAAGAGGAAGTGGGGGTGGATGTAGAGGCGGTGACTTGCTCTAGCACCACCCTCGGTGTCGATAGTTGCATTGGGCGGTGGTAGATGTGGCAAGGGACAATATTGCAAGGGTTCACCGTCATCATGGGCAACGTTAACAGAGTGAGGGGAGGCAGTTATACAAAGAGAGAGGGGAAGTGGCGGCCCACAAGGAGCATGGGATGGGGCAAGGCTAGGCTTTGGGTGGGAGGGTTTATCTTTTTTTAGGCAAATGGTGAGAGGGTTTGATAATATATTGTAGGTGGAAGCGAATATTTGGGTGGATAGATTTCATTCGACAGTTAAAAGGTGGCAGAAAAATACTAGTACTTTTTCCATCAAGTGAGAAGTAGATAGACCGATTTATGTATCTGAGAGTCTTTTTTAAACTTAGTAAAGAAATCCTCTAACTTCGTTCATAAGAAACTTAACGCGCTCTGGCTGACTATTCTTATACTTGAACTGAAGAAAAAACTTATAATTTCTGTTGGTGTGGACAAAGAACTAGTCATGTATGTATTGTTTGTTTTTTTGTGTGATCCGCGTATATGTGTGGATCACAGGATCTCAAGGAAAATAATCCTGCATAACATGTGAGATCCACATATAATTGCATTCAACAGCTCGTTGCAACTGCGCATGTTTCGTGCGTTGCACAACCTGTATATCTAAATGCAACTGTACCTCCCTCTCTCTGTCTCTCCTATATAATATATATTTTTGTGCCATTTGTATCTGTGAAAGATACGTGCAAAATCTGAATGTATCATGCTCATGATTTCGACAAGAATTTCAGATACGAAGGCAAGAACTTCTGCTGATTGCGGCAGTCTAGCACGCAAGGCTGACCACCCAACTACACTTAAAAAGCCAAATTTTGTTGTTACATACAGCTCAGCTCTGCCGTCCTTTCTATTGACCTTCATCTTCTTATTTTCCTTTCCCCCCAAATCCTACAATCAAACCCTCTGCAAACAACAATTTTTTGAGACATCCTTATCCTTAGTATCTGGATCAACTTCAGAAATGGAACACTTAAAAACAAAGAAAATATGACTCACACATTTTAAGAAAATTAAGTACAATTAGTGTACATAACGCAAAAGGGCATTTACAGGTCTCTTGCGTGTTCTAGAAAGGGTAATCCACACACTCACCTTACAACTGGGCTAATGTTTAGAAATGGCATTATACTTCCGTCTCTTATTTTCACAAGTTTAGACATTATGTGGAACATCTATATCCAATTCAGATGCCCGCTGACGATATGGCTACTTTTTTTGATACCCATTAAAGATCTGCCAAGGTCAAAGGCCACTTCAAATTAAACTTTGTTGAGTTTCATGCACAATATGATCATAGTGCTTAATTCGAAGAGTGGGGTTAGATGGTAACCTCTAGTTTGATCAAACATGGGACCGAAGAATATAAAGAAAGACCGCACCATCACAATCTATCTCCCTCTCCTTTTGCTTACCGTTCCTTTCAGCTTTTTGTAAAATACACTATGCCTTTCATTAGGCCCACCACCATTCGCCGCATACAAGAACTAAAGAAGCACAAGTTCATGTAAACCAATTCCCTCCCCAACTCCACTTTGTAATGGCTCACAGCCCACTTGCATCATGATCATCGAATCGATCTGCAATCGAATTCAAAAGCACATTACGCGCATGCATTTCATCCTTATGCCCGTCAGGTCGAAACGAAGAGTTGAGTTTAACATTAGAAATGGGCATAATTGAACTCGTACAAGGGCATCCACGAAGTCATTGGGTAAAGGTTCTATTTGTGATCCGATGCTTGCGCCACCGGGTAAAAATTCTCAAACACCAGGTGTTCTATTTGTGATCCGATGCTAGAAGACTTCAAGGGCGTGGATCCGAATCCTTATCTCGCGCATTTGTTTTAAAAAATGGAACCCCAAAGGAATCCATTTTGTATTTTGTATTGCAATGAGGATGCCCTTTTCTGCTGCTTGCTTACCCAGCATAGCATAAATAGCCACCCAACACATCCACAGCCAACTCACAAACTAACTACAATTAAGAAGATCTCAAGACTTCTTAAACAAGTAGTTAAGTAGTTAACTAGCGACAAAATCATGTCACTCTACTCGGCGCCCACAGCCTCCGTCGCCACCGCTATCACCCTCCGGAGGTTCATAGCACCAGCTGCACCACCGATTGATATAAGGCGGCTAGAGCGCGACATGGCGTTTCCTGCACCGCCGCCGCCGCTTGTCAGTGCCAATAGGTACGTGGGAGCGAAGCATAAGGCCGTGGTGGTGATGGGCGCGACGGGGACAGGCAAGTCGCGCCTCGCCGTGGATCTCGCTCTCAGGTTCGGCGGCGAGGTGATCAACTCGGACAAGATTCAGGTGTACGCGGGCCTGGACGTGGCCACCAACAAGGTCACGGCGGAGGAGTGCGCTGGCGTGCCTCACCACCTGCTCGGGGTGGCGCACCCCAACGACGACTTCACGGCCGCGGACTTCCGGCGCGAGGCGTTCCGCGCCGCGGGCGCGATCACCGCGCGCGGCCGCCTCCCGATCATCGCGGGCGGATCGAACTCATACATCGAGGAGCTCGTCGACGGCGACCGCCGCTCATTCCGCGAGCGTTACGACTGCTGCTTCCTGTGGGTGGACGTGCAGCTCCCCGTGCTGCACGGTTACGTCTCCCGCCGCGTCGACGAGATGTACACCCGCGGGCTCGTGGACGAGGTCGTGGCCGCCGTCGACCCGCACCGCACCGACTACTCCCGCGGCATCTGGCGTGCCATCGGCGTGCCAGAGCTCGACGCGTACCTGCGGTGGTTGCGCAGCTCCGGCGACGACGAGGACGAGCGCGCCCGGCTGCAGGCCGTCGCCATCGAGGACATCAAGTCGAACACCAGCCGGCTCTCGTGCCGGCAGCGCGCCAAGATCCAGCGGCTGGCGAAGCTGTGGCAAGTCCGGCGCGTGGACGCCACGGAAGCATTCCGGAGGCGCGGTGACGCCGCCGACGAGGCATGGCAGCGGCTCGTCGCAGCGCCGTGCATCGACGCCGTGCGCTCCTTCCTTCACAACGACGCTGTCCCGGCTGATGATCTGCCCCCTGACGTGCCCGTGTTCACTCCTGCGGCGGCAGCCGCCGTCGCAGTATAACCCTGCTTCTCGACATTGACAGCTGCATTCACGAGAACGCGTGGACGTAAGTGCGGAGTAGACATTAGCCACCATTGCTTGGTGCGATGGCATTGGACAAGGCCGTCAAGAAAGAGGAAGGAGCGACAGCTGGGGAGGTTAATTACTTTGTTTTACAGTAAATCTATCTATAGAGGAGTATTTGTTTTATTTTATTATTTTGAAAAATAGCTTTTAGATAGTAGATTTTAAAAGGTTGTATTGTGGAAAGTTCAGGGTTTGGTTTGGAAATAATAATAGTATTGATAGGTAATTACCCTAGGCTTGTGTATGTACTTTTATTTTTTATATAGTCACCGGAGGGGACGGTTTGTAGATTACGGTAAAAAAATAATTTAGATTTTGACAAACAAATTATATAATCTACTTATTTATTTTAGCTTTAGCTTTTAAAACAAATAGATCCAATTCTTACGTAATTCTGCCACCAGAATTCCAATGAGAATGCTACGCTCGAGGACGGAACATCGTTGAACAAATTATGTTACATTCCAGCATGTGCGCGAGCTAACACCTGTATTTTTCTCTCCATTTTTCCAATTTTCTTCTAAGTTTAATGGAGTGACGATTATTTTTGCTTCCCTTCTTTTTATGTTCTTATTTCGTATAACTACGTGCATTCGTGATGTGCGATCGAGCGTGTGCTATAGCTGTCCAAGTTCCTTTCTGTTTCTTGTCGTATCTGTGTCTGAGAGATGCGCGGGGGCACTCTCTGAATTTATCTGTACTTAAGTATATGTTATGTACGAGATCACATAAATAAAGTCTAATGGGTTGATATTTTGATCTTCATTTTTCATTCTGGTAGAATTAATGCACAACACACACGTATACATAGTTGACATTTTCAACCTTTCGGGTGCATTTTGAGAAATATATGGGTGTATTTGGAATACTAGAACCTAAACAGAAAATGGTTCTAATTCGATAAGAATTTGTTTCTCCACATTCAGGACGTTGTCTAAGTTGCTGCACCTCGCATTCCCATAGGATGTATGAATACTGTATGATTTTTCAACTATCTGTTGGTGACAACTATGCACACAAAATATAATCACAAGTGCACGGGTCGGTGTAGCTTCTCTTAAAGTATTTAAGATTTCTTGATCTTAAGAAACAAATAGACTTATTCTACATAATCTCCCATCAATGTCAATTCAAAAACTATTTTACTACCGGTTCAAAAACTAATAGTGATTAATTATACTAGATAGTTGATAGTACGCATCACTGCTAGTGATATTCATAGATTATCGCTACAGTGATATTACATATTACTGTTGGTTCATGTAATAAACCGACAATGATAATTGAATTATCACTGCTAGTCCATTACATGAACTGCTTGTGATAACCCCCACACAAATCTAGTTATTATCGACAACAAAACACATCATATATTTATAAAACAACACATATATACAAGTATAGATACATACAAAAATTCATCATAGATTTTTCTAGCTCGATACATTTTATTCACAAATCAGGTATACATACACAATTCACATACCATTCACAACAGTTTTATATCAAGTTCAAGATAAGTAATTCAAGTTCTCTAGCTACCCAAAGTTATCTAACTCAGCAAGTCATGAATGCTTATTGAAGGTTGTGCTCTATATGCCAGCTCATAAAGCTCACTTTTTGGACTTATCACTTTATTATTGATGAATCCAATAAGTTGTTCTTGAATTGCGTTGATATGATGCTGCAGGAGTTTGCTTGTGTTCAACTTGATTAGCTATCCTGATATAAGAATTAAAGAAATCAATCATTTGAACACATATAGAAACTAAGAAGTATGCATCAATATGTATTTACACACCCCTGCATCATCTTGGATCACTTTGTCTTCATTGAATGTGTGCATTAACTCACATACATAAAAAGGCACATAAATTGTTGCCTGATTTATGCATGTTACATTGAAAAAAGATATGAAACATTAGTGATATGAAACTAGTCACTTAGTAGGAACTGGATATATGAATATTCCGTATGTACTGGAAAGTTTGTTCGGACATTGAACTCCTTCGCGTATGGACAGTATCGAACACTCCTCTTATAGTCTCGTGTGTATACCCTATGCGTGATTATGAATAGTATTATTAGACTAAGATTCAATCGAATATAAGATTACTAGAGTGAATAATGAAATGATCGACTTTACTTGTTTAGAGTCTATAATAGGTTGGAATTGTATTTGTGGTCTCTTTTGTGAGTCAAATACAATGATTTTGCTAATATCTGGTTGGATTACAAGGATGATCTAGTGATACCTGCAAATATATGTATAGCAAAACTAGTATGTACTCCTAGGAGTACATACTCCCAGCTCGATCCATAGTTTGTCCTGTTCCAACTGAAGTAGATACTAATTTCTGAGATATACATACTACTTTTTGACATGTATATACTATTTTCTGATATGCATATACTTCTTTATAAGTGAAATATATATATTTTTTCTAAGATGTATATACTACTTTTTAAGATATACTCCTTTCTGAACAACCATTAGAGGAGGAGTATGTGCACCCGAGAGTACATAAAAGGCTTCATATATATATATATATATATGAATATATTAGTATATATTTAAAAATGTATGTATATATGTAATCTATATATGTATATATATACATATATACATATATATACACGTACATAGATACATCTATATATATATATGTGTGTGTGTGTGTGTCACCATACCTAATTAGTCTTAACATCAAGTTGCGCATAGAAGAGTAGAATAAGCATGTAAGGGGAAACACATACATAAAGTTGTAAGGTAAAAATATGTATGTCTTGTGTTTTAGTTCGACCATAGCGTTGCACACATAGTCCTTGACTTTGACTGGATGATCTCTGACAAGCGTCACATTTACTCTTGTTAGGTCGAGGAATCATACTTCGTAAATGCACTCTTTCCTACATTGATGTACCTTCATTCTACATAAGAAATAAGTTATTGATGCAATTAAATGGTATAATAATGTAAATAGTGACTTATACATATAAGACACTTACAATGTGGCACTACTCATGATAAACACATCGAAGGTGTCTTGCTGGTACACGTTATAAATTTCCTTGAATTCGAACCACAATATGTCGTCGATGTTGAGGAAATCTTCATTTTGTACTCTAGCACCAAATATTGCTCTACCGTTGCTCGACTCATCATGTACCACTTATCGAATTTCCGCATTTGATAGGACATGTTGTTCATCACATCTTGCTTGACCAGCAGTTTGCCCAATTGAAATGACCATCTAAACTCTACAGTGTCAATTAGATCCTCCCCTGCAATTTGGGATTCTATAAATGCGGCTTCTGCAAGAAACTATTGGATCGCCTGCCCCTTCAGGTAAGGCTTATCCCCCAACTATTTTGTTTTGCCATAGACGTGAAAAACTTCTGCATTGAAGGATCGATTGGATCCTTCTTCTTAGGTTCAGCTAGTTTGAAGTGTGCAGTTAAACTGGCATTCACTGTCTGTCTCAATTCCTCAGAAGTTTGTTCTGACTAATGAGGTGGTGCTAACTTCTTAGGTGGTAGCCGCTTGCGAGATGAAAATGATTTCTTAGATGAAAGAGATTTTTGGGACAAAATTGACTTCTTAGATGGTGCAGGTGTTGATGGTGAAGGACTCGGACTTCTAAGCGGTGCAGGTGTTGGCGGCGGAGGATTCGAACCTCTTGTTGGTGCAAGTGCTGGAAGTGGAGGAGTTGGAGATCTTCTGTGTGGAGGCAACTGAGGAGTCAGAGATCTTCTAGGTGAAGGGAGGTATGTTCGGGAGTCTAGCTCCTCTTCTTTATCGTCTGTATCTTTGCCAAACAATACGTATTGCTTGCACCACATGAAGAAATTACCTATGTTTGCTCCCAGTTTCGTGTGCCCCATCTCTCCAGGGATATCCATGTTCATTTTGTGGTACCCGGGAAGTATGCTATCCACTTGGACCCTGGCATATTCCAACGGTATCGAGTGATCATTGAACAGAGCCCCAATTTCCACTCGTGGCCAAGTCAAGATCATAGCCACCTTGGTGGTAACGTTCACAGTGGACACAACAATCTTGCACTGTTTGGTTTCTTTGATATCGTCCACAGATAACGACATAATTCCTCATCGGGAATGCATGTGGATGCGCAACTACTCTGACGAGCACCAGAGCTGTGGAGAATAGCAATATTGTCCTGTACTTGCTATTGGTCGTTGGCTTCTTGTATCGCTTGCCATATACGAGCATCTGTCATCTGTCCCTCTTGTTAAAGTTCTTCTTGTACAAGGGCCAAGAATCTTGCATTTCTTTTTTATTTCTCTTCCGACTCCTATAACTATAGTAGTCTTTTTGGAAGGAGTCTTTTCAAGGCCTCAAACCTTGGCCTCGCGTGAGGCCAGGGTGCTCCTTGTTTTCCAGTGCCAAGGTTAGTTCGTCCTTCTCTCTATCTGCCCTAAAAGAGCCTTGGGAAGTCTAGGCATGGGCATCTGCAATACTTTGTGTCACCTCTTGGAATCCACCGAGCCATCACAGGTGTGACACCGTTGCGGGCTAGTTCTTCTTCCTTCTTCTCCCAGTCGGGTACTTTCTTCACGTATCTACGCATGCCTAGTATGTGGTAGTAAATGTTCTTTTCAGAGTTAGCCTTGTTTGCCTCACTTTGCTTAATTGCTTCCTCCAACTACTTGTACTGCATGAATTCATTCCAATAGTCATGCACCTTAGAGTAAACGTTAAAGTCCGGTATTTTGTCACTCTTCACATAATCTCTGTACAATGTACCCTTGAAAATTTTAAATGATTTGACCATTATATTTAATGCATGGCCCTTCGCTCGCTCAATGTTGCATCCTTCAGGGAACTCAAATTTTCTATCAACTTATCCCACAAAAGGTCCTTGATGTCATTGTAAACCACTTCTCCAATTTATATAGCTGATTGGGACATGATCCCTGATGAGAACCTGCATGTCTTATATGGCCATAGTACATGCGATAGCATTGTAGGCTCCCTGACTGAATTTTGAGGAACCGTCCAAATAATATTCTAATTAATCACCAGGAGGATCATTATTCATAATCACAACCTCAATGATTAACCAGAATATGATCCCGGTAGTCCTGGCATGTGTTTTGTGCTCAAGATCGGAACACATGCCTTTTTAACATGTACATCACAACAAAGCTTAAGAAAGAGCGAGTAATTAACATTATATTACAAGTTCTTAAACATGCAACAAGTTATCACGATTTACAGTAAAAGAGAGCTAGGAGGAGACTAAAACCTGCTCAACTCCTAACCAACAAAAAAACTAAGCAGCGAAAGACTAAAAGCTATACAACAAAAGGGGGATGGAGCCATATGCCCTTAGGCTCCATCACAAAAGCACGACCATCCAGAGTAGGATGCACTACTCTTGCCCACTACCTACATCGGCGGGCACGAAGTAGCCAAACACCGCATCTCCCTTAGCAACAGGAGTACCTGAAAGCGCAGGCATGAGTACGAAGGTACTCGCAAGACTTAAACCATATAGAGCACATATACATAGCTCGACTCCAAGGATTATGCATTGATCATTAGAAAGGATGAACCATACGTTAAGTAAAACATATGCACTAAGCATCCTAGATATATGTGTGAGCGACTGAAACTTTACCAAAACATATGAAAACTACCTTGCATCTAACAACTGAACAAGTGTAACTGTAACAACATGTATATCAATAAGTAACAAGTGCTCACATCACCATCTCCCACATATCGAACCACAAACCATACTCGAAACTCTATGAACGCGTCAAATGAAACAATAGCATGCTCATGACCGAGGGCATGTCAGTTCGAACTGTTTATACACCCTACAGGGGATATTCCTGGACCCACACGACTCAGGGACCATACGGCTTGTGCCACCTGCTAAAGTGCACACAAGGGGGTACCCGTGTAAACCTTTCCCAACCAGCCCCAACCGTGTGCGGCATGCATCGCTCGGCGTGGTGGTACTAGAACTACTCCCGGAGCAAACTAGTACCACTTACAAGCCCATCCGCTCAAACCGTCGATGTTCAGGCCCCACAACGCCACAGCTGCGAAGGTATTCGGCTCGCCTAATCATTAGATCGGCATGTAGTGAGTAAGTTAAGTGCTAAAGCCAACTACCCCGACGATCGGCCTTAAATGATGCAAGCGGCCTACGGTGTCCGGTTTTCCTCTACTGACCTACCTAGGGGAACTCCACATCCGGACAGGACAAAAAACCATCCTAGCACCGCCTGCACCTCGTCTCATTCTCACCACTCATACAACCATCTCAACCTCAACAAGTGTATGTAACCATAAGGAGGTCGTATGCTCGTGAACAACGGGATGCGCCGTTGTTCGACTTCTACCGAATGAGCTAAGCATGGCTAAGCATATAAGTCGAACTCATACCTAGACATTGACAACACCTCAAGGCTACAACGAATGTAAATACACAAGTATTCAAAGTAGAAGAATGCAATCGGCATAGGTTCTACCCATTGGTACCCGACACTGACTCGCTAAACATGCATACATACATAAGCACATTTCATCAATTTTAGACTTATCCAATTACACAAGAGGGGTCAATATGCTTAGTTGCTAGTCTTGCTGCCTTGGATCAGAAAGGTGGGGCGCGTCGAGATTGAACTCGGCCTCTGGGATCGTCGGATCGGCGTTCTCTAAAAATAAATAACGTGTGCAATGCTATGAGTATGGATGTAATGCAACAATGCATGCTATAAGATTCGCAAAACATGCTAAAAGTGCAAACATGCGAGCTAGAACAAAATTGGCACTTAAACCAATTTAAAAAGTTGCCAAAAGTGCGGAACCTCCGGACATATGCGGACTATCCACAAAATTATGTGGAACATCCGAACATTTGCGCAACTCAGGCAAACTCCGGACTATCCGGAGAATTCTCCGGATACTCTGGACATGTGCGGACCCTCCGGACTTTGTCTGGACACTCCAGACACTGACAGGAAATGTGTTTTTGCCGATTCATCGATTGATTCAACTTGAACACTAGATACACTTTACCTAAAGATTGTCATACACTATATAAGGGATTTAGATTCAATTAATTACGCAATGTTAAAGGTTGAAACCATTTCAATGACTCATTAAACCTCAGCGTGTATTTTATTATTCAACGGAATTCAAACACTCATCTCATGGCTCATAGTATTTTTAATGTGTAGAGCATGTTAATACAAGGCTAACAAAAGTGGTTTCATAATTTTAGAACATGGCAACAACTAACCGTGACCTAAACAAGCCGAAACACATTTAATTTACTCACTAATTCTCAAAAATATTTTCTGGAGTTCCAACATTTTTAACACGTAATTCACTCTCATATGAAGCTAACGCAACTAGTCTCACGTTGTTTGGAGTTCGGATGAATTAATTATGAATTTTACAAGCCTCAATACGCCTAATGAATAGTAACTGCGGACCCTCCGCACTTTTATGTGGAACCTCAGCACTTTTGCGGACTATCCGCACTTTTTTGTGGAGGTTCCGGATTGCGGAACCTCTGGATAATTTTTCGGATGTTCTAGACTTTCCAGAACTGCTCCTATTTGAGGGGAAACTTTGCCAAATCGATTTGCGATCTTTTTCACTCCAAAGGGGATATGTTTGGGAGAATTTAGAGAGTCTATAACTCAACTAACCACCTTAGCAACTCAATTTCTAAATCAAATCTCATATAAATCCTCATTTTGGTTTAAAACCTCAAAAACTCATGAACTTTGCTAAAATTCGAAATCGATCAACCAAACCACGAATTCTTGCCATGGGGAGCCTAAGAGACTTACTCAAGATGCTTGTGGAGCTGGGTGACCGCCGGAAAGTGGAGAAAATGGAGGGATATCGAAGAACTCCGGTGTTTTTTGCGCTTCAACCATGAACACCAAAAGATATCAAATCCGGCTCGAATCTTTTGAGAAAACAAAAATGAATTGGATGGATGAGTAGCTTATGAGCTCTAGAATGCAATGGCACCACATGCATACCTTCAATCCTTCTCTAGAGCTCGGATTTGATAAGGAATGGAGAGAGGGCTCGAGAGAGAGAGGGAGAGGGAGAGCTCCAGCTGCTGCACGAGGAGAGAGAGCACGTGAGAGTGAGGGGAGCAGGTGGGAGAGAGAGAGAGAGAGGGCAGGTGGGGGTTGCCCACTTGAGTGGTTGGAGGGTGGGGCCCACAGGTAAGTGAAAAGGGTCCATTTTCGCTGCGAATTCAATTCTTTTCTGTCACGGATTTCTTTCCCTCATCTAAATGATTTCAACGAATTGCATTAGTATTCCGAATTATAATTATGCAAAAATTAAACATAATGCTTAAAAAGCATGATTATGCTTAATTGAGTGATTAAGAATTTGGGATGTGACATGAATCAAGCACCATGATGACAAAATGTCATGTAAGCAACTTGCTAGGACCTCGTCCATGCTGTCTCTATACTTCGGGCATTTGACCATCTATAGCATTAGTCATGGTCTGACCCTTTGGAGCGTCAGGGTGATCTATGTTGAGGTACTCACTTGGGCTTCCGCTTCATGGACTATCATTTCTCGTCTATTCCATATTCACGTGCCCATCTCTTTTGAGCCTGCACCCTAGTCCAAGGAGGGGCAACTTTCTTTTGGAGGTGTCATTCCTACATACAAATTTCCATCTTATGGATTTCTTCATGATAGAAAAAAATACATTTATAAAAACTAAGACCAAGGATTGACATCACAATATCCACAGGGAGTTTCACTTGATATATACATGCCATTGTGTTAAATGTGAAAATAAATTACAAAAATTACAATACAAATGTATTAAAAAATGTCTACTAATATCATAAATTCAACAAAGAAGTTCATATTTTGCAAAAATTACAATATAAATTGTTCAAATATGAAATATTGTCTTCCATAAATAGGAGATTACATTTCTTCACTTTGCGCTTTTCATGGCCATGAAAGTCTCAATTATGTAATCCTTACTTACTTTTGAGAAAATATCCCACTCATTGTGATTAAGCCAAATAATGGTTCAAAGTTGCTCCATTTGAAAAAGCAATACTCCATTGAAACAATGAGGGGGGCTTAGATGGTTTTAATCCACTTAACCAATTGTAGAAAATAATACCATCTCAGACATCTTAAAAGAATTCTCTACAACTTTGCTTTTAGGACGTTAGACTAATTCATGCTTTAAGTAATACAACAACATATAAATAAATTATTACGCGTATTGAAATCGATCGTACAATAGCATTATTTTCATGATTTATCTAACACGACTAATTGGAATTGAACAAAACCAGCTCCATTAGAAAGATAACAATGAAACCTCAACTTTCATTTTGGAGCTATGTCATGATTCTGCACCAATTAATCCCAATTTTGATTCCAATCTCAATGTGTAAATCACCACCTTTTTCATCTCTAAAGATGGAAGGATTTGGGAAAAAGTGGGGCACCGGTGCGACACGACACTGGCTGGGTGTCGGGGTGGTGACGGGAAACCAGGGTGATGCGGCAACGTTGCCATGACGGGGCACTGGGGTGACAGGGTGATGAGGCGGCGGCGTGGTGGTGGTCGGGTGGGCGTCAGGGCAATGGGGCACCGGGGTGGCTGGCAACGAGCGTCGAGGTGGCAGTTGCAATAGGCATCAAGAAATAAACCTAATACAACCAGACATCGGGATGTTTGAATAAATACTTAGGAGGCTATTACTGCCGGTTGTAGCATACAACTAGCAATATACAACCGACAGTGATAAGTGAGTATAATTGCCGTTGTAGTATAGAACCGACACTGATATGTATCACTACCGGTTTTATGCTACAATCGGAAGTGATACTCTTTCTAATTTTTAAATATTGGAATTTATTTATATTTGTACAATTTATTAAAATAATATTTAGATGCATATTTGAAGTTTATTCTTGTAGTATATTAAATCATAGTATTTACGTTAAAGCATGTCCTTAATATATTGTATAGTATTTATTTTTATAACATTCATATAGTTTATTAAAATAGTATTTACATTAAAGCACATCCTTAACAAAAAGAAAGCATATCTTTAATTAATACGAATCAACATGTCCTTAATTAATACAAATTTCAGCAAATCCTTAATGAATACATCAATGCTTTTTTCAATTAACGATTCGACATTCGTTCTGATCGCGATGTCTATAACTACATTCCTCATTGTCTTCTATTTGACTTAGGTTGATGTTCTCTCCAAAAGGAGGGAGGTCATCAAATTTATTATAATCTTCCTCATCGACGATATTTTCAACTCTAGCAAACCTCATTTTTCCTTAAAAAACTATGTGGTGCTCCTTGTCAGCCAGATCCTTTACATAAAATACTTGTGTAACATCATTGGTAAGTACCAATAGTTTTTCTCTGTAATAAATGAGTTTGAGGTTCACACTAGTCATACCGTACTTGTCAATATTCACTTCTCCTGGGAGTCTAACCTATTGGCACCGAAAAAGAGGGACATTCAATGGTTCATACTGGAGCTTCTAAATCTCCTCTATAAATCCATAGTAGGTCTCCCTATTGCTATTGTTGTCATCGGCATTGATACATACATCACTATTTTGGTTGATGCTCTTGTCATCTTGTGCTATCGTATAAAATGTATAGCCATTCGTGCTGTATCCTTGAAATATCATAATTGTAGTTGACAGTCCATGAGCAAGCAATTTCAACTGAGCATCCTCTGTATCCTTACCCATCATGTGTCTACATAAACAATTACCAAAATGATCTCTGTGCTCTCTTGTGATCCAATCTTCCGACTTCATTAGGTTTGTGGTGTGTAGCATGTTCATGTGCATACTGACATATGGGCCCACTATAACTGATTGTTGCAGAACTGCGAAATGTGTTTTAGTGAATGAAACATGATCGTTGGTATGGACTGATTTCTCACCTATCATCCCTATCCCCTATAGCCTCCTCCCATGGTGAGATACATGCACACAAATCGGTTTGAAATTCATCTAGTCCATGCATCACTCAATGACCTCTTCGGTTCTCGACCCTATGGCAATGCAACCTTCCAGCCAACCTCAATTAGAAACATATTTCTTCAAAACTCCAATCAACCTCTTGAAAGGGTACATCTAATAAAGAAACAAGGGGCCAAGGATATTTATCTCTCTTGCAATGTGAACAACGATATGGGTAATGATATCAAAAAAAGATGGAGGGAAACACATCTCAAGCTGGAATAGAGTATGGACCATGTCATCGTGCAACTTTTCTAGTTTTAACGGATCGATGACCTTCTGTGAGACTGCGTTAAAGAATGACCAAAACTTTATGATCGGGTCTCAGACTTTCTCTAGCAGATCGCCCCATATTGCAACTGCAAGCAACTGTGTCATTGTCACATGGTAGTCATGAGACTTCATGTCAACAAATTTCAAATCTTTCATCAAGACTAGTCTCTTTATGTTGGCGGAGTAACCAGACAACACTTTGACTTCATGCAAGCAACTGCAAAGTTGAGTTTCTCTTTCTTGCTCAGAGCGTACCAAGCCATAGAAAGCCGCTTTCTCACATCATCCAGTTCTTCAGGATGTAGGTCCTTCTTGAGTTTCATATCTTTTAGGTCCATCTGTGCATGGAGTGTATCTTTTGTTTTACCTAGTATATCTAGTAAGGTACCAATCAAGCTGTCAAATAAGCTTTTCTCAATGTGCATGACATCGAGTGCGTGTCGGACCTCCAGGTCCTACCAATAAGGTAGGTCCCAAAAATTGATCTCATTTTCCACATTAGAGCTCCTTTTCTACTCGGGAATTTTGTACCGCCTCATCCCTTTCTAAGGATAACTATAATATTTTTTACCATCTCAAATATCTATTTTCTTGTGCAAATCTTTGAAGCTTGATCAGTCTCCCTTGTCCCATCAAAAGCTCTTGCCTTAATGCGGTAGGGGTGATCCAGACAAAGGAACTTATGTGTGATTATAGTGAAATACCACACCACCTTAGCGAAGGGTATTGTATTTTCTTCTTACGGTTGATCCCTACATCATCATCATTGCTACATCGCTTGTACCGTGCTGCTCCACACACTGGACATACATCCAATTCTGCAAAATCTTTGCGATGTAGTATGCAGTTGTTTGGACATACATGTATTTTCTCTACTTCTAATCCCAACAGGCATACAACCTGCTTGCCCTAGTACGTGATTTCAGGCAACATGTTCCCCTCTGGTAGCAAGTCACCCAAGAATCATAACAAATTGTTGAAGCTCATATCGGCTAACCATTGCTAACCTTCAATTGCAGCAGTGTCAACACCATATGCAACTTTGTGTGCTCATCCTTATACTTCGAGAATAAAGGTATTTTAGAGTCCTTTATTATACGCTAGAACTTTTGATGTTGTCTCTCACTGGTGAAGTCCTCCTCCCTATCGCACAACATCTTATCTATGTCATCTTTATCCTCGTGGACCAAAGTACCTTTGAACACTGACATATCATTATCTTCATCAGCTATCATATAGTTGCCTCCATCATCTTTGACAGTGGGTTGCCCTTCATATTCAATGTCCTCATCTTTATCGTGTTTAGTCCAACAGGTATATCTAAGCTTGAAGCCTCTCTGAAACAAGTGTTCACGAATCTGCTCTATGCTTGAAAACTACTTCTCATTCTTGCAATATGTGCGTGCACAACATATATAGTCATCATAATTATTTGACTTGTACGCCGCGACAATGCTCAAAAAAGCTTCCATGCTATCACAAAACTCTGGTCCACTACAGACAGTATAGTACATACATATTTCGTTCATCTGCAATTTTATCAATTATTATAAATCCATTGAATTAATATAAAATAACTATCCATTTAATTAATTATTATCAATAAAATATAATATAATGCTTAATAATGATAAATAAATTCATACCTAAAATATGTATACCTAAAATTGATTATCTTAAATTCACTAAGTCAATTAGAACTAGCTTTACCTCAAAATTTAGAGCAATCTAGGAAGTAAATCTAAGTACAAATAAAATGTAGAAAAACTTACTAACCTAGATAATGTATACTAAAACCGATTACCTTAAATTCACTAAGTAAATTAGAGCTCTACCTCCTTCAAAATTCATTATCATGAAACAAACACTGATTTTCAAAATCTAGAGCAATCTAACAAGTAAATCTAAGTACAAATGAAATGTAGATGAACTTACTAATCTTGGAGCACCTAGATCACGTGGATTTCTCCAAATTTTGAAGCCTCGCCGTGCAAGGTCGCCACAAAGAGCCACCGCTGAGCAGAACAGAGCTTGGGCTTGAGCAGAACAAAGAGATGGACAAGGTCTCCGCTATTCTGCTTGGGCTTGGGGGCCAGACAAGTGATTATATACTAGGGCACACCATTGCTGGTTCTAGGAACCAACCAACAGTGATACTTCTTTATCACTACCGGTCAATGACACCGATCGATAGTGCTTCATCACTGTTAGTTCTAGGAACCAACTGGTAGTGATAATAGAAGTATCACTGTCAGTCGATGACACCGATAGGTAGTGCTGTATCACTATCGATCCATAACACAAACCGACAATAATAGTGGGTATCCCTAGTAGTTCTTAACATCTTAATGATTGATCGGCCATTGAATCCCTTGAACCGATAGTGATACGGCACCAAGTAGGTGTAGATCGGCACCAGAGGCAAACGCGTCAAATCACCTCGGTTTTCATGCACGGCGAAGCTTTCTATTGTCTAACCCTAATTATATCCAAACTTTCATCGAAACCTGGAAGAAAGTCGGCCAAAAGTTGACTCCAATCCAAACTGGACCGACCCCTCTGCCATATATTTATAGTCATCCCACTAGAATCATTTTCTTGGTGACGAAGAAATCTCCTCGGAAACTTAACTTGAACAGTGAGGATTCAATCCAAATTGACTACGTCGGGAGAACATCCTTCTGGCAAAAGATGGGTCCAAGTAGGTCAATTTGGCATTTGTGCCAATCTAATCGGACCCAGTTTCTTCAGGCCTTCTCTTAGTTGTATTTCTAGCCACCTTTTATGATTTTATCCCCTGGTTCTTTATGGTTTCTTTGCGTTTTGCTTCATCCTTTCAAGTGCATCACTTTACGCATATTTCCTTTAAAATAGCATATTCATCCAATATACACAACATGTTTGCAAATGAGTTTAATGTTAACACTACCACAGAAAGGTTCAAAAATAATTAGTAGTGATAAAATATTATTGTTGGTTTGAAAGTTTCAGTGCATATAAAAATCCAAGCTAGCAAGAACCGCTAGTGATAGTGATTAACACTGTCTGTTAATAACACAAACCGACAGTGATATTAGCTCATCAAAAAACATGATTTTAGTAACTGGCAGTGATAATAACTATCACTGCCAGTTGTGTTTACGAACTGATATTGATACTAAAAAATCTATACATTTTCACATGCACGCCTGCTCGGCTTTATGCGACCAGCTACTCGACTTCTCCAACGACTTAAATGTTGCTCTCTCATACTCAATCAACTCACTCTCGCTCGCTTACTCGCTCGCTCTCTGCTTGCCTCCGCTGCCGCCTCCGCCGCCTTCTCCGAGGACACCTCCCACACCTGCGCCCTCTTCCGAGGAGGAGGAGAAGGCCTCGTCGGTGTAGTAGTCAGACGAGGCATCCTCGACCTTGGACTCTAGTGATTCGGCTGGTTCCCCTCCGAGGACAAGGTGTGGAATTTCTTCATCAATAGCTGAAGGCAAAGAAGCCTCGGTCCAGCTTGTTGCCGCCATCATCATCGTCGGAGGAGGAGGACGAGGAGGATCCAGAGGAGGAGGAGGAGGCTGAGGTGACCTCAGCGATGGTGATGGTGATGATGCCAATGATGAGGACAACGAGAGCGATGATGACAGTCATAGATCGAATATCATCTCGGCCACGCATAGCTAGACGTGCGAATTTGGGGTTTTTGAACGGGTGGGTTTAGGGTTTTGTGTACGGCCGTATGCATGATGTTACTTTTGATGTACAGTAGGATTAGTGTGATGTAAACAATATTATTATTGTGATTAGTAATATTAATCTTGGTTAAATTAATGCCTAAATGTTTAATTTTTTTTGTTCTGGATTGAGTATTATTATTGATTCGTAGCTGGAACCAGCAGTGATAAATATACAAATTGTTACCATAACTTTAAGAACTGGCAGTGATAGCTTGTATCAGTGTCGATTTATGTCACGAACTAACAGTGATAGGTACAATCATTGTTTTGTAACGGACAGTGATAATCATAAATTATCAGGGTCACTTATTCACTGCGATTTAAAAATCGGCAGTAATATAGTTTTTGAACTGGCAGTGATAACTTTTTTTTAAGTAGTGTAAGCCCCAAGTGGCATAATAGATCAATTAACATTAATGTATTCACAAACACCCTAGCTTCAAAACTTCCCTCTGTGCCAGACCCAGCGACCTCAATGCATGCATAGCATTGTCTCATATCGGGTCATATGTTTACAACACTTCGGCTTATATGGCAGTGCCAGCCGGTCATCCACCTGGGACAAACCACTACAATACTAGGGACGCCACTAATGAGGTTAAGGTATTACGCTGATCTCTATACGATTGCGACCTAGCATTTTTAGTTCAAAATATAAGAAGAAATGTTTTGCAAATGGTGTGAGCATATTTTTCGAGAACGTAATGGTGTAAGCATATAGTTTCTCGCTACATCAGGTCCAAAGAAAATGCTACAAAGAAAACACTACCACCTTCCCCAAAAAGAAGTTGAAACACAACGTTTGTCCTTAATATGGAAAATATTACCAAGAAAAATGGAATATCACATTATCTTCCTAGTCTTCAAGATAAAAACGGAGGGTTAGTTTCTACTTCACTACTACAGAAAGAAAATCAGTGCTGGCTCAAAAACATCATCAGTGATAATTTTTGAACCGGCACTGATTACTTGACAGTGATGGTTATGAATTATTAGTGCCACTTTGCGAACTGATACTGTTAATGAGTATCAGTGCCGGTCCACGGTTACCAGCCGACACTGAAAAGGTTTTAGGAGCCAAAACATAAACAAGGCGGCTCAAAGATTTTAAGCCAGCTCAGCTACTGCTGCCGCCACTGTTCAATCCGAAGAGTCACCGATCGAATTGCAGAATGGAACAAGAACAATAACACACAGATGCGATTTTATTCTCTGAACAATGTATTCGTGATTTTATTCTCTTGAAAGAGATGAGACAAGAATAGATCGACAAAAACAATGTTCTTACAATTGATTAGTTAGCTCATGTACACAATTTTGATGTTTGTAATGCAATTCATGACCCATCCACAAACGTACTCCATATGGTGTTGCTGCTTCAATAACTTCACTCCGGTTCAGTCAACATTTCATTTACCTGATATCCACAGATCGAGACAAGAACAGATCAATTCTATAAGCTTTCTTAATTTCAGTTGAGCAAAACAACAAACAGCTGTGGGGCATGATCTGAATGATCTCACCTTGGGCTCGATGTTGAGGAAAGAGTTGATGATGATGTCGTCAGCATCCTCCAGCCCCTCTAACTGCCGCACCGACGCCTCAAGGAACACCGAGCACCTGCTCGGTCTCGTGGTGAATGGTGGTACGTCATTGGGCCCAAGCTCCACGCCAAGTAGTCCTCGCGTGAACAGCTCGCTGCCGTCTCTCACCGGCACCTTTGGTGACAGCATTGGGGTCCTCGTAGAAACCAGCGATGATGGAGACGTGTCCGGGCCAGGACTCGGTGGGCGGGCGGGCGTGGTTGACCCCCCACCGGCCCTTCTCCTGCATTAGGGTGCGCAAGAACAACACCTTGTACCTCCCCGCTTGTCTGGCTCGAAGAACTTCTCCGCCCTGAGCCCGTTCGCTGCACCCACCAAAAACTCCTCTCTAAATCACACACCCAATGTCAAGCTGAAGCTTGAGGAGACAGGGTCGGAGGAAGAAGGGGATGAGGAGGATAGGCGCCTAGCGGGGGGATCAGATAAGGATGGTCGAGAGCGGATGAGAGTAGTGGAGAGAGAGATGAGTGAATGAGAATGCAGGATAAAATATCAGCGGAGATTGCCGGCCAAGCGGATGTGAGCCAACGTGAGTTAATGATTGATTGAATTAAAAATTTTGGGTCTGCTTCCATCATTATTCTCGGTTCAAATTATAAACCGGTATTAATAGTATTAGTGTCGGTTTAACCCGGTTTAATTAATGATTGAACGTGGGATGTTATAAACCGGTACTGGTACTTTGTCAGTGCCGGTTCTGGTCTAGTCGGTATTGATGACCCGACACAGATGACCTGTTAGAGTGCTTACACCTTGAATCTTTTTAAAGGCTTAAAGTTTGTTGCAGCATTAAACTCAACAAAATTATTAGTAGTGTGCACATTGTTTGTGTGTTCGAATCAATTAGTATCTACTAGCCATTACATGCATTAATCTAAGAATATTATGCTAGCTAATTTGCACTCAAACTCTATAATACAATGGTTTTTTGTTACATGATAATACTAAATGAGAAGAAAATTTTAAAATATTTAAACAACTGCATACAGTTCAATTTATGGCAATAGTAGTGATTGTTAACTACTGTAAACAATTGAAAATGTTTTCATTATGAGAATCCGTAACTTTCACATATAAAGATTTCCGATTTGGCTCCATGCATTTCTTAGAAACCCACTACGAGGAACTGTCCAGATAATATTCTAGTTAATCACCAAGTTGATCATTTATATAATCATGACTTCAACGATTAACCAGAATATCATCCCGATAGTCCTGACACGTGTTTTGTGCCCAAAATCGGAACACATGCCTTTCCAACATAAGCAATCACAAGCAAGTTTAATAAAGAGTGACTAATTAACATTTATATTACAAGTCTTTAGCCATATAACCATTTACACAAATTTATAACAAAAGACAACAATATCTACGCAGTGGAAACATAAACCTATACAACAAAAGATAGTGGAGCCATGTACCCTTAGGCTACACCCCAAAAGCATGACCTCTAAGAGTAGGATGAACTACTCTTGCCCGCCACCTTGATCGGTAGGCATGAAGTAGCCAAACACTGGCTTTTCCTCACCGGCAGCACCTGAAAATGCAGGCATGAGTACGTAGGTACTCGCAAGACTTAAACCATATAGAGCACATATATATAGCTCGACTCCAAGGATTATGCATTGAGACATTAGCAAAGAAAAGCCACATGATTAAGTTGAACATAAGTAGTAACCTAGATACATAGATGTGAGCAACTAACTTAACCAACAACAATATAAATCTATCCAGCCATAACCAATTGAACATAAATAATTGGAACCATTGTGAACATATATGAAACAAAGATCAACTCAACCATCTCCCACATATCCAACCATCAACCACAAGCAAAAACTCTACGACCAATGCAAATGGACAGAAGCATGCTCATGACCGAGAGCACAGCATTTGGAAATATTTTTACACCATACCGGGGGATACTCCTGGACCCACATGACTTGAGGACCATACGGCTTGCATGACCACACAGGTCCATACAAGGGGTACTCATGTCAACCTTTCCCAATAAGCCCCAACTATTTGGATCATGCATCGGTCAGCGCGGAGGTACTAGAACTACTCCCGGAGGAAATTAGCACCTGTTACAAGCCCACCCGCTCAAACCGTCGATATTCACGCCCAAAAGATCACAGCTACAGAGGTATTTGGCTCGCCTTACCATTAGATCGGCATGTGGTGAGTAAGGTAAGTGTTAAAGCCGACTACACCGACGATCAGTTCTTAAACGACGCAAGCAGTCTACGGTGTCCGGGTTCATCTCCCGGCCTACACCTAGGACTTTTCTCTGGAGTAGATAATAACACCCCTAGCACCACCCACATATCGTCTCATACTCACCACTCATCCAACCATCAGCAACCCATGTCCAACATTGTGATCATTATGAAAGTAAATATAGCCTATGCTCACGAACGATGAAACAATTCACAACTCTACCGAATGACCTATGCATTGCTAAGCATTTTGATTTGACTTGTAACCTATACATCAGCAACATACTCAGGGCGACATGGAAAGGATGAACAACAAATCAAGGTAGAAGTAATGCATTCAACATAGGATCTACCCATTTGTACCCAATCTTGACTCGACACATGCAAACATACATAAGCATAGTTTATCAATTTTAGACTTCATTCAATTGAAAAAATGTGCAATATACTTAGTTGCTTGCCTTGCTGCACTTGGGTTTGCCTGACACTCCCCACACAGAAATCACAGAAATGCGGGAGCTCACTGCAGCCTTTGCTCACACCCGTGTCACGCTCCGGTTCTTTGTTCACTAAAAGGGAGAGCGTGTGCAATGATGAGTATGAATAAAGTGCAAATATGTATGCTATAATGCATATGAGGAAATGCCATAAAATATGCTTATAAAGTATGAAAACATTTTTTCTAGCTAGAACAAGTCATAATGAGACTAGAAAAATTGGATTCACCAATTTTGGACTTCTAAAGAATCAATGGCGAATTAATGAAATCTTAACCTAATTAATTTAACTCAAAATGTAATTAATTATTTCATGGCTCCGGATATTTTTAATAGGTGGAGTACATTGTTAAGAAACAAAAAAAATTGGTTTCATAATTTTTGGAGCTACAGAGAATTTACTATGAATTTTACAAGTTTTAGTAAACAGTAAACTGTGCTAAAAATGGTTTTGTCTGAGTTGACCGCAGTTAGACCGCCAATAGGGGTGGTCAGACCACCGGGAGTCATGGTCAGACCACCGGGAGTCATGGTCAGACCCGCAGGAAATTGCGGTCAGACCACCAGTGTGCAGAGAGGTTTGGGTTCTGGCAGTAAGACCGGCCCAAGGGGCGGTCGGACCCCTGGAACAACGGTCAGACCCCGGAAAAATAGCGGTTAGACCGTTGAAAGTGGCCAGAGGCACTTGGTGAGCTCGCCAGTGATGATTCTGGTGACCTTTGGGGTGCGGATTTCGACCTAGAGTATCATCTTGATCTCCTCTACCGTATAGGACCACACGTATAAGCCGAAATTGACCAAAACTCGGCTATTGCCACCAAAACATCAAGAACTCATGAACTTCACTCCAATTCAAAATCGACCAACCAAATCACGAATTCATGCTGAGGGGAGCCTACGGAACTTACCCACGGTGCTTGTGGAGGTTGGTTACCACCGGGTGATGAAGGAAATGGAGGAAATCACTCGGGAGATGAAGAAATCCGGTGTTCTTCATGTTTCAACCCTAAACGCCAAAAGACACCAAAATTGGCTTGAATCCTTCAGGAAAGAGCAAACAAATTGGAGGGATATGAAGCTTATGAGCTAAGGATCACGATGGTACCACATACTCACCTCGAATCCAAGTTCTTGTGGGTGGATTTGAGGAAGCAATGGAGAGAGTGCTTGAGAGGGAAGGGAGAGGGAGCCGCTCCTTGCTTCTTTGGCCGGTTGAGCACGGGAGTGAGGGTGGGGGCAGGTGGCTGCATGTTAAGGAGAGGGAGGGATGGTTGGCCCACTCTGGTGGGGCCCACGTGCTAAAGAAACAAAGTATTTCCAATGCAATTTCTATTCTTTTCTCTCTCAGATTAGTTTCTCTCTTCCGAATGACTTTAAATGAATTGCTCTAGAGTTACAAAACAAAATCACACAAAATTAAACATAATGCTTAAGAAGCATAATTATGTGATTACAGATTTGGGACGTGACAAACCTCCCCCCTTAAAAGAATCTCGTCCCAAGATTCGACAAACCCAGGCAGAAAGGGGACGGTGACGAAATGGAAAGGGACTTTCCCACTAATGGAAAAGAACCATGTCGAACATTGTTGACGAATTAAAGGATAGCCATGTAAGCCTCTGTGAATTGGCGGTCAGACCGAGATGATCTCGGTCAGACCGTGGCTCGATTAGACTGCGGGTTCCACGGTTGGACCGAAATCTATACAGAGAGTTTTGGACTTTCACGGTTGGACCGCAAGTTTTGTGACGGTCAGACCGCCCACTAACGGTCAAACCAGTGGAGGCACCGGTCAAACTGCGAGCCAACAGTGGGGATTGAAAAATCTTGGCGCCACTAGCGGTCAGATCGACAAATCAATTGCGGTCAGACCGTGAGCCAGCAAAGAGTAAAAACCGGCTCATCTTGCTTCAGTTCAGGTCGGCTTATAAACACAAATCATTTGAGACTTGATTTCCATTCAACATGAAGATGAAAATAGACATGTGAGAGGTTCCAAAAGTGTAATATTACAACCACATCTACAAACTCTCAAGGAACTCAGGATACTCGGATCGGATGTTGTCCTCCCGCTCCCACATCACTTTGCCATCTGAATGGTTTTTCAATTGAACCTTGATGAACATGATGGATTGCCGCTGAGTTTTGCATTCTGCTTTGTCCAAAATCCTCATCGGTCACTTGAAATATGTCAAATCCTATTGCAACTCTTGCTTTGCAAGCTCGATCACCTCGGTTGGCACTTGAAGGCACTTCTTGAATTGCGAGACGTGAAACACGTTATGCACGACGGAGAGAGATGGTGGCAAGTCCAATTGACAGGCTACCTCTCCATGCCAGCCAACAATTTGAAAAGGTCACACATAGCGAGGCGCTAGCTTGCCTCAGACTTGGAAACGTCGGACGCCTTTGAGAGGCGAAACCTTGAGATACACATAGTCTCCAATGGTGAACTTGGGGTCACGGCGGCGGCGATCTGCATAGCTCTTTTCCCTAGATTGAGCTGTGAGACGACACTTGCTAGTGTTTAGAACATGCTCTTTGGCCTCCTTGACCAAATGTAGACCTAGAAAAGCTTGTTCGCTAGATTCCAACCAATTTTGCGGTGTTCGGCGTCGCTGGCCATAAAGAGCTTCAAACGGAGACATCTCAATGCTCGCTTGAAAGCTATTGTTATATGAGAACTCGGCAAATGGCAAGCAAATGTCCCACCTCTTCCCATAAGTAAGAACACAAGGTCGGAGCATGTCCTCCAGAATCTGATGCACCCTCTCAGTTTGACCGTTGGTTTGAGGATGATACATGGTGCTATGGAAGAGCTCGGTCTCCATAGCCTCATGAAGGCTCCTCCAGAAATGAGAAGTGAACTGAGTGCCTCGATCAGAAAAGATCTTCTTCAGAATCCCATAGAGGCAAACAATCCGAATGAGGTATAGCTCTGTATATTGCTTGGCCAAAAATGTGGTCATGACGGGCAAGAAGTGAGCAGACTTCGTCAACAGATCGACAATGACCCAATCGAGTCATAGCCATGCGAGGTCTTCAGCAATCCAGTAATGAAATCCATTCCGATCTCCTCCCACTTCCAGGAGGGAGCATTTAAAGGTTGAAGTGTACTGGTTGGCTTGAGATGCTCGGCCTTCACCCTTCGACAGACATCACACTCAGCAACATATCGAGCGATTTCTCACTTCATGCAAGTCCACCAAAACCGTGCCTTGAGGTCTTGATAAATTTTCATGCTCCCTGGATGAATGGATAGCAACGAGTCATGAGCCTCATCCAGTATCTTCTTCCTTAGTTCCTCAACCTTCGAAACCACAAAACGGTTCCCGAACCACAGAATACCCTGTTCATCTTCAGAAAAGCACACAGCCTTGCTGATCTTCATGTTCTCCCAGATTCTGGACATGCCCTTATCACCCGTCTGAGCTGCCTTGTCATCCAGGAGAGTGGATTTGATCTCTAGATTGGCGAGAAAACCACTCGGAACTATTTCAAGTCCAAGTCGGTGGAAATCATCACAAAGTGTGGCATTCCCGGGCTCGACTCTAAGACAATGACAATGATAATGAGTCTTTTGGCTCAAAGAATCGGCTACCACATTCACCTTACCGGGGTGATAATGAACTTCTAGTTCATAGTCTTTGATCAACTCAAGCCATCTTCGTTGCCTCATATTCAAATCTGCCTGAGTGAAGATATATTTGAGACTTTTGTGATCTGTGTAGATATGACACAAGTTGCCCATTAGGTAATGGTGCCAGATCTTCAGAGCGTGCACCACTGCGGCAAGCTCTAAGTCATATGTTGGGTAGTTCTCCTCGTGGCGCTTCAACTGGCGAGAGGCATAAGTGACAACTCTTCCCTCTTGCATAAGGACACATCCAAGGCCCATGCGGGAAGCATCGCAATAGACATCGAAACCCTTTCCTATGTCAGGCTGAGCGAGAATAGGAGCGGTCGTGAGCAACTTCTTCAAGGTCTGGAAAGCAGACTCACATTCGCTCAACCACTCGAACATGTTGCCTTTCTTCGAAAGCTCGGTCATTGGCTTGACAATTTTGGAGAAATTCTCAATGAATCGGCAGTA
The DNA here is from genome assembly GCF_958298935.1 of Phragmites australis. Lineage (NCBI taxonomy): Eukaryota > Viridiplantae > Streptophyta > Magnoliopsida > Poales > Poaceae > Phragmites > Phragmites australis. The sequence goes on from NC_084934.1 coordinate 8,260,755, forward strand.
GTAGCCCGCGAGTCTGAGAAAACTCCAGATTTTAGTGACATTTTTCGGCTGGACCCAGTTGAGCACGTCTTGTACCTTGCTCGGGTCAACTGCAACACCGTTCTCTGACAAGACATGACCCAGAAAAGCAACCTCCTTGAGCTAGAACTCACACTTGCTGAACTTGGCACAGAGTTGATGATCTCGGAGTCGGCCAAGAACAACACGGAGGTGCTCATAATGTTCTTCTTCAGCCTTGGAGGATATAAGAATGTCGTCGATGAAAACCACGACAAACTTATCAAGTTCCTCCATGAATACCATGTTCATCAAGTACATGAAAAACGCTGGAGCATTCGTCAATCCGAAGGACATGACGGTGAACTCATAAAGCCTGTAACGGGTCAAGAAAGCCGTCTTTGGTATATCCTTCGGTCAGACCTTGATTTGATGGTTGCCCAACCTTAAGTCAATCTTTGAGAAAATTGGGGCACCGGTTAGCTGATCGAACATGATATAAATCCTAGGAAGCGGGTACTTGTTCTTGATCATGACCTCATTCAACGGATGGTAATCAACACACATCCGCTAAGTGTCATACTTCTTCTTCGTAAAGAGTGCCGAGAATCCCCATGGGAGGAGCTTGGATGTCTGAAACCCTTTGACAGCAAGTCCTGAATCTATTTCTTCAACTCAGCTAGCCCAACTGACAACATCTTGAACGACTTCCTTGAAACTGGGGCCGCTCCGGGCACAAGGTCAATAGAGAATTCCATAGTGTGGTCGGGTGGCATCCTTAGAAACTCATCTGGAAAGATATCCAGGAATTCACACACCACAGGAATATTGAACAGATATGTGGTGGGGACAGTCTTCAGAGCATAAAGGCAAGGATCAATGGCCTTGAGTTTCAAATGAATTCGAGTGCTGGACGGATCATTAAGGGTGATGGTTCGCTAAGCGCAATCCATGATAGTTGCATTCTTGGTAAGCCAATCCATCCCCAATATGACATCTATCCCCTTTGAGTCCATCACCAACAAATTGGGACAGAAATGTATCTCATTGATAATCACCTATCAGTTGGACACACATTGTTTAATAAGAACCTTAGCTCCAAGTGCATCTATAAGATGAGGCGTAGGGGTGGTGCCGATTCTCAACCCGTGCCGCTGTGTATAGCTCGTCGCTACGAAATAGTGAGAAGCTCTAGAATCGAAAAGAACAACTGTCACACCTGGTTTTAACGGCCAAAACCAGATGCGGCTTATGTGTGCCCAGGATGTTCAACACACATAAGGACGTCACAGGTGAAGTAACAAAAGTAATACATCTATTAAATAAACGTTAAACTCTTACAGCAATTGACATATATTGTCTTCTATGAAGATATCTGCAGCGGAACAGAAGCACTGGTGCCCAACAACACCGCAGGCAACCGACTGGGAGACACGCACCTAGAACATCACAACCTCATCTTGATAGTATTCAACATCTTCACTCACTGAGCAGCAGCATACATGTCACATGGTACAGGAAAAATAGCAAGTGTGAGCACATAGAGTTTGACGAGGGACGCGAATGCAAATCCGGTGCGCGTGCTGAACACGTTCAGAAACCGGACAGCGGGTATGTCGACCTTGATTTCGATAGATTGGCTAATCTACTGGACGACCTGGTTGGTGAGGGCGTGGGGAACATCATGGGACATGCACCAGTGAAAGGGCTTGGTGATTTGACCTCTGGTCGGTCAGGAACATTGATGCCAATCAACTACAGCGTGGCTGTCTCGCAGCTGTCCGCGACGGTGACGACCGTGGCGGCGTAGATCGGGCTTTGGCCGGGGCTAGGGCTTGGCTAGGGACTTAGTATGATGCTAAAACAGTAGTAAGAGAGGAGAATAAGGGGTACTCACCTTGCTTTGATGGTGGAAGAAGGAGGATTCACGGAGAAGACGACGTAGCGCATCACGGGCGAGGGCGGCGGCGGCTCCGGCGAACGTCGGCGCTCCGGCAATGTACAGACAGGGCAGCAGCGACTTCTAGGGCTTGGATGCATGGAATAGAGGTAGGAGAGGGCTTGCAACTCATATATATAGGGCTAGGGGTAGCTGGATGAGGTAGAGTCCAAACCGAACACAAATCGGATTCGAGTTCGAGTCGGTTACGATTTCCTTTTTCACAGCTCTGTATTCCGAGGATGATATCTCCATAGTTCGGACTCCAAATTGGATGTTTCTTCATTATAAATTATAGTACTCGAAAAGATCTACAACTTTGGTAGTCATCAGAACTTCTGAAAACGTCATCTTAATTTCCAAAAATGCACCACAAGATAAACTATTTCAACTCGGACTTCTCTGCACAGCACTGATTTCGGGGGCTATAATTCCTAGCTCCATTACCCAAAAGAGGACTTCCATAAGTTGAAATCGAAGCTCTCGACGAGACCTACAACTTTGTTATTGTCAAGATTTGCATTTGAGGCCAATTTGAACTCCAAAACGTCATGTGAAGATGAGGCTGTCCAGGACTCCGCGAAAATTTTCAGATTTCGTGTATCCTTTGTTGGGCCATCTAGAAGACTTGGCTAAGGGTTTGGACTTGAGCAAGATTGAGGCCAAAGACACTTTAGATATATCTAGGGTTTAGAAAAGAAACTTTTGCAGAGAAATTTGAATAGAGTTTGAATTTGAATTGATTTTGGAGTGAATTTAAGAGAAACGAAAAAGATAAGGTTGAACAAGAATAGGAGTAGATAAGGAATTTGAATTTAGATTTTGGGTAAAATTTTGAGAAAGATGAGTGATTGGATTTAAACAAGGATATGGATAAGATTTTAATTGAACTAGAGAAGGATCAGGTGTGATCAAGGATTAAATAGATGATGAATTCAAGAATTTTGAATTCCAACCATTAAGATCCTTAACTTATTCACTACTGAGTTTTGTAAAAACCTTTTCAAAATCTTTTTCACTCCAAACACCAAAGAGAATGAAAAGAAAAAGAACTCCAATACATTTACCTGGCTCCTAACAAAACTCAGCATGCAATGCACACAAAATAATAACATATATTGATTGGTTGACTAAGAAAATAGGATTTAAACCTATACTACTAGTGAAGCTATTCAATACTCTTGGAAAATTTTAGAAATTTGAGAAACCTGAAAATCAGGGTGTTACAAATCTAGCCCCCTTAAAGGAATCTCGCCCTCGAGATTCGGGCAGATCGAAAACGAGATAAGAGATCTTGATCTTCAAGAATCTCTTCTTGCTTTCCAAATTGCTTTTTCTTCTCAATGTTAACCTTATTGCCCTGACATACTCAGCTCACTTTGCTTTTGACGGCTTCCACATTTGTCTTGATTGATTACCCTGAGTATGTTGAATTTTCTCAGATATTCTATTCCTGTCTTCAACAGTTGTAGTTGTCTCTGATGTACTATTCTAGTTTTTTTTTAAGATCTTCTCATCTGTTGATTGACCTTGGCGGACCTCTTATCCATGATGATTTAGTAAGCCATATCCTAATTCCAAGGAAAGAGTACTTGTTCTTAGCAATCACTTGTGTGGTCGAAGTGCAACTTCTGTGTACTGTCCTTCCTTTAGCACACTTTATTACCTCATTACCTTTGCGGACTAGCAGTTTGCACTATCTTTCTTGAGGTTCCAGAACCAAGGGATTGGCTAGAAAGTCTACCCCCCTTAAAAAGGAGCAGACTTCACTGACTTACATTTCTAGTTCTTGAGAAGTAGATAGACATGTAGCCTTTGATGTGGAATATATCACTCTTTCTTTTTGTCTTTTGAGCTTCTGTGAGCTTAATGGGATCTCGTCGATCTTGGTTATCTTGAATTACAACTTGAAAGTCGTGACAGTTTGAATGTTGAACTGAGATCTTCATATGGGATTTGGGGTTGATCCAGTTCCGTGCGGGGTGCTCCATGGGACATCTTTTGACCCAGCGCATAGGGTCTCCAGAGTGGACACACACCTTCTTATCGTCAGGTACAAGGATCCTTAGGGGCATCCATTGGCATAGTGTCTTTCTTTTTCACAGCAAAAACACACCTTCCTTGTAGAGGTACTCTGCAAATTTTCTCTCGAACTATGAAACTTCCTGGTTGACAGAACCAAGTGCGTGTTAAGGAGTAGAATGTAGACGAGAACTATTGTTTGCTTGATGGTCTTCAAAGGATTTCTTCCTCTTCTTGATGTTGCCTTGCTTTCTATACTCGTCTTTTGCACCCTGAGCTTCAACGGTCTTTAGCAGACTTTCTATATTTTGAGCCATGCTTCAAAGGATCTGAGTCCGTGTCTCCAAAAATTGTTCCTTGTGGCATCTACTGGAGGTTGTTGTTATTGTTGTTGGTATCTTTACCAAGCTGATCTTTCTTTGTGTTCGCCATCTAATCGGGATTGAGGTAGGAAGTTGGGGCAAGAAGAGAAAAGGCTAGAAGGAGAAAACCCAACTATACTATCAGCTATATAGATATATAAGGAATGCTGCTGTTTGCAGATGCTAAAGCATCACACAAAGCACTCCAGCACTCAAATAGAAAAAAAACCAAATCACACAAGGCACACAACACAAGAACACACTACTAACAACGCTCTAACGCTTCCGAAGAATAGGGAAAATCCTCCTATAACTCGAAGAACTAAAACTGGGAGAAACGCGGAGGCAGATCTTCATGTCTTCAGTGTTATGGTAGATGAATCTTCCTTGTCGTGATGGATCTTTAGCTTTATCATATAAATATTTACTCAAGGTAGGAGCGTCAAGAGAGATCATCAAGTGTATCCTTCTCGAACAGAGTAACTGGGATGGTTCAACAACTAATAGTTTGAAAAGGAGGACTGTTGGAAATTCATTTTCTCAAAAGAGTGAAATAGGTAAGTAGAGAGAGAAACTGAGAGGTCAGAAAAGCACGGGGATGGGTTTTTCAAAATAGGCCTTTAAAATATAACCTTATGGCATGATCATTCTATCTAGGCTTGCATCCTACGGTCAGTATGGCTCTGATATCATCTCTGTCACACCCGGTTTTAACGGCCAAAACCAGATGCGGCTTATGTATGCCCAGGATGTTCAACACACATAAGGACGTCACAGGTGAAGTAACAAAAACAATACTTCTATTAAATAAATATTAAACTCTTACAGCAATTGACATATATTGTCTTCTATGAAGATAGCTGTAGCAGAACAGAAGCACTGGTGCCAACAACACCGTAGGCAACCGACCAGGAGACACGCGCCTAGAACGTCACAACCTCGTCTTGATAGTCTTCAACATCTTCACTCACTGATCAGCATCATACATGTCGCATGGTATAGGGAAAATAGCAAGTGTGAGCACATAGAGTACTCAGCAAGTGGGGAAAAGTAAGGATATGCAGGCTTATATAAGAATAGGCTAACACATGGTGTATTTGCGTAAATGCGAGTAATGAAAACATATTTGTACTCAAAAGCATTAGACAATTATTAAGTGAATGTAACCCATACAATCTAACACGCAGCATACAAGGCTCCCCACCTTGCATACCATAACTGTCTAGTACTCCATGTACTATAACCAAAACCACAACCATCTAGTACTCCCTGTACCAGAACCATAACCACGACCATCTAGTACTCCCTGTACTAGAACCATAGCCACAACCAAACTCATAACCACAACCCATAATCACAACCCGCTAATCATGTGAGGATCCAAGTCTCTCATATCCGTGAGCACGACTGTTATAACAGTTTTACACTCTACAGAGGTTGTCCAACTTTCCTCACGAGTCAGTGAATTCCATGTTGTTGTGTTCGCGAAACAGTTAACACACGTCAGTGGTGTGCCGCCAAGAATCACTGTATGACACTTGCTACTAATCAGAGACTAATCCAGTATGTGTCTGCCCACTAGGTTTCACCGCCAGGCTTTACGCAAGCAAAGCTCCTTAACATGTGGATTAAGAACTTACACCTGGTGAAATGGATCATGATCTCAGGGACGAGGACATATTAGGTTTGAATGATAATGATCTCGAGGATTTTGTGGAGAATGTGGACCAGATGGTGCAGGATGTCGAGTGGCACGACGAGTATAACAATGGTGAGTTTGCTAAATTCCAGGAATTTGTGTGGGATTTGAAGACGCCCCTTTATCCCAACTGTAAGGAGAAGTACACAAGGATATTTGGAAACCTAAAGCTTCTACAGCAGAAGGCAACCCATGGTTGGACTGACAAGAGTTTCGAAGCATTGCTGGATCTACTAAGGGACATGCTACCAGAGGGGGCTAAAGGCATGCTACCAGAGGGGAACTTGGTGCCTGAGGGCGTCTACGACGCGAAGAAGATAATTTGTCCTTTAGGACTAGAAATAGAAAAAAATACATACATGTAAGCAGGATTGTATCTTGTTTTGTGGAGAGTATGCAGAGCTAGATCAATGCCCGGTGTGTGGAACCCAGTGATATAAGTGTAGAAATGACGGTGGTGATGGGGATGAAGGCAAGAAAAGTAAAGGTGGTCCTAGGAAGGTGCTGTGTTATTTTCCTGTAATTTCCCATCTGAAGCGTCTGTTTACCAACAGAAAGGAGGCTCAATTGGTGCATTGGCATAATGAGGGTTGTAAGAATGATGCAATGATATGCCACCCGGCAGATTCTGCTTAATGGCGAATCGTTGATTCCACATTTGGTTGGTTCGTCGAAGAATTGAGAAATATTAAGTTTGCTATGAGCACATATGGCATGAATCCATTCGGTAACATGAGTACCTCACATAGTACCTGGCATGTTGTATTGTCAATCTACAACCTTCCACCCTGGCTTTGTACCAAGCGGAAATACATTATATTGTCGATCTTGATATCAGGACTGAAACAATCTGGCAACAATATAGATGTGTACCTTAGGCCTTTAGTCGATGATCTTAAGAAACTCTGGTCGGAAGGCGTCGAGGTTTGGTATCAGTACAAGCAAGAGTACTTTACCTTGCATGCCATGTTGTTCGTCACCATCAATGATCTGCCAGTACTTCGTAACTTGTCAGGTCAGAGCAAAAGAAAAGGTGAAGCTTGCCCCTATTGCTTAGATGACACATGCAGTTTGAGGTTGAACAACTCAAAGAAAATAGTGTACATGCGGCATCGACGTTTCCTTCCCAGGAAGCACCCGTACCGAAACATGGACAAGTAGTTCGATGGCACAAGGGAGAAAGCGTTACCTCCGAGGCATTTCAGCGGGGAAGATGTCCACAATCGGGTTAAGAATATCAATGTTGTCCTTGGTAAGTGAAATCAATCCTCTAAGGATGATGAACAGTTAGGAATGTGGAACAAGAAATCAATATTATTCGAGCTAGAGTATTGGGAAAAAATATATGTTCGCCACTCTATCGATAACATGCATGTAAAGAAGAATATCTGTGAGAGTCTGATTGGTACTTTGCTCCAAATTAAGGGAAAATGAAAGGATCATAAGAACGCACGAGCTGACCTTGAAGAAATGGGCTTAAGGCCGAAGCTCCATGCACAAGATATAGATAAAGGAAAACACCTACCTCCAGCAGCTATCAGTCTCTCCAGGAAGGAGAAAAAAGAATTCTGTGAGTTCTTGTACAGTGTGAAAGTTCCCTCCGATTACTCATCCAACATCGCAAGACTTGTCTCGGTGAAAGAACTAAAAATGAATTTCGCCATGATGAAGTCCCATGATTGCCATGTGATGATGACGTCACTACTTGCGATAGCTATTAGGAACATCCTCCCAATAAAGGTTCGCGAGGCTATCCTGAGCCTGTGCTTTTTCTTCAATGCAATTGAACAAAAGGTGCTCGATCTAGACTCATTGGAGGAGCTAGAAAGATGACATGTTGAGACTCTATGTATTCTTGAGGTGTATTTCCCACCATCCTTTTTTGATATCGTGGTACATCTCACTGCTCACCTTGTGAAGAAGATACACTACCTTGGCCCCGTGTTCCTGCATCACATGTTTCCATACGAGAGATATATGGGTGTTCTCAAGTTGTACGTAAGGAATCAAGCCTTTCCTGAGGGATGCATCGTGCAGGGTTACGCGACGGAGGAGGCATTGGAGTGGTCTGTTAATTACATTGACCCAAATAACCCAATTGGCATGCCTAAGTCTCGCCATGAGGGGAGGTTTGCAGGTGTGGGAGTTCTGGGGAAGATGGCAATAACTCCTGATCCAAAGGCTTACGACCAAGCTCATTTCCTCGTGCTGCAACAAATGAGCAAAGTGTGCCCATATGTCAATGAGCACAAACAGATGCTGCTTGAAGAGAATCCTGGGCAAACCGAAGCTTGGGTTGCAAGGCAACATATGCGAAGGTTCACGACTTGGTTCCGAGATCGAATCATACAATCGAGTACTCCTACAAGTGCTCTGATAAAACAACTGCATCGGACCCTATATACACAATTATGACATATCAAGGGTATGATATAAACGGATACACATTTTACACGGTTGCCCAAGATGGGAAGAGCATATACCAGAACAGTGGTGTCTGTATAGATGCTTATGACAACGACATGTAGAGGGGCACATACTATGGTCAAATAGAGGAGATCTGGGAGCTGAACTACTTGGGATTCAAGGTAGCCCTGTTTCGGTGCCGTTGGGAACATGGGGCAAAAGGCGTCACTAATGACAAGTATGGGTTCACTAGCGTTGATCGCAAACATGTTGGATACAAGTCTGAACCCTTCGTACTCGCTAAAGATGTTCGCCAACTCTTTTATATGACTGACACAACAAAGAAGAAATGCCATGTGGTTCTTGCTGGGAAAAGACTGCATCATCGGAGTTGCAAACGTCGTTGATGAGGAGGAGTTCAATCAATTCGATGAAATTCCCCCTTTTTCTACTGCAATCGTGCCACACCTTTCGCCGATCGAGGAAACTCCATAGATCTGCCCCGACCATAACGAAGGGATCCATGTCAAGAAAGCACAAAAACGGCGAATTTAAATTTCAGTGTCAAAGTTGTAATATTAATGTCAAATTTGACTTTTAAGTTATTTGAATTGTTAATGTTAATGTCAAATTTGAATTTTAAGTCTCAAGTTATTTGAATTTGTAATATTAATGTCAAATTTGAATTTGTAATATTAATGTCAAATTTGAATTTGTAACATTAATGTCAAAATGTGATGGGTCATGATCATAGGTGATGGGTACCTTCGAGCTCAACCTGACTACGACGCGAAAGCTGACTGCAGGCTGACACACAAGACCGGGTACGCGGTAAGTGCTACCAAACAGATTACCAAATATTCCTTGTAGCTGTTATTTTCCTTTTCATCTAACAATAAAGTTTTTTTCAGCAGTGCCACCAACAACCACCGGGCAACACCTGCGGATTCTATGCTGCGTGGAACATGCTCCTCATGCTCCGAGCAAAGAATATCAAATCCCCTGATGTATGTTCAATATAAGATTATTTGTAACTAATTTCGGTAATTAGTTTAATTCCATGATAATATGACGTTGGTTACGGGTTAAATTATGCAGAAATACAAGTGTATGTTTCTCGATGTGGGTGCACTCCCGGATATTCGATGACGGATCGCTGAGTTCATGGTGTCTGAAGTCATCAGCCCACAGAGCAAGTTCCACTATAGAAACCCTAGGTTGTGAAGTCTTATGTAATTTGAGCTGATCGGAACTTTGTAACATTTGTGATTCTGTAATGAATTCATTTGAACTTTGTAATATTTGCAATTCTGTGATGAAGCGAGTTTTTATACAAGTGTGTTTGTTGATATGTATTTGGATACGTTGCTATTGTTTGCAGGGAGAAGACGGCTGCCAAATCCTGGCTACGTTCCAGGATGCAGCCAGGAAACAGCTCATTCCTACGGGGCAAGAGAAACATAAGTGACGGGTAAACTGCCTACTCATCACTTATGTTATTTATAAGTGATGGGTAACTAGGTTATCCATCACTTATGTATTTCTCCAGTTCATGGGTGAAAGCCATAAGTGACGGGTAACAAGTATGCGTCACTTATTAGACGATATAAGTGATGGGTTAAGATGTCACCCGCCACCTATAAGTTTCTCCCCAGCACATAGGAGACGTTCATAGTACCCGTCACCTTTGTTCATCATTGGTGACGGATCCGTACCCATCACCAATGACTAGTCATCAGTGGCACGTTCGGGGTGACAGGTATGGTACCCGTCACCCATGACTGTCATCACCCGTCACCCATGTCTGTGTTTTTACGTAGTGTATGCTTGATTCCTATCTACATGTTTCTTTCTCAACCGCATCCCTCCGCAACAAACATCAATGCATTAAATTTAGGGGCACAATATAGCAAATTCATACATATTAATCATGGAGAGGCATAAATGAAACTTTAGTGGGTTACTTAGTGGATTTAACACTTTACTAACCCACGTCCTAAGCATTGTTTAGGCCACTTCATTAAACCAAGATCTGGTACCAACGCTGTGAGGAATTATCCAAATAATATTCTAGTTAATCACCAAGTCAATCATTTACATAATCATGAATTCAACGATTAACCAGAATATCATCCCGGTAGTCCTGGCACGTGTTTTGTGCCAAAGATCGGAATACATGTCTTTCCAACATAAGCAAGAACCAAGCTTTATAAAGAGCGAGTAATTAATATTTATATTACAAGTCTTTAGCCATGCAACCATTTACACTAATTTATAACAAAAGACAAATAACATCTACGTAGCGGAAACATAAACCTATACAACAAAAGAGAGTGGAGCCACATGCCTTTAGGCTCCACCCCAAAAGCACGACCTCCGAGAGTAGAATGAACTACTCTTGCCCGCCACCTTGATCGATAGGCATGAAGTAGCCAAACACCGGCTCTTCCTCACCGGTAGCACCTAAACACACCGGTATGAGTATGAAGGTACTCGCAAGACTTAAAACCATATAGATCACATATACATAGCTCGACACCAAGGATTATGCATTGAGACATTAGCAAGGAAAAGCCACATGGTTCAGTTAAACATAAGCGGTTAGCAACATAGACACATAGATGTGAGCAACTAACTTGACCAACAACAACATAAATCTACGCAGCCATAACCAACTGAACATAAATAACTGGAACCATTGTGAATATATGAAACAAAGATCAACTCAACCATCTCTCACATATCCAACAATCAACCACAAATGAAAACTCTATAACTGATGCAGATGAACAAAAGCATGCTCATGACCGAGAGCACGGCATTTCAAAATGTTTTTACACCCTGCAGGGGGATACTCCTGGACCCACACAACTTGAGGACCATACGGCTTGCATGACCACACAGGTCCATACAAAGGGGTACTCATGTCAACCTGTCCCAATAAGCCCCAACCATTTAGATCATGTATCAGTCAGCGCGGAGGTACTAGAACTACTCCTGGAGCAAATTAGCACCTCTTACAAGCTCGCCCACTCATACCGTCGATGTTGACGCCCAAAAGATCACAGCTACAGAGGTATTGGCTTGCCTTACCATTAGATCGGCATGTGGTGAGTAAGGTAAGTGCTAAAGCCGACTATATCGGCGATCAGTGCTTAAACAATGCAAGCGGTTTATAGCGTCCGGGTTCCTCTCCCGGCCTGCCCCCAGGACTTTCCTTCGGAGCAGATAATAACACCCATAGCACCGCCCACATCCCGTCTCATACTCACCACTCATCCAACCATCGTCAACCCATATCCAACATTGTGATCATTATGAAAGTAAATATCGCCTATGCTCGCTAACGATGAAACAATTCACCACTCAACTTCTACCGAATGACCTATGCATTGCTAAGCATTTCGATTTGACTTGTAACCTAGACATCAGCAACATACTCAAGGCGATAAGGAAAGGATGAACAACAAATCAAGGTAGAAGTAATGCATTAAATATAGGATCTACCCATTTATACCTGATCTCGACTCGACACATGCAAACATACATAAACATTGTTCATCAATTTTAGACTTCATTCAAATTAACAAAGGTGCAATATACGTAGTTGCTTGCCTTGTTGCACTTGGGTTGCCTAACACTCCCCGCATAGAAATCATAGAAATGTGGGAGCTCATTGCCGCCTTCGCTCACACCCGTGTCATGCTCAGGTTCTTCGTTCACTAAAAGGGAGAGCACGTGCAATGATGAGTATGAATAAAGTGCAAATATGTATGCTACAACACGTATATGAGTAAATACCATAAAAATATGCTTATAAAGCATGAAAACATTTTTCCTAGCTAGAACAAGTCATAATGAGACTAGAAAAATTGGATTCACCAATTTTGGACTCATAAAGAATTAACGGCAAATTAATGAAGCCTTAACATAATTAATTTAGCTCAGAAATTTAATTAATTATTTAATAGCTGGGGATATTTTTGGTAGGTAGAGTGCATTATTATGAAACCAACGAAATTAGTTTCATAATTTTTGGACCTATAGAGAATTTACTATGAATTTTACAAGTTTCAGCAAACAGTAAACTGTGCTGAAAACAGTTCTGTCTTAGTAGACCGTGGTTAGACAGCCAATAGGGGCGGTCAGACCAACGGGAGTCATGGTCAGACTGCAGGAAATCACGGCCAGACTACCAGCGTGCAAAGAGATTTGGGTTCTGGCGGTCAAATCGGCCCGAGGGGCGGTCAGACCCTTGGAATAGCGGTCAGACCGCGGAAAAATAGCAGTCAGACCGCCGGGAGTGGCCGGAGGCACTTGGTGACCTCACCGGCGATGTTTCCGGTGACCTTTATGGCGAAGATTTGAACCGAGAGCATCATCTTGACCTCCTCTACCGTATAGGATCACATGTATAAGCTGAAATCGACAAAAACTCGGCTATTACTACCAAAACATCAAGAACTCATGAACTTCACTCCAATGTGAAATCGACAAACCAAATCACGAATTCATATGGAGGGAAGCCTAAGGGACTTACCCACAGTGCTTGTGGAGGTTGGTGACCGTCGTATGACGACGGAAACGATGAAAATCGCTCGAGAGATGAAGAAATCCGGTGTTCTTCACATTTCAACCCTAAACACCAAAAGACACCAAAATTAGCTTGAATCCTTTAGAAAAGAGCAAATGAATTGGAGGGATAGGAAGCTTATGAGCTAAGGATCGCGATGGTACCACATAGTCATCTCGAATCCAAGTTATTGTGGGCAGATTTGAGGGAGGAATGGAGAGAGTGCTTGAGAGGGAAGGGAGAGGGAGCTGCTCCATGCTTCTTTGGCTAGTTGAGCACGGGATTGAGGGTGGGAGTAGGTGGCTGCACGTGAGGGAGAGGAAGGGATGGTTGGCCCACTCCGGTGGGGCCCACGTGCTAGAGAAACAAAGTATTTTCAATGCGATTTCTATTCTTTTCTCTCTCGGATTAGTTTCTCTCATCCGAATGACTTAAAAAAATTGCTCTATAGTTATAAAACAAAATCACACAAAATTAAACATATAATGCTTAAGAAGCATAATTATGTGATTACGGATTTAGGACGTAACACCCACTTAGTGTGAAAATAGTGTCCCATTCAAGCATAACCTTGGCTCAAAGCAAGGGTGAAAAGGCACTTCAATTCCTTAGTTATGATTCTTAATATTTGTTATTGAAGGTGAAACTATCGTTTGTCCCTTCTTTTAGTTTTGTTTGTGTTATAGACATGGCTAAGCTGGGATTAGTGATGATCACTATGCTACCCCTTTTCGGATATGTTTTTATACAAGTTTTATAGTGACATCTATGTGGGTTCAAGCTACCAGCCTTAAAGGCAAATAGGGTAGTTAGTCAAGCGCGCACTTGCCGACATTATTATATATAATTCCAAGTTCGTAACCGTTCTTTAACATGAGATTCATCATTGTCCTTGTACTTGTCGAAGGGTGGCTAGAAGAGGAAAGGTGATCTGGAAAGAGATGAGGGAGAGGAGGTGTATCCCCCACAAATGCATGCACTAAACCTAATAAATTTCCATAGCAATGCCGACACTTCTTGTCTCTGGAGCCACTCCTGTTGTATTCGTGAGATAAGTACCCAAAAAGGCAAATTGAAAGAGGTGACAAAATGATCAAGTGGACTGTTGTATAGGGGATGATGATCGTATGTCGTTCATGCTCTCTAGCTAGCCTTCCGTGTCATTGCCATTATACTTGGTAACAACTAGTTGATGATGAACTAAAAGCATTTTTTTGCGAAAAAACTAAAAGCATATTAGTTGACACGCATGGGAAGAACTTTTATTAAGAGATGCATACGTAAGTAAGTTTGGATTCGTGCCATCTGCAAATATGAATATATTAACATGGTGCAACGTACTACGTACCGTACCACACCATATGTGTCTATTACCATAGATCACAAAGGAATGCTCAAGATCTTTTGACCAAACTAATGGCCCTTAATAACATTTCAGTGTAACTAGGCATGCTACATGAACTTCCTAATATTTACATTGTCTGTAAATTTAAGCACGCCACGAGGGTGAGATAATGCAGAATTTCTAATTATTAATTAAGCCGCTGATGAAATGGGAGCCATTACTTTTAGAAACTTTACATATATGCTTCAGATATTTATATTCGTAGAAAGTAAGAAAGGTGGCTACTATAAGTAATATAAAACTGTGATAGAGAGTAAACTTATGCTCTTACGAAATTGAATATTTGATGATACCTATTGCTCGATAGCTAATGGTACTATTCAATCGTTTAGAACTTAATTTTTCAGTTGTCCCTTTCAGAAATGCTAAACCTTAGCTAGATATGATTTTTAATGGCAACTTGGAAGGCTGCCGCTAAAATGTATGAGCACGATCAGGGCATTGCTTGGAGGGGAAAACTTATGCCAGATTGAAAGTGATCACTATAGGTGAGTGCACGTCATCATAAAAAGGATATGATTCTTAGGTATGGAAGTTAAAGCAACAAAAACTCACTGTGGAAGGGAAAGAAAGGGAGATGTTACTGACGATGACTAATGGGTAACTACCATGCATATTCGGACACCCCATAGTTTCCCGTAATTCTCGGAGTATATCTCTATCTCAAAGAAGGGGATACCTGGATAAATGCAAACTACACTTTGGTACCTAGGGTATCCCGTACATAGGGAAGTTTAGCTCTAAGAACAGGAAGGAAAACTCTAAAGGACATACACCCTTTACATGAGCTCTAAGAAGTTTGAGGACCTACGAAGGACAAGTCAGAAGTTACAAGCCTTTACATGAGCCAACAAGTGATAGAAGACTACAAGGCATTAGAAGCCGTTCGATTAGGTTAGATCTATCTAGGCTAGCCACACACCCCTTGTAACAGTCTCAGATCAATACAAGGCAAATAGGATGTAGTGTTATTATTCTAAGGGAGGCCCGAATCTATTTTAAAACCCCTACTCTATGTGTTCTTTTGATTCGTATACTCGAGGCATCCCCTGTCTATTCTATAAATTCATAAGATCGGTGATTCATCATCGTCCATAGCTAGTGCCATCCGTGGGGATCATGACATTAGGAGTTGAAGATTCTACACAGAACATGCCGTTAACTTCACCCAAGCCTGCACCGAGGACTGGTTTCTCGGTTGAGGGGTTCTACGACAACTTCACCCCTCACCGACGAACCGGCGATCGATCAGGTGAATTTTGACGAAGATCTTTTAGGCGACGATTGTAGAGGTGAGGTAAATCACTTTATGGATCAATGCGCCACGGATTACGGCATCAAGTTCGAACCACTCGACCGCCAAGACAACCGTGAATGTACAATTCACCACAAGTTGGGATCTTTCCCCGCAACTTCTAACAACATGGATTGTCGAGATACAAACCCAGAACAATCCGATAAAAAATCCATGATGGATCTGGACACTTCCGCTAGAGGTTACCCCCAAGAAGTTTTCTCTATCGGAGACGGGAGTGTCAGTCTGGGCAATCATCATGACGACCCTGTAAACATGTAGGGCCCCCAGCTCTGGGTTCGAGTGACGGCCATCAACAGCAAAGCACGCCACCCTAGATCCTAAACCCTAATGAGGCATAGGGTTTACCATCTCTCGATCATCAGCAGGGGGCTCAACACTTTAGATTTGCGATGTCTTAGAGGCTCCTCCTTCCATAGGAGGCCCTCATATGTCTTCTAACTACAGATCTGACGAGCCCAACCGGTTAAGGTTGGATGAACTCGACCATCAACATGAAGAAAGAAGTTCTCATGCAGGCCAATAATTCCCATCTAGCCCTAGCCTGGAACAGCTCTAATGAGGGGAGATCGCGTAATGCCCGTCATGAGAAATATCATACTCGAAGAGGTGTAATCCCCAAAACAAGGCGTCTTGGGATGATAACTGTTTAACTAACTACTGTAGGACCTCATTAGTCAAAGGTCATTTGATCAACAACTTGTGCACGATTATCAATCGATAGAGACGCCAGAGGACACCCGAGGTTGCATCGTTCGCCTGTCGATGATCTGATTGGTGGACATCTTGACCTCCATGGGTAAAACACCCAAGGCCACTAGAACCAAGCAAGAAACCACCAACGGATGTCTGGCCTTTTCTCTATATCTACGAAACGTAAGCTGGCTAGCCAGGTTCCACCCTGGGTCAATCGAGAAATACAATGGGAGCACGAATCCCATTGAGTTCCTCTAGATCTATACCACGACCATCGAAGCAGCTGGTGGGGATGAGAAGGTAATGGCGAATTACCTCCCCAAAGCCCTTGAAGGGGCAGCCAGAACATGGTTGACCAATATATCAATGGGGACAATCTACTCGTTGGAGCATCTTTGTGATGTATTTCGATTTAACTTCTAGGGTATGTAAGTTCGCCCCGACACAAAAAACGATCTCTACCGTTGTCAGCAAACAGAGAATGAAACCTTACACGAGTTTGTGTGTCGCACTAGCAACACCCAGAACACCATCCCCAAGATCAATGACTACAATTTCATCCAAGCGTTCACTTAGGGGGTTAAGAGCTAGAGGTGCGTTGAAGATATCACCAGAAAAGAGCCCAAGATGGTCAAAGATCTTATGAAGATTATCGATAAATCTGCCAAGGCTAAAGACAAGCTCCTCTTTTCAAGGAGAAGGCCCAAGGCATCAAGCGTCCTCAACCCAGGCTTGACGGCAACACGGTTAAGAGCAAGCGCAAGGAGAACACCAAGGGAGGTAAGGGAAAGAGAGCTAAATATGATGAAGTTTTTGCAGATATGCCTGACATCCATCTCGACAAATGATCCAGCTCTTCCCATGGCAAGAGCTTCACACAAGGTTCTGGCTAACGCGACGGTAAGCCTAGGTGCGATCAACGTCCACCAGACCGACAACCACAGCCTCCACGAGTGTCACCTCTGGAAGAAGATGGTCAAAGCGGAGGTTGAGAAAGCAACCAAAGGAAAGAAGACCCAGATCGTGGCCTAGAGCAGGGACTCCATCTCTTGCAGCAGTGAGGATGACACTGACTCGATGTCTTTTAAGTTAGAGAAAAGGACGGTCGACCAGATGTTTGGTGGTTCCACCTCCTATGAGTCCAAGAGGCAGTACAAGACAGTGGCCCGAGAAATCTTAGCTGCCATCCCCAAGGGTCGCCAGGCCATTATGTGGTTGAATGTCAAGACCTTCTTCAGCCAAGACAACTGCATAGAGAACTTCATATGACCAGGCTACTTTCCTATAGTGGTCGAGCTTACAATCAACAACTATATGGTCACCCAAGTGCTTATCGATAGAGGAAGTTCTCTGAACATCCTCTTTGCGGGCGCACTCAAAGGGATGCAAATCTTCCAATCTGCCATCAAACTGGTTATGCAAGCCTTCCATGATATAGTATCTGGATCTTCATCCACTCCCATCAGTCAAATATCACTCCCCGTTACCTTTGGGAAGAATGCAAACTTCCGAACAGAAGACAGCAAACAATGCCATCTTGGGACAACCAACCCTGGCAATGTTCATGGCCGTTGCACATTATTCTTACCAATGCGTGAAGATCCCATTACTTGAGGGAGTCATTACTATCTAGGATTGCCTAAAAGTAGGCCTACGTTGCGACAAACGAAGGCTGGACATGCTACACAGCATCAACCTGAGAAGGGGATGAAAAACTCAAGGCCTAAGGCAGTCGTGAAGTACCACGGTGAAGTCAAAGTAGTTCCTTTGGACCCGGCAGAGCCCTCCAAGACCGTTTGGATTGGCTCCAACCTGGATCCCAAGTAGGAGCTCGTGTTTGTCACCTTCCTCTGAGCAAACAACGATGTATCCGCATGGCAACCATTCGACATGCCTAGTATGCCTAGGGAGGTGATTGAGAACAAACTGGCTATTTGGCATGATGCAAAGCCAGTCAAATAGAAACTCTGATAGTTTGCGCCCGACCAGAAGGAAGCCATCAAGGTGGAAATCAAAAGGCTCGCCAAGGCATGATTTATCCAAGAAGTGGATCACCTCGAATGGCTTCATGGTCAAGAAATCAAACGGGAAATGGTGAATATGTGTTGAATTCACTGATCTTAACCAAATCTTGCCGTAAGGATGCTTCCCCCTACCACTAATAGATCAAATAGTCAACTCCATCTATGCCTGTGACTATATAAACCTTCTCGATGCCTATTTTAGTTATCACTAGATTAACATCCATCCAGAAGACGAGAAAACCTTCTTCATCACTATGTTTGGATTCTATTGCTATGTTAAGATGCCCTTCGAGCTAAAGAATGTAGGTGTCACATACCAACGGGGAATGCAGATAACACTCCATGACTAGATCGGCTGGAATGTCAAGTCCTACATCGATGATCTCATCATTAAAACAAAAAAGAAAGAATATCTCTTTTCTGACTTGCAAGAGGCGTTCAACAACCTACAATCATGCTAAACTCAGAGAAGTGCGCATTTGGAGTCGATGCGGGAAGCTACTTGGTTATCTGGTGTTGTCCCCGGGGATCAAAGTCAATCCTGAGAAAATCAAAGCCATTGAGGAGATGCAACACCCCAGGTCAGTGTGAAAAGTTCAGAGACTAACCAGGTGCATGGTGGCTCTCGGTCGTTTTATCTCCCAACTCAGAGACTGATGACTTCCCTTCTTTAAGTTGCTACGACAACATGACAAGTTTGAATGATCAGAAGAGGAAGATGAGGCATTAAAAAAAATCTGAAGAGGTATCTTTCGTCCCCCCATGTGCTATCACTCCCAACCCAAATGAAGATATTATGTGATACATTGCGGCTAAACCACATGCCGTGAGTGGGGTATTGGTGGTGGAAAGAGAAATGCTAGAGAAACAAGAGAAAAGCCAGCAACTAGTGTACTACATTGGCAAAGTACTCCACAGTCCCAAAGAGCTCTACTCGCAAGCGCAGAAGCTGTTATACGCTATACTGATGGCCTCTCACAAGCTACGACATTATTTCCAGGCTCACAAGATCATCATACCCTCAGTATTCCCGCTCGACGAGATCCTGCACAACAGAGACACAATCGGCAGAATCACCAAGTGGTTTGTTGAGCTTGGGGAATTTGATGTCTGCTTCTTGCCTCAGACAGCGATCAAGTTGCAAGTACTCGCATACTTCATGGCCGATTGGATAGACCCCGATCAACTCTAGAACGGCCGTGGTTACTTATCGGATGTATGGACTCTATTCTTCGACGCATCACTCCCATTTCAAGGTGCGGGAGCTGGGATTATACTAATCTCTCCCATGGAAGAAAGCAAGCCTATAATACGCTTTACAGATTGATTTCCCAGCCACAAACAATGTAGCCAAATATGAGAGTTTGCTCGCCGGTCTCCAAGTAGCTTTTGCTCTTGGTATCCGCTACCTACTCATGAAAGGGATTCATATTTGGTGGTGAAGCAAGTCAGCAAAGAGTATCAAACCTCAGATAAGACCATGATGGACTACCTCGTGGAGGTGAGGAAGCTGGAAAAGAAATTCATCGGACTCGAGGTCAAATATATCCCAAGAAAGGATAATTGTCTCACTGATAGTCTTGCCCGCATAGCATCTTCACAATCTCCAGGAAAAATTGGGATTTTTGTAGACAAACTCTAAAAACCGTCTATGAAATCATCAGATTCCACAACCGAAGGAGTGGTGGTTTACGAGACCTCTAACCAACTCGGGGGCTTGCTAGGGATCGACGCCACAAAATGAGTCGTGGGGGAACTCGTGGCTCAGCTCGAAAGTGAAGTATTGTGCCGCATGTTCCTTCAAGACCGAGTTGTGTCTGATGATGATGCATTAACTGAGCAAATTTCATGTAGATCTAGGATGTATGCCTTGGTGGATGGTGTCCTCTATCGAAGAGGCACTCATGGAGTACTCATGAAATGCATCTCCCAGAAGCAGTGTAGAGAACTACTCAAAGAAATCCATTAATAGGTGTAAGGAGCTCATGCTTCCTTCCAAACCCTAGCTGGGAAGGCATTTAGACAAAGTTTCTATTGGCCTAAAACTCTTCATGATGCGAGTGAGTTGGTAAAAAAGTGTACCAACTGTTAATTTTATAGCAAACGTGTACATCAACACGCTCATGCCCTACATACGATCCCCTTGTTGTGGCCATTCACGACTTGGAGGCTGGATATTATGGGGCCCTTCCTGGTAGTGCCCGAGGGATTCAAGTGGATTGAAGCTGAGCCAATCAACAAAATCACTTCGGTAGTCGCCAATAAGTTCATCATGAAGAGTGTCATGACGAGATTCGGTGTCCCGAGTATGATCATCACTGACAATAACACTAAGTTCTCCAGCACAATGTTAATTGATTACTGTGAAGGACTAGGCACTACAATCTATTTCATGTTCGTGGCTCATCCAAAAAGTAATGGACAGGTCGAGCAGGCAAATGGTCTAGTACTCCAAGGAATCAAGACCCGTGTCTTCAACCGCTTATCTGCTTACGCTAAAGCATGTGCTTCCGAGTTGCCTAATGTTGTCGTGCAAACTAAAGATCAAATCTCCCTATGTTGAATAATACGCAGGCAAGGATGAAATCTTGAGAAGATAGGATGACCTCAATGTTCTCAAAGAAAAAAGGATGCAAGTGTTGATGAGACCAACATGGTACCAGCAAGCTCTCCGATGCTACTATGACCCGAATATCTGCAAAAGAACCTTTCAACTCGGAGATTTGGTTCTATGACTTGTACACAACCAGAAAATCAGAAACAAGCTATCTCCAAAGTGGGAAGGATCTTATAAGGTGGTTGAGTCTAACCGACCTGAGTTGTATAGGTTAGCTATGGAAGATGGTCAGGTCCTTAAAAATTCTTGGAATATTGACCAACTTCGTAAGTTCTATATGTAAGTTCTTAGGATATATTTGTAATATTAGTTTTAAATTTTACATGGATCAATATATTACTTCTCCTTATTTTGAACCAAAGCCTTAAGAACTAAGATAAGCCACTATTCGGGTATATGTAGGCATGAGCGCAATCGGACTCGTAGACTACCGATCCAAGAATTCTTCCCCAATAGCCAGTCGAGGGCTTCACACATACTCGGACTATGAAAACTTGTCGTACGAGCCATAAAAATGACTTCTAAAGAGGGAGGAGGAACATCTTTAGGGGTCGCGGAAAACCTTATCGAGTCCAAGAGTGCCTAAAAGCTAAGACGCTTTTTGCTCGGAGTCCGACCTAAGGTAATCACGATGAACATCTCGGCAAGTGGCTTCAAAATTCCCTAAGCTATTTGGAAGGCATAATTCAAAGGCCGGACACTTGTTTAAATATTCCTTGTATTCATGAAGATTCATATACAAGTATTGCAGTAGAAATAAGATTTTTCCATTTAATGAAATTTTATGCTCTTTGACAAATAAGCTAAAAGAAAGAAGGTTTACAAAGGCCACATGATCTACTCGGCACCATACAGGAAGAGGAAGAAAGAACACAACTAGGGAAGTCTCTCCTCCTCTTGCTGCCCCGACCACCAACACCGACGGAGAGGATGAGGTCATCACAGAGGCCCTGGCTCCCCAATAAACTTGTCCATATCGCTGCCTCGGCCATCGACATCTCTGACAACAATGAGGATGAGGTCAGTGGACAAGCCCAGGTTCCTCCCCGAACTCACTAGTGTTGCGGTCCTGGCTACTCCCTTTGACTAGCCTCACCAGCATTATCCGAGGATGAAGGGGATGAAGTGACTGACACCTTACCATCTCTAACAGAGACGCTTGTGGATGCCTCCTCTTCCTCCACCTCAATTGTCGCCTCTTCTTCTCGTATCTTCGCCAATAGGAGGTCCAAGTCCACTTGGTCTTGGACTTGGGATGACCCTAAGGATGCCCAGGGCTTGCCATCTTTAACAGGGACGCCATTAGTCGTCGTGTTCTCTTCAACCTCCTCATCAGAGGAGATATCAAGAACCTTCACTACCAAACCAGATTCGATGGGAGACGACGGTGGTATTAGAGGAGAATACTCGGGGGAAGGTGGAGAATATTCCGAGAAGAGGGAGAGTATTTTGGCGAAGGAGGAGATTCCATGATCAAACTCAGGTTTGGTGCAACCAAGCTTTGGCACATGGGGGATTTTTATAGGCTAACGGGTCAAGAAATAATAGCTCTTCACCTTCCAAGAATTGATTCCGGGCACATCCACATAATGGATCACGTCCGCTCGGTCGTTGAGGTCATGTATTTTTGGCTGGCTCACACAAACAAAGAGGTAGTCAACCGATGCAGCTATTTACCCATCGTGTTTCTCAAAGCATGCGAGGCAGTTGTGCACCTGGCACAATTGCCATTTTCAGACAATAAAAAAGGAAAATTGGCGGCGACGGGAGTGGCATCCAAGCCGGCTCGAAATTGAGCTAGCTCGGATGCACACCTGCAAATGCGGTGGTTCGAAGGCCACCACCACAACACAGCATAAACGCGGTGGCTCGAAGGCCACTGCCACAACACAGCACATGCACGGCTCAAAAGCCCTTCAGCGCATGCATGGTAGCACGAAGTGACTCCTCGCAGCTGCCCTCAGGTGTGCTCTGGCTCCGTCCAGCACTCCCCTTCAGCATTCCCCGTCAGCCTCAACCGCAGGACTGTCATGCCTTAGCTAGGCCTGCGTGGAGCCCCTTCGGCTCGATCGGCCCCGGTGGAGTCCCTCGAAGCCAACGCCACCAGATCCAACGGAGCCCCTCGAAGCCACCATCACTAGATTCGGCGGCCATGAGCTCGCCATCGCCAGATCCGGCGGCCACGAGCTCACCATTGCCTTCCTTGCCAGTGGAGATCAAGAGAGAGAGGAGAGAGGCTGGATGAGGCAGGAGATCGAGAGAGAGAGGAGACTGAGAGAGGAGAGAGGCGGTGGAGGTAGGAGACTAAGAGAGAGGAGGACGGCGGCGGGGAAGAGATGCCATGAGGAGTTGCCAGTGAGGGTCTGAGGACTGAGGAAGTGAGAGAGAGAGAGGAGGTGAGGGTCTGAGGAGAGAGGGGATCGATGGTGTGGGGAAGAGATAAGGTTGAGCTGTGAGCCCGTGACGGACGCGAGTTGAACTGGAAGCCGATTCAATTAAAATTTTGGGTCTGATCCTGTTATCCGTGCCGGTTGGAATTAAAAACCGGCACTAATACCCATTATCCGTGCCGGTTGGAATTAAAAACCGACACTTATAATAACTTATTAGTACCGTTGTTTTTTAAAACTGACACTGATACTGGTTTTCTTACGAATTGATAGTGATAATCATATCAGTGCTAGTTTTAATCTAACCGGCACCGATGACCTGGCACAAATGACCAGTTCTGTGGTAGTGTGATCTACTTTGTTCTCTATGATCAAGTTCACCTTTCGCTAGTATAAATTAAATGTATATGTAGATCCTCAACCCGAATTGTTCGAGTAATATGAGGTACAAGAAATGACCTATACGCAAATGTTCCAACCAAGAAAAATGAACGTTACGGTTAGTACTGCCTACATGCAAACACAAGGACAGAAGGACTAGTTTGCATAAGAGGCTGAGCATCTCTAAGAAGCAATGAAATAGAATTTGATCTACGTTCTTGATAGCTAATCACACTTAGCCGCGCCATTGTCCTGTACAAGCCACCAATCAAACTGCGTACACAGCTTGTAAGTTTTGTAAGACTACTGTTGCCTTGTGTCGATTTGTTGTAACAAGACTTCATCGACATGTCAGTTCATAATTTAATGAATGGATATCGTAATATCTCATCTTGTATATATGTATGGGCCTGTCCATCCGTCCTTAACAAACGACAGCATATGTTGCATCACTGCAAACGAATAGTAATCTTAATGAAAAACAGCATATATGGTTTTTGAAATTTAACTCAACAGCTAAAATTTCTTATTATTATATTAGAAATTCAGTAAATTCCAATTTCGTTAACCAGCTTAAAATCTTAAAATTGGATATACTTCATCTCGTCAAGAAAGATCATAAAGGATTGATAATGGCGCAATCTCCAAAATGTGTATTTTCTAATTGTATATATATATATTGTGATGTGCTGAAAACAATGTTGTAGAAAAAGGTTAATTGTTGGTATTTGTTGTTGTTTAAAAGTACATTTTACAAACATTCCGATTAAAGTAAATCTGAATTTAAACACATGAATAAGAACATGATTGCCAACAACAAAAATCATATTAACTAACATGAGTATTTCATCAGCGAATATGACATAACATATTCTACACATGTTCACAAACATATCATGTATGGCAATCGTCACAAAGAGGTGGATTAACACATGATTAAACATAACGAGTGTTAAAAGGATAAAAGTTCTCTCAGTGCGGGTTACCGACTTAATGGCCATTCAACACATACTAAGCTTTACTGATTAGTGTGACAGATTTAACCACATGAGCTAGTCCGAGCTACCCAAGATTTTGATCAATCTATCAAGCAAGATACTTACCACCGAAGCCAACAAAACATAGCCAAACAGCAGAATAGATAGTAGCAGGGAAACAAGGCTCACCGTAATAGACTCACCACAAAAAATAGCGACTACGACTAGCTCAAGACCTCAAGTGCACACATGTCACACTAATCATACTTAGGCCACTATCATCACATAGCATCACAGCTACCTCAACTACATGTAAGATTATCAAAACTGATAGAGATGATCAAGCAAAAACATGCTAGACAGTAAACAAGAAAGGGAGAAATGGAATGATCTTACAGTTCAGAGAGAAAGCTGAAGGCAAGGCACGCAACAGTGCTGTCCCAGAAAATAGAGATACCCCCTCCATACCGAGGTCAATAAGGTGTATGTTCTCGGAGATACAATGTCGTTGTACCAGTTGTAAGGAACCCTGCAGACAGTACCCGAGGAGCAGAAATCACCGCAACAGAGAGAGGTCCAGCTCCAGGCCAGGGAGGAGAAGTCGATCACAAGCCCGATACAACCAACGCCGGAGCGTGATCACGTTGAACAGAACACGCACACCAGGCGTGTCCACTGGTAAAGTTGCACACAATGCTCAATCGCCCCACACACAGAACACGCACGACGAAAAATCCACTTGTAGAAACACACATGAAGGCATGACTTAGACCACCACAACACCATCACTGCCACGGTCAAGGCACGTGAACACGTGTGACCCCACAACCAAACTCCACTACGCACAGAGCGCCAAAATGCACCGCACTTGAGCCTGCATAGACCAGCAAGCGCAAGACAGTGAGGCACACAATTAGAGGAGGTACACCAACACAGCACAAGCGCCCTCGCCGGAGCGGACAAGGCACAACACCGATACATGTGAAGAGGAACGACAGGGAGGAGGGTGGAGAGTAGTAGAGGAGGAGAAGGTGGAGAGCTCAAAAGAAGATAGATCCAGAGGAGAGGAATGACCTGGCTTTATCCACGTGAGTTACGAGCGAGCGCTTGCTGCCCCTCATGCAATTTTGCTAGAGCGAAACAAATCACCAGTTAGGGCAAACGCCCTTAGCGCCAAGTGTGGCGGCGGCCGTACTCCCTCCTGGAGACCTCTCGTGAAGTCTTAGAAGACCACCAGGCCGGGTGGGCTGCTCGGCCACTTGAGCCAGGAAGCGGTCCACGGGAACATGGCCTCCTCTTTTTTTTCTTTTTTTAATGGAATTTGCTCAAATCCAAATTTAACTTCATTTCCAAATTCCAATTTTAAAGGAAAAAACCCCTCAAATCCTAACAATCCCCACCTTTTACCTTTCAAAATTTGACAAACTCTTATTAACCCTTTAACTATTTTAATATACTATTTTTGGGCCAAGTTGCGATTAAGCTTAAACCTTGCCTAGCCAGAAAAACTACGACCTGCACAGGCAGCTTGGAGGACAAAGCCTTCATCCAGTGCCTTGGTGTGGCGGCATTCATTTCAAAGACATATAGTACAGGGTAGTTGAACAACTCCTGTATCGGGGCAGGGCTTTACTGTCATGCCCTTATATCTTTTCATGAACTCACTAGAGAGTCTCCTGGATCATGACCACATCATCAGTTCACATAAGTGAGTTCTTTAGGGAATCCTGTAAGATGATTTCCCACCATTTGGTGAAGAACTCATTAAGAGCCTATGCTCAACCGGCCATATAGATGAAGCACTGCAGCTAATGGGACCCATAGAGATGTGTTTCTAGTGTCTACCAGCTTTATTTCCTACAACTTGAATCATGGGATCTCCGATCAGATAGGATAGGTATCCACTGTTGAAACCTTTATCAGGGTAAGAGCCCCATTCCCTCAAACGATGCTTGGATTGGCCTCCTCGCTAGACCCTTAGTGAAAGGATCAGGCAAGTTCCTTTCAAACTTGATGTATTCTACTGCAGTAACACCAGTCTCTCTGGCATGCCGACATGACTTTAATCGCCTCCGAATGTGTCAGGTAGTTTTCAAGTTGTCCTTTCTACTCTGAACTTTGATAATCATAGCCTGATTATCACAGTATACTAGAATTACTAGAATGGGTTTTTCCAGTACAGGGAGGTCTGACATGAGGCCTCTCAACCACTCTGCCTCCACCGCTGCTAAATCAAGACCTACTAGTTCAGCCTCCATGGTGGATCACGTTATCAATGTCTGTTTAAATGATCTCCACAACACAACCCCACTAGCTAGAGTGAATGCATAGCCACTCGTAGGTAATCAGGCCACAGGAGAATCCGTATCTAAATAATCCTCCCCTTCTTTCTGAGTAAAACCCTTAGCCACTAAGAGAGCCTTGTACTTTTCTATGGTACCATCGAGTCTCCTCTTCCTCTTAAAGATCTATTTGCACCCTACCAGCTTGCACCAAGCTAGAAGATCTACTATTTCCCATGTTTCATTAGCCATGATGGAATCCATCTTGCTACGGACTACTTCCCTCCAGTACTCCGCATCAGGTGATACATATGCCTCTGCAAAAGATTGTGGTTCCTTATCCACTAAATAACCGATATAATCATCGCCTAGTGACTTTTCAGTCCTCTGTCTCTTACTCCTTCTCAACTCCAAATCTGGAGCTAGATCATACACACTTGAAGGAATAGAGTATGGATCATGCGTGCCACCTGGAACGACTATCTCATTTCCTCTCATTGGAAAGATGTCTTCAAAGAATGTCGCATCACGAGATTTCATAATGACATTAGTACCGACTTCGCTCGTCTTAGATTTGACCACTAGAAATATATAGGCTGCGCTATTAGTAGCGTACCCAAGGAAGACGCATCCAACGGT
Source organism: Phragmites australis (assembly GCF_958298935.1). Classification (NCBI taxonomy): domain Eukaryota; kingdom Viridiplantae; phylum Streptophyta; class Magnoliopsida; order Poales; family Poaceae; genus Phragmites; species Phragmites australis. Next base: position 8,288,479 of record NC_084934.1, read on the forward strand.
CTTTGGTCCCAGTTTTCTCTTCTTCGATAAAAGCATACTAACTTTTGCAAGACAGCCCCAAGTCTGAAGGTGAGAAAGATTTGGATTTTTCCCTCTAAATCCTTCATATGGCATTTCCTCACAGTTGCGTGGAGGTGCCCGATTGAGGACATAGCATATTGTGAGAACTGTCTCACCACACCATACATCTAACATACCTAAACTCTGCAACAAAGAGTTAACCAAGATGCAGACAGTTCGGTTCTTTCATTCGGCAATCCTGTTTGACTGGGGTGAGTATGGGGTAGTGATTTCATGAATGATTCCATTTTCTGCATAATATTTAGAGAATAGGTTGGAGAGATACTCTTCTCCTCTACCAGACCTTAAGCATTTAATCTTCCTTTCTAACTAGTTTTCTACTTCAACCTTATAGATTTAGAAATGTTCTAGTGTTTTGTCTTTCATCCTCATCAAATAAATATAGCAATATCTAGTTGCATCATCTATTAAAGTGAGGAAGTAGCGTTTACCACCTTTAGAGATTATGCCATTTATTTCACATACATTAGAGTGGACAAGGTCTAGAGATGAGTTGCCTTTCTCTTCTACTGTTTTGAAGGGTAGATGAAGTTTCTTTGCTTTCACACAAATCTCACATCTAGATGCATCAATTTTATATTCAGGAATCAAATTCATGTTGCTCAAATGTTTAATGGCTCTCACATTAATGTGGCACAATCGGGAATGCCAGACATCATGATTTTTTATTACACAACTGATAAATAGCAAAAAAGGAATAGTTGTTTATTACAGACATGTGGAACAGATCGCCAGACTCATACGCCTTCCCTATGAAATTACCAAATTTAGTCAGAATGACTTTATTGGACTTGAACACTAACATAAGACCCTGGCGAAGCAACTGTGACACTGAAATGAGGTTCCGGTTCATTTTTAGCATGAATAACACATCCTTCAAGATGATCATCTTGCCCAAAGTCATCTTCAGGCAGACCTATCCAATCTCACGTATTGCTGCTGGTACACCGTTACCCATAAAGATGGGGTCACTTGTTGCACCTTGAAAGGAAGAGAACGTAGAGAAATTAGCACATATGTGTACATTAGCACTAGAATCAATCCACCAATCATTAGATAGACTTGCCATAAAGGCATGTGGTACGTACCTGTCAGAGCTAGAATGAACCCAGCGCCACATGTGCTTCCTTGCGCTGCCAAAGAGAAGGGCCTTTCCCCTTCCTATCCTGTCACCTGCGGGTAGTATGCCCAGTCATGCCACAGACATAGCAAACAAAGTCCTCCTCCTTCTTCTTCATTTTCTTGCCTTTGGGCTTGTTCTGGTTCTGGTTCTGAGGAGGCGGAGAATGATTCTTCTTCTGCTTTTGGTTCTGAAATCTCAATGCTGACCCCTTCTCTACTAGGTGAGCCTGAACTTGCGGCGATGGCTTGTTACTGGCCCTTGCACTTTCCTCAACATTGATAGCAGTAGACAACTTAGTGAGTGTCATTTGCTTCTTCATGTGGTGACGAGTAGTCACAAAGTCACGCAATGATGACAACTTGGCTAGAATGGCGTTCACTAGAAAATTGTTTGGAAGGATGTCGTTATATTGGACTAAGTTCGTGACTACGAGCTGAAGCTCCTACAACTACTCCATCACAGACCTTCCCTCAGACATCTTGAAGTTGAGGAAGTTTTCAGTGGTGCAAGACTCATTGCCATTATCCACTTCTGAGAACTTGTTCTTCAGTTCTTCTCAGAGGTCTTTGGCCAAGACGAATCCCAAGTACACATCAAACAAACAGTTCGACAGGATGTTTAGCAGATGAGACAAGCAGGCTTGATTTGCATCTTCACATTTAGCATTTTCAGCATCAACGGTGGCCTTTGCTGTCGCATCAGCATCAGTTGGTGCAACCCCAAGGAGAGCACTCGTGATGACCCAAAATAATTTGAGGTTGGTCAGCCACATTCTAGTCTTTATCTGTCAGCGTCTAAAGCATGCATCGTTAAACATGTCAGGTTTAATGACATCTGAGTGAGTGGTCACTACTCTCTGTTTTCTGGATTATTGTTTCAAAGTACATTTTAGCAACATTCCTATTATAATGATTTTGAATTTAAACACATGAATAAGAACATGACTGACAACAACAAAAAATCATATTAACTAACATGAGCATTTCATCAGCAAATATGACAGGGCATATGCTACTCATGTTCACAAACATATCATGTATGGCAATCGTCACAAAGAGGTTGATTAACACATGAATAAACATAACGAGTGTTAAAATGATAAAATTGCTCTCAGTGCAGTTTACCGACTTAACAGCCATCCAATGCATACTAAGCTTTACTGATTAGTGTCACATTCACCATAGGAGCTAGGCCAAGGTACCCAAGATTTTGATTAGTCTATCAAGCAAGCTACTTACCACCAAAGCCAACAAAATAGAGCCAAACCGCAGAATAGAGAGTAGGAGGGAAACAAGGCTCACATGGGCCTGGAAGGCCGCCAGACCGGGTGGGCTGCTCGGCCACCTGGGCCTGGAAGCGTCCCACCGGACCATGGCCTCCTCTCTCTTTTTTATGGAATTTGCTCAAATCTAAATTTGACTTCATTTTCAAATTCTAATTTTAAAGGGAAAAAACCTCTCAAATCCCAACATTTGTTTGGTCACTCACCTACTAGTAAGCAATTGATTCAACTTAACTAGCTCACATATTCAGATTTCCAAAGGAAAGAAATGTGCAGGAGAGTACCATTTCCTTTTAATAGTCTGGTATATGGATTAGTTAATGTTTTAGAACACTAGTTTCTAGAATTCATAAAAAATATAATTGTTGAAGCACTAATACAAAAAATATAATCCCAATTGATTCCAAAAAGGTTATCCCAGTTGGTTACCAAAAACCAACTTAGATACTCTTTATACAGTCAGAGATGACCAAGAAGGTAAAAAACCGACCGTGATAAGGAATTATTCCAGACGGTTGGTTCATGGCTAGAACTGACTAAAATAATAACATTATTACTTCCGTCAGTTCATGGGTAGAAACCGACTGGAATAAAAGCATTATTACATTCAGTCTTTTTGGTCACTTAAATTGTAATATCAATCAATTGCCCTATATGGATGTCGTAGTTTAAAAAAAACTATTACGTTGAGAAACTACAGTTTTAGAAACCAAAGTTATTCAATACCGTGGTTTAGAAAAAAAAAAAGGTCTCTGACTAGAGTTTCTAAAACTCCAGAAAACTACAGTTTTGGCAATACTATGATTTTCAAAACTACAAGATTTGTTACATCCAAACACCTCACTGTTTCTTAAAACCAAAGTATTTTCTAAAATCATAGTATTTTCCCAAAACTCAAAAAATGTTTTGTATCCGAACAGGGACTAAGTAGTTACCATAGGAAAAAATGTACATGAGGGCACTGGTTATTTTTAACTGTCTGGTATATGGACTAGTTAATGTTTCAGAACACTAGTCTGTAGAACTCAGCAAATTTTTAAGTGTTTTAAGGAATAGTTTCGGTCCGCATATATAATTTCATACTATTCGCAAAAATATTATTAAATTTTAAAAGTAGTTTGACTGCTCATATTATATTTGTTTTTTTTTCTTACTGGAGGTACATTACCTTTACTAAAAAGCAGTTCAATCATGCGACATATAGGGTGAAATCAAAAGATGGATAATAAAAACTGTAGGATTAATGCTTCTGCTACCACATAGCAATCACTTCATATAGCGCAATGGCTTTTTTTAAAAACTTATAAGAGAGGATAAAGGAGAAGAGTGCTAGATGCAGGTCGGTCCATTGAGTTATTGGAAAGTAGGAGCACTGAAACTAGAGCTGGGAGATGTAAAACAAAAAAGACAGCTTTTTTTTGCTCATACCTAGTCCTGCAAATATCTTTTTCAATGATGGGCGTCACATCAATGTCAAACCATCTCTAGTGAGAGAAAGCACATCACTCATCTATTGCATATTGCAATGATATAATGGCCCTTTATTGGGTGAGTTTTTGTTTGTGGCCAGATAAGTTTGACATCCAAGATGAATGACTTTGACTCCTCTATATATCTTTAAAAAAATTCAAAGTTTAGTTGTGGAACAATAATGAATCGTGATATTTCAACTTCATGTGACAATATAGAAAGTGTCACGCTAGCTAGATGGTCAAATTAGTACATATATATAATTTATCCTAACAAATTAATTTTTAGACTATCATCTAAGAAACTAAAAGATCAAATATCTTCCTTCAAACCTTAAAAATTAAGTATATGTCAGCATGGAAGTCTGTAATCCTGGTGTGAAACCTGTATGGGCACAATTTCTATGGCACAAGATGATTGGGACGAAAGGCACAGTGATTAATCTTCCATGTTAATTAGCTTCTTGAGACTACAAATTTTATCCTAAGACTTTAATTAACCTGTTGTCTAGCTATATTATCTATCAGTAGTGCTATAATAAAGTAGAATTATAACCAAACAATTCAACGGCTTCACGTGACCAACAGGGCTCACCACTCATGCACCTCCACAAGCCAATGTTCCCCTTTTCCCCAAGCATGCTATGTGAAGGACAATTTACAGATATTGAACACTATGCTCGTCAAGCACAATTACTACTTCTAGCAAATTAATTATTACAATGCTGCAGTGTAGAAAGAAAACTGCTGCAGATTTACTATAATACATATTTTTTACATATGCATTGATATGCATACATATGAAATAGTGCAAGGTAGGGTCATGTGGATTATTGGGCATACAGTTCCTATTCTACCTTTTTAGTAAGATGCCGTAACTAAAACCCACTGTACCGTACCTATTCCACCTTTTTTTTTATTTAATTGCTCTTGCAAAATCTTCTTGTAAAATGGTCTGCCAAGATGCGATGATTTTCATAGTCCACATGATTATAGCACCAAGATATAAAAATTTACAAGGTGCATTCTGTTCTATGGCATTTGGTAGTTGTGTTCCTTTTTTTTCGTACAGTTTGGAAGCATGTTGAAGTGGTTTGCTAGGTTGTTTTGTGATGCTCACGAATCTATCTGCCTTTTACACATATAATTGCAAGCAGTGTCTATATAGAGTATCAATTTGTAAAAAGAAAAAACTCCTCAATGAATTTTCCCAGTTATGGGTGATAATATGAAATTTTGCGGAAAATTTGCCCAAATATTTAAATGCCAGTTTGAATATATTGGAAAAAAATGCAGGTTCTCCATAAATAGATATGAAAAAAATAGTATAGATGAACTAGATATCGTAATCATATCAAATATGGACAAATGAAATATATTTTCCAAAAGCAAAACATATGAAACGTTACGGGATTATGGCTGTTGATTCTGTCACCCTTCATTGCAAGTATTATGCAACCTATAGACAAAACAATTTTCCTAAAAACATAAGACGAAAATTGAACCAACATGCATAATACTGCCACGGACCACTGCCTGTCGTAGGTTGAATCTGGGACTTCCATAAGATTGAGAATCTTAACACTGTGCTTGCTAATGACAGGTCCAGTGACATGTTACATCGAGGAACACTGAGAGTGTTTGTCCTTCTTTTTATCTTGTTCAACAAGTAGTAGTTCGGCAGGTGGTTCAAAGTATTAATTAGACCAACTATTTGGTTGACACATCAGTTGACTGTTCGTAACTTCAATTAAATAACTACATCGTGTTGCATGCATGGAATCTCTCGATCGTATGCCAGTGCGCCTTATCTTGAAAGATACGAGTGGATTATGCATGTAAATTTTTATATTGCTTAGCAATCATCACATAAACCTAGGATCAATTTGCCACGGAACTTCATTTTCCAAGCCTCAATCCTAGAACTTGTTTTATAATAATTTATAATTTAGTTCTATTTTTAGTGTTTTTAATTAATTAAGCAGGCTGTGAAAGAGTTACACAGTTAAAAACAGGGGTGGAGCCCAATAGGCCGTAGGGGGTGCGAATGAACCTAGGCCCAAGTGATTTCTCAGTTATAACCACTAGATTTTCAGCATGTATGCATTCTTATCACTACTACAGAACAGGTTATATGTAACGCCTCATCAGTGCCGGTTCTTAAACTCCCGCGCGTGAATGGTGACCGAGGAGCTAAGAACCGGCACTGATACATCAGTGTTGGTTTCAACCATGAACCGGTACTGACAGTTGACTATCAATGTCGGTTACATTCACAACCTACACTGAAGGTACCCGGACCCAAAATTTTACTTGAATCGCGTTTTGGCTCGCTCTCGCGTCCATCGGCTCTGACCGCTCCACTATCTCTTCCTCACGCGTCCTCTACCACAAGTGCACAAGCTAGCCTCTCTCTCCACCTTATCTACTGCGCCACCACTCCACACCGCTCCTCCTCTCCTGAGCCGCCACCCACCAAGTCACCAGCACAAGAACCATCCAGCTCCCCTTCCACTTCACACCGCTCCTCCTTTCTTGCGCCCCATCAGTGCTACAAAACACCACACTGATACACCAGTGCCGGTTCCAACCACGAACCGGCACTAATAGTGTCTATCAGTGCCGGTTCTATATACCAACGACATTGATAGAGCGCTTCAGTATAAAGCCCACCTTCTCTCCCAAGCTGCATCAGAGCCACCGCAATCCCACTAGAACAGCGCCAATCGTCATTTTTGCCATCTCTACGGTTAGAGGATTCAAGATTTGAAGGAGTCAAGTGCTCTATGGTTAATAAGATGATCTATATTTCTTTTTTAGATAGATTTACTTGGTAGATTGCTCTAGAGTTGATGGTTGGTGCTTGTTCTATAGTTATTGATTTAGAGATGCAATTGAGATCTAATTTAGGAAAAGTTTGCAACTTTATCATTATTAGATGTATAGAGATGATCTACATTTGATTCTTAGCTGGATTTAGTTGCTATATATCTCTAGATTTGAATTAAGGTGGTTATTCCTTGGTGTTGAATTTTGGAATGAGCAAGAGCTCCAATATGATATAAATTAGAGAAAGATCGCTATTTTGTCATTGTAGATGATTTAAAGAGTAGATTAATAGTCACATGTAAATATATGTGGGTGTGTACATTAAAATCTATGAACAATTGCAAATTTGTCACTACTTGAACTATTATTGCCATTAAAAAATTGCAAAAATACCACTAGAACTGTCATTCGAGTGGAATCCTTGCAAAGAATAAAAAGTTAGGGAGGTATTTCCAAATGCCCCTAAAATCTAGCTCCAATTTTCTAGTATGTGGTTTGTGTATATTTTTAAAGTCCTGAATTTAAATAATAATCCAGTGGATTTCCTCTGCTATTAATCAACATAGTGAATTTAACACAATTGATAGAATATTATATTGTAGGGATGGCACGTCCACCCACGGGTCACAATCGGACATGACAGTCTTTGGAAGGCGGGTCCCCCTACCCGGCCCAAGTACTGGAAGGAGATGGGCCTACAAATAGGGACCAATTAGGATGCGAGGTAATTCAATAAATTTGTTATAGATTTTGAAATGTTTAATGATTATAAGTTGAATGTGTTTAATTATAATGATTTACATATTGACTGGTCATGGATGTACAAGGATCGAGGGCCAGAATTCTTCGTTGGCATTGAGGATTTTTTTAGGGCTGCTGCAATGTACAAGAAACCAAAGAGGAAGCGTGCTGATCACTATATATGTTGTCCATGTGTCGACTACAAGAACGAGAAGCAGTTTTCAAACATAGAGCAGATCCATACACACTTGGTTTGCAGGGGTTTCAAGGCTGGCTATACCCGTTGGACTGAGCACGGTAAACATGAAGATGTTGGGCGTGAAGGGCACGATATAACGACTAATGAAGACTTCGATATGTTGGCATTTGAAAATACTTTTATCAAGAACGATGGAGGGGACACTTTTGTTGGCAACAATGAAGACATCTTAGAGCAAATGTAGTGCGATGGGAAGGGGGACTTCACCAGTTAAAGGCAATATCAAAAGTTCAACTGCACGGTAGAGGACTCTAAAATACCAGTTTACCTGAAATGTAAAGATAAGTAAAACAAGTTGCATATGGTGCTGACACTGATGCAAATGAAGGCTAGCAATGGTTGGACCGATAAGGGCTTCAATGAATTGTTAGAATTCTTGAGGGAATTGCTTTCAAGGGGTAATGTGTTGCCAAAAAATATGCACCAAGCCAAGCAGGTTGTCTACCTGTTAGGATTGGAAGTAGAGAAAATGCATGCATATGGAAACAATTGCATATTGTTTCGCGGCGAGGATGCAAACTTGGAAGCATGTTGCATTTGCAATGCACCATGGTACATGCGCAACATAGATGATATCGAGAGCGATGGCGTGGGGGTGAAGAGAAAGAAGAAAAGACACTCCGTTAAGGTGGTTTGGTATTTCTCTATAATCCGCTGTTTGAAGTGATTGTTTTCTAATAGAGCGAATGCCTAGTTGATGTGATGGCACACCGAACATTGCAAGAAAGATGGAATGCTTAGACACCCTAATGATGGCATGAATGGAGGAGATTCGATTCAAAATACAAGGAATTCAGAGATGAAGTGAGGAATATAATGTTTGGGTTCAGTACGGATGGGATGAATTCTTTCGGCAACACGAGAAGTACTCATAGCACTTGTCTCGTGTCTCTCTGTATCCACAACCTTCCACCTTTGATGTGCATGAAGTGGAAGTATCTTATGATTCCTTTGCTGATTAGTGGGACGAATCAACCAGGCAACGATATCAATATATACCTCAAACCATTGGTTGAAGATCTTCTTGTATTGTGGAAAGATTTCGTACGGGTATGGGATGAGTACAGACGTGACAATTTCACCTTGTGCGCAATGCTGTTCGTAACGATCTCCCATTGGCCAACTCTTGGTAACCTATCAGGGCAGACTGTGAAAGGGTATAATGGATGTGTTCAGTGCTTGGAGGAAATGGGGGGGCGGTGGCTGACGAACAGTCGGAAAATGATCTTCATGGGTCACCGTAGGTTCCTTCGTCCAGATCACCCATACCGCAAAAATAGAAGAGCTTTTGATGGGACAGTGGAGTATCGTCAAGCTCCGAAGATTCACACTAGAGAGTAGGTATTTAAGATGGTAAAGATACTTAGAGTTGTACTTGGAAAGGGGTCAGACAGTACAAAAATCCCAACTGGGCAACATGCTCCTATGTGGAAAAAGATATCAATATTTTAGTTGCTACCTTATTGAAAGTATCTTATGGTCCGACACATAATCGATGTCATGCATGTGGAGAAGAATGTGTTTGATAGCGATATATCCGGGAAAACAAAAGATACACTAAATGCATAGCTAGACCTGGAAGAAATGAACCTCAGTAAGGACCTACATTACATACAATTAGACAACAGCAAAACAAAACTTCCCACAGCTTGCTACACTATGAGCAAGGAAGAGAAGATCTGCCTATGTAGTTGCTTGCGTGATGTCAAAGTTCCGACTGGTTAATCTTCCAACATCAGGAGCTTAGTAAACATGAAAGATAAGAATTTAGTTGGCATGAAGTCTCATGATTGTCACGTGATGATGACGTAGATGCTTCCAGTTGCAATTAGAGGTATTATGCTAGATAAGATCCGAGACCCGATCATAAAGTTGTGTTTGTTCTTCAACGCAATTTCACAGAAGGTCATTGATCTGAACAAACTGGAAAAACTGTACGATGATATGGTCTATACTATATGTCAGTTTGAGACTATTTTCTCTCTGTCATTTTTTTTATATAATGACCCATCTAATTGTTCACATTGTGGGTGAGATAAAGAGCTTTGGCTCCATTTTTTGCATTAGATGTATCCTTTCAAAAGGTTTATGGCAGTTCTGAAGAAATATGTCCGTAACCGAGATCGCCCGGAAGGTTGCATTGCCAAAGGGTGGAGTATAGAGGAGGTCATTGAGTTTTGCACTGACTACATGAAACTAAATGCGATTGGTATGCCTATATCTCGCTATGAGGGGAGGCTAAAGGGGAAATGGACGATAGGTCATACTTCAATCCATATCAAAGATCATGTTTCATTCACTCAAGCACACTTTGTAGTTCTGGAACGGTCACTTGTAGTGAGCCCGTATGTCAATATGCACTTGAGCATGCTACGCTCCACAAATCCAACAAAGTCAGATGATTGGACCGCAAGAGAGCACAGAGATAATTTTGGTAATTGCTTATGTCAACACATGATGGGTAAGGATATGGACGATGCTATGTTGGAACTGCTGGCTAATGGCCCGTCAACTACGATTCTCACATTCCAAGCATATGAGATCAATGGCTATACATTTTATATGAGAGCACAAGACAACAAGAGCACTAATCAAAATAGCGGTGTCTGTATTGATGCCTATGACCGAGCTGGCAATAGGGAGACCTACTATGGATTCATAGAGGAGATTTGGGAGCTTGAATATGGCGAGTTGATGTCCCTCTATTTCGTGCCAATGGGTTAGGCTCCCAGGGGGAGCCAAGGTCGACAAGTATGATATGACTACCGTGGACCTCAAACTCGTCAGATACAGAGAACAACCATTCATGCTTGCCAAGGATGTTGCACAAGTTTTCTATGTAAAGGACCCGGGCCCAGCTATCAAGGAGGAGAGTCACATGATTCTTCAAGAAAAAAAATTATCGGTGTTAAGGATGTTATCGACGAAGAAGACTGTGACAAATTCGATGACCTGCCTCCTTTTGGAGAGAATGTCAAACTTCATCTCATTGATGACACTAAGGAAGCTACCTACATACGCCGCGACTATAACGAAGTATTAATTGTTTAATGAAAGCAACTTTCATGTATTTGGTGAAATTTTTACAAATTTAGGATAAGTTTTAATTTGTATCGAGGACATGTATGGTGAAGAGTAACTTTTTGAAAGTTCTAATCTGAGTATCGCACTATGCGATCGGACTTATGTGAATTGGTTAGAATTCAAATTGGATTAAAAGGAGAAAACCAAATGAAGAGCTAAAAATCACAAAGTTAACCAAGAATCAGTGGTTACCGATAATTTTCATGTAAAGAGTATGAAAAAATTAAGTTTAACATAATTGATTTCACATGTTTTTTTAATGTGGATATTTCATAATTTCTTTACGAAATTAACAAATTATAGACTTATTAATGAAATAAAGATAATTGAATGCACATTTCATGTATGCAAGTATTTTTATCATGTAGGTGACTGTAATACAAAATCAACAAATTTGGTTTTATATTTTTCTCAACTCTAATCATTTTTCTATGTTTTTTTTCAAATTTTTAGCCGAATCTAACAAAAGAAGAATATTTGCATGCAAAAAGTATTTATAGTGCCAGTTCTAAGTAGTAACCGGTACTGATACTCCACATATCAGTGCTGGTTAGTAAATAGAACCAGCATTGATGTGTTTATCAGTGTCGGTTATCAACTAGAACCAGCACTGATACATGTATCAGTATCGGTTAGCAACTAGAACTAGCACTAATGCTTCGGTACATATATATACCAACACTTGTCTGCTCTCCTTGTTTGCTCCATTCACCATTTTAGCTCGCTCCTCCATCCCCGAGTGCCGCTCCTACCTGACGGTCGCATCCTCCTTGATCACCGCCTCCTCAACCGCCGCCTCCTCCCTGACTGCTCCGCCTCCTCCCCGGCCGCCTCCTCCTCCCGACGCCTCCTCCTCGATCGCACCTTGACATGGTGCCTCCTCTCAACGCACCACTGCTTGTCCTCCCAACGCGCTGACTCCTCCCCAGCCACACTGCCTCCTCCACGGCCACCGCCTCCTCCCCGACAGCACCTCGATGCGCCGCCTCCTCCCGGCGCGCTGACTCCTCCCCACTGCCGCCACCGGGAAGGAAGACCCGACTCCCTAGGCTGAAGCCACCGCACCCCCACTATCAACCATACACATGTACGGATCGGATTGTCCACCTCTTCAGTAGCGTAGGGTTAGGCAAAATCGAAGAAGGGGAAAACTTAATTGAATGATCTTCAGTGGAGAATGCATATCTATGATGCAGGGGTTGAATCGAAGAAGTGGACTACTTTCATTGCTTCCATGAGCTGGTCGAGAATGCATATCTGTGATGCAGTATTTTATGCGCATGCATGATAATTAAAATTTCCAAAAGCTACTATATACAGAGTGTTATGAATTATAGACTTGTGACCAGGATAATGTGAAGTAAATGATACATGTAGATATTATCGACTTGTGTTATGAAATGATAGACTTGTGTTATGAATTATAGACTTATATTATGAATTGATAGAGTTGTGTTATGATAGTTAGCCAAGTTTCACGGAGCCTGCAAATTTAATGACTTCATGAAGTATTTTTTAAAATCTTTTTTGTACTAACTAAGCCTAGAAGTTTTGATTGCAACCAAAAACCAAGAACTGTAACAAACTTGAAAGAATGAAATCTATTTTGATTTTCAAAAGAAAAGGCAACAAATTCTTGCCAATATAATGTAGACAAAAAATATAAGAAATTGTATCCTCCAATGAACAAGAAAATAAGATCCCTAAGATGATAAAAGGAAATCCTAAATCACTAATAAGATAGTTGTTCATAAAATAGAATGCATCATTCATAAAATAGCTAAAAGGTATGTGCAGAGTCCAGCTCTTGTGAAGCTCGTTGGAATCGATAGTATTGGTTACTTATGGGCAATGAAACCATTGGACGAAAAGATGAGGATAAGAAAAAAATGCTCTTGACTAGAGTCAGCAGGTTATTTTCACTTCAGGCAAACCATGTCTATGTCTTTGATCAAGGTCCTCATGTAACACATATTCAAAATGTTGAGAAATCAAGAACCAAAATGAATCAGAAGAATGCAGCAAGGAAAAATATATATTGCATGTTTGGACCTTCTTCAAATTGAAAATAAGTGCAGAGATAAACTTACTAAGTTAAAATCAAGTGCATGTTTTGTACCTTCTTGACCGTAATTTGAATACATATCTCATTAATTTCAGCTATAAATTAAGTGTTTTTTGTGTCTAAAATTTTTATGTAGGAATGGCGCGTACAAAATCTAATTGTCGTGCACGTCCCCGTCCCGTCCCCCCTCCGATACAAGGCCCCTCCTCAGATCTGGCTCCAGCCTCGGTACAAGATGATCCTACAAACATAGAGCTGGACAAGACGGGAGGCGGTAGCCCGAGTGCATACCTGAACATGGATCAGTTTGAGTTGGAGACAGGCGCTGAGGCTGTGCAGGGCAGGGCAGAAGATGATGCTCTGGAGCGTCAGATCGATCCTGATATTGATGCTCCAGAGGGTGACAAGATGACAGGAGAAGAGAGGAGTGGACAAGGTCCCAGCAGGATACCCGAGGGACCTTTCATCATCACGGAGGTCAATTCAGTTCGGGAGCCCACGAGACCTAAAGTTGTTTTGGGGCTGTTTAAAACAGCAATCGGGTGTCTAGTGAGGGACCATGTTGCAATCACATATAGAAGTTGGAGAGGCAGACGAGATGACATGTGGGTGGTTCTAGATAACATCAAGGATCTTATGTGGGGCAAGTTGATGGCAAAGTTTGAATACCTTGAAGGATGCAATATGGCCAAAGCGAAGCGTCGCGCGTTCAAGAATTTCAAGGGTAAGCAGTAGAGAAATTATTACTTGGTGGACCGGACACCGAAATGGGATGATTATCCGACGGTGGAACCATTTCGAACAATTTCATAGAGTACAGGCGATCAGTGGAAGCACAATAACTAAGTGAGATAAACAAGGCCAACTCCCACAAGAACGTGTACCCCCATAGAACTGGCTCGCGTGGGTACATGAGGAAATACGATGAGTGGGAAGAGATGGAAGAACAAGTAACCCGTAGTGGTGCCACAACTCAGACGACTGACTGGATTTAACGAGCGAAGCACTGTGTATGCGAGAGGGGTGACTTTGTCGGTACATGACAACCTAATCTTCAAAAGCGACAGAGAATAGGAACTGATGCAAAGAATTGTTGATCCCCATGCCCAGTCTTCTCAAGGCTCTTTCAGGCCAGAAAGGGAGAAAGACTAGCTAACCTTAGCACTGGGATCCAAGAAGCACCCAGGTCACACAAGAGGCAAGGGTGTGGTGCCTTGGAAAGAGGAATTCCCAAAAGTCACCGGAAGTTATAGGAGTTGGAAGAGAAGGAGAGAAGAACTGGAAGAGCTGCTGGCTTTAGTACGACGAGAACTTGTACAAGAGCGTCAAATGATAGATGCCAAAATCAAAGAAGCACTTCAGCAAGGAAATAGGCAGCAGCAAGGCAAAGAAAATTTTGTGAGCCCTGGTGGTCGTTAGAGCAGCCGCACGTCTGCAAGGTTTGCGGAAGAAGAATTGTCCTGTTACCTCGTGGATGACATAATTGAAAGCAAAGTGTGCAAGCTTTTCATGCCCACCTTGAACATCACCATCACGGTGGCTATGGGACAGGTTGATCAATGTGTGGAAGGAGCTCTCTTCAACAATCTTCTGATACAACGGGGATACGCCAAGGTCCATGTGGACTCCATGCGAAGGCCATACTGTAAGATTGACACGGATTACCTGGAGATACGAGTTCCAAGAGGCTCAGATCAAACGTTGGTGGCTTTGTTCTATAACCCAAGCGCTACATAGTGTTTGAAGATGAGACAGATGAGTCGTCTAATGCGGAGTCGGACCCACCACACAGAATTTCTCTGACTCCTCCACGGTCGCTGCCACTACCACCGTCACAAGGAATAGAGCCAACTCCTCCACGGTCACCGCCACCACCACCGTTACCCAGAAGAGAGCCAACTCCTCCCTTACGCAAGTTGCCACCAAGGGAGAGAACTCCTCCTCCTAAGAAGTCAGCACCAGTGCCACCAAGAGAGCCAACTTTTCCCCCTCCGAAGTCAGCACCACCACCACCAAGAGAGCCAACTCCTCCACCTACGAAGTTGACAGCAGCTGCAGAGTCTAAGAATTTGAGTTCATCTCAAAAGTCGGCTACATCCTAGAAGCAAAGGACACCTAAGAAGGTGGCAGCACCTGAGAAGTTGCCTTATGAACAAACACCAGAGGAAACCAGAGCGATAGTGGAAGCCAGTGTTAAGAAATTCTTTCAAAAGACAGAACTAAAAAAGAAAATACAAATTCGTGCAGAAACACATAAGTTTTTCTTGAAGATGGCCAAACCTGTTGAGCGTAAGAGTAAATCAAACCACACCTGCATCAAAAGCAAGAAATACTTGAAGGAGTCTTCTATCGAACAGATACGACAAGAACGAAATTTAGAAAGATTTCTTGAAGATGCTAAAATGACAAAAGAGTAATTTCTATATGAGTCCCTGACACCAAAAGCAGTCGAGAGAAGGCAATTTAAGCTGGGCAAACTCTTGGTCGTGCTAAACATGTGGGACAAACTGACATATCAACTTCGGAAATTCCATGCATGTTATATGAAGGAGTCACGGGATGGTAGAGAAATGTTCGAGGCCAGATACAAGGATCAAGATTTCCTCCACGGGGATGGCTCTATTTATATATTATTTGAGGAAATGTATGGACTATATCAGCAAGATGCCCTTGATGTGTCTACCTTGAGTTGTTGAACTCTGTAAGTGTCGTATACGTATAATTCACAATATAGATTTGTGTACCATTAGATTGAATGCCTTAACTTATTCCTTATGTAGAATGGAGGTAAAAAGATGCAGGATGGAGGACATCTACCATGTGGGATTCATCGACCTACATCATGTAACCTGACAATGATACAATCTGATCCAAAAGGAACTGAGGACTATGCATTGAAGTGTAATCTGGAGCTACAATTGTAGAAATACATACTTTTGCCCTACCACTTTGGGTATGTGTTTCCCTTCATGAATGTTCTACTCTTTTTGAGCAATACATAGTTAGAAATTAGGACCAACTAACCTATGGTGACCTATGTGTAGTTATCACTGGATCCTGCTTGTCATCCAGCTAGACATTAGCAAGATCGTTGTCTTCGACTCACAAAATAATCCAAAAGAAACCTACCAATCTATCATTGACTTGCTACAAAGGTAAAACCCGACCATTTCATTATTGCTCTTGTAATATTTGATTTAATTGAATCGAAGTCTACTTACGGTAATAATCACACACATGCAGAGTGCACCTATGAAACATCAAGAAGAGTGTTAGACACCAGCCATTCGTGAAAGAATGGATTGTCCAACATGACTTTCCTTGTAGGAAGTAGGGCCCGGGAAATAAATTATGTTGTTTTTATGTAATGGAATTCATGCACGGATTCAACAGAGATGCATTATACCAGGTGGTCGATGCTGAGATATGCGACATACATCTTGATGACTAATTTTCAGGTCCAACATGTGTTCATAAGGATTGATTTCTTCAATTCTTGACATTGCAGCTCCTCATGCTGTCTAGAGATCGACTCATGGCCATTGGAATCAACACGCTTCAAGAACAACTTGTTAGGTTCATCAATGACCAAGTCATCAGTCCAACCAGTGAGTTCCATGAATTTGGCTCCTCTCTCTCGTTACCTTCATCCAACAAGAAAAATCAGAGTTCAGAACCTTCAAAGTAATGAAATCTGAAATGAATGCGTTGTATATATACTGTGATGAGGCTTGATGTTTTAAAAATGAAATTTATATGTGCTTGTTTATATATGCTGCGATAAAACTTGATGTCTCATAAATTAAAAGTTATATATGCGTGTCTATAAAAATACCGTATGCTATTGCCGGCAACGGCCAAAATTTGAAAATGCCACGGTATTAGAGGCAACCGTCACATTTTGAAAAGGACGGAAAATACCTATCAATACCGGTTGGTAAGAACAAACTGGCACTGATAGGTGTACTATCAGTGCCAATTGGTAATATCAATCGGCACTGATAGTGATTTTTAGTGCCAGTTCCATACCCAGCACTGATAGTCACAGACTATCAGTGCCAAGTAATCAGTGTCGGTTCAAAATCCGCCACTGATGGTGATTTTGAACCGACACTCATGAGGGCATCTGTAGTAGTGTATTGACCCAAAGTCACTACTACAGAAGGTGTCAAAAGTAGCACCCTATCAGTGCCGATTCAACAAAAACCATGACTGAATATGCATATGTGCTGGTTCTTAAATTCTTACACGCGAACTATAGTGTAATCGCTAAAAACCAGCACTGATAGTCAGGTAGCAGTGCCGATTCGAGCCACAACCACCACTGATACGAACGGACCTGAATTTATGTCCATTTCACTTTTGGCTCGCATCCGTCGCTAGCTGATATTTTCTAGCCGCTCCTCTCTCTTGTCTTCTTATCTGCGCAAGCGCCCCCCTATCTCCCTTATCTCTCTCCACAGGCGCCATGGTAAGTGCCGAGTCCCCTCATCCCTACCTCAAGAGCTGATGCGCAAGCGCAAGCACCATGGGCGGTAGCCAGATTATGAGGAGCGAAAGCGCAAGCGCGAGGCATGCGAGGTGCACAAGTGCTCTCAGCAGGCCTGGAAGGTGGGTAGCGGGTGGCCCCCAATTGGAGAAATTGTGCCCCCTCCTTTGTCATTCTTATGGTGTTCTATATGGTACTGGGATAGTGAGGTTGATGCTTGCGAGTGTGTTTGTTTGATTTTGTGGCAGTGCAGTTGATCGATGCCAAGGGTAAGAGGCTTGTCACGAAGCGGTATTCTAAGAAGGCGCAGATGACGAAGATGTAAGTGATTCTCCTCAGCGAAGGAATCTACGCCTATGAGTCCTTCTCCTCTAGGACCTGGTAGTGGCGCATCGTCGGTGGGATCGGCGCCGTCGAGCAGATGGTGTCCTCCTCTGGGGTCTAGCAGTACTGAAATGTTCAAAATAACATGAAATTGATTTGTTCTTGAGTTGATTTGTTCGTATGGATGAGATAAGAAGATTTGAGGGTGAGATAGAGTCGATTTGAGCCTGAAATGTTTACTAAAATGTTCAAAATAATATGAAATTGATTTGTTCTTGTGTTGTGTTCTTGAGTTGATATTTTCGTATGGATGAGATGAGAAGATTTGAGCATGAGTCGATTTGCTTTTAAGATGTGTTTGTATGGATGAGATGAGTCGATTTGAGCATACGGCGGTGACGACGGCAGGAGCAACAGCCGAGCTAGCTCATTTATTTTTGTTGGCTCGGGAACCTTTTCACTGCCGGGTGGAGGCACGAACTGGCACTGAAAAGAACTTTCAGTGCCGGGTTCAGACTCGACACTGATAGCGTGTGATTATCAGTGCTGACTAAAGAGTGCTAGTTAAAAAATCGGCATTGAAGCCATTTTTGTCATTCTGCAACCAACACTAATATGTCATTCTGCTGTAGTTAGTGATGCAACCCCTCGTCCCAATGGGGGAATTGACTCGATCTTCTGAAACATAGTGATATGTTGATAGTGGAGAACTTGTTACTAGTGACTCAAGGGCTCCAATCAGAACAGATCAATTCCTCATAATCAATACACCACAGTTCTGTTGGTTATCAGCTATGCATGAATGCAGTTGACCTCACCAATAAAGCTAAATTCATGCAAGCGTACAGAGAACACAAGCAAGAATGTAGAAGAGGTAATCTAAAATTACAAATAGGATTAATGGGGTTCCACAAACTAATATAGTAACCTAGTCAGTCTGGTACAAAAACAAAATCTCACAAGCAATGTATGTAGATGTAATCTAAGTAAAATCCAAAGACTCTAAGGTGACAGCTAGTGAATATATGAGAGGGAGGGACGTGAGAGGGTCGTGTTGGGGTTCTGTGTGGCTAGGGGGAGCCCACACAATTTTGGATTGTACCCTGGCACGCTTACAAGGCCCGACGTGGCCCAAATAAGTAACACAACACATTCCTTCAACGATTCCTAATGATCCACAACGAATTTGTCTAAGAGACCAGAGCCATTGGAAAGGGGTCATCTTAAGTTTTCTAACGAGTACAAGAATGCATCCATTGGACTCCGTATAAGGGAGATATGACCATTTTAATACGATATTGTTTTATGAATCCGAAACGAACTCGGTGTGTGTATTGAGAGTGACTTTGAGTCCAACTTGACTTGACATAGGTGGGGTGACATCCAGGTGAAGTTATGCTCATATGGAGATGGTGACATCCTCCAAAAAAGTATGCCAACCTGGTGTAGAGGTACCTGGTGGGATTTGGTGCCAATAGATCTACCAACAAGCAACGATAGGTTGATGGCAGTGTGGCAGGTGCTACTCCTATATTTGTAAGTATCAAAATATAACAAGAATTTAGTAGCATCTCATTTTCATACATATTAATATGAACAGCGAGGAATGAGATCATGTCAAGATTCAATCGACGTGTACAACCTCGTGACATATGATCTTATAATGGTATAATAGTTGTATCCAAAGAAGTGATGCCTTATCACCCCAAAAAAAAGACCCAAAGCCCCAACACTAACAGGCCAGCAGCACATGCTAAGCCCAATGCCAACATGGCTTCGCGAGTGGCTGCCCAAGCTCGCTAGTTCCCCAACTCTATGCTCGCTGTCTCACGCACACACGTGTTTGATTGATCCCCAAATCCCTGCTCCCTAGTCTCTACCCTTGCGGAGTCACGTGCGGTCGCGTTGAGCCATGGAGGCCTTCATCGCTAGTCGTCTAAGCACGATACACACAGAACGTGACCAAGACCGCCTCCATGGCCTGCTCATGGCCTCTTCACCCTGCTGCATGCCTGTCATCCATGTCTGTGAGGGACCAAGGCTCTGAGCACCGCAATTTGCAAAAGTTCAGAACCAATTCCTAAACCGATGCTTCTTTTTATTTTTCTCTCAGCTATTCTATTTTTCAAATTGCAAGATGGGATCGTCATTGCTTGTCCAAATTGTAGGGTACTAGGGTTAGGGTCTAAAATTGGGGTTGTGGAGAATCGTGTAAAATTGCAATCAGAGGACTATTTGTATAATTGGTGAAGTTTCTATTGTTTAATCTTGATAGTTGAACTAGACACTCAGTACAAAGACTGAATTAAACCCTAACAAAACCACGATGCAAGTCCTACTCACCTCAGTGCAGGGAAGGGGATTCAGAGCCCAGATCTTGAATCTCCCTCGCAAAAACAAACCCTAAAAAACTATTGCCGAAGGGTATCGGATGGCAATGAGGAGAACGAGGGAGATGAACTTCTTGTCGCTTTAGTGAGGGAGACAAGTGGTTTGTGTCTATGGGTGTAGTGAAAGTGGAGAGCAAGGTGTCAAATTTAAATAGTAACTAAGTCTTTAACTACGGACAGTTTTTTCAGAAAATCCGTATATGTCTATATGATAGAAACGGACGAACATGTAAAAACATGTATGTGAGTTTTGGCACACCCAGACAATGGTCGTGTTACAAGCACGTCTATCTTAGCAACTGCCGGTGGGTATTTTATCAGCGACGGATCCTAAGAAACCATCTATGACACTCCGTATGCTTTCATTGATTCTTTGGTAGTGAAGAATGATGAGACAAGTACTGGTGAGTTCCATTCCCTTAACCAAGCTGAGGAGAAGAAGGTTATTTTTGGGGTAGCACCAGAAGAGAGTACACATACTCATGTATATTTGCACATGATTATTTCTTGTGATATTTATAATACCATGTCAGCATTAAACCAAAATTTGAATTTAATACAAATGGCAGGTAAATTGATGGAACCACTTTATAAAAGGAAAATACCATAGCCAAATAGTGCCAACAATGCAAGGAATTCATGTCAAGATGATATCAACTAGAAAGAGGAGATTAAATATGATCTAGGCTTTAAGGAAACAAATTAATTGATGATTATCATCCTAATCAGACAGATTGGGTAAGAAGATGGTACATGGAGAATGGGCCTTCCTAATGTTGCACATATATTTTTCCATTTTTCATGGATAGGAAAAGGCCAGAAGGTTTAATTTAGAGTGGTTTTATGAGTTCGGATGTTGGCTTCAATACAAGGGAGCTAGGTATGGGGCATTTGTTAAAACCAGTTGGAATGGTTTTCATATAAAAGAAAGGCTAAAATTGTATGCAGGTGGTGTCGATAGCTTACACAATAAAG
Source organism: Phragmites australis (assembly GCF_958298935.1). Lineage (NCBI taxonomy): Eukaryota > Viridiplantae > Streptophyta > Magnoliopsida > Poales > Poaceae > Phragmites > Phragmites australis. The sequence goes on from NC_084934.1 coordinate 8,309,590, forward strand.
CAATGAAGAAGTGTAATGTTATATTATAAAGAAAAACAACACATTTATGTTGCTTTCAAAATCAAAGAGAAGCTGATAAGATGCCTTTTTTGAGGCCATAATGAATCAAATGAGACCTACAACAAAGGGAACTTTAGGGAATTTCATGCTTTCATAGTGGAGCAAAATCCAACTTTAGGCAAGTTGACGGGTACAAATGCATCAGCTAATAGTCTTGTGGTAGCTCCTAAAATCCAGCTGTTGTTGAATGTTTTGCAAAGGAAGTGCTACGTTCTATTCGAGAAGAAATTGGGTATGATGTTTTTTGCTTGCTAGTTGATGAGTCCAGAGATGTTTCTTGCAAACAGCAAATGGCAAAGGTATTGAGATATATTGATAAAGTGGAATTGTGAAAGAGAGATTTGCTTTCTGTCTACCTCAAGTATTCTATGTATGTTCTATTTATTGAGCTTAAGCTAAGCTTAAAGAAAGTTAGAGGCCAAGGATATATGATGATGGTAGCAATATGCGAGGTGAGTTCAATGGCTTGCAATCATTGACCATGAGTGGAATCACCAACATCAATTAGTCCTTATGTCAGTTGTGGTAAAGCATAAAGTAATTACTAATTTCTTTACTAAGATTCTCATCTTATTGAATGTGGTGGGTGGATCATCTAAGAGAATGGACTTGATTAGAGATATTAATCATGAACAAGTGGGTAAGGCATTAGGATGTGGGAAACAATAGGGTTAAATCAAGAGAAATGTTTTCAAATGCCCAAAGATACTCATTGGAGTCCCCATTATAAAATTCTCAAAAGTTTGCTTGACATGTTTCCTACAATAGTCAAAGTGCTTGAAATTGTGGAGGAAGGTGAGGATTAAAAAAAATAGAGACCAAGCATGGAATCTTCTAGTGCACTTCCAATCTTTTGACTTTGTCTTTTATTTGCATCTCATGTTGACTACATTAACAATCACAAACACCTTGTCATTAGCATTGCAGTGAAAGGATCAAGACCTATGAATGCCATTAAATGTGTTAAATAAACTAGATGTCATTTGGATGAGCTTAGAAGACATGGATGGGAAAAGGTATTAGATGAAGTGTATACCTTTTTTGACATGGATGATATTACCAAGTTGGGAATGGAAGATGCATATATTGATCCCAAAAAGCCTAGGAAATAATTTGGAATTACAAACAAGCATCACTATGAAGTGGATTGTTGTAATGATGTTCTTGATTGGCTACTTCAAGAGCTTGATAGCCGCTTTAATGACACTAGCCCTCAATTGTTTGTTTTCTTGGCAGCTTTCAGTGCAAGAGACTCTTTTCATGACTTCAATGTGGAGAATTTGGTGAGCCTAGCAAAAATTTATCCTAAAGATTTATGTTTCGGGGATTTGAGGGACCTTAGCCACCAACTTTGCCCCTACCTCGTTGATGTGCTAGAAGATGATTGTTGGAGAAAGAGATCGTCTTGCCCCAGCAAGTACGGCGAGAGTTTCTTCTAAGGAGGAGACTCAAGCTTGGACGTGATGTTCGAGAGGAAGGAACACCACAATTGTATTGATAGTAAAAATATGGATCGGGCTAGGGGGGTATCACAGGAAGACTTTGTGATTGTGCTCCTCCGTGCTGTGTTGAGCATGCTCCTTCTGACCTCTCTTCTCCCACATGACCATGACCCCCTATTTATAGGGTGGTACTAGTTAGTGTTCAAATTATCACGATGTAAAAATATCTAGGACCTAGCCGATTACTGGGCCTTATCCTGGATAACTACTTTTACCCTACATAGAAGATAAATAGCTATCGTGGTAACTATTGTGGTGCTTGCCCCCTGAGGGGTGAGCCGGTTGCCAATTGTGGCCCGGGGCCGCTCTACCAGGGGTGGCAGAGCGACTTTCATCGCGCTGGGGTGTCAGGATAAGCACCACTTGCATTGGCATTAATCGCCCGTCACCTCCTGTCAGGTCGGCTGCAAGGGGGTGTCCTTTATTCCCTGATATTGTCTCTGGAGGCCAGCTGCATATTTAGGCTTCAGAAGGCCTCATGGGCAATGGAGGGGTGGCCTGAAGGGGTCTGCAACCTCCGGGGTTCTGGCCTCCTGCTGGGAGACCGAAGGCCGAAGGCTCTGGAGGGACTTGCTATAGCTTCGAGTCTTCAGAAGGCCACATACGTGCCGGAGGGGTGGCCCGAAGGGGTCCACAGCCTTCGGGGGCCAGGCCTCTTGCTGGGAGTCCGAAGGTCGAAGGCTCTGGAGGGACCTTTGATAGTGATCGTCAACCAGTATCCTCAGGCTAGTCTATTTCCCCCCAACAGTACCCTCTCATCTGCTAGTTCCGCTAGTTCTGGATGCAAGATGAATTAGCTCCACCCTCTTTGAAGTCTGGATGTCCTGAACGGTCTCCCGTACTCGAAAAAGATCTCAGCAAAACCGCACATGGTGGCGGCAAGATTCGACGGAGGAGAGGCCTGACGGAGCATCGCAGTGATGCCGAAGGCAGAGTCATCGATGAAGCTAAGAGGTGCATCGGAGGAAGAGTCATCCAGAGCCTGCGGTGATGGAGCCGAAGATGGAGTCGACGATGGGGTTAGTTACGAGGCCGAAGTGGCAAAGTTGAGGGCGGGGATGCAGAAGGTAGCTCGCTACCCCCTCAGCGGTAGATGCAGAAGCGAAGTCATCGGCGAAGCTGAGGGGCGTAACGGAGGTAGAGCCAATGATGAGGCTACGGGAGGAAGCCCGTTACCGCATCAGCGGTAGATGCTGAAAGAGGAGTCATCGACGAAGCTAAGGGGCATGGCGAAGGCGGATCCGTCTGGAGCCCCAGCGGTGGAGAGTCGGAGGCGAAGTCGACAACGAGGCTGCGGGAGGCGGCTCGTTACCCCCTCAGCGGTAGATGCCAGAAGTAGAGTCATTGGCGAAGTTGAGGGGCATAAAGGAGGCAACCTGTTTGCAGCTGTCCGAAGCCCCCGACGGCGAAGAGCCAGAGGTGAAGTCAACGATGGGGCTACGAGAAGCAACCCGTTACCCCCTCAGCGGTGGATGCCGGAAGCGTAGTGGACGGTGAGGCTGAGGGACGTAACGAAGGCGGCGGCGTCTGGAGCCCATGACAATGGAAGCTGGAGGCGAAGTTGATGATGGGGCTACGGGAAGCAGCCCGTTACCCCCTCCGTGGTGGATGCCGAAAGCGTAGTCGACGGCAAGGCTAAGGGACATAACGAAGGTGGAGTTGTTCGGAGCCCACGACGATGGAACCTAGAGGCAAAGTCAACGATGGGGCTATGGGAAGCAACCCATTACCCCCTCAGCAGTGAATGCCGTAAGAATAGTCGATGGTGAGGCTGAGGGGCGTAGCGAAGGAGAAGTTGTTTGGAGCCTGTGTACTCCGAGTCCCACTCAACTTGTTGGAATCTCCGCTCTTGCACTGTGCCTATAACTGTCTGGAGAATAATTACCTCTCAAGCACGGAGGTTTTTGCCTTCAAGATGCTAGAGGGTTTTCTACCTCTTCAGCATGGAGGCTATTGCCTTCAAGATGCCGGAGGGTTTTCTACCCCTCCAGCATGGAGGCTATTGCCTTCAAGATGCCAAAGGGTTTTGAGCATAATGTGTTCCGATAAGAAACGGCAAAATTCTGCAACCTGTGCAGGATCAATCGAGCCCTCTGGCTCCCTAACCATCAGTAAGCATATGTACATGTACGTAGGTATGTATGTACGTATGATGTATGAGTGTATGTATGTATGATGTATGAGTGTATGTATGTATGATGTATGAGTGTATGTATGTATGATGTATGAGTGTATGTATGTATGATGTATGTATAAGTGGCCCACACATCTTATGCGTAGAGTGCTATACCTCTTTGGCACGGAGGCTATTGCCTTCAAGATGCCTAAGGATTTCTTTACCTTTCCGCCACGGAGGCTCTATGCCTTCAGAAGGCGGAGGGTTTATGCCTGTCCGGCGTGGAGGCCTATGCCTTCAAGATGCCAGAGCAGTCTTTACCTATCCGCCACGTAGGTTAGCTTGACCTTAAAGATGGTGGACAGAATATGCGTGTCTACCAAGGAGGCTTATGCCTTCAAGATGCTGGAGCGGTCTTTGTCTATCTGCCACGTAGGTTAGCTAGACCTTAAAGATGGCAAATGGAATATGCCTTCTAGCACGGAGGCTTACGCCTTCAAGATGCCGGAGTGGTCTTTGCCTATCCGCCACGTAGGTTAGCTAGACCTTAAAGATGGCGGACGGAATACTTCTCCGGCACGGAGGCAGTGCCTTCAAGATGCTGGAGGTACTTTTGAGATAGGTCTTTAAGATATCTTCATCACCGAGGCTATGCCATCAGGCGTAGAGGTTTTTAAGATATCTCCGTGTTGCAAAGAGTTTTTCAAGACACTTTTGTCTGGCACCAAGCTTACCGAGGGTGGCCTCCAGAGCAAAGTTGGGCCGAAGGCTGACCTCTGATGTAGCCTCCTGTGAGGATGCGGTTGCGGTGGACAGGAGCTCGGGCGTACACATATGTGCACGCAAGGGTCGATGTGTGCGGTCTTGTATGAACGCATGTAGCAGCAGCGCGTCATAGAACGTAGATGGTTGCATGCATGCATGTCTGACCACCGGTAATCATACGTCCTTGGGTAGCCGCTAGCAGGCAGCGATACGGCGCGCCTAGAGATGCAGTCCTCAATGTACGAAGGATCTCCTGGCCGGCCGGCCGGCCCTGGCCTCCGACACAAGGTGGGAGTGAAGATTCAAACTGCCAGTGTGAAGAGCGGCCAGGGTATGCTTCTGAAGTGAATGGCAGCCGAAGGCCAGCCCCTGATGCTGATGTGGGCGCGGAGGTGAGCTCCTGCGCGTATCCTAGCCTTCGGAGGAGCTCATCCTTCGTGGAAGGTGGCAACGCGTTCACGCGTCCGTGGTCGCAGGTTCTGGCCTTTGTCTACATGCCTTTGGAGGCCTCTGGAGGGGAAACTTCTGGGAGGATGGCGTGTTCGGGAGCCTCGTCGGAGAAGGTATTGTAGGTGTTGAGCGTGATGAAGTTAAACAACACCGAGAGAGCTGGTTGTTGGGGTCATCAACAAGCTGGGGACTGCATAGTAATGTGTCCGACGATGCTCTGGCCCGATGAGGTGGTTCCCGCTTATGTCGAGGAAGTTGAGGTTCTTGAGGCTGCCATCTCGACGGGTATGGCGTCGGTCAGCCAGTTACCGTGGGCCGGAGCTGGTGGAGTGGTACAATTGCCGCTACCCGTCGGTAGGAACCCGGACAGCTCATTGTTCGGCAGCAGCAGCTTCGCTAAGTTCTGGAGCCCGAAGAGCTCCTTGGGGATCGGTCCTATGAGGTTGTCGTTGCTGCACTTGCTGATAGGCTCCTAGCAGAATGAGTCGCCGTGGTTGCTATAAAGGCTAGGGCCCTGGTGAGTGGCCTCTAACGTGGAGTGAGGCCTCCAGAGGAGCGGAGCTCGGTGAGGTACATGGCTCACTCGAGTGCCACCGATGTTAAATGTGCTCCACGACACTCGATGATGGGAGCATGATGCTAATATCTGTAGTCTGTGAAGCACGCAGTGGATGCAGAAGCCACGCGGGCATGTAGTGTGTCATTTACCCGTCCGCTCACGTGCAACTGTGGTAGCAACCAGCACATGGAGGAGGGTCAGCGTGCTGTTGGGCGGTCCGGAGTACTTCCTCTGGCACAGAGCTAGGAGGGGCTTCAGCCATGGCATGGAGGGCTCCTGGCAGCTGGACGGAGCTCCGGTCATAAAGCGCGAGGGCTTTAGTAGCTGGACGAAGTTTCGTCCCTGGAGTGCGAATGGCTCTGTTTGGTCGAGGTAGACAAACGAGGGGGCTCTGGAGTGGATGAGGGAGGAGAATGGCTTTCGGCATGATGGTGTGGTAGCCGGAGGGGTGAAGGAGGTGACCGGCAGGCCGGAGAGTAGTCCGGCAGGAGGTGGAGCTGGTAGATGGCCTCCAAAGCTGGAGGTGGTCCAGACGGTGGCCTTCTGCATGGAGTTGGTGGAGTTGGGCTCCGCTAGTGGCGAGGCGGATGGGTTCCAACCGTAGAACGCAGTGGTTTGTGGAAGCTGGACGGAGCTCCGGCCGTGAGGTGCTCCTCTTGTGTGTATGCAGTAGGTGAGCTTCTATGGGGTGAGCAGCATTAGCTTTCTTCTCTATATGCATGAGCTAGTGTGCTCCCTGCTCGGTGCATGATCCAGCAGAGAACGCGGATGACTCCAATCGTGAGTGCGGAAGGGCTCGGGCAGGGAGCGTGGAGGTGGTCCAGTAAGCGGAGGGGAGTGGTGAGGCCCCCGCTGAGCTAGTAGAGGCTTCGGCCAAGGGGCTCCAGAGTTTGGCGAGGCATGGAGATGCCAGAGGTTGGCCAGGATGGAGTGTGACAAGGCAGGGGTATGGCAAGGCTCCAGAGTATGGCAAGGCATGGAGACGCCAGAGGTCAGCGAGGCCGGATCGTGCCGAGGTAGGGGTATGGCGAGGCTCCAGAGTATGGCAAGGCACGCAGACGCCGAAGGTGAGTGAGGCTTCAGAAACGAAGGACGCTCCAGCGTCAAGCGCGGCGAGCTTCAGCATCAGGGGATTCTCCGGCCAGGGCATGGTGAGTACTTCGGCAATGATACTTCGAGGTGCCAACCTCTCCCGTCACAAGTTTTTGACCACCGTGTCCTCCCTGTACCCATACGCGAGCGTACGTGTGCATGGATACTTCTTATTCTTTGGATCATTAGTTGTTTGTATGCAGTGCGTGTATGGACCCTAGCTGCCACTTTGTCAGCCCTATGGTGCCATTCTGCACTACTAGTTGTGACGGCAGGCAGGTGCTTCGGTGGCAGTGGCGCTGTCTGTGGGGATCCAGATACAAAAAGCCATGAGAGGAAAGAGGTTGGGAAGACATCAAAAGAGCAAAACATGTCCTTGGGTCTGTAGGCCGAGACGACGCATCCGAACACAGGTCCATGCAAAACATGTTCGAAGGCACCCTCCGCCCTTCGGTAGTCATCAGCATCTTGAGGGTGAAGAAACCGCCATTGCATCGGCCCAGGCGCGCGTGAACGGCAACCATGGAGTGCCGTGAGTCGCTCCCGAGGCCGTCCAAAGGCAAAATACGTATGAGTGTGGCTCCCCATGCCCATCTAGCCTCGAGCGAAGGCTAAACTAGGTGAGAGCAAAGGCAGAAGGTAAAAAATCCATGCGAACCTCCACTCACAATGTAATAGCTTGTGTCCATTTATTGTGCAGCAGTTGTGAATACCTTTATTTGTTACTAGAATCAGCTGGTGGACGGTGAGCCTGCAGGTGGGCTAGCAAATACTCCTGCTTGCTTTCCAAAAAGCTAGAAATACCTCTTAGGATAGTATCATCAGGCTGGTCTATTTTCCCCCAACAATTATAGATTGTCACACATACAAATTGTAGGACTAGTAAAGGCGACTAGAGGGGGGTTGAATAGGAGCATTACCAATTCTTGGATAGTATATCCTAATCTTTTCACCCAACGCACCTCAAATCAACACGCGAAAGCAACAAAACTGAGAGAAATAAAACACAGCAAAAATTTCTGAAGAAAGAATGGCTCTTGTGGATGAATATAAACTCTAGGTTCCATAGATATCAATTTCAAGAATCATAGCCACAAAAGCTTGCAACTTAATTCACTTAGATTTGAATAAATAGGAATCGGGTGAAGAGAGTCTCCAACTAGATGAGGATGGTTTAAGACTAACTCATATATGATTCTTATCCCTCTAGCAACAAGAAGAACTACTCCAACACAATGAAAAATTTATCTCTTCAACAAAAACAAAAATCATAATGAAACCTGAAAAATATGCAACCAAGCAAGGGAACCAAGAAAGGGAAACTAGAAGAAGATGAACATAAGCATAAGAGTAAACATAAACTTCATTTGCTTGCAAAAGAACGCCCTATTTTTGACGGATTATAAAGTATTTTTGCATAAAAAATTCTCACCTAATACATAGGCTAAGTGCTCATCTCTCCTTTCTAAAACCCTAGCACACAACTTTCTAATGGCTGGCTCAAAAGGGATCAACCAGCCCTCCCCCTCTGTTTATAGCTAGGTTCATTGACCTCTAAGTTTCCTAGATTGTTCCTAAAATACCCCTCTCTTCTAATACACTCCTACCTACCACTGAGGGTATTTTCATCCATCATTTTCCTCGTCCATCAAAATGTCGTGGCGCCTTCATGACTTAGCTTCGTCGCAACGCAAACTTCACGATGATACCATGTGCACTTCACACTTTCCCACGGTTTTGAGGCCAAAACTCAAAACCACTTTGCATGCTTCTCAAAGCGTGACTCACTGCAACTTCCTTACACCTTAAGTAAGCCACTTGATGTCGACGTGCGTACTCCATCTTGCGATCTCAACTGTCAGCAAGTATCTCCCGCTTGTGATCCCTCGGGCTGCCTTGTCACTTGCACTGGCATCCCTTTTGCTTGACTTTGTCACCACGCCATCTTCATCCACCATCTCATGGCTTGCTTGCCCTCCACGTGCACAACTAGGATCACCTACCGCCCAGCCTCCTTCATCGTCCAGCACCAAGCACCCTACTTAGCCCCGATCATACTGTCGTCGACTGTCAAGTTGCATACATCACCTACACATGACAAGACAAGCACACACAGTTCTCCTATTCCATCTCTCTAATTAGTCATAATAAAAATTCTTGTAGAATTGCTCATCTCAGAAAAATCATAAACAACAAATGATCCAATGTATAATCCTTCTGAGCACCAGACCATCCGGTGTGTGCAATCCCATCTTCTATCGCACAAATGCAAAATCTTTGAAAACACTCCAGTGAGCATCCAGTGTACATACAAACCATCCGGCATGTAAAAAAGGTTTTTCTCCACTGAGCTGAGGGAAAACTTCTGGAAAATGCTCTGGTGAAGCCTCTGGTGTACACACCAAACCATTCGGCATGTACAAAAGCTCTTTCTCCACTGAACCGAGGGAAAACTTCTGGAAAATACTCTGGTGAAGCATCTGGTGTGCACAACTACTCATCACCAGACCATCCAGTGTGTACAACCACCAGAAACGCCATTTCAACTTCCCCTAGAAAATAGTCTGGTGTGCACTTCACTCTAGCATCGAACCATCCAGTGAACACTTCAATTTTTTTCTCTAACTTGAAATACTCTAGTGTAAAAACCTTCTACACACCGGATCATCCAGTGTGTTCACTTCATTGAACACTGGACCATCTAGTGAATGCAAATTTTCATGACTCAAAGACAAAATCGCCAATTCTATTTTTCTCTCCAACTTTGGTTAGTCATAAAAAAATCTTGCATAAACAAGCTCATGCAAATCAAACTCAACTCAATTTAGACATTGTCAATGAATCATCACATATAAAATCATGGTACATATCCACTTTGTTTCTCACAAACTATGTTAAGCTTTCTAAAAAAATAGAGACAAAGAAACATCTTTGTTATATATTGGTTTATCGACTTTTGAAGATTACACTAGTATTGCTTCTTGCTACTGCTACATTTGAAAGGTGCTTTTTAGCTATAAAGATTGTGAAAATATATTTACACAATCACATCAGCGATGACTACTTGAGTCATAGCCTTATTTGCAATGTGGAGAAATAAGAAATGAGGAAAGTTACCAATGAGGTCATGGTTCATCGTTTCATGAAAATGAGTGGACGTAGATTGATATGAAGATAAAAGGTAATGTAACAATGTATTATATTTATTTTCATCGGATCATTCCTTTTTTTTGGAAATTGAATTGTTTTTCTCTCCTTTTATTTTGCCAATGTTGATCATGTTTTGTTCAAGACTATACCAAGCCAACAATGCATGTTTATTTGGAATATATATAGGAATTCCGTGGGACTTATGGTGAAATCTCCTAACTTGAGCTTAGTGGTGTCACAAAAGGTGGTCTTAGTTTCATGGTTTCATGTGCAAAGAAAAGAAGAAACTAAAAATATATAAGGATTAGAAAGGTGTGAGTACACTGTTTAAATGGGAGAAAGGTGCGAGTAGTAACAACTATTATTTTTGGAAGCTTTATTGACTCTCGTCGTTATTAAAGTGATACAACCATATAAGAGTCCACTCTTGGCCTTTGCATAGCTTGGATGCACACAACAAAAGAAAAAAAGAAAGTATAAAGGGAACAAGAATACATGAAACATATTCTAAAAAGAGGAAAAAAATCTAATCAAGTGCTATGGTAGGGGGCCATCAATCCCAAGCCTAAACTCCCATCTAAACTGTGTAAAGAATTCCCTAACCACCTACTCCAAATGCTTGCACGCTGTTGCCACCATCTCTCATTGCTTCTGCCGATGCAGTACAGATCACGTATGGAGCCAGTGCGTACATGTATAAGTAACCTGCAAAGGAGAGTTAATTTTTCTCTTATTAAAGACAATGTCATTTCTGCATGGCCATAGTGACCATTAAAAAGCTGTCATGACAACCATTACTTTGACTTTCCATTGTTTACTAAGACCATGAAGCCAATTTCCAAACCATGAATTGGGTAAAGGTTCGAAGTCAGTTGGATGATACACCATGCAGATCTAGCAAAATGACAATAAAAAAGAGGTGCTTGTCTTATTTTTATGACAAAAATAACATTTCTGACTTTCTTGCAATTGTCGTTTGATTAAATTATTTTTGGTTAGTAGTACTCTTTACGTAAGTACCATAGAAAAACTTTGATTTTTAAGGGTACTTTTAGTTTTCACAGTTGCCTGTTCATTCTGGGTGTCTCACTACGTATAAGTGCCTGATAAAAAGAGTTCACAGAGAAATTTCTAGACTGATTCAAATTCTAGTGAAACTCACCAGTCTCTTATAATAGAGTGATGTTGATAAGGCGTGGAAGTAGCTCATTCTATGCTATCAGTTTTTGGCCAATCAGAGATGCCACCAGAATAGGACATTTGGTAGATAGGATTGTAACACAAACATAGATATTGGTCTACTAGTGGTGAATTTCCCAACCAATTATCCTCCCATAACCTGATTTGTGAGTCGTCTTTGATATTGAAGGTACCAAAACAAAATAAATATTGATGCACCTTCATTAATACAGCTCAAAAATGAGAGTTACATGTTTTCCGGTTAACTTGTGATAATGGTTTCGATCCTAGATATTTGTTTCATAATAAGTCTTGTCAGATCCCCTATTCGGTCAATAATTTATAGAGCCACTTATATAGTAGAGAGGTATTTTGCACATGGAGGTCTTGTATCCCTAAACCACCCTAATTTTTAGGTTGGCACAAGGACACTCCATTTCATGATACGATACTTCTTTTTATGACTATCACTTTGCCAATAGAATTTGGAGCGAAAGTAGTCCAATCTTTTAAGTACCCCCTGTGGAATTAGGAAGAAAGCCTCATGTATGTTGGGAAGCTACTAAAACTGAATTAAGAAGAACAAGCCTACCTCCCACATATAGATACTTATCCATTTGGCTACTCATCCTCTTTTCATATTTTTCCTCTGCTAGTTTTCTGTATTCGTAAGCTTTCAAAAATGAATCGGAATTCCTGGGTAGCATAGAGGAAGCTCACCCATAGCGTAGCCAAACAATTCCGCATATTGTTCAGCACTATCCCGGCCCATGTCCAAACAAAATAGTTCGCTCTTGTGGAAGTTGATCTTCAAACCAAAAAGTTGCTCAAAAGCACAGAGCAAGAGTTTCATATTTTTGCCTTCTTCAGATCATGTTCCATAAAGAGGATTGTGTCATTGGCAATTGGAGAATAGATAGGCACATCTTCAACAAGGTGCGGCACTACTCCACTAATTTGCACATCCCTTTTAGATCTCTTAATGAGGACTACTAGCATTTTAGTGATGTTGTTAAACAAAATTAGAGAGAGTAGGTCCCTTTGACGTAAGACCTTTTTCGTTTAGAAGTATGGATTGATATTATCATTAACTTTGATCGCTATGTTTTCCCTATAAATGAAGATCTCCACCTATGAGCATCACTTAGGCGAGAAACCTATCCGGAGAGGCTGTAGCAAGAAAAAACTCTTGACTTTGTCATACGTTTTCTCAAAATCTATTTTAAATAAAAACCCATTTAACTTTTTTGTGATGGAGTTCATGTATGGTCTCGTGTAGGATTACAACCGCTTCTAGGATGTTTCGACCATGCATAAAACTTGTTTAGGTGGGGCGAATTATCTACTCTACCACACTATGTATGTGGTTGGTGGCTACTTTTTATGAAAATCTTGAAGATAACATTTAGCAGACGAATTGACATGCATTGCTAAATGTGACATGCCTCTTTGATTTTTGGTAGGAGCGTAATTACCACAAAATTAAGATTGTACAGTGGAAGGTTCCTAGAATACATTTTGTGGAATAAGTTTATCAAGTCCTCCTTGATGACATCCAAAAAACAAGCTAAAACTCTGCCAAAAAACCGTTTGGTCCAGAGGCTTTATTATGCGACATTTGAAACAACTCTTATGCAAGTAGGAGGGTAGGACAATCTAGTTGACAAGATTGTTGCAAAAAAAGGTTGCCATGTATAAGCTGGAATTTAGATTGTAAGACAGATATACGAAGGATGTGTGAAAATATTGGTAGATACATAACTATAAAAAAAAAATATCGATCATTTCGAGGGCTTATCTTCGATTTTACAAGGACAGTATGAGTGTTTGGTTCCCCTAGATGGTGTTTCGTTCACTAATTTGTAACGTAATCTGATTACATGGGTAACAGATGGGGCGTGCTATCCCGCACGCGCGTGAGCAGAGGAAGTCACGCTTCCTCCCGATAGCTCAAAATATTTCCTTTTTTGGAAAGTTTTCCATAAAAACTTTTTTGGCTCGAAACTTTTGAGAGAAAAGTTACTAGGAAAATATTTTTGAGGAAAGTTATCGAGAAAAAGTTTTTGAGAAAAAATTATCAAGACAAAGTTACTGAGGAAAAATTATGGAAAAAAGTTACCGAGAAATTTTTTTTAGGAAAAGTTATCAAGAAAATGTTTTATGTGGGCTGCGACTTGGGCTCCAAAAAATCTTTTCCAAAAATGTTATAAGAGAAAAGTTACATAGAATAAGTTTTGAGGAAAAGTTACCGAGTAAAAGTTCTTTTAGGAAAAGTTATGGAGAAAATGTTTTGAGAATGAGAAAATGTTACTGAGAAATAGTTTTGACAAAAAGTTATTGAGAAAAATTACAAAGAAAAAAGTTTTGAAAACAGTTACCGAGAAAAGTTAATGACAAATTTTTCAGCATAAACTTTATCAGCAAAATTTTTAGCACAAATTTTGTCAACAAAAATTTCAACCCAAAAACATAAAAATCGGCCCGGACCAATGTGGCCCAGCTGGCCTCCGAGCACGAGTGCATGGTCCAGTAGCGGCCAATCAGCACAGGGCTGCTCGTCCGCGCATGACTCAGAAACAAACGATCGGACACTATCGCAGTGGGCCGCGACTTTCCAAATCACACGTGCGCTCCAAACAGAAATTTCAGTAACGGATTGTGTTAGATTGTGTTTGTTCGACCCGCGTGTAATCAAGTCACGATGTAATTGATACAGGTGTGAAGAAATCTGATACCACTCTCACTAGATCATAATGGATCGATGTGATCATATTCTTCGCTGGAATCCAGCATCAGCGTCCTCCCACCCTCACCGCCTCCCCCTTTCCTAACCGTGACCCCATCCCTTCCTCGCCTCTCCGCCTTCACTCCTGCCACTACTCTGCCTTCACATTCATTTGCCATTCCTCACGGCTGTCATCGTCTTCTCTGGCGATGGGAAGCCACCAATGTGGTCAACAAGGCCCAGCAGATGTAGAAGCATGAACTTGTAAGCATCCTATCGCCCTTCACTTGGCAGCATCGGGCTTGGCTTTGGCACATCGGTGCAGCTATAGGGTAGTCCATGTAGGCTCAAGACTACTTGTAATTTTAGCCTGTTTAGGTTAGTAGTGTGCATTTTCCAATGGTCCAACCCACGACAGCAACAAAAACAAAAAAAAACAAAACAAAAAAAACAGGTTGAGCTCAACAGACCGCAGACCGGCGACGACAGCTCCACGCCGCCATGCATGGTGTCTCCCCATTGGTCCCGATCCAGCGATCCCCATCCCCATTCCCCAGACCCAAATCCTCATCTGCGTCGATGGGCCAGCAGGCATCCCCAACCTGCCAATCCCTGAACGCCACTGCTCGCTGACCCGTGCTGCCTTGCGGCCGCACCTGACGAGGCGACAACCCGTCATGCTGAGGAGCCGAGCCACCTCTCCCGGGTAAAAAAAGACCATTTTTCTGCAAGAATGCAAGCAAATTGTGATTTCCGAGTGTCGTAGTCCGTCACTGTCAGCGAAGCAGTAGGGGAGAACACTGCTATCCCACGAGTGGTGCAAGTGGACGGAGCTCTGGTTCCTAGCGTTTCCTTCTTCCGGAGGAGCGCCCACAGGAAGCCGGAGGAGAGCGGAGAAGAGACCATTAGGCACCCACCCAGATTTCCGCCAAAAGGTTCGTTTCCGATTTCTCGTGCTCCTCATTAGTAATTTCTATCTCCTGCCCCTTTTCAAGATTTTCTTTTCTTGTTCAAGTGCTTGGCATGTCAGGGAGCAAATTTATTGGCAATGATTTCTCTTTGCGTTTGCGTGTCCTCCACTCTTTTCCCAGATTTCTTGTTCAAGCGTTTGCGTGATTAAGACCTCCACATCATCAGCATCCAATAACACAACAATAGCTGCTTGGATTCTGTGCGTTGCACTTGGTTGACTGCAAGATCAATGTATTTTTTTCAACCTGTAACTTGTTTTCTTTCTTTTAATTGTTGGTGTTATAAATTATCATTATATTATCCTACTATTGCTGCCAAGTTTAGAATGTGATAGACGTAGCACCAAATGTATTCTTTAGCTCAGATATAATATTTTTTGCTTATTTAGAAATTCCTCATATCATATGTGTACTGTATTTGATAAATCCATTCCAAGATCATGTGCGGCCAATACATTAACCGAAAACTGCAGCTACAAATACACCACACCCGGAATACACTATCAGCGATCACAAACACAAGCTGCTAATGTATTTAGAATGGGCTTTGCAACGGAGCACATATTAATTCGGTTTGAGAATGGATCAAGCCTTACTACACAAAAATACCTCATCAATACCGGTTCAAAATCGTAATCAGTTGCGGGTTTTAAATCGACACTGATAACTTAGCTTTGATAGTTAATGACTATCAGTGCTGGGTATGGAACCAGCACTGAAAATCACTATCAGTGCCAGCTGGAACTACCAACCTGCACTGATAGTCGGTCTCGATTCAACGTTTCTCATACCAAAAAAATTTCAATTTTTTTCGTGGCCAGAGGCACCCGACCATAGACTGCCCACCTGACCGTGCCCAATATTCACAAAGTCATGTAATATTCGCTCGCATGCAGCAACCAAGACTCAAACTCAAGACCTCACAGCATGTGCGCATGCATGACCCTCTAATCATCTAAGTTATCGTCCATTCGTGAGTATAGTAACAAAATAAATCCTTTGACATCTTCTGACCAGATGTTTGAATAGGTATTTAGATATCTAAATGATCTCAAATAAAAAGTGATCAACTATAAAGTTGTAGATCTCGTCGAGAGCTAAAATTTTCATATAAAGTTTTTTCCCATCCCACTTTGTGTGAAAAAGTTATGAATTTTTAATGTGAGCTGTCATCGACCACTGCTGTAATTTTATTTTAATTATTTGGGTATTTAAATGACCTCAAATTAAAAAGTTTTCAACTACAAAGTTGTAGATCTCATTGAGAGCTATAGTTTTCATATAAAATTTTTTTCCATCCGACTTCGTATGAAAAAGTTATGAATTTTTTAAGATAAACTATGACAGTAACAATCATTAGTGGTGGTTCGTAACGGTCTGTGGCTAGAACCGGCACTGATGTATTAGAACCGGTACTGATACAGTCACTATCAGTGCTAGTTTTTATCTCCTCAACTTTTATTCGCACGCGGGAGTTTAAGAACCGGCACTGATACGTCTTCAGTGCCAATTATTATTGAACCAGTACTAATAAAACGCTATATATGTGGTGTTCTATAGTAGTGTGAGATATTTGGGTTGGGTTGGATTGGGTGAGAAAATTTGTTGGGTTAGTTTGCGTTGGGTTGGCTATTTTTTCGGCCGGGTGGAATTGTGTTTGATGAGATGTATTGTGTGATTGGGTTGGATTTCAACCCACTAAAAAGCCTAATGCCTAGTTTCCTTCCTTTCTCGCAAGCAAGCACTCATTCAACGTTTTCTAGTTTGGAAAGAAAAGGATGGAATAAAGGCAAATTTCTTATTCTTGTCATCTGCGGAGTGCAGTGAAGCTATTGAAGTGATGGCATGTTTTGATTGGGCACGAGTACCTTCAATGCATTTTTGCTCCACATAATGGGTAGACAGCATTACTGGCAAAAACTTCTGATTGCAGTGATGGCATGTTTTGTTTGCTAATATCAGTGCACTTAACCCCTACTTATTCTGATTGTTTTGCTATCTGGTTTTGCAAATTTAGATTGTGTAACCGTCATTGGAGGTTCAATGCGCCAATATTATGAAACAAGTGGTTCAATGGCCATGAGAAAACGTAAAATAGAGTTCTAAGTAAATATTATAATCCTTTATCTATGTAAGATTTTATTCCATATTGAAACTATTTATATTATACTTTTAGCAAATTTTAAATTTATTTGTTGAATTTACGATGTTGAAAACTTTTAATATATTTATATTACACTTTTAACAAATTTTATAATCGTATATTGGATTTGAATATTTCCACCGAGCACACCCCGCAATTAAATCTTGGCTCCGCCACTACTTCATTCTCTTCCCTTGGGACCAAATTACTACTGACCAGAGGGGATGAGATCTGGGGATTGTGTGGAAGGCAAGGAGGGTCCGGATTCCAATAAGCTATTTGGTCTGGAATTTAGTTTAATTTTTTATTTTTGATGAAAATTTCTCACGCATCTGATCGTGTAATTGGGATTTTTTTTACCATCTTCTACAACCTTTTTCACTTTTCTTTGCCTTGATAGAGAGGGTTCAGGAAGTTTGATTATTTTAATCTGTTCAGAAGAATGTTTCATTCGAATCACTGCTTCAAGATTTCGTTTTTGTAACAATTCTGCAACTTGGCTGGAGTTGAGTGAAGGTCTCAAGGGAGTTGAGTGAAGGTCTCAAGGTATCCTCATTCCATTACCAGCTCAAACCAAACACATCACGGTTTCACTTATTCCCTTTCCATTTCCTGTCAATTTTGATACCGTTACCGTTTGCGGTTACAAAGTTGAACCAAACAATACCTTACACTTTCAAATTCGGAAAAACTTCTGAACAAGTCCCTTCATCCAAAAGACGGGATTTGCCAAGAGTACAAAAGCCAAAATAATGCATCTGCAAGGACTATTTGAATAATGGAGCACATTTTTATCACTATCACTTACATTTAACCTTCTTCCAATTACTTCAATTCAAGTAATATTCGCACCATGTCTCATTTCTTTCTTCCTTTATCGGCATCTCTCTTTTTCTTATATGTTAGTTATTTTGTTGGAAATATGCGATAAATATTAAGTTCAGATTTTATTAGGAGGAGAACTACATATGAAAATCTGATGCAAACACTACAACTAGCAGTTCTATCATGTACTTCAGATTGAAATAGATATTTCAAGATTAAAAGTTGCACGTACAACTTCCTTGTTCGGTTGATGAACGCATGCTTCCGCAAGGGCTATCTGGGTTGGTGTCGTGGAAACAGCTCGACATTGAGGAAGTAGTTGAAGATGAGAATGCACCGAGCGGTCGTGCAAAGACACTGCTCAAAAACCTTATGGTCGCCACGTTCAGGACTCTACGTGGTACCTTATGGTTGACGAGGCTCGGCTGCAAAACAGATTAGAGCAGCAACTCACGAGAGAGAAGAAGAATAGGGGACAAGTGAGAAGACCAAATCATAGCCTATTCAACCAGGGCATTTCCTGTTCTCATATAGCCATGAAAATATCAGTTTTTCTGTTACAAATGGCTATCAATCGCAATCAAATCATACATTTAATCTCATTAAATTCCTAGATTAAAATGTCATATTTATCTCATATTTCAAATGCCTATTCAATCACATTAAAAGAGAATCATCACAATAAAAAGAAAAAGAATATTGCACAATTGGCTACAAAATTCACACGTACGCGCCGCGCTCGATGTAAGTCACAAGTCACATAATTTTTCACGCGAAAAATGTCTAAAATGCACGCGCGTGTGCGTGTGTGAGTATAGCAAAAGCCCCCCCTCTTTCTCTCTCCCATGTGCTTCTAGTTTAGATAAAGGAGAGAGCCGCACATTTAAGTATGTCCAACTCTCCTTGGACTAGCATTATAGGACTAAAGTGTGCATGCTTTGGAATTCAAGAATGGACTATAAATGGGTCAAATTCCAATAATCCTCCACCAATTCCAAAGCAGAAAGTAGAAAAGATTAAAAGTTGCTGCACTGAAAAGTTCTTATAAACCAGTGTTTTGATGTAAGTCCCGTACGTGTTGAAATTGCACCTATATTAACAAGATCCATCTTCTCATGACTGATGAATGGACTATACCTTGGCTCCACAGTCTAGATTTCAATCCAACTATATTAGTTTTCCAAAGAGCCAAGTCTTGACGGAGCAATAAAGTCATGCTCTCCAATCTTCTCGTGAGATTTCTAGAGAATGTCCCCATTCTCATGAATTATGATAGCACAATTAAGCTCGCATATGTGTATTCATTATAGGTATCCTATAGGCCGATACCTTTTTTCTTATTGGACACTAGAATACATTAAGGCTATAAGCCAACCTTCCATACAGTAGAGATCACATTCTCTAGATATATGGGTACAAATTTTAATTAATTTTGTACTCTCCGATTATAGTAATAACTTGCTTTTCCCATTATTAAATTCACAGGATTTCCGATCAATAAGAAATGAATTACCATTATAATATAACTTAAGTGGGCCTCATCCCAAGTCCATAGATGCAGTAGAAATCGCTTTCTATGCAAGCTCCTTTGTAAAGGGATCTGCTATATTTTTCTTAGTGTGAATATAATTCACAGCAATTACTCCAGAGTTTTTTAACTTTTCAACAGATTTAAGCTTCTGATTCACATGTCTCGAGGACTTCATGTTATTCTTAGTACTCATAATCTTAGACAATATAATTTGATTGTCCTAGTACTTTAGGATCGCCAGTATTGGTTTCTCAACCAATGGCAATAAGTAGCTCTCTAAGCCACTCAGCCTCAGCAGTGGCAGTGTCTAGCACTACAAATTCAGCTTCCATGATTGACCTACTCAAACCAAACAGATCACGGTTTCACTTATTCCCTTTCCATTTCTTGTCGATTTTGATACCATTACCGTTTGCTATTACAAAGTTGAATCAAACAATACCTTAAAATCTTTCAAATTCCGAAAAACTTGTGAACAAGTCCCTTCATCCAACAGACCGGATTTGCCAAGAGCTGAAAAGCCAAAATAATGCATCTGCAAGGACTATTTGAATAACGACGCACATTTTTATAATTATCGCTTACATTTAACCTTCCTCCAATTACTTCAATTAAAGTAATATTCGCACCACTTCTCCTTTCTTTATTCCTTTGTCGGCATCTTTCTTTTCGCTTATATGTTGGATATTTTTGTTGGAAATATGCAACAAATATTAAGTCCAGATTTTATTAGGAAGAAAACTACACATGAAAATCTAGATGCAAACACTACAACTAGCAGGTCTATCATGTATTTCAGATCAAAGTAGTTATTTCTCAGGATTAAAAGTTGCACAAACAACTTACTTGTTTGGTTGATGAACATGTGCTTCCACGAGGGCTATCTGGGTTGTGTCGTAGAAGCAGCTTGACATCGCGGGAGTAATCACCATCGAGGAAGTAGTGGAAGACGAGAATGCAATGAGCGGCCGCACAAAGACGCTGCCCAAAAACCCGATTGACGCCACGTGCAAGACTCTACATGGCACCAGTTTCGGAGATCCCGCTCTCCTTTCTCTTAGGTGCACGCCGATCGGAAAGGTTGATGAGGCTTGGCAACAGAACAGATCAGAGCAGCAACTCAGGAAAGAGAGGAAGAACTTGGGAAAATGAGAAGACCAAATCAGAACCTATTCAACCAGGACGTCTCCTGTTCTCATATATCCATGAAAATATCAGTTTCTCTCTTTTACAAATGGCTATCTATCGCAATCAAATCAGGCGTTTAATCTCATTAAATTGCCAGATTAAAATATCATATTTATCTCATATTTCAAGTGCCCGTTTAATCACATTAAGAATCACCGCAATAAAAAGAAAAAGAATAATGCACAATTGGCTGCCAAATTCACATGTACGCTCATCGCAAGTCACGAGTTATACGATTTTTCATGCAAAAAATGAGATAATACGCGCGCATGCGTGTGTTTGTGAGAGAGGGTATAGCCAAAGTCCCTTTCTTTCTCTCTCCCATATGCTTCCAGTTTAGACAAAGCAGACATTCACATATTTAAATATGTCCAACTTTTCTTGGACTAGCAATATGGGACTAAAGTGTGCATGCTTTAGAATTTAAGAATGGCTGAATGGACCATAAATGGGCAAAATTCCAACAATCTCCCACCAATTCTAAAGCAGAAAGTAGAAAAGATTAAAGGTTGCTACCTAAAAAGTACTTATATTCCAGTGTTTTGATGTAAGTCCCGTACGGGTTGAACTTGCACCTATATTAACAAGATCCATCTTCTCACAACTGATGAATAGACTATGCCTTGATTTCATAGTTTTCTTGTGATTAGATTTCTCCTGAAAATCCAACTAGTACTAGGATGTCAAAGAGCCAAATCTTAATAGAGCATTCACTAGTCATGCTCCCCGATCTTATCGTGAGCTTTCTAGAGAATGTCTCCATTCTCATGAACTGCAACCGCACAGTTAAGCTCGCATAGGTGTATTCATTAAAGGTATCCTGTAGGCCGATACCTTTTCCCTCATTGGACACTAGAATACATTAAGGCTATAAGTCAACCTTCCATACAGTAGAGAGCACATTCTCTAGGTACATGTACAAATTTCAATTAATTTTGTATTCTCTGATTACAGTAATAACTTGTTTTTCTCATTATCAAATTCACGAGATCTCCGATCAATGAGAAACGAGTTACCTTTATACTTCAAATTAAGTGGGCCTCATCCCCATGTACATAGATGTAGTAGAAATCGCTTTCCATGCAAGCCCCTTTGTAAAGGGCTCTGCAATTTTTCTCGGTGCGGATATAATTCACAGCAACTACTCTCGAGTTTTTCAACTTTCTAACAGATTTAAGCCTCCGATTCACATGTCTCCAAGACTTTATGTTATCCTTAGTACTCATAACCTTAGACAATATTGTTTGGTTGTCACAGTACATTAGGATCGCTGGTATTAGTTTCTCAACCAATGGCAAGTTCATGAATAGCTCTCTAAGCCACTCAGCCTCAGCAGTGGCAATGTCTAGCGTTCCAAGTTCAAGTTTCATGGTTGACCAGCTCAAACCAAACAGATCACGGTTTCACTTATTCTCTTTCCATTTTCTGTCGATTTTTGGTACTGTTACCGTTTACGGTTACAAAGTTGAATCAAACAATACCTTCTTTCAAATTCCGAAAAACTTGTGAACAAGTCCCTTCATCCAACAGACCGGATTTGCCAAGAGTAGAAAAGCCAAAATAATGCATATGCAAGGGCTATTTGAATAATGGCGCACATTTTTATCATTATCGCTTACATTTAACCTTCCTCCAATTACTTCAATTCAAGTAATATTCGCACCACTTCTCATTTCTTTATTCCTTTGTCAGCATCTGTCTTTTCACTTATATGTTGGATATTTTCTTTGGAAATATGAAACAAATATTAAGCCCAGATTTTATTAGGAGGAAAACTACACATAAAAATCTAGACGCAAACACTACAACTAGCAGGTCTACCATGTACTTCGGATTGAAGTAGATATTTCTCATGATTAAAAGTTACACACACAACTTACTTATTCAGTTGATGAACACATGCATCCGCGAGGGCTATTGGTCGGTGTCGTGGAAGCAGCTCGATGTCGCGGGAGTAGTCGTCATCGAGGACGTCAAGGAAGTAGTCGAAGACAAGAACGCATCGAGTGGTCGCACGAAGACGATACCCAAAAACCTGATTACCGCCCGTGCAGAACTCTACGTGGCACCGGTTTTAGAGATCCCGCTCTCCTTTTTCCTCGGTGCACGCCGATCAGAAAGGTCGACGAGGCTCGGCAGCAGAACATATTAGAGTAGCAACTCACAAGAGAGAAGAAGAATAGGGGGAAAATAGGAAGACCAAATCGGAACCTATTCAACCAGGTCGTCTCCTATTCTCATATAGCTATGAAAATATCAGTTTCTCTCTGTTACAAATGGCTATCAATCATAATAAAATTAGACATTTAATCTCATTAAATCAAAAGATTAAAATACCATATTTATCTCAGATTTCAAATACCTTTTTAATCACACTAAAACATAATCGTCGCAATAAAAAGAAAAAAATATTGCACAATTAGTTGCCAAATTCACACGTTTGCGCCACGCTCATCACGTAACAAGCAATATATGACTAAAGTGTGCATGCTTTGGAATTCAAGAGTGGGCCATAAATGGACCAAATTCCAACAATTTTGACCACCTGATGTGCTGCATGGTCAACTCCCCCAAACGCGTTGTTTTTTAGTCTCATCTCGTGATCACGATTCTCTCTAAACATAGCATTAGGTGCAAGAGCATAAGCATTTTTTTAAGCCTAGCAAGGTAGCTCACTATACTTTTCTCTAAGACTCCTTATTAAGTTAACAATTTACTGTCAATGGAGGGTTTGGCATATTAGTTGCGGAGTGAGCTCATATCCATCGAGAACAACACACCGATCCTGCAACGCAGAATGGAAGAATACTAGAAAAAAATGCGCGTCGTTGCCGCGCTCGTTGGTCTCGCCTGCTGACCCTCATTTGCCAAATTTCAGTACGTGCTAATATATCGTTGAAAGTATAATAAGATTTGATAATATTAAAATGCTGTACATTAGAGCTGTATTTTAAAAAGTAAGGCTGTACGTTGGATCTTTTTTTTACACCAAAATACGAGGTTGCTGATCGTACTGCACATGATATATACGGCCAGAAGAAAAAGGTAGCTGCATATATGTTGCTGGCTCTGCTGTGCATGGAAGGGAGACCTAAAGGTCAAAATAAAAGAGAACAACAGATAAAAGTATCAGTGACCGCCACTTAGGCTTGTAGTTGGACTGAGATCGAGTCAATGTAATTTAGCATGACATGCAGAAAGGAAAACCGGTTGTATAAGGAATTGTAGTAGCAGGAAAAAATGCAGATGTACGAGGAAATATGGTTTTAAAAAGGAGTGTGAAGTGTTTTTGTGCAGGAACCGCTTACTATTTTGTTTTTTAAGGCTGGTTGCTAAAATTTTTTTATCTTCTTTGATGGTCCATCACCCAGCCTGACTTCTTCATCATCATTGTCCTAAGAAGAATGAGAAGTAGTATTTAAATGTATTAGGGAGAAATGAAATTAGAAATACTGTAATGAATGTCTAAACAGAGTCAGTACGTTTGGTTCATTCATGGTACTCTCAAAATCTCTCTTACTTGGCAAAGTGCTGGAATCTTGGAATCTGTAAAATAATGAAGATATAATAGTTGAGTTCATATTAGTTAATATAGTAAAAGGGAAATTGTAAATAAGTTTATGGGGAGTCAATCTCCATGCATTCTGACGATGCAACTGATCTTGTGCCCTACTAGTGCTGATATTTCTGGAGGGGTGTGGTATTTGTCGTGCGTTGTCAGAAGCTTTTGAGCTGGCTTTCCTATTAGTCGTGTAGCTCTTTCATTGAATAACATGAATTCTAGTTCACATGTGTTGTCAATCCCGAAAATGGAGACCTTGTACCTATTAGCGTGGTAAATATGTAAGATGTATACATTATCACAGTATTGGAAAACAAGAATAAGTGGAAGCCAAATGAATAGAAACTTACTTGTAATCAATCTGTGCGCAAGTACATTTATCTTTAGAATATTAGTAAGTAGTGTCATTGAATATCGATTTAGCATTACAGGCCCTACAGGCGGGGTAACACCAGGTCTGATTTGGTTTAAGTCTTGTGAATGTAATAGCACATTCGTATCTAGCACCCTGCGTTGATAATTATGTTCGAGGTAAGAAAGTAGTAATGGAACTATATTTGGATATGAGATGTATAAAAGATGAAAGTTTTACCAGCGTTTAGAAAGGGTCTAAATGTTTCAATTATAGAACTCGTTTTTGCTCAACTTGATTACCGGCATTGTCATCGTTATCCAAATGAACTTTTTGCACAGGCTGGACCATAGGAGGCAAGCTGTTTTTGAAATAGATAATGTCAGTACTGTCGATTGGACGGGAATAAATGTAACTACCATGAACAGAAAAGTGGTTGTTATTAACTTCAAATAATGTTTTATATGCTTCATCTTATGAGTAAACAACATTGAAATGTAGAAAAAAGAGAAGTTTTGAACTCTTATATGCAGAGAATGCATATTTGAAGATTGTTGGATGGATATGTAGGGTATGAGATATAGCAGCAGGAAACTGATAGCGACATATGAAAACACCATTTGAGATCATTTGATAATCTTGTATATCTGTTGCTTTGTTCAAATAGCTGCTAGTGAAGCTAGTCATGGAGTGTCAGCTATATTGTCTTCTGCAGGTGCTACCTGCAGGTCACGGAGTGAAGGCCTCCTTGGTCTACTCAATGAAGAGAGCTCCTACAGTATCTTGAAATTTAACGTTGGGTCTGTCATCTATGATTATTGATTTTCTGATGTTCAGTGTCTTCTCTTATTAGGTAACTCAGCACAACTGAATTTTCATAGTCATCAAAGCTAGTATTTTCAAATAGCTATTTGTGATTGTGGGACTATCTTCTTTGCAGTTCATGTGTCTACATAGATTCCTCTGGGAGCAGCCATAATATTGAGCTGGACACTTTTGAACCACCAAGAGCAGATCTGCTAAGTAAGCTTTCGTCTTGATTTGTTTTTAGCAGTGCATCTGTACATGTGTTCCTTCCAATGAGATATAGATGTAGATTCCACATGTTTAGATAGAGATTTGTCACTAGGGTGCTACCAGTTGATTCCTTTCAGCAATTATATCCATTTGCACCTTCTCATTTTGCACTATCATGTTCACTTTCTAAATATACAGAGAATGCATTTTAGAGAATATTCGTTGTTGATATTTGCAGGCAATAGGGATGTAGCACCGGTTTATACAGAGAATGCATATTTGAAGATAGTTGGATGGCTATGTAGGGTATGAGATATAGCAGCAGGAAACTGATAGCGACATATGAAAACACCATTTGAGATAATTTGATAATATTGTATATTTGTTGCTTTGTTTAAATTGGTTGAAAAATGTCAAAGTTAAAAGGTGGGAACGCAAAATATAAAAAGCTGAATCTAGCAAGTAAGTTTAATGATTTGATACTTGGTTTATGAGTGAAACGAGTACAATTCTCAGTTTGTAGCAGACAGAAAAATTTATGTGGCTGAAAGTACAGGAGCTGAATTGAAAAAGTGAAATTCGCAGAAACATGTCTTAGGAAAGTATATAAGAGGAGCTTAAGAATATGTATTTATTACCTTCTATAAAAAGCTTTGATCTTGCCGATTTCATCTAAATTTATGTACCAACGACAAACTGAAGTTCCACCTAGAAAAGGAGGCCACCACTGTATAACTTCATAGAAGTACCAACAAAGATAGCTATAATGCGATTTTTTTGGCCTATTTCATGAACTGAGTCCCCATTGAATTCTAATGCTCTTGTACCCCAAAGCAAGAGATCAATTCTGTTGCCACTGTAACAGTGACACAAACTTAAGGATAGCTGCAACTATACTTGAAAGCAGGATGTATGTAAATGTAAGAAAGCTATTTACCTGAGATCCTGTTGGTTGATAATCCTTTTTGGCTGCAATTTTCCTTGGTTTGTTAACACTCTTGCTGCATTGGAAACCGAAGTGATCTGGCCTAAGACATTTGGAAATGAGCAAGATTTATATTAGAGGTCAAATTAACGAATTTTGTTGAAAGTGGAGAACATATTATAAATATGTGCATACCAAGAAATCTATCTGTTTTGTTTGTGTATTGATACAAATCTGGAAAAGTTGTAAGAGAGAAAGTATATTTTGGAAAATCTGGAGGTTCATTCTGCACTTCAGCTATTTTAGTTCTCCTATTAAGTCTGATCATGTAAGGATTTTGAACTACTTTGTATCCAGGCTTCATTCTTTCAACAATTATCTTCCTCATGAGGACTATTTTCCCTTCTTTTAGTTGGGGCTCGAGCAGTGCTATTGCATTTGGTGGTATTTCGGCGTACATGAAATCACTGTGCAAGCATAGTCATATATTGTTTAGTCTCATTAACTTGAATGAAACAAAGAGCCATATCTAAGGAAACATGTGTAACTCGGCTTGTCCAGTACAAAGATAGACAAGTGTAAAGATCTGTTATTTGGAAACATGGTTGGTTATATAAGGCAACAGCTCACATTGTACCACATGATGGCAATAACTCCTGATCAGAAGGCATACGACCAAGCTCATTTCCTCATGCTGCAACAAATGAGCGAAGTGTGCCCATATGTCGATGAGCACAAGCAGATGCTACTTGAAGAGAATTCAGGGCAGACCGAAGCTTGGGTTGCGAGGCAACATATGCAAAGGTTCACGACTTGGTTCTGAGATTGAATCAGACAATTGAGTACTCCTACAAGTGCTCTAATAAAAAAAACTGGCATCGGGCCCTATATACACAATTATGACATATCAAGGGTATGATATAAACGGATATACATTTTACACGGTTGCCCAAGATGAGAAGTGCATATACCAGATTAGTGATGTCTGTATAGATGCTTATGACAACGACATGCAGAGGGGCATATACTACGGTCAAATAGAGGATATCCGGGAGTTGAACTACTTGGGACTCAAGGTAGCCCTATTTTGGTACCGTTGGGTCCATGGGGCAAAGGGCGTCACTAATGACAAGTATGGATTCACTAGCATTGATCTTAAACATGTCGGATACAAGTCTGAACCCTTCGTACTCGCTAAAGATGTTCGCTAAATCTTTTACATGACCGACACAACAAAGAAGAAACACCATGTGGTTCTTGCTAGGAAATTCGCATCATTGGAGTTGCAAACGTCATTGATGAGAAGGAGTTCAATCAATTTGATAAAATCCCCCCTTTTGCTATTGCAATCGTGCCACGCCTTTCGCCGATCGAGAAAACTTCATACATGCGCTCCAACCACAATGAAGGGATCCATGTCAAGAAAGCACAAAAACGGCGAATTTGAATTTGAGTATTGAATTTGTAATATTTATGTCAAATTTGAATTTTAGGTTTCAAGTTATTTGAATTTGCAATATTAATGTCAATTTTGAATTTTAGGTTTCAAGTTATTTGAATTTTCGTTTAGCTAAATTTTTTCTCTTTGAAAAGTAAAATGTGACGGGTGAGATTAATCAAATATCACTGATTATAATAGGTGACGGGTAAATAATGTTACCCGTCACTTATTGTAACTCTTAGGTGATGGGTTAACATTATTACCCGTCACCAACACCCTTAAATAAGTGATGGGTGATTGTAATAGGTGACGGGTAAAATGTATCACCCGCCATCTATTAGTTGTATGTATATATTGGTTGTGTCCCCGCGTGCATCGTCTAAGTCATTTCCCGCTTGCGCGCCTAAGTCATTTTGCGCTAGGGTTCGCCTCCACCCTCCACCAAGCCCGTCGCTATCGATCCCATCGTCATCGCCGCCATCGGATCCCATCGTCATTGCCACAGTCACCCTCGAGCCCGTCGCCGCCCTCGCCAACGATGCCCTCTCCGCTCCCCTCAGAGCCTCACCACACTCGAAGCACCGCCGTCACCCCCGAGCACACAACGATCTCCCCCACACTGAGGTACACCCCCACCCCTGCTCCTCCCCCCTCCATCTCCTCCCCCATCTATGATCGATGGTGAATGTTTCAACTACAGTGGAAAGAGACCTTCGAGTCTTGTGCTCTTGCACCAAGTCCTTGATCTTGGACAAGTTGGTTCAAGGAATAGATTAGCACATTGTGCTACTATTTATTCTCGCTGATCTTGTAGCCAGTACAGATTTTGTTTACTGATTATGATGTTCAAAGTAGCAAGTCCAGATTTTGTACTAAAAAATATAGGTTAGTTCTTAAAAAAAAATGGTGCAAATTACACTCAAGTTTCTGACATATCTTGACCCAATAGAAAGTAATTTCTTGCTTGTTCTGTTTTCCTCATTTAGGTTATAAAGAGGTCCTTATTTTCCTTACAGTTATGTTCCTTGTTTTTGTTTACTGCCAATTCTTATTTCATGGTAGAATTGGTTGTCTTGATGTCCTGTTAACATCGTTGTTTTGTTAGCCATGCATTCATTTTAGGTACTTTGAAATAGGGTCATTCATAATTTCATAGCATGTGTTATCTGAATAAGCTCTTACTTTGTGAGTTTTCCCCTCTTTCTATTCTAGTTTCTTGATGATGAGTTGACAATCTGAGACTAGGCAATTTATTAATTACATTAGTTAGACCTGTGATACACTAGTTCTATGATTTGTGTGATAGCCACTAATGATTTACTTTAGTGGATCTCACTGCCTTCTAAATTTGAGTACTGAGACATATTTCATGTGATTGTCCAGTGGGCTATCTGTTGTGGTTCCGATGACTAGATTATGTACTGCTACTATTAGTCCAGAGATAGCTTACCAACTTTGATTCTGGATAATCAAGCTGGTTCATCATGTTTTGCTATTGTCAGTACTTGATTTGAATCTTGCTACCCTTTTGATTGTCTCTAACTCGGCAGCTATCATATAGTTCATATTTCTATTTTGGCACAGTAGCACAGCTTCTGATGATGTTCTTTAATTATTGAGAACTCGGTTCAGGGTCTAAGAACTTAGTTGAGAATTTGATAAATTGTCCAGTCAATGATGTTTTCAATAGTACAATTAGAGGGTAGGACCTTGGTCGTCCTAGGGCCAATTGGCATTCATTTTCTGAGAATACTATTATGCATATTATGTATCTATTGTCTAGAACACTCTGTATACATGATTTTGGAAACTGATTTTTGTGCTTTGATATCATATCTTTCAAAGGTTATGTATATTTGGTTCATTCTATTATTTCTTTATCTATATTTCTGTAAGATAAGATCCATGCTCATATTGTTTTTCATCTTCTGAAAGCAATTATACTTACAATAGTCATGTGTAGTTCCTTGGATGCTTTAAACATGATGACAGATACCTATTCTTTTGAAATCATCTCGCAAATGATGAAAGGAGATAACTATTTACCACACATATGAGTACAAAACTTGACTGGGATGGTTATTACACATGCACCTTGCACATCTTTTCACTTTCCCAGTCGAGCTTGCACTCGTATATAATTATCTCCATAATCTGATTCAACATTTTCCAATTCAATACATTCATCCCTATGATCTGGCTACTAATATTTGTGTTGTACTATGTTCTTAACCTTGATTCTTTCTCTTTCCTCTAAGAAACCATATGGCAGAAGAGGGGCACTGTTGTAGTGAAAATAGCCCTATTAGGTCATGATTGTGATTTTGGTGATTAATGACAACATAGTCAATGGGATTAACATGTTTGTTAAGAATATATGTTAGTAGGCCTCATGGATGCAATACATGAAGAAGCCACCGCAGTCGGGACAAAATTGAACTGAATTGGAGAAGTCCCAGGAAGATTTGTCTCACTGAATGGTCCAATGCTTTGGGTGTTGAACTCACCGGAGCATATTTGACAAAGGGGAGAGAGGCCTGAAGACCTCACTGGAAGGTCCGATGATCAGAGAAGATACACACCGAAGCATTTTGTCCAGAGAAGGTTGTAGCCATTGAAGTTGAAGATCAAAGCATCGGATGGTCCAGTTATCAACGTGTTGCACACACCAGACAAAGAACAGTGCAAAGAGGCAGAACGAAGTTCAACACATCGGATGGTCTGATGATGAAGGTTTGAGGCTATAAATACTCCTCCACTCAGTCATTCAAAGGTGTGGCATGATGCTGGAGTCCAGAGAGGTTCATGTACACACTTGAGAAGACATCCAAGCCACTAAAGTGCTTAATGTGATTATCCAATATGATTAAGCATAAGATTAGTGAGTGATTAGTGCTTATAGGCCTAGAGAGGGTGTTGCTAGGTGAATGCTACCTAGAGAGTGGATCAAGAAGTGATCCAACCTTGTACCAAGTGGTACGCCAGCACCTTGGAGTCTTGGAGACTCACCGGCAAACTTGTTGACCCCCCGACTTGGTGTGGAGCGATGGCAAGGTGATTCTGCGGGGACGTAAAGACCCTTGCCTTGGTGGCTCAAGCTCCAAAGTGATGATGGTGGTAAGGGACCGGAAGAGAGGCTTATGGTGAGGCCTTACTTTGGTGGTTTGGTGGCTCATCCGGGTTGAGACCTTGTCTTTGTGACTTGGTGGTTCAATAGCCGTGATCAGGTGCTAACCAGGAGAATATCCTTAGTGGAGCTCTAACATGGTCTAGGGGCGGCATTCATGCCATTGATACCACATGAAAAAATCCTTGTACCAAGTTTGCTCTCTCTACCTTATTTATGTTTCTACATTTACATTCTTGCAATTTAACTTCTTAGATAGGTTGTACGCACTTTAACCGGTAGAGTAGACAAACTAGATAAACCTAGAGCACATCTAGATAGAATTTGATATAGGTTTATCTTATGTAGTTTTTAGAGCCAAAATAGTTCTAAGTGTCATAATTCACCACCTCCCCTCTTAGGACATCACCAATCCCTTCAATTGGTATCAGAGCTAGGGCTCATATCTAGCTCTTTAATTTGTGTTAGAGTTTCATACCTTTCACAAGGTTTCATCAATTCAAGTGTCATTTGAGCCTTAGTCTCATTGTGATCGGTTAGTCTTCACCGCCTAGTGAGTTTTGACATCCGGAGTTGGGATGGATTCCCATAGTGCTCCACTTTTCGATGGCACAAACTTCCCCCGGTGAAAAATTCTAATGACTTGTTATTTGCAAGCTCGAGGGTTGGATATTTGGAGACTCACCGAGGATGGGATGAGACTTCGCATCACCAACAAGGAGAGGCAATTAGATACATTGGTCAAGAGTATCCTTTTATCATCTATATATGTTGATACATTTAATCGTGTTTATTTTCTCTCACCAATGCACATAATATTTGGATCAATCTCATTAAAATATATGAAGGCACAAAGAATGTGCACAATCAAAAATATCATGTGCTTGTTACTAAGCTCAATTGCATCAAGCAACTACCCCATAAAAGTGCTAATGATATGTATTCACATTTGAACATTCGTGTTAATCAGATCAATGAGTTAGGTTTGACGCTAATTGAAGATGATCAAATGGTGAGAAGAATACTTCAAGCTCTTCTTCCGAAGTACAAATTAATAGTCTCCATCATCTATGACAACAATGACATCAAGAAGATGACTCCAAGTCAAGTGCTCGGCAAGATCACCGCCCATGAGATGACAATGAACATGAGGTGGAAGTTTCTTCCTCATCTGACACTAAGAACCTTGTTCTCACAAGCAAGCAAACTCAATACCAATACATGAAGGCAAAGATGAGGAGACAAGAGCAAGAGTCAAGCTCAAGTGAAGATGATGGAGATGAAGATGAAGAGAGCTGTGAAGAAGATGAGCAAAGCACCTCAAGCGATGAAGAGATGGATCCCGAAGTCACCAAGCTCATCTCACAAGTGCAGAAGAACATCAAGAAGATCAATGCCAAGATTGATCACCCAATCTCCATGAAGGACTTGGTCAAAATAATTGATCACATCAAAAAGGAGAAGAAGACCAAGATCAAGAAGAGATAGACAAAGGGGAGAGCCCAGGCACTTGCTAGCATAGGAAGATAGATGAGTGATGATGAATATTTAATGATGAGAGCATCACCATCCATTCCTCCAAGAGAAGCTCTTCCTCAAGGTCGTCATCGCGTAAGTCATAACACAAATGTCTCATGGCTAAAGGTATGGATAGTGGTATAAGTGATGATGAATCCGATGAGATTCTCCCTCCTATGATGAACTCTTCATTTGATCAATGAACAACAAATGGCCCTTAAGAAATAATCAAAAGAGCTTAAGAAATTCAATACATTTAATGACATTCATGTTACATTTGTTTCTAATTATGAACAATTATTGAGAAAATTTGAGTGCATTGAATCTCAAACTAAGGTCCCTTTGAAGCAATCCGCCTCTCTATTTAATTTGAAGCCTAAGGTAGATGCTTCTACTTCTTGCAATGATTTAATTGATTTATGTAGCTCATCCATTTGCAATGAGATTTGTGTTGAGAATGTTGTTGTAGAATCATCTAATAACCTCATTGCATAAGAGAATGATGAGCTTAAGCAAGAAATGGAGAAGCTCAAGAAGGACTTGTTGAGTTTAAAGGGCAAAGGGCATGTCCAACCTCCTCAAGATAACCATGCTTTAATGGTGAAGAAGCTTACGGAGGGGTCCACCGTGACATGCTTCAAATGCCATCAAGAAGGCCACAAGTCCTTCAAATACAAACAAGTGAAGAAGGAGACCAAGGAGAAGAAGAAGATGGTGAACCTCTCTTACAAGACCTCCAACCTCTACACCAAGCCCAACTACAAGATCAAGACCAAGAGCAACCACTACAAGCTCAAGAAGAACGAAAATGGCAAGGTGGTTGCACACATGGTTGGGAGAAAGGATTAGAGGTGGAACCAACCCATTTGGGTGCCCAAAGAAGTCATCACCAATATAAAGGGACCCCAATCGGTTTGGGTTTCAAAGAAGACTTGAAGCCTGAAGCTGCTATGGGAATTTAGAAGCTTGGCTTACAAAATAAAGTGTAGATTAATGCAAAGAAGTCAAGTATACAAGATGGGCGCATTGATGAAGATCATGATCATCATATACCCAAATCTCCATCCAAAGGTAAAAGAGGTAAATGGTAGCTAGACTTATGTTCGTGCATTTTATTTTTTGCTTCTAGCTTATTTGTCTCGTATAGGATTGCATATGCTTATTTCAATTTATTGCAATGTCTAGTGTAGGTTTTCATATAGTAGGTTGCTTGTGTTTATGTCTAACCCATGAGCAACTTAGGGGGAATATATCTTACAAGTATTCAACACTTTTATGCACATATTTAGGGGGAATATATCCTATAGGTTATGAATTTAAGACTATCATGTGTTTTTAGTGATATCTTTTATAGTCTCATGGAGCAATCAATATGTCCCCAGAGGTATGCAATGTTTAAATTTTCAATTGGTATCATTGTCAAATCTTTTATTCATTTAAACTATCACCATGCATAATATAGCTTAAAATTTCTATCTTAACATATTGTCTAGTTGTGCATATATTTCTTTCTTATCATATATATGCACACGTATAGGGGGAGTTTAGATTATATTATGTGAGTTTCATAAATTATGATCCATGTGCTTTCATAGCCGACAATTAGTATTATTCATTTGTAGTGATATCCATACAATTAGTATCCTTTTATTGGATCATGATTTGTGAAGCTCTCTCCCATGTGCTCTAATATTTTCTCTTGAGTTCAACATGTGTTTGTAGCCCTTTTTGGGAGATTATTGACAAAAAGGAAGAAGTTTGAAGACCAAAGCAAGATGAACAATACGAGGAGATTGTAGCAACAAGCAAGACATCTAGGAATGCCAAAGTTGACAAAGGGGGAGAAAAAAGATGCTATGCGCCTATATTGACAAAAAAGAAGCTCTTGCATAGGTCGTTCAAGGGAGATAGTGGCAATAGAGAAAGGGAGAGCCACAACAAAGGGGGATTAAGTGGTAAGAACATGCATCTAAGCAATGTGGTAAGATTTTGTGCTCGCTTATAATGTTTATATTTGGTACCATTTATTATTTTCCACTTGCTTTGGTTGTGTTGTCATCAATCACTAGAAAGGGGGAGATTGTAGCGAAAATTGCCCTATTAGGTCATGATTGTGATTTTGGTGATTAATGACAACATAGTCAATGGGACTAACATGTTTGTTAAGAATATATGTTAGTAGATCTCATAGATGCAATACATGAAGAAGCCACCGCAGTTAGGACAAAGTTGGACTGAATTGGAGAAGTCTTAGGAAGATTTGCCTCACAGGATGGTTCGGTGCTCTGGGTGTTGAACTCATCAGAGCATATTTGACAAAGAGGGGAGAGGCCTGAAGACCTCACTAGAAGGTCTGGTGATCAGAGAAGATACACACCAAAGCATTTTATCTAGAAAAGATACACATCAGAAGGTTGTAGCCATTGAAGTTGAAAATCAAAGCAACAGATGGTTCGGTGATCAATGTATTGCACACACGAGACAAAGAACAATGCAAAGAGGCAGAACGAAGTTCAACGCATCGTATGGACCAGTGATGAAGGTTGTGCACACTAGAGCATTATTTCCAGAGAAGGTTGCATTGGCTCAGTTGGCTGAAGTCAACTCACCGGACAGTCTGGTGATGAAGTGATGTGTACTGAATGCTTTCATCGAAACAATTTACACAAAGAAGAAGGAAATGCTCGGACGACTCAGGATAACTCACCGGATAGTCCGGTGATGGAGATGAAGTATATACCATAGTGTTTGGTGTTCACAGAGGCTTGAGTGGGGTTCTAACGGCTAGTTTGTGAGAGTGTACTCACTGGATGATCCGATGTTAGTACTATTGTTCTCACCGAATCATTCAGTGTCAACAACTTTTCTGAGTCGTTGGGTTAACAGCTAGTGCGTGGGTTTAAGGCTATAAATACCCCTCCACTAAGTCATTTGAAGGTGTGGCATGCTACTGGAGTCCAGAGAAGTTCATGTACACATTTGAGAAGACATCCAAGCCACCAAAGTGATTAATGTGATTATCCAAGGTAAAGCACAAGATTAGTGAGTGAATAGTACTTATAGACCTAGAGAGAGTGTTGCTAGGTAATTGCTTCCTAGAGAGTAGATCAAGGAGTGATCCAACCTTGTACCAAGTGGTACGCCAACACCTTGAGTCTTGGTGACTCGTCGGTAAGCTTGTTGATCCTTCGACTTGGTGTGGAGCGGCGGCAAGGTGATTGTGCGGGGACGCGGAGTCCCTTGCCTTGGTGGCTCAAGCTCCAAAGTGATACGGCGGCAAGGGACCAAAAGAGCGGCTTATGGTGAGCCTTGCCTCGGTGGCTTGGTGGCCCATCCGGGTTGAGACCTTGTCTTTGTTACTTGGTGGCTCAATAGCCGTGATCGGGTACCGACCGGGAGCATATCCTTGGTGGAGCTCCAACATGGACTAGGGGTGGCATTCATGCTATCGATACCACGGGAAAAAATCCTTGTGCCAAGTTTGCTCTCTCTACCTTATTTATGTTTCCGTGTTTACATTGTTGCAATTTACCTTCTGAGATAGGTTGCAAGCGCTTTGATCGGTAGAGTACGCACTAGATAAACCTAGAGCACATCTAGATAAAATTTGATATAGGTTTATCTTGTGTAGTTTTTGGAGCTGAAATAGTTCTAAGTGTCCTAATTCACCCCCTCCTCTTAGGATGTCACTGATCCCTTCAACTATGTTTGTTGATATCTTAATGGGTATGCTTAGAGTTCTTTAATATGTTGGCATTCTTGGGATGATGTTTTTGCAGTCAGCTGGTTCTTGCTAGTATGTTGTTAGTAGAAGTGTGAGATAGTGAATGTGTGTAGTTCTTAATCCTGGTTCTTGCTAGTATGTTGTTAGTAGAAGCGTGAGAATTTGGCTTATCTATTTGTGTTTTTCCTCCACCTCTTTTGAGCAATGACATCTTAAGGTGTAAGTTTGTAGTAATATGAGCAGTTTGCAATAACATTGATTCTTTTTCTTTCCTCGATTGAGAACATAATATACTACACTTGATTTCCATGGGGCAAAAGAGGATTGTCACCCCTGAGAAACCAAAATCACAGAGGATGCTAGCACTAGAGGCGGCCCAGACACAAGATGGGGCGGATAGGAGCCCAAGCTTGCATGCATCGTCCTGCTCCGGCAGCAGCAAAAGCTAGTATCATAGCCCAAGTCCTGACCCGTCACTGATGCGAGTGAGCCGGCATCGGGCAAGTGATGAAGAATACAATCCAACTAAAGAGATATTGATATGAGTCAATGCATTTTATACTTGTTGAATGGAGGAATATTTTTTAATTATGTCAACTCCCCTTGTTTCTCTAGATGGTGGAAGCGCAGTCTTCAATCCAGACAGCTGGTAGTGGTGCACGAGCTCGAAAGGCAAGGTCACAAACACAGTGATCGATGGACAAGGTTACCATCATGGGAATCGATGCTAACGGGTACCTACAAATGGAAAGGCCCTGAATAGAATCCAGAGGGTCATAAGGCTCATTGCTCGGGAGATGGTTCCGATAATGACTAAGTTCGAAGAACTCAGTGACGAAGCTAAGAGGGACTTGTTCGATAATGTCATCAAGGAGTATCTAGAGTACCCTGGAAACATGAGAGAGCGTCAAATGATTGCTGTGATCAATGCAGCAATGAAAGCGGTCACAAAACTTCACCAAAGCTTTAAGAGCAAGCTTATGAATCAGTACTTGGCTAAAGGGGTAGTGCCCTTCGAGAGATACAAGCACTTGAAAGAGAAAGATTGGGATGCTTTTGTGCAGATGAAGAACTCAGAGCAGTTCAAAAAGGAGAGTAAGAAGAAGAAGCAGCTTTGGGCTAGGAACAAGCACAACCATAGGACTGACGCGACCAGGTACGCTGGGAAAAGGCTGAAATGGCTGGCAGATGACGAAAAGTTAGCCAGAGAAGGCCGCGGGAATCCTTGGTTGTAATTCCCGGGACAATCGCGGTCATA
Source organism: Phragmites australis (assembly GCF_958298935.1). NCBI lineage: Eukaryota > Viridiplantae > Streptophyta > Magnoliopsida > Poales > Poaceae > Phragmites > Phragmites australis. The sequence goes on from NC_084934.1 coordinate 8,346,770, forward strand.
TTTGCGTGCAAGGGGTGAGTTGTCCGACAGCGGGGAAATCACATTCAGAAATAGCAAAACCCAATCGATCATAGAAAAAGTAAAAGAAAAGGTAGTCGAAGCTAGTCAATGTTATTTCATCGGGGTTAGGAAACATGATGATCTCTCAACAGCGCTGGGAAACCCAGAGCACCCAGGTCGAGTGCGAGGTGTATCAAGTTCCCAGGGCTGGAAATATGGCTTTCCCAAAGACCTCAGGATGTACAAGAAGAGAATGAGGTATGTAGTGGAGGTGGATGCATTGACACAGGCATTGACACAGGACATCACCCGAAAAGTTTATGCAAACATCATAGAGCATCTTGCATAACATGGAATACATATTTCCATGCCAGCGGAAGCTAGCCCTAGAGCTATAGGGAAGATTAGATGCGCCTCTAAGGAGGTTGGGCAACAAGTAGCTGTTGCTATCACTGAGCTGGATACGATTGACCTACTAGAAGGGCCCATGCCCTGCAACCTTGTAATCAGGCTGGCGGGTATCACATCAAGGTTCAAGGGGCCAGGTGCTTCCAGGCCGTATCTTACATACGGTCTCGATACATGCAGGCTATGTTGTGGTTACGGTGGATATGGTACATAGCAATGCCATCGATCACATGTTGGAGCTCCACCCCCCCCCCCCCCACTGATGAAGTCACAACTCTGGGTAAACCTCTTTGTCAAAGGATCCAATGGAAGAGGGGTGACATCATGGTCTCTAGTGCATCCCAGTCTGGACGAGCTCCAAGTGCACTGTTGTGCCCCCCACTTCCAGAGAAGGCAGCTTCACTGTCTTCTCCTCCGCATCCAGTAGCCTTGCTTCCAGATCCAATTTCGTCTCCCCTAGAGAGTCCAAAGAAGAAGGAAAAGGAGGCCGAGAAGAAAGGCTCTAAGAAGGACCTAGCGAAGATATCGAAGGCCATTGTACCGGCAAAGAAGTCCAGTGATATTGGAGCAGCGTAGACTAGTGCCAACACAAAATTCCAATATGGGAAGCCCATGATGACAGTAGATGGCCTAACAAGGTGGAAAAAGCATGCGTCGACCTGCATAATTACTACATGCATGCTTCTAGAGACATCAATGCCACATCCATAGTCGTACAATACAAACGGACACCTCTTAAGTAATGATGACATCTACTTCATTGTGGGTTTCAATGACTTATACGACCTCTTCAACCTTGATGGTCTGGATGTTTCGTTATTACGAATCTTCACATTGTAAATCCATTGAAACTCAATATTCATGAATTAATACAACTAAGTCTTGAATCTAACTATGTTCTTATTTGTAAACACTTGATGAAAGAAAGAAAGAAGAACAAGGATTCCATAATCGCATGTCTTGACCCTGAGGCCATTACAATATCGGTCATCCAATTTCACCCCAACTACGTTGTGGACCATGTGGCCAAGGAAATGCAAAAATATTCCAAAATGCAGTACCTGATGGGCGCCCACAACATCGGTGACCATTGGATCTTACTGGTCATTTCCTCAAGTGGGACTTGGTGTTCTACCTCAACTCATCAAGACCAGTAGGACCAAAAGGCAAACTTAGATAGCATGATAGCAGCGCTGTAAAAGAAATCCTTGATGCATAAGTTCTACCTGACTTAGTTTACATATTTAACTTTTCTAACATTCAAATACTCCATAATCGATCCATCTTTATGCAGGGCTTTTGACAAGTACCTTCGAGCTCAACCTGACTACAACGAGAAAGATGGTCGTAGACTGACACACAAGACTGGCTTCGCGGTAAGTGCTACCAAACAGATTACCAAATGCTCTCTGTTGCTATTTTTTTCCTTTTGTTCAAACACTAAATTTTCTTTCCAGCAGTGCCATCAACAACCACCAGGCAACGCCTGTGGATTCTATGTTGCGTGGAACATGCTCGTCACACTTCACATGAAGGATATCAAATCCTCCAATGTAAGGTTAATACGAGATTATTCGTAACTAATTTCAGTAATTAATTTAATTCCATGATAACATGAGTTCTTAGTGTCTAAAGTCATCAGCACACATGGTGAGTTCCACTATAGAACTCCTAGGTTGTGAGGTCTTATGTAATATGAGTTGATCAGAACTTTGTAACATTTGTGATTCTGTAATGAATTGATTAGAACTTTATAACCTTTTTGATTCTATGATCAATACTATTCGAGCTAGTGTTTGTCAATCTGGATTTGGATGCGTTGATGTTGATTGCAAGGAGAAAACGGCTGCCAAATCCTGGCTACGCTTCAGGATGCAACTAGGAAGCAGGTCAATCCAACATGATAATCTACACAAAAGTGACAGGTAACTAGGTTACCCTTCACTTATATTTAATATAAGTGATGGGTAACTAGGTTACTAGTCACTTATATATTCCTCCCCAACACATGGGTGATAGATATAAGTGATGGGTAACTAGGTTACTCGTCACTTATGTCTCTCACCCCAACACATGAGAGACGCGTATAGGTGATAGGTCACGGTTATGACCCATCACCGATAAAATCATTGGTGACGGGTCCTTACCCATCACCAATGACTAGTCATCAGTGACACGTTCGGGGTGACGGCATGTCCGTTATGACCCATCACCCTTGGCGTTTTTTCACATAGTGATATAGCTATCCATGAGTAAACACAAGCTTCTTTAAATACACGCCTACTGTTGACAATGTTTAGCCTTGACTTCTATTTATTGTCATTGAATAACACAGCTTTATAGAGAATTGCCTACGGTTCAAAATAAAGGGTCATCGAGAAGCTCTTGTAGTTAAAGTGATACGCGGAATATAAATTTTATCACCAATATTTGTTCTAGTTATTATAATAGCTTCAATTACATTGTCTCCTAAGTTGGATATAATCAATCTTGTACCATTGCATAGACCGATACTTTGATTTAGATTTCTAAGTAGCATGATCGGTACTCCTACTTTCAATCGAAGTTTATGTTGATGAAAATTGTTTGTGTATAATGTGTTTAAGTATTCAAATGGATATAAAATATCCACATCATTGCATGTATCAAAGCATTTGGATATGGAGTCTGCACTTAAATATTCTATCTCTTCGCCTGGTACAAGTGTTAGAATGAAAGAGTTTATCTCGTCAACTATTTCATTAATATTGCTCTCTCTTTTAAGTAATTTGTGTCTAGGCACTTGTGAGTAAACTCTGGGTATATCGCATGTACTAAAGCTTCTATTTTAGGCCCTGATGATATAGTAATAGTCCCTTTGGTATATCTATTAATGTGGAATCTTTAGTGTTTCTAGAGCTTGATGATGTGATAGTTCCATTGCCTAAATTTAGGATCCATTCATTGAACAATTTGGTATCTCTATAGTTATTACTTTGTGGCTCCATCTTCTTCAATCACATATTTTCTGTAAGATAAATTATCTGTACGCATTTCCAAAGGTATGACTTAATTATATAGGCATTTATTATTTGAGATCCTGATCCATTTTCGATAACTGGTAATATTTGTTTTGGATCTCCTCCTAGTACGACTACTTTTCCTCTGAATGGTAAGTTGTTTGCATCCTTATTTATTTGACTCATTATATCTTTTATAGATCTATCTAGGGCATCAAAACATTGTTTATTTGCCATTAGAGCTTCATCTCATATTATCAGAGATGTCTCAATCATTAGCTACGCTAACATTGTCCCACATTTTATATCCCATATGGAGTTTTCATCAAGAACTACTAGTATCTTGAACCTTGAATGCGTTGTGTGACCATTTGGAAGTAACAATGATGCAACTCCTGATGATGCTACGGTCAATACTATTTTTTTTCTGAGCTCTAAGGTATGAAAGTATAGTGTTCCATAAGAAGGTATTTTCAGTACCTCCATGTCCAGATATGAAATAAAAGTTATTTTTGTTGTTTGGTACACTGTCAATAATTTTATGAAAAGCTTCATTTTTCTCTTTATTTAATTTTGTATATAATGTGTTAGCTTCTTGTTCTAAATAATCAGTATCATAGCTCATTTCTTCTTGTATTAAATGATTGTTAGAGTTTTATTTAAATTGAGTTGTTATGAGAGTTAGGTTGAACATACTTATATTTACTCCATTTTTATACATTATTTCCTCTACCTCTTGTAATAATATATCATGTATCTCGTTTTCTTGAATTGTGTATTGAACAAGATGGTATCTTAATGCTATTCTATGTTGGATATCATCAGCCATTTGTTGCCAATATTTTCAAAAGCAATCCTTTCATCATAGGTATTACAAAATGATAACATTATTGCAAATAGATACCTTAGATAAGATGATGTTGCCCAAGTTGTTGCTTCATTAAATGTTATATATCATTTATTATCATTATTTAATAACCCTCGAGCTGCGCATGATTCTTTGAAAGTTTGATGTATGGTTCCTCTATATGTTTTAATGTCATCGTAGCTTGTAGCTCCTTTTACTATCATTAGTAGCATGCATAAATAAAATTGTTCTCCTTCAGTTGGGTTTACATAATACAAACATCCAATTTTATAACCTCGTACTCTTTGTATCCATTTTTTGTTTGATTCGTCCCATCTAAGGATAGCAATTGGCCTCGTCGGGTCGGGTCCCCGAGGGTTTCAAACCCAACGGGGCTGGGTTTGGGTAAAAATGGCCCCGTGGGGCTGTTGGGTCAGGCACCAACCCAAACAGGGTTCGGGTTCGGGTCTAATTTTCCACCCGCAGGGCCACCAAAACCCAAAGATATGCGAGCCACTCTTCCGTCGTCCCCCTCCTTCATCTCTCATTCTCTCCCTCAGACCTCAATCCCTCCATCCCTCACTCCCTGATCCCTCATCACTTGTCTCATTCCCCCAACCATAACCCCACTCGCCGGCCGTCCCTGCCCTCCGACCGCCACCGCTGGCACCGTCACAGGAGCTCGCTCATGCTCCCTCCCTCTATGCTCCCACCCCTCCTGTCTCCACTTCCCCCGCCTCCCCCACCATCTCCGCCCTCCCCTTCTCCCCACCGCCACCAACCCCACCCTCCACCGACGCGAGGTTTACAAGCAGCATGCCAAATCCATCGATGGTGCCCGTTCGACGCGCTGATGGAGGAGCGCGGTGGATCTGCCTGGATCCATCAGTGGCAGGCATAGGGAGGGCCATTGCGAGGGTCTACGGGGCAACGCGGGTTGGCGGGACTGTGCACGGGGCGGCTTCGAACCACTTGATGTGGTGGAAGCGAAGTGCATGGGTGCGGGCCAGTAGAACTGCGCGGTGGCTCAAGGCACGATGAGTGGCTGCAGGTGCGCATGATGGGGTGCAGTGTAGTGTGGGCAGGAGGAAAATTCCGCGGCATCGTGTTGACAGCTTCAAGCGACAACAGGCACAGAGGAGGGAGGAAGCTGGAGCACAAGGCATCGACAACGAGCGGCACACTGGAGGGCAGCGGCAGCCATGACGACATGCACAAGTAAGATTCTCTATGTGCTTATGTGATAATGAAAATGAGTGGTGCTCCATGTTTGATGAAAATTCTGTGTTGATTGTGATCCCGGGAAAAACTCGGTTCTATTGCGATTGATTCACCGGCATATGCACCGAGGAACTAGGAAACCCTAGAACATTCTGGTCGGATTTTAGGTTGCCCCATCTGGTTTCGGGTCCCTACCAGGGCTGGGGTCGGGGTGGTTTGGCGCCTGGTATTGAGTTCAGGGTTGTGTTGGGTTTGACAAATTGGTTTCAGGTCGAGTCTGTTCCAGTAAAACCCGACAGGGGCAGGCCCGTTGCCATCCCTAATCCCATCTCCATTTTAAAGGTAAATCACAATATGTTAGTTCCCTCAAACATGGCCAAATGGGTCGTTCGTGCCGGCCCGCCACGGGCCCGACTCGGCACGGCCTGGCTACGGCACGGCCCAAACGGCCCGGCTACAGTAACGGGACGTGCCGTGCCGGCCCGCGTGCCTTCCCCTCGGCCCACGGCACGGCCCGTCGGTGACCGTGTCGTGCCGGGCCGGCCCGGGCACGATTTTGGCCCGACGGCCCGGTCGGCCCGACGGCCCGGTCGGCCCGACGGGCCGAAATAGATAAAAAAATATAAAAAATGAAAAAATACATAAAAAAATATATAGAAAATAGATAAAAATATAAAAAATAGATTAAAAATATTTAAAAATAGATTAAAAATATTTAAAAATAGCTAAAAAATTAAAAATATAAATAAAAAATAGAAAATAGTGCCGGGCCGGACCGTGCCGGGCCGGACCGTGCTGGGCCGTGCCGGCCCGGGCTGGGCCGTGCCCGTGCCGGCCCGACTTGACCGGGCCGTGCCGTGCCGGCCCGTAGTGCCGCGCGCTCGGCCCAGGCACGGCCCGTGGCGTCGTGCCGTGCCGGCCCGGCCCGTCGGTAATCGGGCCGTGCCGTGCATGGGTCGTGCCTATAGTGCCGTGCCTCGGGCCGGCCCAGTAGGCACGGCCCATTTGGACGTCTTTAAGTTCCCTAACGTTATCATTGTATTTATTAGTTGTGAACCATTCTGTTAGCATAGTTCCCTATGTATTTGTTTCTTTCATATGTCTTTGTAAATTTGTATTATTTTTTAATATAATTGTATTCATAAAAGGTAGATGTACCAGTAATCTTTCTACAGTAGGTGTATGGTGATGTATCTCGTAGCCAAGAAGTCTCCATAGAGCATCTTGTTCACAAATATATCTACAGTCTAGATATTCCTTGATCTCATCTATTTTATTTGTTGCTTCATAAATGGGTGCATCTTGGCTATTTTTCACACGTTCAAAAATAATTTTTGATGTATCGGGACCTTTATTGACATATTTGCATAGTTTTTTTAGCAGTTTACTCTTGCTGCAAAACTCAATCTTAATATGTGCTTGGTATTTTTTTTCAGTAGCACCATATTATATGGGACTACCCATCTGTTATCTAGTTTATGGTTGTCTCTACGTATATAATTACATGTATCACGCCTACAATACAATGTGAATCTGTTATTAGTAAATGTAGTCTCATCTTGGAACTCTTTTGGATAGAATTTTGAGCATTTTCCCTTCTTCATGCAAGAGCAATTTAGATTTTTATCACCACATGGTCCATGTATCATATGTTCGGATATAAGTACATCTCCGAGTGGATTTGTAGGAGGGGTTCGTATTTCAGCTGAAATTTATTTATCTATAGTATCTATTGTTATCTCATTTCCATTTTTATCTAACCAGACTAAAATATGAATATGCGGTAATCCTCTTTTTTGAAATTTAATAGACTATAGGATCGCGTGTATTTTACCAAATATAGCTCTCGATAGTATATCATGTATTAGTTCTTCAAGTTTCATATGGAAAACTTGTACAATAATATCAAGTTGATAACCTCTTTCTCCATACGAGAACAACAAAGGATATTGTAATGCCATATATGCAAGGTGAAATATGGAAATTAATTATAGTCCTTTATTGTGCGTACTAACAATAATATCTCTCTTGTAGTTTTCTGATGATAAATCACCAACGATTAACATAGCTAGTTTTCTTTATTTAACATTTCATATTGTATTGGATCACCTTTATTTGCTCCAACTATTTTAGTACTAATATCAATACCTTTGTATTCTTTGAGTAGATCATGTTCATAGCGAAAGATCTTTACTAAAGGGTTCGATTGATCAAGCATATCCTTTAGCCCTACAACTATATTAGGATCAATATCTATTTCTTTTGGTTCTTTTTTGCTTAAAGCACGTATTCTATTTTTTATTTCATTTTGAGTATCAAATATATATAATTCAGCAGATCTAAGGATCGTGTTTGGTTTTGGTAGAAGTGAGCCTATCCTATGATGTATCTGGCCATTAGACATAAGGGTCTTCTCCTTTATTTATTGATTTGTCAAGGTTTCCACCCATAGATGTGAAGGCAAATAAACTATTATATTGTCGTATTTTTCTAAGGAAATGTTTACACCGACTATCTCCAGCATAGTTAAGTAATTTAGATAAAAACTATGGGGTTCTTGAAATGGTGGTATACGTAGTTTTACATTCTTACAACAATTAGTATAAGTTATGTTTTATTCGTGACCAGTAGTTTGTCTCTTCACACGTTCTTCAAACCAAAATATTGCTTCGCAATATTTGCATGTGTAGTCTGGTGTTCCAAAGTATGATCTTTCGATGTATGTTTCTTTCAGGTATTCTATTTGTTCTGGTGTGAAGTATACCATTCCATGTGGTATCGACAAATAAGCATGATGTACATACATCATTTTATAATCTTTTTGTTAGTTATTTTATGCCTTTTGCCCTGTTTTGCAAATGAATCATGTTGTCACTAATAATGTTATTCTTATCAGTATCTAATATCTGTATAGCATTCCATCTTTTTCTCGCAGAATACTTTTGTGTACTCAATTTATCCATAAACTATAATTTAAATATCTATGGTAGCGAAAGAATCAATAAAGGGAAAATAGTTAGTACTTACATAAATAGTTAATTCGAAAAACAACAAAGGTGCTGTTACAAAAATTATTACAACCAATGTGAAAAATTAGAAAATTCGGATAAAAAATACTGATATCTTTCCATATCAGTATGATTGTTGTTACAAATAAATTTCCTATTAAAATTAAGTGCTTCTAGCCATACATTGATAATAGATTTACTTATCCTCTGATATAATAATGCTTTGTAGTAATTGTAGTCGAGTACATTGAATCCACATATTATTTGCAGAAGTTGTAGAACTTCTAAAGCTATCTGCTCTTTTTGCAGATTAATATCATCATTTGCATTAGCCCAAAAGAAGAGTGTTTTATCAGATGGGAAATAATGTGATTTCGGTATGTCCATCTCGAGTCCCGCTAGCACAGTCCCATCTTCTGTAAACTCAGTTAAGAATGAAGCATATTTCACTCCAATTGTTGGCAACGTTTGATACAGTAGATCAATGAATGAAATACCTATCATTGACATTCTATTAAACTCAATGCACACAGCCAGAATTTGTCGCTTCATTAATATTGTTGTAGATCAGGGGAAAAAGAATAACATGTGTAACTGGGACATTCTAGGTTATTACCTGTCGTTTCTCTTTGATATTTCCCTTCACTGATCTTGTTCTTGATGTAGCCGATACAGAGATATCCCTGAATTTAGATAAATAGATGAAAATATCAGTTATCTCTTGTTTATTTATAACTTGTGTGTTTGAATGTTTTAATAGCTGTAGTTTCATGATTGTTCTGCATTACAAGTTGGAACCTTTATACCCAGCGCTACCCCGAGTCTTCTCCGGTCATCGACCATCGTGGAACCTGTTGTCATCGCTGTTGTTCAACCAGAACCGAGGTAGATGGTCTCTCTGCCGTCCGATCTCAGTTGTACAGCGTAGATTAGATGCTAGATACCCCTTCGCATTAGGCAATCTAGTCCGTCCGATCTGAGATCAATGGCTCCAATTTAATGAAGTGCCCCATCAATTCTATTGCCTAGTCAGCAGCTCACATCAGCATTACACAATAATCTGGATTTCCTTTCAAAAAATAATTTACGATAATCCAAAAATTCCAAAAATAGGTTTTCTTTATTAAAAAAATCCAAAAAATAGAAAATGGTTTATATAAATGTTCTTGCTCTATTCTTATTTATTTAAATGTTATTTAATATTTTTCTAGTGTAAAAATCATTACAAAAATGTTAGAATACATGTTTTAATATGGAAAATGGTTTAGAAAATCTAGATTAATTCTGATAATGTTTAAAAATATTTTCTTTGATAAAATAAATGCTTTTAATCTGTTTTGAAGCATATAAAATTAGTTTTACTTCTAGAAAAATGTAAATAAATTCTATAAAATTGTTTTAATCAGTTTTATGCTATAAATAACTTTAGAAAATTTTGAATAAATGTTTTATGCCTTTTAAAATTAGGTTTAGTTGCCAAAAAAATAGTTTTTTTGTCATTTTTAGCCATTTAATAACTCATTTAGCTGTAGTTTTCGCGTCGTTACTCTGATTTGGGCGGTTCTTGTGTTCAAATCTTCCTAAATCGTGCTCTAGGTTGTTTTAGTGTTTGTTTTATGTGTTTGATTTGTTTAGTGTTTTTTCTTAGTGTTGCTTGTTTGCTCACTTGTAGAGGAGTTTGTCCCGGAGGCGTCTGAGAACATCCAGGATCAAGACTTCGGGGATTTCGAGCAACTCAACGGAAAAGGCAAGTATACTTGAATATTTTGCGCCTACTTTATAAAGTTTTGTTTTCCAAATTGCATGCTCGTCAAACAAAACATGATATCCCATTATTAGGGTTTACTAGTTTTTCATAACCTTCCTTGTAGTCGTAGTCTGGTTGTCATGTTCTGGGTAGAAAATGCTTAGTTGTGCTTACTCATGGGTAGTATAGGAAAAATAGGTTTTGGTTAATAATGTTAAACTTTAGTAAAATGCTTAGACTTGGAAAGCAGGGTCTGGGCAAGCTAACATGTTGGTTGGTCTATGGATGTGTTCTAGGCAAGAATGTTGGCTTTATCGGATATCGGTTATCTTCCTATGTTGGATGCTAGCGGTTTTTCTGGACCATATTAAGGACCGGTTCGTAGAGCGATCACCCATGAAAATAGTACAATCACAAGTCTGGTATGGGACGGGCCTAGCCGAGTAATTCGCTATCATCTCAGCATTGTGAAGGTCATTTAGTGGTACGGGAATGAAAGGGTGTACTTCCTAGAACTGTAAGGCGCAAGAGGGGGCTTCTAGGGTGAAGGATGTACTCCACTTACGTACGGCGGTAAAATATCAATGGATCGACACGTGCTGAGAGAGACATTAGAAAGGCTTTGCCGTGAAATCCTAGCCGCACAACTCGGAAGTGTGGAAGTGTTTGGTCGACACAGGCAAGGAGGACATGTCTTGTGGGTAAAGTGGATGACCTCCGCAAAGTGAAAACTAATATATCGGCAGTGCTCATGATCATGAGCAGCATGGACTCCTCACATGACTAGTCAGGTGGTTTCAGATGGTTTTTGGTTGGTTCGGGTGGATCATAGTGGTGAGAAGTGTGATTCGACTTTGGTTTTGGGTAGACGTGGATGGAACCTCAATTGAGAAGTAAGGTGGTTGGAACCTTGGCTCGAGTTTTAAAAGATCCTTCACATAATAAATATGTTGCTTTTATAATTGTTTTACTATAAAAATAGCATTCATGCAAATAAACCCCTAAGTTAAGCCATTCTTGATATTAGCCCACATGTCATACTTTCCCACGCTTGCTAAGTATTCTATGTACTCATACTTGCTATACCCAAACAATGTTGCTCAGTCGAAGAAGATTTTAAGGACTTCATGGAAGATGGCGCGTTCTAGGGTGTGTTCTCCATCGATTGCCTGTAGACTCACCAGTTGAAGATGAAGGCTACGCTTAGTTCCGCAAGGTACGTTTAAGTTAATAATATTGTTCTGTTATTTCACTTATGACGTCACTATATGTATGTAACTTGATCCTGGCATACATATAGTTTACATTCAGTTTGATCGTAAAACTGGGTACGACAGAAGTGATATCAGAGCCATATCGACCTAGAACGCAACCCTAGATAATCTGGTCGTCCCCTAACATGAGAAGTGTTGAAAGCTTATGAAGTTTTTGCCTCAAAGACCCATCCTTTCGTTGACCGTTTCCAGCCTTAACCTGTAGATGACGATCTGCATCACTTAACTGCCTAAGAGCCGGGACCATGCCACTATTGCTTTGGGAAGTACTGAAGTCAAAGAGACATAAGAAGAAGCCACGCTACCAAGGATTCCAGATGAAGTTTCATGATTGAGAGGAATGGCATGCAGAAGTATTCATCTATAAAAAGTGCACCAAGAAATGTGAGTTCAAAGTCACCCGTATGTACAAGTCTGTCGAAAGAAGAGCAAGAGCCACGCTACCAAGGATTTCGGATGAAGTTGCACGATTGAGAGGAATGGCGTGTAGAAGTATTCATCTATAAAAAGCGTGCCAAGAATGGTGAGTTCAAAGTCACCCGTATGTACAAGTCTGTCGAAAGAAGTGCAAGAACCGCGCTACCAAGGATTCCGGATGAAGTTGCACGATTGAGAGGAATGGCATGTAGAAGTATTCATCTATAAAAAGTGCGCCAAGAACGGAGAGTTCAAAGTCGCTCGTATGTACAAGTCTATCGAAAGAAGAGCAAGCTTTGTAGTTACGATTCAGGATGCTTTGTGCCAAGCCCTGTACCAAATGTGCAACACCTACGCCAAGAAACTTGAAGACACGTGCTTCCGCTACATTCTTTCCAGGAGTGCCAATGTCTCAGAGAATGAGAAATTAGATCTACCCTTAGATGCCCTAAAGTAAACCTCAATTTAAGGGGGTAGACTCTCCAGCAAATCTGGTGGTGCTAGAGTCTGAAGGAATAGATACCATTCTTGGAATAAACAGGCAAGCCAAGAGCAATGGAGTGATCAAGTGTGGCTGAAGAACAGTCATACTCACCAATGGATGAGTCAAGATCAAGTTCGTAGCTAATACCCAACAGCAGGGGTGAAGTATCCTATCAATCAAACTACCACCCAAGCCATTGATGTGCGCAATGCCCTTCACACCTCAGTTAAAGAAGTTCCCATAAGTGCCGGAGAAGCAACTACCACGAGAAGATGATGAGTCACGAGAAGACCTCACCGATGAAGAATACACAGCCAAGATTCTAGGGCGTGTAGTCAGAAGCAATGCCATATGTTGTACCAGTGCAATGGAGCAACTACCCGGAAGCAGAAATCGCGAAGAAGCATGATGAAGATCCGAAGACGGAATCTTCTTCGATGTTCACCGACCAGCTCGAATCTCAAGGACAAGATTCATTTAAGGGGGATAGTTTGTGACATCTTAATTTTCCCCCTCCCTCTCTCTGTCAGTCTAACTGGACCCACATGTTAGAGTCGCCCCTAACCTCCCGAATCCCCTTCCTTTTCTGTAGCGTCGGTCACCCATTCATGAATCCCGCCGAGATCGCACGCCATTAAGGCCATTGAATCATCAATTGATGCCAGAAAGGAAACTGGCGACCAAGGAGTCACGACAGACTTCATTTCTGCAGAGATCTTGGGAGAGAAACAAGGAAACCGAAGCCCATTTTCCGCCACCACGTTAAGACTCGAGCCAACCGATTCGATTCTACCCCTCCCTCTATAAATCTTTGATTCCTCCCTCGTCCGGGCTTCCTTTCTCTCCACCGCACCCAAGCCCCCAAAAATCGATGAGTTTCCTTTGCCAATGAGCCCAAGCGTCGCCATTGTAGCACCTCCGCTCCCCGCCGCCGTTGATATGCCACTCCAGCCCTCCTCGATGTCGTTCGGGTATGCGCTAGTGCGCTCCGTCCACATCTCATCATCCGTGACTAACTGTTGTCGAGTTCTGCTACCGTAGCCAAGCTCCTGAGGCCGTCAAACCTCCTCTATTGGAGCCCGCCGTCGCCGAGCCTCTTCGGTCTTCCCTGACGCCCGCAACATCGTCAAACGAGCTCGCCATCGTTAACCGGTCACACTCTGCTGTCACCTCCTGAGCACCCTAGCACCGCCCCGAGTCTTCTCCGACCGTTGACCACCGTGGAAGCCATTGCCGTCACCGTTGTTCGACCGGAACCGAGGTAGACGGTCTCTCTGCCGTCCAATCTCGGTTGTACGATGTAGATTAGATGCTAGATACCCCTTCACATTAGGTGATCTCGTCCGTTCGATCCGAGTTCAATGGCTCCGATTTAATGAAGTGCCCAATCAGCTCTGTTGCCTAGTCAGCCCTGATGTCAACGTTGCGCAATAATCCAAATTTCCTTTAGAAAAATAATTCACGATAATCCAAAAATTCTGAAAATAGGTTTTCTTTATTAGAAAATGGTTTATATAAATGTTTACAAATGTTTGCTCTGTTCTTATTTATGTAAATGTTATTTAATGTTTTTCTAGTGTAAAAATCATTGCAAAAATGTTAGAATAAATTTTTTAATTTGGAAAATGGTTTAGAAAATCTAGGTTAATTCTGATAATGTTTTGAAATGTTTTCTTTGATAAAATAAATTCTTTTAATCTGTTTTGAAGCATATAAAATTAGTTTTATTTCTAGAAAAATGTAAATAAATTCTATAAAATTGTTTTAATCAGTTTTGTGCTGTAAATAACTTTAGAAAATTTTGAATAAATGTTTTAGGCCTTTTAAAAATTAGGTTTAGTTGCAAAAAAATAGTTTTTTTTGTCATTTTAGCCATTTAATAACTCGTTTAGCCGTAGTTTTTGTGTCGTTGCTCAGATTTGTGTGACTGTTGCGCTCAAATCTTCCTAAATTGTGCTCTAGCTTGTTCTAGTATTTGCTTTATTTAGTGTTTGTTCTTAGTGTTGCTTGTTTGCTTGCTTGTAGAGGAGTTTGTCCCGGAGGCGTTCGAGAACATCTAGGATCAAGACTTCGGGGATTTCAAGCAACTCAGCGGAAAAGGCAATTGCCCTTAAACATTTTATGCCTATTTTTATAAAGTTTTGTTTTACAAATTGCATGCTTGTCAAACATAATATCCCATTGTTAGAATTTACTAGTTTTCCATAACCTTCCTTGTAGCCATAGTCTGGTTGTCATGTTCTGGGTAGAAAATGCTTAGTTATGCTTACTCATGGGTAGTATAGGAAAAATGAGTTTTTGCTAATAATGTTGAACTTTTGTAAAATGCTTAGACTTGAAAGGTAGGGTCTGGGCAAGTTGGTATGTTGGTTGGCATGTGGATGTGTTCAAGGCAAGAATGTTGGCTTTATCGGATATCAGATATCTTCCTATGTTGGATGCTAGCGATCTTGCCTGACCATATTAAGGATAGGTTCGTGGAGCGACCACTCATAAAAATAGTACAACCACAAGTCTATTATGGGATGGACCTAGACGAGTAATTAGCTATCCTCTAAGCATTATGAAAGTCATTTGGTGGTACGAGAATGAAAGGGTGTACTTCCTGGAACCGTAAGGCGCAAGAGGAGGCTTCTGTGGTGAAGGATGTACTCCACTTACGTATAGCGGTGAAACCTCAGCAGATTGACACGTACTGAGAGAGGCATTAAAAAGCCTTTGCAGTGAAATTCTAGCCGCACACCTCAAAAGTATGTAAGTGTTTGATCGACATGGGCAAGAAGGAGGACATGTCTTGTAGGTAAGTGTACAATCTCTGCAGAGTGAAAACCGAAATACCAGTCGTGCTCACGGTCATAAGTGGCATGTACTCCTCACATGATTAGTCGGGTGGTTTCTGATGGTTTTTGGTTGTTTCGGCTGGATCACAGTGGTGGAAAGTGTGATTCGACTTTGGTTTTGGGTAGAGGTGGATAGAACCTTAGATGAGAAGTAAGGTGGTTGAAATATTGGCTCAAGTTTTAAAAGATCTTTCACATAGTAAATATGTTGTTTTTATAACAGTTTTACTAAAAAATGGCATTTATGCAAATAAACTCCTAAGTTAAGCTATTTTTTATATTAGCCCACATGTCATATTTTCTCACACTTGCTGAGTATTTCATTTACTCACACTTGCTATACCCAAACAATGTTGCTCAGTCGAGGAAGATTTTGAGGACTTCACAAAAGATGGCGTGTTCTAGGGTGTTTTCTCCGTCGATTGCCTGTGGAGTCACCAGTTGAAGATGAAGGCTACGCTTAGTTCCGCTGCAGTGTCTTTGCTTTTTGACCCTCACCAGTCCTTTTTGTAAGATTGAAGATACATTTAAGTTAATGATATTGTTCTATTATTTCACTTATAACGTCACTATATTTATGTAATTTGATCCTGACATACATATAGTTTATATTCGGTTCGATCATAAAACCGGGTGTGACATGTAGTCTCAAACAAATGCAGAGCATGTTTGTAGTAGGGTTGTGGCTGATGCTCTAGCATTAAACAATGATACTTGCAATGTCGTTTTATGTATGAAAATAGAGAGATATTATATCATTACTATAAGAAAAAATTTCACCACTAATATCAATGGCAGGTTGTTATGACTACTAGGTAGTGGAAGAGTACTTGAACTAAAGAATGAAAGAAAGGGAAGAAGAAAGAAGTTAGTCAGTGGATACTTGCAATGCCGTTTTATATGTGAAAATGGAGAGATATTATATCATTTCCTATAAGAAAAAATTTCACCACTAATATCAAGAATGTATCATCTAGATATGCTCTGTTTAAGAGGACGGTATAAAAAACATAATCAGAAACACTTAACATATAATAATATTTGCAATTAAAAGCGACTCCGTCTCAAGCATTCAATCGACCATGTGAAGTGCAGTTATGATTTTAAGTAGAATATTAGAGCAGACAAAGAGTGTAGGGGGAATTTGCTGACAAAGCCCTATAATTGAAAAGCGGGTAACCACACACATCTCCTCTTCTTTATTTCATTCCTGAAGCAATGTCGAAATATGCTAGGGCTTGGCAATAGACGATTCACATACCTTTATCTGCGCGATGGACCGAATCTCTGGGCTATTACCATCCGGTTTTTATCATTGTGCACAAAAAAAAGCGCGTTTAAAACGAGTGGTCAGTCAACCTCGAGCGTCTTTGTTCAATCCAGAAGCAAGATCGAACTAGCAATGGAAAGCAAGCTTGAGTGAACAAGCAACACTTGACTTACCTTTGTTTCCGCAATGGATAGAATCACCGGTCTCTTGCTATCTGTTTTTTATCCTTGCGCAAAATGGCGTCTAAAACGAGTGGTCAGTCAACCTCGGGCCTCTTTGTTCAATCGAGAAGCTAGATCGAAAGAGCAATGGGGAGCAAGCTTGATTGAGCAACAACACTTGATGATGCGATTTGTAGAAATGTTGTTCGCGGGAGGCAGTATGCGAGCAGTTTCTTGCTTTTTCCCCCAATGCCCTATCCTTTTGCTTGCTACTCTACACTGTGCAGGCGATTCTACCTCTTCCTCGATCTTTCCTAAAGCTTGGGGAGGCAACGTGCCAGCGTGAGAATAGCCCAGTGGCAGACCCAGTTCATGGTGTCGCGCGGTAGCTGTTGTTCTAGAACGCTAGCTCACAGGGTAAGACATGCCAGCGCCCACACCATCGGACGATGCCGGTGCCGTGTTGTCTCCAATCCGACGGATGCCAACAATTTGCTGACGTGGGATCACCACGCTCGAGTTTTCTTACGCGGAATCGGTATAAGAGATTTGCATCCCTAGTGCTTCTCAAATCTCAGCTTCCTCGTGATCTAATCTTTGTTGACTTGTATATTATATCAATCAATGTGTGAGAGACTAGCTTATGCCCTTATTGAGTCATATCATGCAATCCCTACCTTCGATATTCATTTAGACGCCTACCAGTATGTGTTTTCCTTCAAACATTCCTACGTTACAAACGGGATCTCAGCTGTGATATTAGATCTGGCAAAAGTATATCTACGCTCAGACCATAAGCATCACTAGAAAACTTAACGAAGGACATGACTTTCAGCGCACCTCCACAAATTGAAAGAAGCAAGTTCTTCGCCATTATAATAAATCGAATACCATTATGCCCATTAGGGCAAATAAACCTTTCCATAGAATCAAAAGAGCATGGACAAAGAATGAAATTATTGTACTGTTTGGCCTTTTGTATGGAACATCTAAGGTAAAGTGACTAAAAAGGAGCATCAAATAAAGATCATGCATGATGAATTTCTAACTAAAATTATATTGCAAAGATCACGAAATTGTAGAAAGATAGGACAAATAATATAGAGCAATTGACCAACCTTTTACTTGGGAAATAAAGATGGTTCACGCTGTCATGCATCAAGTGCATATGTAACCAGGGCAAAATTTCCAAAACCATACCCTGTATGATCACACTACAGAACTCCCAAAAAATACACATCCATGCATGACTTGATGAACCTATGATCACATTACAGAACAAACAGAACCAGCAAAACGATTCCTTTTTATTACCCAGGTAAATGGTAATGTGTAGTTTGATGTAGCAAGCGGTCCATCAACAAGCTTCCAAGTGGTAGGCACATGCAGTTTATAGATTCATATAAACACATGGATGCGGTTTGCAGATAAAATTTTCTTAAAGAAAGTGAAATTGGTTTGTGAATTATGAAGTGCATTGACACAACGCATCCCGTTTGAATGTGTGACAAACTTTGATACTTCCCAGGTGACATATTGCACCACTTCCAATTTACTCAGGAAGAGTGGATGCAGTAAGTAGTAAAATAATAATAATTAGCAAGTTCTGATGGTTCGACCAAATACAGATTTGAGAAACAAGAGGATTCAAAAAGCAGAAGCAATTTACAAATTTGAAATGCTATAGTAGCAGAATGTCCACAAGTGAACAGAAAAAAAAGAGAACACGGTACATGCTGAAGTGATAAAATCAAATGAATCAGAATGTTACTATGAAAGACTGGACCAAGGATTATATGCAGAAACAAGGCGTTACATAAACCTAGGGGGTAAAGAGAAAAAGATAGACTAGTTACATTTGAGAAATGACTACAATATCTAGCTCCATGGATCGTCCCATCCTTTGGGCCCCTCCCTCTTAACAAAATCTACAATGGCCCGAACTGCCTCTTGCACCCTATTGGACAGAGCATGGTTCCCCCATTCTATTTCTACTTTCTCTGCACCTCCTAGTGCTCGACATAGTCTGCAGTGGAACATATAAAATGAGTACGATATCGTATTGGATCCATATTTGCCACATTTAGGTTTCTTTTTCACCTGTCTACTAGTGCCTTCTTATCAACATATTCTGGGACATATTCATCCCCCATTGAAAAAATAACCTGCAGAGGTCATAAAAACTATAAATTTCAAGAGCCAAAACATAACACTCAGAATTGAGTTTGTAGTGCAGCCTAAAACTATATTGAGGAAAAGAAGGTTTCTTTTACTTTTGCAGCACACTACTAAGCCCATATCTTATGGTGAGCCAGAGAACAAGTTTTGAGATGCTTTTTTTTCCATTTAGAATGTGCAGTTCCAAAAAATTCAAGAAAGGTTTTATTTAATGCTGAAATGTCAATAGCAGCGCCAACGCTGAATTTTCCATGATTTTCTTACAGCTCAGGGTTGTATTGATCCTAATGCAGCTTTAGGGGCTCTTTCAAACGCAGGAACAGTAAAACACAGGAATACAAAAGCATGGGATTTTGGCAGGAATGCAAATGCAAAATAGAGGATTGCAAAACATAGGAAAACTGCAGGGATGACCGTTTGGATAGAGGGAGGAAAGTTTCCAAGAGGTTGGATCTCATGTTAGATTTCCTCCAAAATTCCTATGGATTGAGGCATTCCATAGGAATTTCGTAGGATTCCAAGGTGCTCAATCCTTTGTTCCAAAAGGCCATATAGGAAAAATTCCCATAGGATTTCAATCCTACAAAATTCCTCCAAATATCCTTTGTTCCAAAGGGGCCCTTAATGTATCCCATTTATCTCCTTGAATTCTCTTTCATTATCTTGCTTAGTGCAATCGGAAAGCGAAGCTGTACAATCAAAACAATCCACTAAGAAAAATAACCATTTCAATGATGCAGATGAAATATTATCATTTTTCATGCATCAAAAAACTAGGAAAGCTAATGCCCAGACTTAGGTTGAAGACCACAAAAATACATGTTATGGTGGGCCGCGCATATCATCGTGGCCAGGCCAGGCCGACGGAAGAGGTTAGGCAGCTTGGAGATAAGCAATGAGACTTCAAGTTGCTAGCATATATTTCATAATTCATGAGTTAGATTGCTATCTTATCTATTATATGCATCTAGTAGACCAGCTATAAATAGGCCACCCTTGTTATCATTAGGCATTAAGAAGTCTCTTGACCCTTAACTCTCCTCTCACCCTCTCTTCGCCCAAGGCATGCTGGCAGCCAGGTTGCCACCAAGGCAGTCACGCGTCAGGGTCCAAAACACCGTCCTCCCATTGCCCACAAGGCCACAACTACCATCTCCGCAGTTTGCAAGGCTATAACAGCATAGGGAATTCTTTAAGTGTTTTTCTAGACTTTTTGGTATTTTATTATTTTTCTGAATTTTCTGTATTTTTGAAATGTTTCTCGTGTTTTTCTTGACGGTCAAACCGTGTTGACCTGACAGCAGTAGGAAAAAAAGAACAAACATAGATGGAACGGTTACACTATGACAACAACCACCTATGTGTGGATATTGTGTAATTAGCATCACAGGTAATAGAGCCTCATAAAGGACCATATAAGGATTACAACAAATGTTCCCTGTCACCATCAGAGCAGAACGCAAATGAAAATTCTGAACAGGATTTTAATTATCTACAATCACTCCTGGACTACGAGATCACTCAAGAGTGGGGCATTCTTAGGTAATAAGGCTAACAAGTAGTGCGGAACAATACCTGGCACTGTGCGGTTGACATATGACCAAGTCTCTGCCTCAACTGATCTTCGCTAAGATCTGAACTGAACATATCATCATCACCCATGTATGAACAAAGGGAGTGGTACCTACACATTTGTTTCTATGCATTAGAATACAACAGAAAAAAACATACTTTTAATTCCTTCTTGATAACCTTGAAATCATAACTGCCTACAAGGGAATACTAGGAGATATGCTAGCAAATAAGTCCAATAAAATAAAAGAGCAATTGCCACCTAGTTTCAAAAAAAAAAAAACACAGGTCATAATAATTGTATGATAGGACTAAGTGAAACTATTGGTTAGACCTGGGGTATTCTGAAACTTAGGTCAGAGTACCAGACTAGGTGCAAGTAACTCTAAAATAAATGATGCAACCAAAAGAAATCATAGGATTATATTTGAAAAATAAATATCAGAAATCTTCTAAGAAACTACAGAGATAATACAGAAAAGTTAACATTGCATCATTGCATCATTCAAAGAAGTCATACAAACCAGAAGTTGTAGTTGATGACAGGAAACATTCGGTGGGAAACAAAAATTGGCTAGAACCACCAAAACCAAAATGTTTGATATTCTGTCTTGTTTAGCACTTAAGAGGTAGCTTTTTTCTTCTTTTTGTTTCTTTTTGGTGGTTCGATGTACTTAGCTAGCAAGGAGGTTGCACCACACATATAAATCTTTCTCCAGTAAACTGAAGTACAGATGATCATAATAACTATATGAACTCATTACAAACCTTCACGATTAATTCCAAGGGAAGAAGAAACTACTTGTACACATTAGTACAACATTTTTATGTTCTGTAACTCAGACCTAAAAATTGATACCTGTATGCAGTAATGGGAGCATCTGGATTTGCTTCCCTAGGCATCAAATCTATTCCACGGCCCTCACTAATCATTTTGGCTGCCAAGTCTATCATTTCTGCTGTTTCTGGAAGAGTTGCTCTATACTCCCTGTCACTTACTGGGGCCTGCAGGGTAGATTAGCATAGAAGTTACACCAAGATACCATTTGGATACTAAATTGCAAACACAGACAATTCTTATCAACAGGATACAAAATTGATCAGTAAAGCTGTTATACTTATTTAGAGGGTGAAAAATTCCTAGCATACATCATAATTAAATATTTTTCTCTACTCAAGCATTCAGAGAACAAGGTTATGGATAGGGAGAATACCTGCAAAATGACCCCAGAAACTGCTTTGGAACAAGCAAAGTTGGTCTGCATGTAATGCACAATATCCTGGCACACATGGAAGAGTTTGTGTTACCTAATTTTTTAGGGACATTTATTTATATTCCACTGAAAATATGCCTCAGTCCCAGATATGCCATCAATGTGTCTAGGATGTGGGTCCTGGGCCCACATGTCATAGACACAGGTGATGGCATATCCGGGGTTGAGGTATTTACCAGTGGCATACGGGGAATCATCCCTATTTTTTAGACTGTAAATAGTGGCTGGATATTAGTAATAGCATACCTGGCAACCAGTACTGTGACCAAGCAATATTACTCCTTCAGAATTTTCCTTATTTATCAAGTAACTGATGAGCTGATCTAGCTCCAATGCATCCTTGCACAAGACAACATGCGATTTATGATCAATACATAGACCAAGAATATAGAAGAAGTTAACAAAGGACAAGATCAAGAAAAAAACAAATAAAATGGAAAATTCGATAAAACTCTGGAAACAACAAAGTTGGTGATATCATTACTGCAACAAACTTTCCTCACTTATTATTATTACACTTAATTGCACTGCACAAAGCTAAAAGGTAAATCATCAGGTTTAATTAGGAGTGCATTTGGCCACTGACATTAACTGGCTAATGGCCCATAAAGCAGATTACAAAAGGAAACACTCCAATCGTCTCCCGATTCACTCGCAACTATATGAACCTATTTTGAACGTATAAAACAAGATGGTACAACCAACTTTTGTGGATTTCTGGTAAAAACATTAGGTTAAGGACAGCTTCCATAGCATCAAAGGGGAATGATAGGGTAATAAGAGCTATTATTGCATATTGCCATTTCTATCTAATAGAAAGAAAAGGACACCAAAAGCAAATTCACACTAGATCTACAAACGTAAAGGATTCTAAGAAAATCCCATTAAGACTAGGATGAAGATGAAAAATACTTGCATGATTCAGATTATAGTCTGTCTCATAGAGAACTGCTCAAAATTCAATTCTATAATTATGTACATTAAAAATAACTGAAAAAAGTAACTGAGGAACTCAAAAAAAATTGCCAATGGTTTAAACACTCCTTGATTATTTCTGTCTGTAACCTTAAATTTTGCCAGCTTATTTCATTCCACGCAACATCTAAGGGACCTTAAGACTGAACAGTTAAGGTAATTGGATGAAAAACAAGGGAATGCTCATAGCTTTGTACAGATTAAAAATGGACTACATAGAATTATTCAAATTTAAATGATAAAAAAAACCCCTACACTAATGGACTTTCAGAACATTAGTCCAGTCCTTAAGAACGCAAAATTTTCTTTTATCATGATGTTACAACATAGGCACCCCAAGCTTCTGATTAAATGCATGTTATAGTCCACATATGCACTTCTAAATTGGTACAAAAACAGACAAGCTGATTTTGCTTCTGGACAAAGGATCATACTTGTTCCAAGCTGGAAATTCCATATCCAGTGTAAGATGAAGAAAGCAATGGTTGCACCAGGGACCATTTCTCAACCTCCAATGCAAGTGACAATGGTTCCAAATAGCTGTAAGGTTTTCAGAGATCGATTAGCACTGATGAAATTGAATTAAGTCTTAACCTACAATAAAAATATATAAGTCGCGCATTCAAAAATATAATTTACGGTAGTGCAGTGAGGTTTGGTTGGTATCCTTGCCTTCCTCAGGATACCTACAGTTTGCTTCAACCTTCACTTGGCTTTTATGTTGCCTCACATGGAAATATTTTGGGTTTTTATTCCTCAAATATTTTATATCACATTTTAACAAATTTCTACGATTAGCATAATGAGACATGCCCTGTAACACTTGAGCAGGGCATATGTTGCCTGAAGAATAGAGCCAATGCCAAAGTTCACACAGGCACGCCTTTTAAGATTTTAAGAGGACTCGTTAAGATCAGGTCAGTGTCTTCAAGGTGGCCAATCAAGCATCCTGTGGCCTTAAATGACCAGGAAATTACATTTGTTTAACATCCTTGTTACGAGCACTAATTAAGTTCAGGCAGTGATAGACAGCAGGTGCCATTAGTATTAGGCAAATTTATGGGCTCACAAGGGATTGGAACACAGGGCACAGAAATGGGAGATGGATGGCTGAGGACCAGGCCCTTGGCAACGGGCAGCCATAGACCCCATAGTGAAGGTCAGGTGGTGGTTGGGGTGGGGGGTTATTCCTTGCTTGCGCTTTACTGATGATAATCTCATCCCCATATGTTATCTCTAACAGTGGGCGCACATAGTGCCGCCCCCACATAACAGCAGTCACACCAATCATAACTAACACTAAATAGAGGTGAACATGGTGAAGTATAAGTAAGAGGCAAAATAACAAGAGTCAAGTTTTAATTATAAACTAGTGCCTAGTATCATCACTTACATGAACAAAGTCTTTACTTGTGTTTTACATGATTAGAACATGGTATCATGGATTCATGGCTAGTGGCCCAAACCCCACAACTTTTTAAACTGAGTGACACTATATTGTATCATAAGAACCAAGAACCAGCAAAAGAAACACGAATAGCAGAATATGTTCACATGATATTTAAATTCTTTAATTTTTCAATTGAGAGCTAATTTTTCATTTTTAGTTTCACATATCTTTTAATTTTTGGATACTCATTAGCCATAGCGTGAAATAGCTAAGATTAGATCACTACATTATTTTGAATTTGATAGATGTTAGATTCAAATATGTTCACTTGCTCAGTATGGTCAAGTAATTTACTGAAATCAAAATTGCAAGGGGAAACCAAAAAGAATATGTTAACTTACTCAGTTGCTAAAAGCCCATCTGTCAGGCCACCTATGAAGATCACTTGGTGGTTAAAATCACCAGTTTTGAATGCCACCTGCAAGAGGGAAAGTTATATTATCGCACAAAGCCAGAAATAATGCAGCACTAACAAAACACATCCAACAGCAACTTAGTTTAGGTATAGTAGGGTTTTTAGCTATATGCAAACGTAAGAAATCGATGGATATCAAGGAAACCACACAGCACTGGACAAACCAAACATGGGTGTAACATAAGAGTGTAAGCTAACAAGAAATGCAGGTTAACATCTCCAGATGTTAAAAGAAAAAGGTATTTCCCTGCAAAATAAGCTGTCTACAATATTACAGTACGATCTAGGTACATAACCATGCTTCACTTCAACAGGGTAACTAGCAAATAGATGGCTTAAGGCTGTAAATGGCATTACAGGGGTCCCAAGCAAAAACTGCCAGTAGCTTGCTAGAGCACCCCACTGAAGCTCCCACCATAACTAACAAGGACCTAAAACACAGAGTCTTATACCAGAATAATAAAAGGACCAAGAAAGTCAAAAAAAATGTCCTCTGTCAACCGCAACATAGAACCTGCTCGAAAGTGGAAACTCAACGTGGTTACACAAATTCCAGTTGAAAAGCGAGATGTGTGAGAATACCTATTCTGCATAAGGACCACAGACAAAAGGAGTAAACTTAATATACTAAGTAATCTTTATTCCGAACGAAATGGTACAGAGACTACGAGACAAGCAGCAAAAAAGGCATAGCCTTGAAACATCAGCAAAGAAGAATAGGTATTCTCACACTAGCAGTTGCGCATCATAGAAAAATCAGTACCATTCATGAGCAGTTGCGCATCATAGAACCTTCCTTGTTCTATAGGAATCTAAACGTAGAACCCCACTAGCTAAAGCAGAATACTCCAACAAAAGGGGAGACCCCGCATTTTGGACGTTACAAAAGAATGAAAGATCCCGCCTTCCAAAGGCCGCGGCAGCACGCGATGGCCTTCTGGAAGCTTCCAGAACCATTCATTCTAGCCGAGGAATTTAACCACACGAACCCCGATTTGTGCAACATTTCGGCCAAAGCAATCGCGAGACGTCGTGCCCAGAAACATCTCGGACTCTAGAACTTTCCGGAGGAACATCTCGAGTTCTGGAATCTTCCAGAATACAAGCTCCAGATCGCCACGCCACCGCAAGCGACGGCGAGAGGCTTCGGGACGGGAGGGAGGGCCGTACCTGCGCGGACTTGGGCCCGTACTTGAATAGCGTCCCGCGGAGCTGCTTCCTCCGGCTGCCGGGTCCAGCGCCGATGGCCACGGCCTTAGAGGCGGCGGCGGCGGGCGCGTCGGGGAGGGAGGCGGAGGCGGGGGCGGAGTCGACACCGCCAGCCATGGAAGGGGAGGAGGAGGCGCGCGCGAGGCCGGAGAACCAGGAGGAGGAGGTGGTGGAGGCCGGCGAGGCCATAGTAGCGGCGGCGCGCCTCACGGCGAGGGCATCGGGTGGTTGGCGGCTACGACTTCCGCTTGGATCGATCTGTCACGAGAACAGGAGGAACAGAAGATGATCAAATGGGCCAATCGGACCGGCCCGACACGATCCAGCTCGGCATGGCTCGAAATTGGCACGGTTCGATTGCTTATTTACTGTAACGAGCCGTGTCGTGCCGACCCATATGCCGAGTCGTCGGTCCACGGTATGGCTCAGCTATCACCGTACCGTGTCGGGTCGGCTCACGGCACGATCGACACGATGGGCCTGACTGGCACGGCACGGCCCAGTCGGCACGGTGGAGGCACGACGGGCCGGGTCAGCACGGGGAGGCACGACGAGCTCGGCCGGCACGGTGGAGGCACGCTCGGCCCGTCAGCACTCCGAAAATAGAAAAAATCAAAAATAATAGCTAAAAAATTTTAAAAAATAATAAAAATATAGAAAATAAATACATAAGAGCTTTATTGATTGGTTGCCTCATTAAAAACCTTTTTACTAGAAGGAAAAAAGAGTACAATCTATGATTATGCTCCGAAAATTATATGTTTTCATTAGAAACCCCAGAATTTTGCTTGCAATATTTAATATGCTTCCTCAAGTATCACATTCCATTTGGATATCTAGCACCTAATTTTTTGCTGCATATATTACACTTAGTAAATCTTACATATTCCCGTTAATTTCTCTAAAGACCTTTTCAAAATGTTGCCACACCCATGACTATGCACACGAGTTCTCGACGTCTTGATCCATGAATTGAAATATGGAATTGATTTCTTATGTGAAGTGTGGCTACTGGCTACTTGGCTAGCAACTAGGAAAAGAGAGATGGGTGGCCGATGAGATCACATGGAGTTTGAGATGGTATTTATAGGTCAAGATGAGAGGAGAGGTGGGTGGGGTAAGGCCATGGGGGTTATTTTTAAAAAAATAAACAAAAAACATGAATAAAATAAAAAACTTAAAAATAATAGGGCACATGATTAATTTTAAAAATGAGCTTTATTGATAGGTTGCCTCATTAAAAACCTTTCTAGCAAAGGAAAAAAGAGTATAACCTAGCTCAGAAAATTTGAAATTACACGTTCTCATCAGCATCTAGATACAAATTTTGGAATGATTCTTCAAGCTCAGTGTTTTCTGCAGTGTATTGTATTCGTGCTTTAGCTTGTTCCCAATCCTTTACTATAGGGAGTATTTTAATCATCTCACTTGACATATTTGTTCTTCTCTCTTCGATTATCCTTCCAGTAAGACTGAAGGCGGCCTCAGAAAAAACTGTAAATACAGGAACTGTTAACAAATCTCGCGCTAACAGTGAAAGCACTAGATAATTCATCTTATGCTCATGCCACCATTGCAGTATGTTGAAGTTTTCTTGTTCATGGCTGATAACGTCACTGTCGATGAAGGTAGTTAGCTCCCTTCCAGATGTTCGAATTCCAGTGCTCGTAGACGATCGTAACGAAGAGTCTGAACTTCTTGATGAAAAACCTGCACCAAATATTTCCCCCCACGTTGTCATCTTCTTACTTATTGTGGGTGCTACTGGAGGTCGTTGCAGGCGAACTCCGCCATACTTTGTTTCATATTTACTATAAATTTCGAATAACTTAGAACGAATATTAGTATAATAATTAGAATAATCGTGGCCAAGAGTATCACCTAGAATTGCGAGAACCCTACAGAAAGCTGCAATTTTAGCTCTAGGATCTAAAATAAAGGCAAAGGCGTACAACAAAGGAATTTCTTTCCAATACTTTAAGAACTTAGATTTCATAGGAACTACACAATCTCTTAGAAGATTCTCATTTTCTTAGTTATTTAAATGACTAGCAATTTCAACAATATTATGCACTACTAAACAAGATGTTGGATAATAAACTCCTGAGAAACTCACAGTTGAATCATAAAAAAATTCAAGAAACTCCAGTATCCTTTCAGCAACATACCAATGCGCTTTCGTGAGTAAAGTTTGACCCCCATGCTGATGGTAATGTGTATGAATAAACACACCAAATGTGCTCTTATATGGTATAATATTTTTAAGCATCAAGAAAGTAGAGTTCCATCTCACCAGCATGTCCAGAGCAAACTTACGTGGACGCACACCCATTGCAACACAATACTGTTTATATGCTGCAATTCGTTGGTTAGAGAAGTTCACAAAAGATATTGCAGTACGAAAATCGTCTAAGTATCGCGACAACCTCTTCAAACCGGATTTTACTATAAGATTGATAATATGACAAGCACAACGTTGATGTAACAAGAAAGATTCAGCATAGGTACTAAACAATGGAGTAAGAATATCCATTGCTCTAGAATTTGCACCGACATTATCTAAAGTGATAGAAAATATTTTATTCATGAGACCAAAGTCTGCAACTACTTGAGACATTTTTTCAGCAATATTTTCACCGGTATGCGCATTGTCAATCAAACGAAAACCTATTATTCTCTTTTCTAATTCCCAATCATTATTAACAAAATGAGCAACCACACTAAGATAATCCTCTCTAGCCCTATCTACCCATATGTCCGAGGTTAAAGCAACTGAAAATGTACATGTTTGCAATATTTCTTTAAGCTTGTTACGACACGCATTGTAGTATTTTACCATATCCCTACTAGTTGTCTGTCTAGAAACATGCGTGAACCTAGGATTATGAGCTTGCTTAATGTAATCTTCAAATGCAGCAGACTCACCGATATTGAGTGGTAGATCCGCTATTGCAATGAAGCGACATAACTCTTTTCGAGCATTGGCAGAGTCGTACTCCCAATGACGAACAGAGCCATCGGAGTTGTACTGCAACACCGTCTGCTTCATAGCTGCTCCACTCTTTCGCTTGTAACTTATGGCGTGCCTCTTTAAGTGCCCCGTTCCATCCGAGGGCTTTGCAGATAATTCATGTTTGCAAATATAACACCTAGCATACCTGACACTTACCCTATCTTTCTCTTTGTAGAACCTTTCAAAGTCTTGCCAAACTTCGGAAGTACCGGCTCTTGATCTTTTAGACCCGGTGCTTGCTAATGTGTGCGCACTTGTAGAGTCTGACGATGGAACTGATGATGCATCACCTGCATGTGAACCAACCAGAGGTTCATCGTCGGGTCCATCATCACCTGCAGCACTGGTATCAAAGGGGCCGTAGTCCCCTGTGAGTCCTTGGAGAAAAAAAATCATGATCTATGGATGTATCATGATCACCGGCATCCATGATCAATGTCGAATGACACTACAAAAATTGCAAATATTCAGAGTTAGAAATAATCAAGTAATAAAACTAATAATAAAATAAGACTCAACAACGATGCAAAAAAATCACCAAGATTTCTTCAACTTCAAGACAGCAGGATGACTGTTTTGGAATTGCTCGGATTTTTTTGCAACAATTCAAACTAATTTTGCCAAATTATCACTAATTCTCAGGAACTTTGAGGCAAGAATAAGAGGAGGAAACAAGAGAGAAAATGGTGTTGCTGGTGTGGAATAGAAGGGCAAGGTGCTCCTCTATTTATAGGTGAAAAATGATGATTTTTGAAAAAAAATTGAATTTTTTGGAGCTCAAACGGTCACAAAACAGCTATAAAATTTAAAAATATCGGGTTAACGGGTTAAATGGGCCGGCCCGTTTAACCTGTTAACCCGCGTGCCCCCGCCGGCCTGTCGTGCCCCCACGTGCCGGCCGGGCGGTGCCGTGCCGTGCTGGCTCGGCCGTGCCGTGGGCCGCCACGTGCCCAGCCAGCGCAGTGGGTCGTGTCGTGCCGCGCGCTCAGCCCAGGCACGGCCCATCTCGACTCGGGCCGGGCCGTGCCTACAGTGCCGTGCCTTAGGCCGGCCCAGTAGGCATGGCACATTTGGACATCTTTAAGTTTGATTTTGTTGAAAAAACCCCCAAAAAATAAAAAAAATCACAAAAAATTCTAGAAACAACAATTCTAAGAACTTATGTGAAATTTGTTTTCAAAAAATAATATCCTTTGCATCATATTTAATGGAGAGGAAGTTTGGAAAAAAAAGAAAAATGTATAACTCATTTATTAACTCATGTTATTTTAACTTTGTCATGTCTACCATTATTTTTCCTACACAAATAATTGTTTAAGTAAACTAATAAAAGTGGTTTCACTAATTTTGGGTATTATGGATTAGTTACTCAATCATGCATGTTACAATAACTATTTCAAGATTTCATGTATTTTTAGAAGATAGAGGATAATGTAAGAAGATTAAAAAAATTTGTTTCATGATTTTTGGATTAGTAAATAATTAACTCTGCATTTAACTCGAATTAATAAATGAGCTCCACATTTTTTTTCAAACTTACTCTCCATGAAATATGATGCAAATGATATTATTTTTGAAAACAAATTTCACAAAAGGTCTTAGAATTATCTCTAGTTTTTTTAGAATTTTTTATGATTTTGTTTAAATTTTTTTGAATTTTTATGGGTGCTTTTGCAACAAAATCAAACCTTTAGGAGTTTTTTTACAACAAAACAACTTTGGGGGGAGTCAAAATCCAAGTGACTTTGGGGGGTTACATTTTTCCCTTATTTAAACACTGAATAAAACGATAAAGATAATAAACAAAGCAATCGTGGTCCTTGTATCGGGACAAGTTATCAGGATGTAAACCTATTAAAAACTATTGATATTTAAAGAAAAATCGTAATTCTCTCTTCCAGACATTATACAAGGCTTCTATACCTATATTATGCATTACAACAGCCATAGCTCAAAAAGAACCAGAGCCAGCCATATTTTCACCTTTGCACTACTGCAACTCAAAACTGACAACAACAGATCAAGCTATCAACATTCAACATACATACAAATGCAACCACAACAAAATATAACGCGCATACAAAACTTATTCATCCAACTGGTCATTTGTGTGCACAATCGACCACACGCCCTTGAACATCCCCGCTGACTGGAGCGAAAAGTCTGACACATGGCGGAACAGCTCCGGCAGGTTTGTCCGGAGGAGATTGAGGGACTTATCCCTGACTACCCTGCATTGTGTCATATACTTCTCTTCCAGGTCTTTCAGTGCATGCTCCAACCTATCCACGGCGGCTTTCCGTTCCACCACTGGGTCAGCACGCGCTCCATCGGGATTGTTGCCCTCAGGAATGATACCTGCTCCTCTGTCCCAATTTTTCTGCGCCCAGTCATCAAATTGCTTTCTCTTCCTCTCATGTGCCCTCCTAGTCTCCTCAATTTTTATCCTCAACTTCAGTTCATCTTCCTGATGAACTAGGATAGTATTTATCACTTCCGCGAACGTGTTTATGGCCTTCTTTGTGGCCTCATCTGGGAGCTTACCAAGGATATCATGCCAAGCATGTAGCAGCCTCTTGATTGGGGGTGTGGTCTCATGTGGCTGTGATGAGTTTGGCTTCAGGTTGGTATCAATGGGAATTACATTTAGCTTTATCCAGATGTAGAGGCTTCCTACGTACTCCTTCTGATATGTCATGAACTTGTCAAACTGCGAGTGCCACTCCTGAACAATGTTCCACAGCTGCACAGTCCGCTCATGGTGTTGCTCACTTGTTTCCCGTGCAGCAACCGAGATATCTAAGGATTTGAACTCTGAGATGATCCTGAGCTGTGCTTTGTGGTGCGCGTACATTAGATCCCACATGTGTGCCATTCTGTAAGTGTGGAAACAAAACAATTCATTACTCTACATTCTATAATACCTGCGGTGTACAAAAGTGTTACATTCACTTGTTCATCATCTGGTTTGTCCAATAGGTTTAGTGAAATCTTCAATCATGGCAGAGGGATAGTCATAGTTTCCATGATACAATAGAGTGTTTGACTGATGTTGGGCCCAAGTCCTACTTTTCAGTGTCACAACTAGCAGAATATTTTGGGAAAATTAATTATTTAGAGACATAGATAAAAACATCCCAAGTAAAGTCATGCTGAGACAATATGTGTAAGGTATTCTATGAAGGCTACATATATGGCATTTTGTGGATAGTTATTTAGGGAAAGGAACATCTTTCTATAAAACAGGATAACAATGTCAACTGATAAACGTCAAGATAGCAGGGAATGACTTGTCATGATCTACTAAAACAGAAATAGGAGTCTGACATGTCAAGAACTAAAATAATGAGATTCTTGCTACACAAAAACCATATATTAAATGGAACAATAGAGATTGGTAGTTGCTACTTAAAAGTTAAAAGAGCTCACCCCATCACTAGTTCAAGGAGTTTTGGGTAAAGCTGCTGATCTCTTAGGCGGTTAATTTCTGCAACTGTTAACTCCATCGTTTGTAAATCAACTATATATTTTGTGTGCAAGTGACTAACAACGGACTTGGTCTTCTCAACTGATGAAGAACTAGCACCACGCTGCTTCTTTTTGTTTAGAACAGCTAGCTTTCGTTGATAAGTCATTTTGATAACCTCAAACTCCTGTGCCAATGGTAAAAATGTATCATCAGATGTGTGAAGAAAACAGCTTAAAACATGAAAGAAACTAAAGTGTCGGAGCACAGACGGTTTCACATTCTAGGGCCCAAGACATGGGGTAGGAAACGATCATGGGCTAGTACAAGGGTCCCCAACCTAACATGGCTACAACAGTTTGTGGACCAGCTGGTTGTGTTATTATTAATAATGGATAAAAAGTTGTAAGAGATTACGAAGAGTTTATTAGTGAAAAGGTAAACAAAAAATATCAAGAGGTAAAATAACTGAAACAGTAGTGACACCTGTAGAAATTTTTGCAAGAATGAAATGACATGCTGTAAGCTGTATGTGTGATTCTGAATATCGATGCAAATAAAACTGGAGAGACAAATTTATTAGAAACCAAGAAATGACAATGTGACTCATCCTTGTATCGAAAAATGAGTTATAGGAGACGGTTGATTCTTAAACTAGTAGAATGTGTGGTTGCACAGTTTATGTTTTAAACTAGTGAATAGAAAGGCATATATTACCTTAACTTCATGGCATAGTTTTTTCTCCCATGCAAGCAGCTTATCAAGTATGGTAGCATGCGTTTCCCATTCATCATCATCCAACTCATTCTTCACATTCTCCGGTTGGGGAATCCCTTTAAATGAGCGATTCCAAGTGATGACTTGCATCACTCTGGCAGAATGATCCAAAAATCCTAATAAGACAGAGGACAGATGCCGTTAACAACTGAAGGAAATCAAACATACCAACTTGAGTTTGTATCACTCAACCAACCCCTCAAATACAAGTCAGATAGAGACTGCTCAACTGAACTTTAAAAAGAATCGTGGAGTGAAGACAATCACCACCCAAGTATAGCCCCCCAACCCCAAAAGAATTCTGAATAAATAAGCATTCCCCTGTGCCTCTGTGACCAACACCCCCTTAAAAACCACAGCATCCACCTCAACAAACACAAAGTAAAACCAGAACATTATCCCTTTCAATAGTTAACAATGCAATCAGCCCATTTCAATAGTTAACAATGCAATCAAGTAAGGTACTTAAAGCCTTGATGAGGAACGGTTCAACTTCTCCCATAAGTACCAAGCAAGTAAAGGTTATGTCTGTATGAGGATGATGCAATGTTTCATAAGCATCTTCATCCATGAAAGATTGAAGAAGGATTCATCTTTCCTATCATCAGTTCGAATTTTGATCGAATTCTAGCTCGGAGGATGGTAGCAGGCGTGGCAGGTACCTCGCGTCTCGGCGAAGTTGGAGTGGTAGTGCATCCGCGCCGCCTCGAGCATCTTGGACACCTCGTGCGCGCTCTCGGACGACTTCAGGAAGTAGTCATCGAGCCTGCG
Source organism: Phragmites australis (assembly GCF_958298935.1). Lineage (NCBI taxonomy): Eukaryota > Viridiplantae > Streptophyta > Magnoliopsida > Poales > Poaceae > Phragmites > Phragmites australis. The sequence continues at coordinate 8,380,546 of NC_084934.1, forward strand.
CAGGACGTCGCCCAGCCTCGCCGGCACCATGACCACCGCCCTGCCCTTCTTGCCCTCCGCCTTCCTCGCCGCCTTCACCGCGGTCTTCTTTCCCTCCACCGCCTGCTTCTTGCCCTCGGCCGCCTCCTCGAGAGGCGTCGGCGGCGGCTGTTGGTCAAGCTCAGGCGGCGGAGGAGGAGGAGGGGCGGGCTCCCTCCGCTCGGCCGCCCAAGACGACTCGGCGGTGCTGGGGTCCAGCGTGGGTGGCGGCACGGGTACGGCATCGGGGGACCCGAAGATGTATTCGTCCCAAGAATTCCCCTCCGCCGCCGGCTTCCGCTCGGCCTCTGGCGGCGGCACGGGCGGCGGGGAGTGCGTGGGCGGGGCAAGGTTTGTCGGCGGCGGCGGCGGGGGCTGGAGCTGCGCGTCCTCCTCCCGTCGCCGCGCGTCGTCAACGTCGCCCTCGCCCTCCTCCTCGATGATGGGCGCCTCGCCGGAGTGCCCCTTCCTGATGGGCGGCTGGAGCGGCAGGTCGGGCGCGCTCATAGACCTGACGAGAGGCGCGGGGTCGCCGTCGACGGGGCCCGGCGGCAGCGGCGGCGGCGGCGGGAGCACCGCGTCGAGCGGCGACGGGAGCGCCTTGGCGGCGGTCGCCGCCGACCCAGGGACGGAGGCTGAGCGCGCTATCACCACCCCGTCGTGGTGCGCCGACTCGCCCTCTGCGTAGTCAGAGAGCGCGGCGCCGACGTTCCTGAGCGCGACGGCGTGGCCCGCGTGCGCGCCCGCCAGCGCGTGCCGCGCCGCCACGGCGGCCCGCAGCAGGTGCTTCCGCTCCCGGCACCGCGACACCGCGCCGCCGTCCGCGTCCTCCTTGGATGGCCCACACCCCATCGCCACCCGCCTCCTCCTCGCAGTCTCTCGGCAGTCACCGCCTCAGCGCGCGCGTGGAAGCTTGGCGCTGTGGCAGTGCGGTTGGCTTGCTTCGTGCGGGGGATTTGCGTGGCGAGGTGGTGCGGGTTGCGCGGATGGTTTTGATTTGATTCTCTTTGGGGTGGATGCTTTTGTGCGTTGGAATAAAGCGCAGACAGGAGAAGTAAGATCATGTTTTTGTTCGCCACTAAGTTTATTATATTTAAAATTAATTAACTGTGGTTTTTTATAATACGGTTAATAATTTTTTAATCACAAGTGTAACAAATTAATAAAAAATTAAGTATATGAGGTGTGAACTAAGAAACTAATAAAGTATAGCAAACCATAATTATAGCAATCAATTAAACAGTTATTTAAAAAACTATATCATAACAAACTTAGCACAACCAAACATGACCGAAGACTCCTTACATCTGTGTCACCGGATCGGATTACAGTTATCTCAGATCTTCTGCGCAAACAAAGCTGACACAATCGCCAAGGATCGTCATCTAATTTCTCTATGGGGTATAAAAGAGATTGCTTCAAATTTTTAAGATCCAGATCATACGGCTGGAAGACAAATGTGCCGTAAAAAGATATTTTTCAGCTCCTGGACGGTTGGATTCAATGTGTTACTTTTTTATTTCAATAATTGGAACTTAGGTTTCAATTGTTGTTTCTTAAATTTGAAATGAATTTCTAGATCTTGGGATTCTTACCATTAACAAGTTTCAAATGGCCATATGATCTAAGCCGAGTGTCGCGTTTGATTTTTTAATCCGTTTGAACCATTGCAATCCTTGCAATTAAATCTATGGAATAAGATCTATATTGGCAGTGTTTTGATGTTTAGAAAAATTAGTAACATCTAGGCTCTACATGCCATACTCACAATATTAATAAACTTTAGCATGGTTACAATCCATACACTATTTCTCTCTCCATATTTGAATTGCTCTTGAATTGGCATACATACAATCAAAACAACATTGTTTTGGCCAAAATTTAGCGATGCTCGTGTTTTGGCATTACCAATTTTTTTTAGGGTTCAAATGGACATAAACAAAACACGTCCTTGGTCACTTGAACTTCGATCTGCTACTTGGAAATTAACTCAGTATAGCACGCTACTCTCTAACCCTAGCTAATTTCAAGCAACTAGAGAATTCCAAGCCACTAGAGTTGTCGATGATTTGTGAACCGTCGATCTTATGAATACGTGAATAAAATAGAGGATACTTCCTGTCACCGAATCACACGTCGCACACATAAATTTATACAGGTTCATACCTCCCTTAGGATAATAACTATACATCATGTTTATCTTGTATTAATCTCCGAGATTGTTTATAAGAGGATATTTGGCTAGCCTATATAGATCTAAATCTAGTCGAAGAGCTCCTTATCCGTAGTCGTGGAGGGTTGCTGATGTAGATCGGAAATACAGAAGGCTCAAAGCTCAAGTAAACTTGAATGGCTTGAATAGACTTCAATTGACTTATCCCCGTAGAGTCCCCTACCTTCGTATATATAGGAGAGTTATTGTGCAATATTTGAACACCTTCTTTATCATTCTTAAAGATTAACTTCCCTATTTACAAGATATCACAAATATCTACATGTTGTTTTTATATATCTAAGGATTCTCTTCGCAGATGTAGGAATAAGCCCCAACAATATAGAAAACCCTAAGGACCGTCAGAGTGCTCGCATCGCATGACTACTCTGAGCCAAGGTTTACAAATTCATTTGGCGAATGAAAAACCGCAGTTATCGCGATAATCACTCGAAATTCGGCGAAAATTCATACAAATTCAATTGGGAAAAATTGCAAATCGGTGCCAAAACCCGACTGAATTGGACCGTTAGTTACTGAGGAAATTGGACCGGTAACCGAGCTGTTTCTGCGATTTATCGACCAATTTTGACGATAACTGAACTGGTTGAAATTCGAGTGATAACCGATCAAATTTTTGTGGTTACCGAACATATTATTTGAATTTCCATGAAGTTTAAGGAAAATAAAAAATCATTAAAATAACAAAAAAAGTCAGGAAAAATATAAACAAATATGATATGAGATTTGCTATGCTTTGTTTAATCATACTATCTACTCCTTGCATATATCATACATAGGGAAAAAATTTGTAAAAAATGAGAGAAAATTTTGGCATGACCTTTGCTAGATTTTGGACATTTCCAAGGAAAAAAAATAGATACTAATAGCAATACAAGAATGACCATATAATTGTTTCATCGAATATATGCATATATTACGTAAGTAGCACCTTAAATTAATAAAATTGTCGAATTGTCCATACAAAGCTAGAAACACAATCACATGCCATCCATCAATACTTATCAAAGTAATGGTCAATGTTTAAAATGTAGTTTGCATAGTATCCACGCCACATGCAAACTACAAGATGGAAAAAATTAGTACAATGCCAGGGGGCGGGCGATTAAATTCGGTTGTATTATACTCCTCGATGGACATGAGCATTATCCGTCGTGTAGATAGCAACTCTGTTCAACTTTGCCCTATCCATGCAGAAATGGTTGACCATTGTCCTTGCAATATGCCATAAAACACAGGATCTTGCCACTTAAAGACTCACTAAATAAGAGGCTCTAGTTGAGCATCGGGGATAGGATAGTTGTACAGATATGATTCAGAACTACTCTCCATGCCATAGTTGCTAGAATAGGTCGCACTATCTTGTGGTCCATTATGGCCACCTCGTATGACATGCCTTTGTGAGGATGGGACACTATGGTCCTCGTCCTGTGTGGTATGTGTAAACTAACTCTGCTCCTCCCTAACCGTCATCGTCAACGCTATTTGTCTTTGAGCTACTGTCATTAGACTCTTGGTAAGTTGGGCTCTTTGAGGTACTATCCGTACTCTTATCGCTTTGCACTTGTCTTTTGCCCTTACCCTTAATCTTCTTGATCTTATTTGGATACTCAAATTGCTTCTTCCTCTTTCATGTGTATGTATTACCTACCACTTTAACAGCCCATTGTGATAGTGTACATTGCAAATCATATGGGTTCACTATGTCCATCACCATGTGAGTTGGTAGAAGTATGTCACCGTCTGTGTCCTCCTCATCAAGCTCTGGGGTAGCATTTGATCTATCGGTCTCCATCTAGTCCTGGAGCGGATTGTTACCCTCATTCAATGTGAGCTTCATAAGCTGCTAAAATGGATCATCATCAACAGTCAACCTGATGCCTGCATCCAAATTATACTATATTCGCAGGTTGTAGTTTACATGTACCAACTTATGAAGCTTCTTGTAGCTTAACCGGTTGCGAACTTTCGTGTGGATAAATACAAATGTACTCCAGTTCCTCTCACACCCACTAAATGAAGCGCAATGAGACACCAGGTGTCTGGCAAGCATCGTTAGTGTAGGTGCAGATGAACCGAACATAGACCACCATTGCGCTGCAAGTAGGTAAAGTGATCTAATATTTAGAAAAGTAGATAAATAGATGTAACGGTTAGATATGTCAATGCAATTCGTACCAGGTGGAGTCCTGCCGTCACATGCCATCCGTGAAGCGAGCAGACTAGCGAATGATCGAGACTTTGTCCGATACATTTCAACCTTATTAAGTGCTTCCACAGTAATACTAACATCGGTCATCCTCTCAAATGCCTCCCAGAGATCTTCTAACAAGGTTAGATCCATGCCATACGTGTAGTGCGTTTGGGGATTCAATGCGGCCGCTGTAAGTTGATAATCAAAGCATTAATACCATAAACATTAATACAATAAGAATGCAATTGGTAAGAGTGTATCACCGGCATTCAAGTAGTTACCATTCGTTAGATCATACATCCTGTGATTGACAATTGCCATGAACTTTTCAAAGGTATCCCTATCATTGTGATACAATGAATCATACTCCTACTTGATAATGTTGTATCTCAAGAGCACCTCACTCAATATCGGCACCTTGTCTCTATCAGCAAATCAGAGTAAGGCATTCAACGGCTGAACGGAATCAACAACCATTATAAGGTTGTCCCACCATGTTAAACTGGATAGGCAACCATGTGCGTATCTCCTAATATCAGAACCCATGTAGCGAGACTGCTACAGGTTACTAGATGCTATCCATTGCATGAACCTATCCTTTCGACATAGAAAGTTTTCAAGAAATAGATAGTTTGTGCCAAATCTTATGGCATTCCTCCTTACCAACACTCTACCAATTGCAGTCTTCATCATTTCATAGAGCTTTGAATGATTGTACAGCCATCGTGATATAGACCTTGCACTTTGAATGACAATGTCGTGATCTCTAAATTCACCAATTGATTTCAATATTAAATTTATCGTATGCGCCACACAAAGCTGCCATGCGGTAGCAGGATACTCCCTTCTAAGAACATGGCACGCCTTCTTATAGTTGGACCCATTATTAGTCACAATCTCCACAATATTTTGTGGCCCTACATCGTTGACCACTAATCTTATCTCCCGCATAAAGGAATCAACCAAATAAATATGCAACGATTGCAATACTAAGTTAACAACGTAGCACAATAATGTACCTTGTTCAAATACTTTGCATCTTGGCTATAGCTATACACTACTTAAAAAAACCCCTTCACTGTCAGCCGATAAAGGGGTTTCACTATCAGTTTTGGAGCTGACAGTGAGCAACAGGCAGTGATAGTCCCTGACTATCGTACCGGCCTGGGGACCGGCAGTGAAGGGGTTATCACTACCGGCGAAAAGCTTCTATCGACAGTGATAGTATTTTTCGACTATCACTACTTGTTGAAGGTTTCAGCCGGCAGTAATAGTTGGGCATCGAATCGATCTTTTTGGGGCCAGAAAAATTGAAGAAAAATATATTTTTTACACTCGAGGAATCCCCACGCGATTTTTCACGCGAAATACTCGCAGTGCGGTTCATGACACTCAAACCCAGAACCTCTAAGCTCGTGCAATACGTCCTTACCATCCTAGCACAGAAGTACCAGTGATAACATTAGCATATGCAATCCTTTTGACATCTTCTGTCTGAAACTTTAAATGATTATTTGAATATCTAAATGACATCAAATGAAAAAGTTTTCAACTACAAAGTTGTAGATTTAGTCAAGGGCTGCAGTTTTGATATAAATTTGTTCCCATCCAACTTCGTATGAAAAAGTTATGAATTTTTTAAAATAAGTTGTCATTCACTATCACTGCCGGCTCGTGCCACGAGCTGGTAGTGATACTATCATTGCCGGCTCGTGGCTAGAACTGGCATTGATATAGGATTTTCATTGCCGGTTCTTTTCGAATGGCCTTTTAGTGCCAGTCCTTGATACGAACCAGCAGTGATATTTCATCACTGTCGGCTCGTAAGAAACCAGCAGCGATGGGCCAGCATATAAGCCTATTTCTGTAGTAGGTAGTCATATCTACGGACTTGTGAAAAAACATACGACCATTGCAATATAAAAGGAAATTAATAATACTCATGTGCGTAAATCCAGTCCAAGAATCACACATGATGATCACACCATACTCTGGCCATTCTAGCTTCCACTTGTCAAATATCTTCTTCAATGCACTCTCGTTCTTGTTCAGGTACTTACCATCTATATCCTGACCAGTTGGAGATGGGATACTCCCTTCTGTTATACAACAGATGGTCATAAGTCAAAAAGAAAGAAATATGACAACAACAAATTTCATTACAAACTTTATCACTTACCTCATTTCTGTGTTTCTTTCACTACAACCACAAAGAATATGTCGTCCGCCCTTCTACCAGAAATACCTAAAGTATGAACAAATTTGGACCATGCCAAACCAATAGCTGCCTTTGCATTCTTTCCCTTCGCATTCCATGACCCGGTGTCAATCCTTTGATGCAAAGGAGCTTTTGCTACAACAACATTGTAATCTCTGACACTTGATGGTGTCTCCCTAGTTGAAGATACACTCCTAAGCATCCTCTTTAACACATTGCCTCCTCTGGCACTTTCACTATCACCTCCATGCTCGTAGGACTCACCTGCCCTCCTCCTAAACTCTTCCTCCTCCCTAAAATGAGCCATGGCATGCTGCACCTGTTCCTCTTCCGTCTTCTCATTATCGCTTGTCAAATCTACCTAAACTCTTGCTGACTCTTGCCTCTGACTCCTCTCCTCAGACCTTCCCTTCCTTTTATCTTTTGCCCTATCTAACTGACGTCTGAAGTAATCACGCATATCTAGAGGCATCCTATCACAATATATAACATTTGATCCATGCCCTACCAAATGTTCTTTCAACCTTGTGGCACCACCGCCTTTCTTTTCCTTATTGCAGTAATTGCACATAAACCTAGCGGCCAAATTGTCCCCGTGCTGCCACACCACATCTCTATCCACCATCGATTAATGCACAATAACATATATCATCCTATTAGCACTCCAAAAATTCCAACAGTGAGTAAACATTGAGCCAAACTAAGTACTAGGTGCTAACCAACGCTATCAGACACTAACCAACCCTAACAACCTAAAAACGAGCCCTAACCGACACTAACCACTTTGAAGTAACCCTAACCAAGCATAACACGTACCAAACAAGCGCACGTCGTTTAAAACCGACCGCATCCGGCCGATAACCGAGCGAATCACACAATAAATCGACCGCATCAACGCCAAACCGCACTGGCGAGCTCCTACTAGCGGTAATCGACCTATTTAGCGACTTACCACCCCCACAGCCTCGGTTACTGTTGCGATGTGCTCGGTCGCCAAACAAGCGAACTTCCCCGTGATGCGCTCGGTTACCGCCTTCTCCCAACCGATTTATGATCTTTCTCCTTCGGATTGCCTCGGCTACGCGACGGATCTGGCGGAGCTCACGGCGAAGGCGATGTTTTTGCTGTGGCCGAAGCAACGAACGTGGGTTTTTTGCTGTGACCGAAGGGGATAAGCCAGAAAGTCTTATCCCATTGAGTTGGGCCGAAATGGGCCATTTGTATTGTGCATTCGGCCCGTTTCGGCCTTTTGTTTTTTTCAGCATTTTTCTAATGTTACAATACTTGAGCACATATTTCTTTATGCAAACGTCATTTTTTAAAATTTGTTTTCACAAATAGTCTTAGTATTGCCTCTAGTTTTTTATGGATTTTATTTATTTTTAAAAAATCTGATTTGAATTTTTTAAATTCAAATTTGATAATCGTTCGTATTTCGAAATCGGTTCGGAGCGGTAAGGTCGGTTACCAGGAATTTCAAGTGTTAACAGTAGAATTTTGAAACCCTGCTACAGGAAAAGAAAAGGACATGCTGGATTCTTTGTTAGCTGCTGCTGTGGTGTCTGTATAGGGCCTGTCAAGTTGGAATAACACATGACCATTTGTTATATCTTCTTTCTCCTTTCTTCTTTCTCGTTTCCTTTTTTTTCTTAAGAAGAAAGCAACGTGTTGATTATATATGTACGTATCCCAGTCCCTAGTGGCTGCTAAGCTAGGGGAGGCGAGGAGACTGGGTGTTGTCTGTAGCCTAGTGGGCCTAGAGCTGCCCCTGATTATGCAAATCACGTCGCTGGGGGTCTATTTGTTGCCCACACGCCCCTTGCTAGGCTTATATCATTGAGCCAGCCTCACTAACCAGATCGTATGTATTCAATGTCATTTTGTTTGATTTGTTAGTTCTTTTTACGAAGACATGTTACATGGGATAAAAAGTAAAAAAAAAACAGTTACTATGATGTTTATTTTACGTAATTATATTCCAATAACACTTAGTTTATCTTATTAAACTTTAATCTACTTTGAAATATACTAATGTCATTTAATATGCAATAGCTAGTCATACTTTAAAAGTATTAGCTGGGTGCTCGTATATATCCAGCGAGGTTGGCTACAGCAAGACGCCCAATTCCCACATTTCTAGAGAGACTAGCTTACAATACCTTTTGACATCTCAGTGAGGCAAACATCGGATGACATACATTCCGAACTATATGCAGCGAACCACACACATCCCAAGTGTTTTCATAGCGTGAATAATGACAAACCGTTATACCTATTAGATTGTAATGTTTAGCTGTTTTAACCTGATATTTCATATGAAAGTCATATTGTACCTTTCTGATTCTCATCGAATTCTTTCTATGTTTGTTTGTAGGGATTGGTGATGTTTTAAGACAGTAAATTAAGACACTTAAAACTATTTCGATTTCGAACAACATAAGATAAACCTATATCAATATCTATCTAAATATGCTCTAGTTTTATCTAGTGTATCTATTCTATTGATTAAACGTTTGCAACTTATCTAAGAAGGTAAATTACAAGTAAGTAAATACAGAAACATAAATAAGGTAGAGAAAGTAAACTCGGCATAAGAATTTTTTTCCTATAGTATCGATAACATGAATGTCACCTCTAGTTTACGTTGGAGCTCCATAAAGGATATGTTCTCGGTCAGCACCCGGTCACGGCCTTTGAGCCACCGAGTCACAAAGATAAGGCCTCCACCCGGATGAGCCACCAAGTCACCAAGGCAAGATCTCACCACTAGCCTTTCTTCCGGTTCCTCGCCACCGTGATCACTTCGGAGCTTTAGCCCCAAAGGCAAGGGTCTCCGCATCCCCGCATAATCGCCTTGCCGCCGCTCCACACCAAGCCGGAGGGTCAACAAACTTGCCGGCGAGTCACCAAGACTCCAAGGTGCCAGCGTACCAAGAGGTACACTGTTGGATCACTCCTTGATCCACTCTCTAGGCAGCAATCACCTAAAAACTCACTCTCTAGGCCTATAAGCACTAATTACTCACTAATCTTAGATTAATCGCCTTGGATGATCACTTTAAGCACTTTGGTAGCTTGGATATCTTCTCAGATGTATATGAACTTCTCTGGACTCTAGCATACTCAAATCACTGAGTAGAGGGGTATTTATAGCCTCAAACTCGCGCACTAGCCATTAACCCAACAGCACTAAAAAGCTATTAACACCGGATGATCCGGTGAGAACAATAGTACTAACATCGGATCATCTGGTAAGTACACTCTCACAAACTAGCCCTTGGAACCCCACTCAAGCTTCTATGAACACCAGATACTACGGTGTATACTCCACCTTCATCACCGGACTTTCCGGTGAGTATACCTTAGCCATCCGAGCCAATATCTTCTCTGTGTAAATTGCTCCGGTGCACATCAATTCAGCACCGGACTATCCGATGCGTTATCCTCCATCAACTGAGCCAATGCAACCCTCTCTAGAAAATATGCTCCGGTGTACAAATCTTCAGAACACCGGACCTTCCCGTGAGGTCACTGCATTCTCCCCTTTGTAAACAATGCTCCGGTGCATTCCTCCAGTGTGTTCAAATCAATCACCGGACTATCTGATGAGGTCTTCTTCTTTGTCCTCTTTGCACTATTCATTATCCGGTATATTGTCCTGTGTACTTCTCTTCATCACCGGACCTTTCGGCGTGTTGACATTCGATCTTCAACAGCTGCAACCTTCTCTAGTGAAAATGCTCCGGTGTGTATCCTCCTCTAAGCACCGGATCATCCGGTGAGGTCAAATGCCTCTGGACACAATGCTCCGATGTGTTCAACCATGTGAGCACTGGACCATCTGATGAAGTCATTTCTCCTGAGACTTTTTTCAATTCAACCAAATTGTCCCAACTTCGGTGACTTCTTCATATATTGCATCTATAAGACTTACTAACATATATTCTAGACAAACATGTTAGTCACAATGACTATATTATCATTAATCACCAAAATCACAATCATGGCCTAATAGGACCCTTTTCGCTACAATCTCCCCCTTTTTGGTGATTGATGACAACACGACCAAAGTAAGTGGCAAATAACAAATGATTCTAAATGTAAAGATCATAAATGAGTATAAAGTCTTATCACATTGCTTGGATATATGTTCTTACCACTTAGTACCCATTTGTTGTGGCTCCCTCTTTCTCCATTGCCACATTCTCCCTTGATTTGACATAAGAGCTTCTCCCACTTTGTTAACATTCATGTATCTTGCACTTGCTACAATCTCCCCTCATTGTTTATGTTGCATTCCTTGCTTTGGTCGTTAAACTTCTCACCCTTTATCAACAATCTTCCAGAAAGGACTATATACACATGTTGAACTTAAAGGAAAAAACATTAGAGCACATGGGAGATAGCTTCACAAATCACGATCCAATTAAAAATAATACCAATTGTAGGAATCTCACTACAAAAGAATGATATCAATTAAAAGCTATGAAAGCACATGGATCATAATTCATAAAACTCACATAATATAGTCTAAACTCCTCCTATATATGTGCATACATATGATGAGAAAGAAATATATGCACAACTAGACAATATGTCAAGATAGGAAGTTTAAGTTATATTATGCATAGAGGTAGCTTAAATGAATAAAGATTTGACAATGATACCAATTAAAGCATTTAAGCATTGCATACCTCTAGGCATATATTGATTGCTCCATGAGACTACAAGAGATACAACTTACAACATATGTTAGTCTTAAAATCACAATCTATAGGATATACTCCCCCTAAATATGTGCATACAAGTGTTGAATATTTGTGAGATATATGCACTTGTTATTGATAACAATGGGGACTTATCCTATAGATTGGATCATGACACATAAAAGATATTAAATGTAAAACTAGTGCCATAGAAGAAACCTACCACTAATAAACTATGTAAGTTTCTCTTTGATAAGAGAGAAATACAAGCAACTTACCATATGAAAACTTACACTAGGCATTACAAAAAATTGAAATAAGCACATCAATCCTAGACAAGGCAAATGAGCTAGAAGCAAAACAAAATGCATGAACAAGAATATAGCTACACCTACCTATTTTAACTTTGGATTTAGATTTGGGTATGTGATGATTATAATCTTCATCAATGTGTCCATCTTATACGCTTGGCTTCTTTACTTGAATCTTCACTTCATCTTGTAAGCCAAGCCTCTAAATCCCTATAGTCACCTTAGGCTTCAAGTCTTCTTTGGAACCTAAATCGATTGGGGGCCCTTTATATTGGTGATGACTTCCTTGGGCATCCAAATGGGTTGGTTTCACCTCCGATCCTTCTTCCCAACCATGTGTGCAACCACCTTACAATTTTCCTTCTTCTTGAGCTTGTAGTGGTTACTCTTTATCTTGTTCTTGTAGTTGGACTTAGTGTAGAGGTTGGAGGTCTTGTTGGAAAGGTTTGCCATCTTCTTCTTCTCCTTGATCTCCTTCTTCACTTGCTTGCATTGGAAGGACTTTTGTCTTTCTTGATGGCATTTGAATTATGTCATGATTGACCCCTCCGTAAGCTTCTTCACTATGAAAGAACGGTTATCTTGAGGAGGTTGGACATATCCTTTTCCCTTCAATCTTGCCAAGTCCTCCTTAAGCTTCTCCACTTCTTACTTGAGCTCAACATTCTCTTGTGCAATATGTTCATTTGATTGTTCTACAACAACATTCTCAACACAAATCTTATTGCAAAGTGGTGAGCTAGATAAAACATATAAATCGTCACAAGAATTAGAAACATTTACCTTAAGATTGTAATTAAAAAGTGAGGTAGATTGCTTCAAAGGGACCTTAGTTTCAGATTCAATGCACTCAAATTTAGCCTTAAGCTCTTCATGCTCTTTATTTAGCAAATTAAATTTGCACAATAATTGTTCATTATTAGAAACAAATGTAGTATGAATGTCATTAAGTGCATTGAATTTCTTAAGCTCTTTTAATTGTTTCTTAAGGGTCCTTTGTTGCTCATTGATCAAATGAAGGAGTTCATCATAAGAAGGAGAATACTCATCAGATTCATCATCACTTACATCGTTATTCATACACTTGGCCATAAGGTTCTTGTGGGATGACTTGCGAGACGACTTGTGTGATGATGATCTTGAGGAAGAGCTTCTCTTGGAGAAGTGGATGGTGATACTTTCATCACTTGAGCTTGAATCTTCATCATCATTCACCCATCTTCCTATCCTTGCGAATGCTTTGGCTCTTCCCCTTGTCTCCCTCTTGTTCTTGGTCTTTTTCTTCTCCTTCTTAATATGATCAATTGTATTGAGCAAGTCCTTCATGAAGATTGGGTGATCAATCTTGGCATTGATCTTCTTGATGTTCTTCTCCACTTGTGAGATGAGCTTAGCGGCTTCGGGAGCTATCTCTTCATCGCATATCTTTGCTCATCTTCTTCATAGCTCTCTTCATCTTCATCATCTTCACTTGAGCTTGACTCTTGATCTTGTCTTATCATCCTTACCTTCATGTGTTGACATTTAGCTTGCTTGCTTGTGAGAGCAAGGTTCTTAGTGTCGGATGAGGAAGAAGTTTCTCCCATGTTCATTGTCATCTCATGGGCGGTGATCTTGCCGAGCACTTGATTTGGAGTCATCTTCTTTATATCATTGTTGTCATAGATGATAGAGACGATCAACTTGTCCTTTAGAAGAAGAGCTTGAAGTATTCTTCTCACCACTTGATCATCTTCAATTGGTGTCAAACCTAACCCATTGATCTTATTGACAAGAATATTCAAACGTGAGTATATGTCATTAGCAATTTCATGGGGTAGTTGCTTGATGCCATTAAGCTTAGTAACAAGTACATGATATTTCTCATTGCGCACATCCTTTGTACCTTCATGTATTTCAATGAGACTATTCCAAATATCATGTTCATTGGTGAGAGAATAAATACGATTGAATGCATCAACACATAAATATGATAAAAGGATACTCTTTGCCAATGCATCTAATTACCTCTCCTTATTGGCGATGCGAGGTTTCATCCCTTCCTCGGTGACTCTCCAAACATCTAAGCCTCTAGCTTACAAATAACAAGGTATTAGAATTTTCCAACGTGGAAAATTTGTGCCACCGAAAAGTGAAGCACTATGGGAATCCATCCCAACCCTGAACGTCACAACTCAAGGATTTTAAGCCTATCAAGAGCACATGGCTCTGATACCAATTGTAGGGATCGGTGAGATCCTAAGAGGGGGTGAAATAGGACACTTAAAACTATTTTAGCTCCAAATAACACAAGATAAACTTATATCAATTTTTATCTAAATGTGCTATGGGTTTATCTCGTGTTTCTACTCTACCGATCAAAGCGCTTGCAACCTATCTAAGAAGGTAAATTGCAAGTAACTAGATGCGGAAACGTAAATAAGGTAGAGAGAGCAAACTCGGCACAAAGATTTTTTTCCCGTGGTATTGATGGCATGGATGCCACCTCTAGTCCATGTTGGAGCTTCACAAAGGATATGCTCCCGGTCGGCACTCGGTCACAAGCTTTGAGCCACCGAGTCATAAAGACAAGTCCTCCACCCAGATAAGCCACCAAGCTACCAAGGCAAGGTCTTATCACTAGCCTCTCTTCCGATTACTCGCTGCTGTGATCACTTTGGAGCTTGAGCCACAAAGGCAAGGGTCTTTGCGTCCCCGTACAAACGCCTTGCCGCCGCTCCATATCAAGCCGGAGGGTCAACAAGCTTGCTGAAGAGTCACCAAGACTCCAAGGTGCCGGCGTACCAAGAGGTACACTGTTGGATCACTCCTTGATCCACTCTCTAGGCAACAATCACCTAGCAACTCACTCTCTAGACCTATAAGCACTAATCACTCAATAATCTTATGCTTAATCGCCTTGGATGATCACTTTAATCACTTTGGTGACTTGGATGTCTTCTCAGGTGTATATGAACTTCTCTGGGCTCCTGCATACTCAAATGACTAAGTGGAGGGGTATTTATAACCTCAAACTCGCGCGCTTTGCCGTTAACCCAACGGCTTAAAAAGCTATTAACACCGGATGATCTGGTGAGAATAGTAGTACTAACACCGGATCATCTGGTAAGTACAGTTTCACAAACTAGCTGTTGAAATCCCATTCAAGCCTCTATAAACATTGGATACTATGGTGTATACTCTACCTTCATCACCAGACTTTCTGCTGAGTATACCTTAGCCATCCGAGCCAACATGTTTTCTGTGTAAATTACTCCGGTGCACATCAATTTATCACCGGACTATCTGGTGTGTTATCCTCAGCGAGCCGAGCTAATGCAACTTTCTCTGGAAAATATGCTCCGATGTACAAATCTTCCGAGCACCAGACCTTCCCATGAGGTCACTGCATTTTCCCCTTTGTAAACAATGCTCTGGTGCATTCCTCTGGTGTGTTCAAATCAATCATCGGACTATCCGATGAGGTCTTCTTCTTCTTTGTCTTTGCACTATTCATTATCCAGTGTATTGTCTTGTGCACTTCTCTACATCACCGGACCTTCCGGCGTGTTGACCTTCGATCTTCAACAGCTGCAACCTTCTCTGGTGGAAATACTCTGGTGTGTATCCTCCTCTGAGCACCGAATCATCTAGTGAGGCCAAATACCTCTGAACACAATGCTACGATGTGTTCAACCATGTGAGCACCAGACCATCCGATGAAGTTATTTCTCCTAGGACTTTTTCTAATTCAACCAAACTGTCTCGGCTTCTTCATGTATTGCATTTATGAGACTTACTAACATATATTCTAGACAAATATGTTAGTCCTAATAACTATATTATTATTAAACTAAAATCACAATCATAATCTAATAAGATTATTTTCACTATATTACCTTCTTTATCGGCGTCAAACAACAAGCCCCTTTTCCAGAGAGAGTACCTAGAGTTTAATTATCGATCCATAGGGAAGCCAAGAGGTTTCCAACTGAGCTTGCAAAAGTATCGCTATCTCTAGAATTTTGTCTTCAGTCACATCATAATAAAGGAGGGGAATATTAATATAATAATTATAAATTACAGAATTTTAACTACAAGGAAATTAATTGCAAGGAAAATAAATAACATAATTTAAGCAGTGATTTAACAACAATAATAAAAGAGGCAGAGTGATACTTCGGTACCGTTCAGGATTCATCTAGAATAAGATAGAGGAAATGAATAATAAATTGTAGAAGTGAAACATACGCACCCGTGGGAAACAATTCTCCTTGGGCGTTTGCGAATCTTCATCTCCTGACTTCTTTTAAGGGAAAATCACTGGATCAACGAATTAGGTGTTGTGGTTATGCCGTGATCACATGTGAGGTTTCTTCGTTGCTTCAAAGGTGATATGTCACTTGAGACCCCGCTACAAACTCAGTTTCCACCGCAATCGATGCCTAAACATGTGCTCCCGATGTGTAGGATTTGAGGCCAAACAAACCCTAGAAAAGAGGTAGATATAGAAACAGATAACATAAATCAAATACACAAATCTAGGTTACATCCCGATAACACTAGTAAATGGCACCTATGCACCCCATATCCTTCGGGAGGTCTATATAATTAAGGGATGAGAAAACATGTGTCTTTCAAGCTGCATGCGCTGGAGCTGAAATGGATATCTAAAATTTGACCATTGAGAGAGCCCTTGAGCACCAAGGATATCTGGTTTGTCGATAATTTATGAACCTGTCTAAATTTATTGAAAAAATAGGAAATGCTTGAAGTAGACGAATCACAAGGGAACATACAGGGGTTTTTAGACAGGTTCGAACTTTTCTGAGAATAATAACTCTACGTCATATTTATCTTGTATTGATATGAGCATGTTACAAAGAGGTGTCACTACTACATACCTGGTTTTATATGCTGGCCATCACTCCCGGTTCCTCATGGGTCGGTAGTGATGGGGCATCACTGTCGGTTCATTAGCCGTGCGGGAAGAATCAGCCATCGTGGTTTATGAACCGGCAATGATAAGGGTCATCACTGTTGACTGATGGATTGAACCGGCAGTGATGCACTCACACCTCATCACTACCGACTTAATCTACTGACCGGCAATGATATCTCGACATCACTGCCGGCGAATTATATGAGCCGGGAGTGATATTCTCCTCTTCCTCACCTTATAGATAGTACAAACCTAGGTCCTATGGAAGACACCGAGGAACCTCCATATGTACGCCGTGATCATAATGAAGGACAAATCGTTAAGATAAAGTAGCTAAATTGTATTAATTACTATGTATGAATTTGTTTTAGATGCAATTATACCCCACTTTTGTTATGTAAGCTTCAATTTCTCTACGCGCGCGCGAAAAAAAATTTGCACCCCACGGTACCAACAGCATAAGGGGTTTCACTGCCGGTGGATTTATTAAGCTGATAGTGAAAGTAGTTTCGCTATCGGTCATCCTATTGAGCCGACAGTGAAGGTACTCTTTTAAATTTAAATAAATATATATTAGGATTTTAGAACAACAGAATGTCAATAAATATAGATAGTACAAACTCAATTGAAAACTCTTAAGTAGCCTAGTAGTTTGTTCGTTCTTACTTAGTGCAGATCATGGCTTCGATTCTCTGAGCGTGCATGCGAAACTAAAAAATTTTTTTTGCACCCCGCAATATCAACAATGACAGGGGTTTCACTGCCGGTGGACATATTGGACCGGCAGTAAAACTACTTAAACTACCGGTAGACTTATTGGGCCGACAGTAAAATAGTTTCATTACCGGTCGTCCTATTGAGCCGACAGTGAAGGTACTCTTTCACTGCAGGTGCTCATATTGAGCCAACAGTGACAGCCCTCCCCGATAAAATGGCTCGACACCCGCACCCTCTGACACTTAGAAAAATTTTCCCGACCTATGCCCTCCGCGTTGAAACGCATCCTGCCGCCTCCTCCCCGACGCCGCCGTCCCTGCTGCATCATCCCTAAAGTCGCCATCCCTGGAGCCCCGTCGTCCCCATCCCGAAGGCTGCTGTCTCCATCACCAATGCCGCCGCCCCGTCCTGCTCGTGCCACCGTCGTCCGCGCCCGCTTGCCTCGCCGACTGATAGAGCAAAGGTAAATTTTATCATCACCTCCCTCCCTACTCTGTTAATCTAGACGACAGGTTACATCTGTTTTATGCTCTGTGATGAAAGAATGTACTGAGACTGGGCTTGATATCTGAGTACATTAGCATAGACCTGGATGTTACTTGTTGTATGTTCGGTTCTGTACCTGTACACTGAGAAATCCATATTGGTTTGGCTATCCAGTGCAATACATATTAAATTAATCCCTGGATGTGTGATGCTATGAGTTCAAAGTCTGTCTAATATACTTGATACTTGATAAATTGTTATGTTAGCTTCTCTAAGTAGTTATTTTGCAAACTGATATTCAGTTCTCCTACCTTGGCACTTTCTTATTTATTCTATTCAGAATTTGTGCACTTTGCTGGCATAGCAGCTATGTCTATGATGATGTCTTAAATTTTGAAGAACTAGATCATGTTCTATTTGCTAGCTGAAATCTCATAAACATTGCCCTGTCTATGATGATTCACTGAAATCTCAGCAATTGGAGCTTGACTTTTTTAGTTAAGCTCAAATATTATTTACAAGAGGTGTCAGTTTCTGTACATTAAGATGTTAGGACAGTGGACAACATTGGTGCAAATCATCGAAGTCCTAATTAAGCCATGCTCTCTATAGAGAAGCAAAAATTTCTTTTGAAATACAATAAAATAGTAGCGACGATGATATGGCTCGAGGTCGTATTTCTTTATTACTTATAGGACTTTAGTACTAATTACCTGTTCGGAGAGAAAGCTAGCATTCTTCTCAAGTACTGAAGTCCTAATGAGGTCATTTGCTTCCTTTCCAAACAGGTAATCAGTATTGAAGTCCTAATAAGGCCATTTACTTGATCCACTGTGCTGTAATGTAACATGAACACTATATTTTCTTCGCAATAACATTTTTTGGTGTTAGTGTGGTTTGTATAGTATATCATTTTTGCATATTCTCTGAAATTTAGGATTGCTATGATATGGTATGTTGTTCAGCTCTGGCATAGTTCAACTTCTATTATGTGTTGTATTAAAAATTGCATTGTTTTCATACTTGTTTTACTTTTTTGCAAATGATGAAATTGGAGAACTATTTACCATATATATTACTGCAAAGCTAGACCAGATGGTTATTACACATGCACCTTGCACGTCTTTTCACTATCACAGTCGAGCTTGCAGTCGTATATAATTATCTCCATAATCTGATGCGGATCAATCAAATAATAGACTCTTTGTTGGATGATTGTTGTATATGATGCTGGTGACTGATTTTTGTTTGTGTTTGTTGCTTTTCTTCTTACACACCCTAATGTATAGATACTGATGCTATGCTTATTTTAGTACTGATCAATGCATTGTCATAATGAGTTTGTATGAAAAGCACTACCCAGTATATCTATTGAATATCTAACTATGGGGTATATGCGCAGAAGGAGTATATCATACACAGACAGGGTATGTACAACACATATTAGGTAGCTCCAGATACGGAACCGAATCAACGGTACCTGATACACCCGAAATCAAGAAAGTATATACTAGGAAGGTTTAGATTGGTTACCCAACTCGGAACGATTAGTATCCAAAATAGATATATCTATTTGGACGTCAAGTAAGATAACTCCCTATCGACTACAGCTGGATAGGAGTCGGTACCTCACCCCTATATAAAGCGGAAAGGCTGCGGGATGAGAAGAAGGAGAGAGGCAAGCATCATGACCCCAACAGAGGAGCTACTAGGCAACTTTAGCCCTAGGTTATATTAGATCTGATCTACTCCTTATAATAGTTTTAGCCACATTGCTTGTACTTAAGATCATCAATATACAGCAGCAACACCCCCACAGGACGTAGGGTATTACTCCAATCGGAGGCTCGAACCTGTATACATCTTGTGTCTCATCTCGTGATTAATCCCTGCACTCGAAGGTACCTAGTCAATTTATGGACTTATTATCGGGAACTAATCTTCGACAGTTGGCGCGCCAGGTAGGTGTATTCTTCTGTTTTGTAGAATTAATAATGCACCGGGCTCACTTTTGCATCGGATTCTCTAACACCGGCTTCTACGCCCACTTCAAGTCGACGACGGACATCTTCAAGTCCCCTCCCATTGACTTTGAGATCATCATTGAAACTATGGTTTTTTGTTGGGACGATCAAGTTGGACTTATCCACACCGATACCCTCGAGTCTAGACCATTGGATGCGTATCGCGAGGTGGGACATCTCGAGTGGGATCCCGCGGAGCCTAATGTTCTCCACTGTATGGACACCAACAGCGACGAGGGTGGCGACGGTGACTCCAACACTAGCCAGAGCAGCCAAATAGATCGATTCATGTTTGTGGCCAAAGGCGATGACCCCCACCAGCTGACCCAATGACGGTGGATCCAAATGCCGTGGTCGACAGCGGTGCGGAAATTCTTGAAGATCCTACGACAGCCGCCGTTGCCAATGGTACCGGCGCTGATTTACCACCCAAAACATCCACAGCTGGAGCCTTACGTGCACCCAACACGACCCTCCACCGGCAGACCACAGGAAGGCAGATGCCTCTTGGCCTTTCCCGATGACTTCCGGTGGGTGTGCCTTCGCCCGTGATAGCCCACGGCTAAAGGGACAAGCTCCCTCCTAACACTCACCATGAGGCTTCATCGGCTCGACCACAACAAAACCTCGGTAGTGACGTATTCAGTACTCTGGATGCTAACGTGCAAGGAGCTCATCCGATTCTCAAATCCTTTCCAGAATTGGATCCGATGAATCCACTAACTCCTATGGTCAATCAAGTCAAGATCCTACACGATGCGGCTCAGATCCAAGTTGCTCAAGCAAACAATCGCCGCAACTCCAGGCCCCCCAGTCGGTACAGTCCCGTATCAAGGAGCCACGGGCGAGAACGCTCTCGAGTAGAGGAATCTCATATGGAAAGCTTAGGTGGTTGAGCCCGAACACGACACTGTGGGCCAAACTGTAGTTACCCTATCCATAGGTGCAAAAATCAGGAAGACCTGAGGAACTGTATTCCTCAGAACCGGCATAATCTACGTATGGCAATCGAAAACCACCGTGAGGAACGCCACGAAGACGATCGCTGCTACTACGACCGCAGATATACAGGACAAGATGGTCAACATGACTCCCCTACTCAAAAAGACAGGCATGACAGTTCCCCACCACCTCCTCCTGAAGAGTTCAACGGGGGCTGCGAGGCTTTTGTATGTGAACTTCAGTCAATTCGATGGCCCGAGAAACTCAAAGCGGACCCGATCCAGAAGTACGAAGGGAAGATCAATCCCATTGAGTGGTTGTAGATCTACACCACTATCATTCAAGTAGCTGGTGGTGACAACCGAGTAACGGCCAACTACCCTAACCACCCTTGATGGACCCGCAAGGTCCTGGTTACTAAACTTGCCACCCAACTCGATTCGTTCATGGGCAGAACTTAAGGCTCAGTTCATAGCCAATTTCCAAGGCACATTCGAGTACCCAAGAATGGAGAACGACCTCCACCAGCTACACCAAGGCGACGACGAATCCCTTTGAGATTTCATCCGTCGGTTCAGCGACAAGCGTAACACGATCCTGGACATCTCCGACGAGTCAGTAATCATCGCCTTCAAACAAGGTGTTCGGGACATGGATTTGCATGGAAAGATGGCTACTCGGAAGATCCGTGCAGTCAAAGAGCTTTTTGAGTTGGCCTACAAGTGTGCAGAATGAGCAGAAGCTCAGGTGCGCGCTAAAAACCTTCAATCTGGCAAGGACAAACCCGAGTCCTCGAAGAGCAGAGGAAAGAAGAACAAACCCGGTGACAAGCGCAAGGGTCCCTATACGACTATAACTGTGGTCGACATGAGAAAATTGCGCAACACTGGGGACAATATAGGCCTCAGTCGAGGTGACAGAAAGTGGTGTCCCATCCATCGGAGCAACCAGCACTACTTCGACGAGTGCTATGTGTTCAAGAAGAAACTTGATGAAAAGATTAAGGCAAATACTGAGCATGGTAATAAGCAAGCTAACCCAAATGTTGAGGGTGATGAGCCCTAGTTCCACGAGGCTAACCACAGCTTGGCACCCATCTTTGGAGGATCTGCCACGTATGAGTTCAAAAGGCAGTACAAGGCAATCAAACGAGAAGTCAATCTGGCCCTAATTGGGCCCACTCAGTATCTCAAGTGGTCAGAACAGTAGATCACCTTTGATCAAACCGACCATTCGGCCGTGGTACCACATCCTGGTCGATACCCAGTTGTGGTTCAGCCAACCATACTCAACATCAAAGTTTCCAAAACTCTGGTTGATGGTGGTAGTTCACTCAGCCTCATCTTCTCCAAAACCTTGGACAAGATGGGAATTCAGAGATTGGAGATTAGGATAGGAGTCGAGCCTTTCCACGGCATAACTCTCAACTCATCAACCATGCCTCTCGGCCAGATCGAGCTGCCGGTCACATTTGGCACGCCCGACAACTTCCGTACAGAAAATCTAACCTTCGATGTCACGGACTTCGAGACGGTGTACAATGTGATCCTAGGCCGCCCAATGTTAGGCAAGTTCATGGTGATGGTTCACTATGCCTATCAAACACTTAAGATCTTGGGACCCAATGGGACCATTATAGTTAAAGGGGATTAGCGCGCGGCGGTCAAATGCGACAAGCAAAGCCTGGATATGGTCGAACACTTTAGTCAAGCGGCCACCACTCCTAAGGACGCAAATTCTAAGCGTCAAAGGCACCAAGGTGTCATCGAAGCCAAAGATTCCAAGCTCGTAAGTCTTGCTGGCACTTCTAAATCCGACGACGCCAAAGGCAAGACCAACGACAGCACCAACAATAAAAGACTGATGGTTGTGTCAAGGCAGTGCCCTTCGACTTGTCTAAACCATTCAAGACGGTTAAGGTTGGGGCTAATCTTGACCTCAAATAGGAACTAGAGCTCATCACCTTCCTCTAGACAAATCAAGACATGTTCGCATGGCAACCATACGATATGCCTGGGGTCCCCAGGGAGGTGATCGAGCATCGACTAGCTGTTAAACCCGATACCAAACTTGTGGTGCAGAAGCAGCGAAGATTTGCAGAATATAGGAAGCAGACCATCCAGGAGAAGGTCAATAAGCTCCTAAAGGTGGGATTCATTCAAGAAGTGTGTCATTCTACATGGCTCGCAAATCCCGTCCTCGTCAAAAAAGCCAATGGCAGATGGATAATGTGCAT
This sequence comes from Phragmites australis, assembly GCF_958298935.1. Lineage (NCBI taxonomy): Eukaryota > Viridiplantae > Streptophyta > Magnoliopsida > Poales > Poaceae > Phragmites > Phragmites australis. The sequence goes on from NC_084934.1 coordinate 8,403,552, forward strand.
TGACTTCACCGACCTCGAGAAGGCTTGTCCCAAGGATCCTTTTTGTCTCCCGTGCATCGACCAAATCGTCAACTCTATGGCAGGCTGCGAGTTGCTATGTGTTCTAGATGCCTATTCAGGGTATCACCAAATTAGCATGGGATTAGAGGAAGAGGAGAAAATGGCTTTTACTACTCCCTTCGGTGTATTTTGCTATGTAAAGATTCCTTTCGGTTTAAAAAACGCTGGTACTGCGTATCAAAGGTGTATTTGAAATTGTCTACACCCCCATTGGGCACAATGTAGAAGCATACGTCGATGATGTTGTAGTCAAACCAAAAACCGGAATCGCATTGGTTGACGATCTCAAGAAAACATTTGACAACCCTAGGAAGTATCGCATGATGCTCAACCCCAAAAAATGCACATTTAGTGTGCCGTCCGGCAAGCTTCTTGGCTTCCTAGTGTCAGGTCGCGGCATTGAGGCCAACCCGCACAAAATTGAGGCTCTCGACCAGATGCGGTCACCTCAAACACTGAAGGAGGTCCAGAAACTGATAGGTTGCATTCCTACTCTTAGTCGATCCATTTCCAGGATGGGTGAGTTAGGGATGCATTTCTTCAAGCTATTGAAGATACAAGACCGGCTGAAGTGGACAGAAGAAGCGGAGTGAGCCTTCCAGGACTTAAAAAGGTACTTATCATATCCCTTAATCCTTACACCACCTAACAAAAAAGAGGAGCTCTTTTTGTACATTGCAGCTACCCCACAAGTTATAAGCACGGTACTTGTGGTCAAATGGGAATGTTTCGAGAAAAAGGACAAGGTTCAGGAACCTGTTTACTACGTGAGCGAGGTTCTACATGATGCTAAGCTACGATACTCGCAAGTACAGAAGCTGATATATGCAATCTTGATGTCTTCCTGGAAATTACAGCACTACTTTTAAGTACACAGGATAACCGTCATGATGACGTACCCACTGAAGGATGTAATACGCAATTGGGAAGCTATTGGATGAATTGTGCAATGGGCGGTAGAGCTAAATGAGTTCGATGTAAGCTACACACCATGCACAAGAGTGAAGTCCGGAGTGTTAGCAGGTTTCATCACCGAATGGACAAGCGTTGAGGAAACAAGGCTAAACATGGTCGAAGATCACTGGATGCTCTTCTTTGATGGATCGCTCATGCTCCAGGGCTCTGGGGCTGGCATGGTACTCAAATCTCCAACAGGCGACGGACTCAGTTACGTTGTTCAATTAGACTTTAAAGCTTCTAATAATGTTGCAGAATATGAAGGACTGGTAAACGAGCTTCGCATAACTGCATCGCTTGGAACTAAATGACTTCAAAAGGAGTACCAGTGCTCAGACGACAACATGGTGGCTTACTTACTCGAGGTACGAAAGCTCGAGCAAAAGTTCAAAGGGCTAGAAGTAACACACATCAGAAGGAGTGATAACTCTGGTGCGGATGAACTTGATAGACTTGCTTCTTCTCTAGCACCGGTACCCATAGAGGTCTTCGTTGAGAAACTTCTTAAACCATCTGTCTCGATAGTTCAGCGAACGGATCCTGCCCAACCCGACCAGCAGTCTAGCCAGGTCAGCGAGGAAGAACCTGTAGACACGGATGTTGTACTACTCGAACACAACCCGACTTGGATGACTCCGTACCAAGCCTATCTCGAGGGTTGAGACATCTCTAATGATGATGCATCTGCAGAGAAAATTGCTCGTAAATCCAAGCTCTATGTTTTGATAAACGGCAAGCTTTACCGAAAGGGGAGTAATGGAATCTTGATGAAGTGCATCACTCAGGAAGAGGGTAGTGAAATATTGCTCGATATCCATGGAGGCATCTGTGGTAATCATGTGTCTTCTCGCACCTTGATCGGAACTATTTTCCACCAGGGATTCTATTGGCCGACTGCCCTCCAGGATGCTTCTGAGCTGATAAAAAAGTATGAGAGCTGCCAACTTTTTAGAAGGCAGACCACTCGATCAGCCCAAGTTCTACAAACAATTCCTCTTTTTTGGCCTTTCTCTGTCTGGGGCTTGGATATCCTGAGACGATTCCTAAGGGCCTAAGGTGGTTACAAGTTCCTATTTGAGGCTATCGATACGTTCACCAAGTGGATAAAGGCTGAACCCATAGGAAAAATAACCGCAGAAGCGGCCAAGAAGTTTATGAGGAGTATAATACTCGATTCAGCATTCCACATCAGATAATTATGGATAATACTAGCCAATTCAGAAGCAGGACCTTTATTGCGTTTTGCAAAGAATTTGGTATCAAAACTTGTTTCGCCTCAGTAGCTCACCTGCAGAGTAACGGTCAAGTTGAGCGTGCTAATGGTATAGTCTTACAGGGTATGAAAACTCGGGTCTTCGACAGGCTAAAAGCCTACTCAAAACGCTGGGTAAAAGAACTTCACTCGGTACTGTGGGCCATTCCTACTTCGACCAATAGATCCACCGGTGAAACTCTGTTCTTCTTGATTTATGGAGCGGAAGCGATGCTCCCAACTGAGTTGTAGTTCGGATCACCTTGAGTGGAAAGTTACTCCAAAGAAAGGCAGGAGCTATTATGAGCGGAAGACATAAATTTACTGGAGGAGTACCAAGATCGAGCATCTATTCGAGCGACTAAGTATCAGTAGGTGTCGCATAGATATTAAAGCCAGAGAATCCAGCCCAGGAAACTCACCGCTGGGGACCTCATCCTACAAAAGGTGTAGAAGCAGGCCCAGCACCACAAGTTATTGCCTAAGTGGGAAGGACCTTACATAGTAGTCGAAGTCACTCGACCTGGATCAGTTCGGCTATCTACTTCAAACGGCGGGATACTCGAGCACTCGTGGAACATCGACCAACTCCAAAAGTTTCATTCATAGAAAAGGTAGGTTACAAGTAAGTCGATTACATTCAGTTCGGTTAGATACTCGATTACATAATTTTCTTCTTTTCCCCTCTAATCTGTGTGGCTAGCGCAAAATTGGCAGAAACGATCTCCCTAGATCTTGCAAATAATGAAGATTCACAACCTCCAAAAGTTTGGAAGTGTATGGACCCTTATTCGCCCTAGGATGAGTCAAGAAACCTTTTATACTCTTCCCTCGGGCGATAGCTGATCACTACAGGAACCGGCCACCGACCAGCATAAGGACCAAGAAAAGTGGCCGAGGCAAAGACCCTGCTGGAGCTGCTGACCGGTGCCGGTGATGCCGAGTGGTCTTCTGTGTGGCGCAAAGGCAATCTAGTAGCTATCGACAGAGAAGGCGATCATGCCTCCTTAGCCAATGATGACTCGGGGGCTCCACCGCCGAAGACCTCGATGGAGGCTTGGTTGATGATCCAGTCAAGATCACCACCATTCTCATTCCTCTTTGGTGCGGAGCGCTGCACCGTCTAACCTGAAGCATAGGTCTTGATGTAACAGTGAACACGCTGAATGAGGGGACAATGACGATCTACGGTGAGCACTTCTCCCCTCTCCTTCTTAGGCCCGCCACTCAAGTCCTCATCATCAGAGGAAGTGATGATGATGACCTTAGGAAGTACCATGGCGAGAGGCCTAGGGGAGAGGACTTCTGGGATTGGCTCAAGAGGCAGAGATGGAGTGAAGGCCATGGCTTTAAGCTCTACGAGTCCTAGGAGAAAATGGGCAAAGGAAACAAAGGAGATGATAGAAAAATGGCTTTGAGTCCTCTCTATTTATAACAGGGGAAACAGGTCGTACTGTGTAAATGTAGCCATCAAGATCCAAAATGATGGAATCACCTTGGGTGCGTAGCGCGTTTGGCGGAAGTGAAGAACGTAATGATGGCGTTATGGATTGTCTCATCTCTGCAAAGAGGGATGGTGGCCATTACGACGCGTCAAATCAAGGTTGCGGTGAAAATGAGCACAAATGGGAGTGGGTCTTTTAATGCCCACCTACCCAACGGTTCGAGTTTACTCGATAAACACATTCCAGTTAAAACCATAATGCTCGGGGGCTTGCACTCTCAAGTATTCAGTCGAGAACAAGCTTTACTCTTCGTCCGACTCCGTCATCGAGTACATAGTCGAGAATGAGCTTTACTCTTTGTTCGAATCCGTCATCGAGCACATAGTCAAGAGCTATAACACTACTCTCCGATCAATGGTACAGGTATGTCCTTTTCTACTCTCTGATCAAGTAATTTCTTCCTCGACCATAGAGTCAGGGGCTACATCGCAATACCATATTTCTTTTATATGTTTTTTGCAAAATTTTATCTGGCTCTGCGTCGATCACGTTAAATAGAACCAACGAAGGCATGTGTTGGGTCGATGACGGACAACTATACCTCAGGAGGCATAACGGCACAGAGATTGTTAGACATCTCATGCCTAACGACCAAAAGGGTTATGAAGTCCTAGTCTGCCTCGCGTGTGCTCTCTATTATGTTCATCTTTGTATGCTGATTGAATGCGCAAGTTGATAAAAGTTCACAGAAAATTCGATATGCTCTTTTTTTTTCTAATTGTGTATTAGTCTTTTCCTCATTATTACGGTCTTCTCGAGTATTCGAGGGCTGCGCATCTAATGGCTTATCTAGTTAAGATTTCAGGTGTTGACAGATGTGTAATCGTATGGTCTTGAGAATGATGACAACATGTACCTATCAGTCATTGCATCTACTTATGCTAATCCTATTTCATCGATAAGGGAATAGCAGACAAAAGCATAATATACTGGCAAAATATAGTATTGTTATGGGCATTCTCAGATCATAAAATATGTCTTAAAAGTGTCAAAGCCGAATGGATCATCAGTGCGAGGGACTCCCCTCATTATCATCACTAGGCAGGCTAAGCCTTAACGACTCGATGAAGGCTAGGACCACCGGCTGAACGCTTTCAACAAGTTTTGCGGCCTCCTCGCTAGTACAGTTGAATCTGACTGTCACCAATGAGGTATCGAGCGTGGGATCGTAACTCTTGAGGATACCTAGCAATGTGGCGGCGCTTGCAGAAGCTGATTGGGACATGAGGTCGAGTGTCTGCTCCTTTAGCTCTTGAAGAGCAAGGACCGTAGCATCCCGTTGAGCGATGGCTGCATCTCATTCAGTCATCATGGCCTTCCTTTTATCTCATGCGGTCTTCACTAGATTCATGAGTTTCTCCTGATACTTGGCGTCATCATCAATTTTCTTCATTGTGTTAGAAAGAAGTTTTTCCTTGTTGTTACAGGAGGACTCAAGGCCTAAAGAAGGCAAACCGGAAAATAACTTTTTTTAGTCACCCAATAATCGAATCATGCACTTGTGATCGGGGATAGACTTACGTTCAATTTTTTCCCTCTTGGCTTCAAGCTTCTTCTGGTGGTTGGCCTCAGCGGCAGCTACCTGAGCACCTATGACTTGGAGAAGGACCTTTATTGCTGCCCAAGGGTCATTGATTGGGATTGATATTGAGGTTTCATTTCCCTTGAGCTGCGGGTCTTCTTCGGGCGTGCTCAAGGCAGGATCTTTCGTATGAGGAGTTGGAGCCGAGGCTGAATCAACCGAGGAAGTCAGTCCCGGATGACTGGTCGAGACGCTGGCAGCCTGGGTTTCCACCTCTGTCGATAGTCTGCAATCAACAGAATAAGGGAATAGGAAAAGAAAAGATTGCCCTCTTCGAAATTGGGAAGTGCGAAATGATGCTTGACTTTGGCCTTTTGATGGTCACCTTCTTCGTTCTTGGACTGGTAGGCGGAGCCGGTGGAGGAATACACATGGGCCAGGCAAAGCGAAGGCATCTGTAGCCTGCAAAGAACCAAATGATAAAAATTATTATCTTAAGTTTATCGAGTGAAAGTATGACCAACTAAAGAGCAAAAATTCGATTGAAATTACCTCTTTGGTCGAGTCATCAGGCATGATGGTCTCTCGAGTTGGCGATTGTGACGACACGCCAGACGTCGCTAAAAAAGCCACCCACGCAAATTCATCATTAGTAGAATGACCGAGACAAAATTGATAACTCAAGAAGAGTTACCTTTTTGGCCGAGTCATCGAGTGTGGCGGTTGCTCGAGAAGGTGATTGGGCGGGTGCGCTCGCTGTCCCCTAACAAAAGGCCACTCATTCAAACGGAACACATTCAAGTATCCACCTAATAATTTGGAAGGAAATAAGAACATAATGAGAATTTTGATTTCAACACCTGTGGGCTCCTTCACTTGCACTTGAGAGGGCTCAGATCAGGCAGCTAGTGAGAAGACGAGGACGATCTCTTCGATCAAAGAGACCCCTCGGCCTCCTCATTGGCTGATCCTTTCCCCTTGTTGACAGCATCAGCAGAAGAAGTGCCGTCGAGATCAAAGACCTCGCTCGAAAGGATGTGCTCTTGGCGGAAGACTGGAGCATGCAGTCATACAGACAGGTCAGACCAAATAGATAATGATCGGTCCTACTTTTCCATTAAGAAAATCCTTACATCTGATCGAGGATTCGTGAGGGAATAAGGCAGAATGCCACATTCCGGTGCTTCAGAAGAGAAGAGCTTATTCAACTGGGCAGTGACATCCTGTGCAAGTAGGGCTAAAAAAGAGAAGAAAGGTTATTCGACAAAGCTCAAAGGTCATAGCAAAAAGAAAAGGGCAAAATGCTAACTAAGCCTTACATCTGGCCGCGTCCCTGGAGGCATCCTCATCCCCACTGTATTCCCAAGCCAGGCGCGTGCGCCCCTTCAAGGAGCTTAATCTCTTGCTAATAAAATCTCTGGCCACATGCCACCCAGTTAGGCCAAATTGCCTCAGCATACAAATTTTGTTGGCATAGTAGGTGGTGTGGTCGGACTCTCGGTGCTCTTGTGTCCAAGATAGATTTTGGACGGGGAAAAGGCCTCTATACACTAAAGGAAAACCAATTGGGTCGGGATTGGAGACGTAAAACCAAAGTTTTTCCAATCCTTCGACCAGGAGGAGGTTAGGGGACCATGATATAGGAATTTTTCATTCCATTCCTCAATTGGAAACCACACCCCCGACACATTTATTCTCTATAATCCTCTTCAGTTTATAAAAGTACTGAAAAAGATTTAAACTTGGCTCGATGCCAAGGAAAGCCTCACAGAAATGGACAAAAACACTTAGCATGGTGATGGAGTTGGGGTTTAGGTGGTGAAGTTCAATTTGATATCGATCGAGCATATTGAAAAGAAATTTGGAAGGAGGGATGTTGAATCCGCAACAGAAGAAAGATTCAAAAACTACAAACTTGTGCTCGATCTTGTAGGAAGGGAATCTCTCACCAGATGATATCCTCCATTCAACCAGGCTACGTGGCGGCACCACTCCTTCCGCTTCAAGTTTCGTCAGTCGAGACTCTTGCATCGCCGAGGGTGTCCAGGCCTGGATCATGAACCGTGCTTCGTCGTACTGATCGAAAGAGGCACCGACGGCTGCTACATCTGGCCGCTTCTACGGTGAAGAGGAAGTTGGGATCTTCTAAGAAGAACTGGGATCCATGGAACTAAATTTATTTTGGCGATGGTATGTGCTGGGGCGGAGAAAGCCGAGGGGCTTGTGCAAGAAGACTAGTGGTAAGGACAAGGAATGACCGCTACAAGTCCGGGTCATACGTGTAAACAATAAAAAATTTACCGTCTCTTCGACCACTCCCATATTTACAACGCTTCGATTGGCGCAAAGCGAGGAATGATGACAACGTGCGAATCTTTGCACGCCCTTCTGTCCGCATTAAATGCGCCTATACCCATCGTTTCAAATTTCGAAAGGTTTTTTAACTCTACTCGGAGTCGGGTGTCAATTAGTTGAGTTCTTTACTATTTTTCTTCAAGTATCGAGTGTGGTTAGCCGCAGGGCACTCGACCCAACTGAGCTTCCATTCGATACTCAAGGAAGGATCTGTCCATACTCAATTCTTTCAACTATGAGCCTGATCCACTTTACTAGACCAAGCTTAAACTTGGTGTCATTTGAGTGGGTGCTTATGGAAACCCCTCCTCCTGGGTAGAGTTAGGGGCTACTGTCGAATATCTAACTATAGGGTATATGCACATAAGAAGTATATCATACACAGACAGGGTATGTACAACACATATTAAGCAGCTCTAGATATCACGGAACCGAATCAGCGGTACCTGATACACCCGAAATCAAGGAAGTATATACTAGGAAGGTTTAGATTGGTTACCCAACTTGGAAAGATTAGTATCTAAAACAGATCTATCTACTTAAACATCAAGGAAGACAACTCCCTATCGACTACGGCTAGATGGGAGTCAGTATCTCACCCCTATATAAGGCGGAAAGACTGGGGGAGGAGGAGAAGGAGAGAGACAAGCATCAAAACCCCAACAGAGGAGCTACTCGGCAACTTTAGCCCTAAGTTAGATTAGATCCGATCTACTCTTTGTAATAGTCTTAGTCACATTACTTGTACTCAAGATCATCAATATACAACATCAACACCCCCACAGAGCATAGGGTATTACTCTAATCGGAGGCCCGAACCAGTATACATTGTGTGTCTCATCTCGTGATTAATCCCTACACTCGAATGTACCTAGTCAATTTACGGACATATTGTCAGGAACTAATCTTCGATAATATCATTTATGCCTATTATCTGAAATTTAGGATTGTTATGACATGGTATGTTTTCCATTGTGGCTGACAAAGTGGAGTGTTCTCTAGTTGGGAGAAATACCACACACAAGTTAATAGATTCAAAGGAGCATGTTACAAAGGATACAAGTGCAAACATGAAGCTGTTGCGGCATACAACAGTCAAATCATCCAAGCTGAGCTAAAATTGGCTAACTTCGAAAATAAGAAGAAGTGTGATGTCACATGTAAAGATGTTATAATCCTAGTTCTGGTTGTAATCATCATTATTTTACTATGTATGATGATGTGACTTGTAAGATAAATGTGTCAATTGTCAGTACCTTCATGCCTATTTTGCATATGTGTTGATCGACTTTTCGGGGGTGACCTGTGAGAACTATTGTGTATATGTGTGTGACATGAATTACTATGTGTAATGAAGGTGCCTTTATTATTGATTTACATTACATATATTTCATTGTATGCATGTATTGAGTGGGAGAGAGACGGAGAGATCGAGTAGAGAGAGGGAGGATACGGCTGGAGTAGAAGGGGGGAGGCACAACACTACCGGCTGAAGCTTTCAACCGCCAGTGATGCCTTAGGAATTATTACCGGCTGCAACCACCAGCCGGTAGTGATACCCAGGGCATCACTGTCAGCTGAATCCTTTAGCCAACAGTGATAACACCTTTCACTACTAGTCCACAGAGTCAGCAATGATAGTCCCCGACTATCATTGCCTGTTAGCCACTGCCGGCTCCAAAATCGGCAGTGAAGGGGGTTTTGGAGCTGGCAGTGAAATGGATTTCTGTAGCAGTGTGTGTAGCTAGTCTAGATGGATCTAAACCTAGTCAGCGACTTCCTCCTTAGCTTTTGTTGGCTTGATTGAGATTCTAATAACTTGTGTCTACTCCTCCGTAGGGCCTCCGACTCTATATTTATAAGAGGGTGTCGTATGTCCGCTGGAGTCATCCTTCATATTCTTGGAGATAAACATTTTCGGGTACAGAACGCCTTGGGTATCTACGGGTAATTTCCTTTCATCCAAAGATCCTTTTTCTGAAGATAAAAATATGCCCCATGAATTGCAAGAAACCTTGAAGTGTCTGGATATGGTAACTATCCATTATCTATTGGTTCAATGTACATTCTTTAGTGGAAGACTAAAAGATCAATATTTGGTGTCATATCAGTTAGGGCAACAATGTTGGCCATCCAAATCTGCGTGAAGACATGACTTTAGATCTATTTTAGTGCAACAGAGTTTTGGCAACCTCTGTCATTTAGAAAGGTTAGAAGAAGATGATCAAACTCCTAGACTATCATATACTAGCAATTTGTGAGGAATGGTGATGTCCTAAGAAGGGGTGAATTAAGACACTTAATAACCTAAACCAAATTAGCTCCAAAAATTTCACAAGATAAACATATCTCAATGTCTCTCTAAATATGCTCTAAATTTGTCTAGTGTATCTATTCTACCGCTCATTAGAATTGCAACCTACTCAAGCAAGATAAATTGCAAGCTTGTAAATGTAGAAACATAAATAAGGTAGAGAGACAAACTCGACACAAGAGATTTTTATATTGTGGTATCAATGGCATGAATGTCACCCTAGTCCACATTGGAGCTCCACAAAAGATATGCTCTCGGTTGGAACCCAGTCATGACTCTTCAGCCACCAAGGTAAGGTCTCATAACTAGCCTCTCTTCCGATCACTTACCATCATGATCACTTTAGAGCTTGAGCCACTAAGGCAAGGGTCTCTGCGTTCCTGTACACGTATCTTATCGCCGCTCCACACTAAGTCGGAGGGCCAACAAGCTTGCCGGTGAGTCACCAAGACTCCAAGATGTCGGCATACCTCTTGGTACAAGTTAGCATCACTACTTGATCCCTTCTTCAAGCTGCAGCGCCTAGCTACAACTCACTCTAGGCCTATAAATATTAAACACTCTCTAATCTTGTGCTTAATCGCCTTAGATGATCATTTTAAGCACTTTGGTGGCTTGGATATCTTCTCAAGTGTGTATGAGCTTTCTCTAGACTCCAGCAGCATGCCACACCTTCAAATGACTGAGATGAGGGGTATTTATAGCCTCATACCCGCCAACTAGCCGTTTTCCCAATAGCTCAGAAAAACTGTTAACACTGGATGATCTTGTGAGAACAGTAGTACTAACACCAGATCATCCAGTGAGTATAACTTTAGAAACTAGCTGTTAGAACTCCACTCAATACCTCTGTGAACACCGGACACTCCAGTGTACCTTCAAATCTATCACCTCACCTTCCGGTGAGTTATCTTGAGCCATCCGAGTATTTGCAGCCTCTATATGTAAAATGCTCTGGTTCATTCATCCGGTGTTCATTCCATTCACATTAGGTCATCCAGTGAGTTAAACAATCTCTTCTTTTCTTTGTAAATGCTCCGGTGCAACTATCTCTATGATCACCGGACTATCCGGTGAGTTGATCTTTATTCTTTAGCACTTGGAATCGCCTCTGCAAGAAATACTCTGATGCTTTATACCCTTCATCACCGAACTATCCGGTGCCTTCAAATCTTTTTGCCGTGAGGTAACTTTGCTGCATGAATGCTCTAGTGAGTTCAACACACAAAGCATTGGATAATTCGGTGAAGTCATCAGCCTTCACTTTGCCTCTGGACAAAATACTCCGGTGCCCCTAAACATCGGACCATCCGGTGTAGTCATTTTATCCAGAACTCATCCAATTCAATCAATCTCGAGTTTGACTGTGGTGGCTTCTTCATGCATTGCATCCATGAGACCTATTAAAATATATATTTGATAAGCATATTAGTGCCATTGACTATATTGTAATTAATCGCCAAAATCACAATCATTACCTAATAGGGCCATTTTCGCTACACACTTTCATTTATTTACTGACAAGTTTGTGTGTTGTAACTTCTGTATAGTATTTGCTCCAAGTGACATAAATTTACCACTACGTTCAAACTTTTGTTTACATTTCCTTTGTTAGAAAAATACTTTATTTATATGTTTTTTAATCATGAGGTTTGATAATGTAATGTATAAGTCAACATTAAGAGAGCTGACTCAGTCTACTAGCAACAACCCAAATGTTGATTCAAAGATCTTTGTTGGTGGTTTATGAGACAATATTTTCCCAAGATGACCTCACACTTTACTTTGAGAGGTTTGGCACGATAACTGATATTGTCATGATGTATGACAAAATAATAAGAAGGCCTATGGATTTGGTTTTGTTAAGGTTTTGGAGAATAGGTTTTATGACTTGAATGGAAGAAAAGTGGAAACTAAGATTGCCAAACCAAGGGAACAGGACCACTGACACTATAACGGTATGACTGGGGGCAATAGAAGCCATGCTAATAGCTATGGTGTAATGTACTTGCCATAAAAAATGTTCTATATGTCCTTCATAATGGTCCTTACTTGGTTCATCCATATCCTTAATTATGTTTATGCACCACATGGAATTGTGAACTATGGCTACATGATGAACTAAACGGACATCTCAAATGATACCAGCATGATGGCAATGCAAGGCTCTCCTATGATGTATGCAGATTATGGAAGATCATATAGATATGATCATCCATGTGAATCCTTATCTCGGTCATCGTGGTTTCAATCTTAGAAGTGATACTCATACGACTTTTATGGTTTTAAAGAGTGGAGGAGTAAATCAGACAAGGAACATCATCTTGGGAACCATGCTCACTGGTCTTAAGGACCTTGGATGATATGTATCGGTTCTATCCTGAGGGTCAGACAACAATTTTGGTTTCTTCAAGGGGGTTTTGGTTGGGTATATTTTGATGAAATATACACCGACCAATTCTACGTGCTATTTGTGGAAGCTCCTGCACCCCCTCCAACTCAATATCAACATAATGGTGTCTTCAGTACCGAATGAATGGCTGACGGTTCAAACATTTTTAAACTATTTGATTATAACATATGGTGATTAATAGCAATGGCCTATAGTTTTACATATTCATCTATTAAATTAACCATAATTTATTAGGTGCTTACATCCCAATACATATCATTTATATCATTGCGCCTGATTGTACTACACAGTCTTGCTCCATTCTTTTGGATGTTATATTTTAAATGTACATATATAGCATATCACTTTTTTTAGACCAAGAGCTTTCCTCTTTATTAATCTTTAGGACTACAGTAGTACTGCAAAACATTGCAATGGGAAAGGGTGCCTAAATACGCCAATATTTTGAGTCCTAATTGGCAAGATGTTTCTTCTACAAAGGTGAGCCACAAGGCTTAGCTCTTCAATATCATCAACAATATAAGAGACTCACCGTAGACTCTCCTAAGGGCATGCCATGCATTGTTCTCGTGCATATCAATAAATTCACATAACCATTGAATCATTGCCTCGTGTCATGGTCCTTAAAAAACTTGTAACCAACACTAGAGAATTTTCTTTCGAATACTTATTCTAGAGAATTCTCTCAAAATATCTAAGATTTACGTTCCTGTATCTATTTAAAAGTCTTTTGCTAGTTACCTTATTTTATAATCTAATAAAATGAGAAGACATATATTTTTAATTCAGATACAAATGGTAATGTAAGAAACTACGATACCGCTGTTGTAAAAATGTATTCAGTATGTTTGAGTGTATTTCATAAACAAATATATTTTGACCATACTATCATAAAACTATAGATTTAAGCTTCTGCTTCGGCAAACTCAAAATTTGGTGGACATTTGTATCATATACATAGTATATCTTCTCTTCTCTTTCATGGCTGAAATTTAAAGACACTGGCAGAATTAAGCAAGTTGTTTGACATGTTCAAAACAAAACCTTGCATGATTACGTTACTGCGAAGTGTGAACACGTGATGCAGTGGTGCGTGGTCTGCCTTATTTCAGCACAAGCATCCATTGCCACGGTGGCATCATCCCACATCCGACGTGGCGCTCTCTCTCCCTCGCGCGCGCGGGAAAACAACGGAAGCCGTTAAATAACCACCAGTGCCGAACAGCCTCACACCTCGCAAATCTCCTCTATCCCCGTGTCCACCACTCATCACTGGCCCCTCTCATCTCCTCCTTCTCCGCCACCAATGGCCTTGTCTGTTGCCACCGCCGCGGCCTCCACGAGCACCACCTTTGCGTCCGGCCGTCGCTCGACCTACTCTCAGCGGCTGCCCTCGCAGTCGCTGTCGTCGTCGTCCTTCCCGAGCGCGTTACCGCGTGGCTGTGCTGCGAGGAGGCGAGCGGCGCCGGCGTCCCGGGCCGCCATCACGGTTCGCGCGCAGGCCAAGAAGAGCGTGCTGATCGTGAACACCAACAGCGGCGGACATGCCGTCATCGGATTCTACTTCGCCAAGGAGCTGCTCGCCGCCGGGCACGCCGTCACCGTGCTCACCGTCGGGGACGAGGGCTCCGACAAGATGAAGAAGCCGCCGTTCTCCCGCTTCTCGGTAACCTCTGCTGCATTGGACGTCGGCGACTATTGGAGGTTGATTTCTTGGTTGAGTTTGTGATGGATTCGTGTGGCTGCGGCAGGAGCTGACGAGCGCCGGGGGCAAGACGGTGTGGGGTGACCCGGCGGACATCGGTGCAGCCGTCGGTGGTGCGTCGTTCGACGCCGTGCTCGACAACAACGGCAAGGACCTCGACGCTGTCAAGTACGACTCCACCGACCTCTGCTTTTGCTTCGGTGTTCGCTATTCATTTCAGGGCGCACTCATGAGTCATGACGCATCTCTAATTCTTCGTGCTGACTTGTAATCGTTGGCTGTGCGCGCAGGCCGGTGGCGGACTGGGCGATGTCGGCCGGCGTGGGGCAGTTCCTGTTCATCAGCAGCGCTGGTATCTATAAGCCGACGGACGAGCCACCGCACGTCGAGGGGGTAATGCGCGCACTCAGCTCGATCATTAATGCCCCTCGTGACTCAAGCAGAATCTATGGATTTCATGATTGATTCCATCTCCATCCATGGCAATGCCAACGCAGGACGCCGTGAAGGAGAGCGCCGGGCACGTCGGCGTGGAGAAGTACATAGCCGAGCAGTTCAGCAGCTGGGCGTCGTTCCGGCCGCAGTACATGATCGGCTCCGGCAACAACAAGGACTGCGAGGAGTGGTTCTTCGACAGTAATAACTAACAACCCATCAACTCACTTCTCTTCCCCGATGATGATCTCCAAGAACTCCAAACGAAAATGTTCAATTTTCTCGCGTGCAGGGATCGTGCGGAAGAGGCCGGTGCCGATCCCGGGAAACGGGATGCAGCTGACCAACATCGCCCACGTCCGGGACCTCTCCAGCATGCTGGCGCTCGCCGTCGAGAACCCCGGAGCGGCGGCCGGCAAGATCTTCAACTGCGTCAGCGACCGCGCCGTGACGCTGGACGGCATGGCAAGGCTGTGCGCCGCTGCCGCGGGCGCCGACTTGGAGATCGTCCACTACGACCCCGCCGCCGTCGGCGTCGAGGCAAAGAAGGCCTTCCCCTTCCGCAACATGGTAATTAAGCACAAGGCTACGTCGATGTCACGGTGTTCTGCTGTGAGGTTGGAATGATTATGATTCGGATGGTGTGTGAACTGCAATAATGTAGCATTTCTACTCGGAGCCGAGGGCGGCGAAGGAGGTGCTGGGGTGGACGAGCACGACGAACCTGCCAGAGGACCTCAAGGAGCGGTACGCCGAGTACGCGAGCAGCGGCCGGGGCGAGAAGGCTATGACCTTCGACCTCGACGACAAGGTCCTCGCCGCCTTGGGGAAGGCGCCGGCGAGCGTCAGTGTATAAGCAGGCAGTGCCAGCGAGTCAGCCATGCATCAACGACCCCCTTGACGCCGGAAAGCCAATTTTTTTTGTGGATACACTGACTGCCCATCCTGGCACGTTGCAAAGGAAAGGACAAATAAGAGCGAATTTTTCTAGTGCAAATAAATGAGTGCAAAAACTGTTATACATGCAACTCTGATCCAGTGCAAATAAAGATCGTGATTAGTTGCTCACACGGGATAATCTGGTCCGACATATGTATATAATTTTTTTATAAAAACGTGTTTGGTTGCCCATTGTTTTAGCTGGCCAAACGGATGTAAATATACACCTACAGTCTGACTCGGGAAGAAACTTCGCAGCCTGATCCGACGGATGCATAGCATGTATCTGTTTATATAGACAGACTCACTTATCAGTATCACAAAATTATTTATATACGAGCAACCAATCACATTCTCTTGCATCAATCTATACGGTCTTAGATTTAGTTAATCAAACAGAATCTCAATTTAATCTATCTAAATAAATACAACTAATCAAATAATATATTTTCTCAACAAATATAACTCTACTCAAATTACTTCTCCTCAATCTACCTATACAATCCATACAGACTAAATCATGCTAGCAAAATCGCACCCAAAGCAATGGAGCTTGTACTCACAACAACAGTGTGGTGGTGCAGTTGGCTAACACGTAGGTCCCACAGGTAGCAAGCGAGTGATCCTGAGGTCGAGGGTTCGAGGAGCCTCCCTCACCCCAAAAAATACTGTGCAGGGTGATCAGGCGATGACTTGTCCTGTGCGTTAGTAGTGATTGGTTGGGTTCATCTAAGATGATTAAATGGGTTAGTTGGACTAGTCTAGTACGGTGCAGCAAAAATGATCCTATTAGATTATGATTTTAATTTTGATGATTAATGGTAATATAGTTATTGAGACTAATATATTTGTTAAGAATATATGTTAGTAGGTCTTATAGATACAATAATACATCAAGAAGCCACTGCAGCCGGGACAAAGTTCGATTGAATTGGAAAAAATCCCAGAGAAATTGTTCTCACCGGAAGGTTCGACGCTGGAAGAATTGCACTCACCGGAGCATTATATCTAGAGGCAGTTTGCCTCACTAGATGATTCGGTGATAAAGAATATATACACCGGAACAATTCTATTAGAAGGGGCCTAAGTGGATTACACTCACCGAAAGATCCAGTGATCAAGATAGTGCACACCAGAGTCTTCACTGGAGCATTTAACATAGTGTGTGGAAAACCTAGAAAAAAAGAAGTTCTACACACCAGAAGGTTTGGTAATGAAGACAGTGTACACCAAAGGCTTCACCGGAGCATTTAACAAAGTGTGTGAAATACCCAGAAAAGAAGAAGTTCTACACACCGGAAGGTCCGGTGATAAAAACAGTGCACACCAAAGTATTTTGTGTAGAGAAGAAGTTTGACGCGGTCTGGCTCAAGATAACTCACCGGATAGTCTAGTGATGAAGAGAATGTATACACTGAACAGTCCGGTGTTTAGAAAAACTTTGAGTGGAGTTCCAACGGTTAGTTTCTGAGAATGTACACACCGGATGGTCCAGTGCTTGTACGTCTGTTAATGACGGATCATCCGGTGTCCACAGAATATGTGAGCCATTGGGATAACGGATAGTCCGTGGGGTTGAGGCTATAAATACCCCTCCACTCATTCATTTGAAGTTGCTAGAGTCCAGAGAAACCCTTATACACCTAAGAAGACATCCAAGCCATCCAAGAGCATAAAGTGTTCATCCAAAGCGATTAAGCACACCATTAGTGAGTGATCAGTGTTTATAGTCCTAGAAAGAAGAGTTGCTAAGTGCTGCAACCTAGAGTGTGGATCAAGGAGTGATCTAAATATGGACCAAGAGGTACGCCAACACCTTGGAGTCTTAGTGACTCGCTGGTAACTTGTTGATCCTCCGACTTGGTGTGGAGCGGTGACAAGAGGATTTTGCGGGGACGCAGAGGCCCTTGTCTTTGTGACTAAAGCTCCAAAGTGAAGATGACGTACAAGTGACCGGAAGAGATGTTAGTGGTGAGACTTTACCTTGGTGGCTGTGGCTTATCGTGCTTGAGATCTTATTTTGGTGACTTGGTATCTCAAGAGTCGTGACCGGAAGAGACTTGGCGACCGGGAGCATATCCTTTGTGGAGCTCCAACGTGGATTAGGGGTGCCTTATGTGCCACCGATACCACGAGATAAAAATCCCTTGTGCGAGTTTGTCTCTCTACCTCATTTATGTTTCTTCATTACTTACTTATAATTTACCTTGCAATTATCTTAACGGTAGAGTAGACACACTAGATAAGTCTAGAGCATATTTAGATAGAAATTGAGATAGGCTTATCTTGTGAAAGTTTTGGAGTTAGTAGTTTTAAATATTCTAATTTACCCCCTCCCCCCCTTCTTAGGATATTCTCGATTCCCTTCAATTAGTATCAGAGCCTCGTGCTCTTCAATTGAGCTTAACCGTCTTGAGTTGTGACGTCCGAAGTTAGGGATGGATATTAGTAGTGCTCCATACTTTGATGGCACTAATTTCCCTCGATGAAAAATTCTAATGACATATTATTTGTAAGAAAAATATCTAGATGTTTGGAAGGTCACCGAAGTGGAAATGAAAGAACGTATCACCAAAGCAGAGAAACAATTTAATGCTTTAGCGAGGAGTATCCTTTTATCATCTTTATATGTTGCTGCATTCAATAGAGTATATTCTTTCACCAATACACATGATATTTGAATTAGTCTAATTGAAATACATGAAAATAAATAAATAAATATATATATATAATGAGAAATATCATATTCTTGTAACTAAACTTAATATAATAAAAAACTTATACATAAAATTTGGACTACCGAGTATGTCAGCTTCTCAAGTTGGCCCAATCAAAGTACAAGGAAAAAGATAAAGAAATGAGAAGGCCACTGATGCTTCAGGTGTCATCTTGTGCTTCCATCCACACAGCCACCACCATTGCTACAGTTCTCAAGCGAAACAGAGAAGCCTGTTACAAGGTCTTCTTGCACCCATGGATGTCGACTCCGCTCTGCCGCCTCGTGAACGGTGAACCAACGCATCTGGCGGTTGGTCTGCTCGGGACAAGAGGCCAGCACTTCCTTCACGTGCAGTGCAAAAACTGCAGCTCTGCACATACCTTCAGGACAGAACTCATCTTGATGTGTCTTGCTTGCTCTTGAAATCGTAGAAGCCCAACAATTGCCTATACATAGAACAAATAGCACAATCAGTAAAATGTGATGGCAGGGCATATGGAAGCAAATAAGAGTTGTTTAGCAGGAGCATAAAAACATGGCTCAGAAGTTAAACAAAACTGATGAACAAAGTCCAGTTATATCCGCAAAGAATATCAGATAACTCAACGGAGATCACAAAGTCCACCTAGACTTAGCTAGGATGCAGACACATAAATGACCACAAGTGGCCTTACAAATGTAAAACTAAAATCTTTGACTTAACTTGCATTTGTCCATAAACTTGCTAGAAAAGTTCACTTATGATGCAAAATACCAAATAAATTCATCTGCTCCAGTACTTCTATTTGACATTAGTCAGGTTTTATTATTTGCAGAGTGTTTGTATGGTATAATGCATACCTTACGATGATGATTACCTAAACTATCGATAGCACCAACACATGCAAGAAACCTAACCAGATGCAATTATGAACAAAACCAATGCTGATAGAGTAGAGACTGCAAAACATGATAGCAAGCATAGTTTAGCTCTGCAATATGTCAACTACACAGGAATCATCCTTAACCCACTGGTTAAACTCATAATGCAATATTGTGTAATAATGCTACTACCTCTGGTCCAAAATAGATGTCATCACGTAATGTGTGCAGCCAAACTTTTAAAAACATTTACCACAACTATACATCAAAAAGTACGCAGATTTCTTACATGAGAATGATATTACTAGGATCATTATGAAAAGTACCTATATATCACTATAAATTTATTAATTGTTGTGTGTCAGATCGGAGGGAGTATATACACTAATAAGCTAAGCAATGGATGATAAGGACAAACAATCTTCTAGACAAATGGCACCTAGTTCTTAAAGTCAAATGGTCCTAGTTTTTTAATGTGTCAAATTGTCAACAAAAGAACAAGTGGATGTTAGCATCATAAAATGATAGAAGCATCTAACAAAGAGGACACATAGTACCAGCTGTGCATTGACAATTCACAGAGAGTTCCTAAGGCTTGATAGAGGTAGTTTTTTTAACCATTATTAGCGTCTTAGTACTCTAGTGTCAATCTTCATAGTGTAGTATCAAGATAGTTCTATCAAAACTAAACCTGAAAGTTCAAGACTCCAGACTAGGTTCAAATTTCAAAAGACTCCAGACTAGGTTCAAGGATCATTTACAGGGTCAGCCATGGAAACAAACCGTTCTCAAAAGATGTACGAAGTACATGAAAGTCAACTAATCTTGTCCTGAAAAGTTTGTCTGTTGCATGTGTTTCCATAAAAAAGATGAAAGGTCATATATCCATCAAAAGCACAATATTGCATTTGTCTTAGAAGACGACAGAAGGTTTATCAGGATACCATATAGTTATAATGGCAGTGTGGTGCGGCAAGGCGCAGCGACCCACCACCTTCATGCCTTTATATCTTTTATAATGCGCAGGATGGCAACGCCATACACATCATAGTCTAGGATATTAGAAAATTATATTGGCAATGTAAATGTAGCTCAAAAGTTACAGTATAGGATATTAGAAAAATAAATTAGTAATGCAAATGTAGCACAAAAGTCATACAACTCTCTCATCTCTCAAAAGTCGTCCAATGCAAACTCATCAAGATTGTTAGATGCTATCACCTTCTCTACATCATCTTCAATGGCATCCATTGGCATTTAGTAGATTCCTTTTTTCTTTTACCTTTGGATCTCAAGCGAATGGTCTAGATCTTGGTATTTAGTAGTTTCCTTTTATACCTTTGGATCTCAAGTGGACGATTCAGATATTGGTCTTTAGTAGTCTCCAATCTTTACCTTTGGATCTCAAGCGGACGATCCAGATGAAACTCGGATTCATATAAAGGAAGCCCTAACCCTAATCTCACTACATTCACCCCATCGCCACCGTCTTGGTGGCTTGGCCCCGTCCCTAACCTGCACGCTGCCTCCATAGCGCCTCACCATCGTTGGCACCGGTTACTACCCTCGTCACCTGCTCTCCCTCCACCTTAGCCCCCCTCCGCACACTTCTTCCACATCTCTGGTCATGGATTCGTGCTCCCCCACCTTAGCGGTGCCATTGCCGCTGGATATACCGCTCTCGACCGCTAGATCTACAAGGAGGGCAGGTAGCGGCTCGGTGGCGGGTGACACAGGCAGGGCTGCTGGGTGGCTCGGCAGCGGATAGAGATCTACACCCCCGTCTATGAGCACATGAAGGTCGACATCTACATGAACCTTAAGGTAAGCGACAGCTCGCTACACTGAGTCGTATTGGCATCGCCATGGCAACCTCTAGTTCACCGCCACAACGATGCCTTAATAACTATGCAGGATACACTTAATAATTGATATTTTATATGAAGATTTATGGTAAATATTTACCTTACCACTATATATGATAGATATTCCAAAAGAAAACATTGAACAAAGAGACTATATCTCACCACTAAATCTCCTCGAACTCCAGCTTCTTCGATAGCTTCCCGCGCAGCTGCCCCTTCAACGGTTTCATCATTCTCCCATTCTCCCTGCAGCAACAAGATGTATCAACCAAAAAGGCCTTCATGATCATCAGTAAGAGGAGTGTGTGATATATATATGACAAATAGTCATAGTTATTATGGCGGTGTGGCGACCTGCCACCTTCACATATTTATATCGCTTATGGCGCGTGGCATGGGGATGCCATACGAGCTAAAGAAACACTAAAATAGCAACAAGGAAGAGGAAAGAAAAAGAAAAAGAAAAAGGAAAAAAGGGAAATGGAGAGGGGTTGGCCTAGCCCACCAGTCCCACCAGTCCACTCCACTCCACTTACCCTAGAATGATTCTATCATCCTCTCCACGAGCAGACCTCCACCAGCTGCCTCTCCTCCCCACCCCCGACTCAGGCCACCTCCACCAACTGCACCTCTCCCTTCATCCCTCCCTCCCTTAGGGCACCTCCACCAGCAGCCTCTCCTTCCCTCCCTTGCCCCCACTTCTCCCTCACGTTTCCCTTCTCAGGGCCGCGCAGCTTCTACAACGGCGGCGCGGAAGAGGATCAACCGGAATGAAGCCAGAGGGTGATGGGGCAGCTTTGGCAACGACAGATCCGGGTTACCTAACTCCAGATCCGCCTGATCTGCTCCCTGGCGGCCCTCCATTGGGTGGCGGGCGGGCATGGCAGACGGGGAGTCGTGGTGTCAGCGTGGCGAGCCTCGAGTTTCTACCATGCCGATATAGCGACGCTATGGTGACGCCTTAACAACTATGCAAATAGGTAAATCTAGAAGGCTGCAAGATCATCATAACGTGATATCTTCCAGCAAGGCCTAATGACTTAAATGTCTGCACCTTGGCTCCTGTTTTCCCAGTGTCTAGTAAATCACGGTAATATCTATCTTACTGATGGGGTAGCACACAATGCACTTGGTAGCCATTTAATATATCAATGTTGAAATGATACCAGATAAACAAATCAAAAAATTTGGTGGAACAGCTCTATAGCCTAAATAATTTCCTACAAACTATTTTGGTAAATAAAACACAGAAAATAAAATGTACCCACATTTCCATACATCATACTATGAAAATTATGTGAATCTCTCAGGAAGAGATGTTTACAGTCATAAAACCTTTGGAGAGATGTTTACAGTGATAAAACCTTTGGAAATAGAAGACCTAGTCCACTTTGGGAGTTGATCGTGAGAACTTCAACAAGTTTCTTCTGTTCATCATCAGAAGTTTCATCGAATGGTATGCACCTGCATATACAAGGAAGACGTATGAGACAAATGAAAAGCACTACAACAATCAGATTCTTAAAAGAAACCAGGCCTGCAACGGCAACATTTGCAGATTACAGAGATACACAAGCTATATAGTGAATTAGTGACACATGATGATAAAATCCCCGAAGTGTATTTCTTGGCGCAGTGTAGGTATATCCATCTGAAGCATAAGCAGATGCTTCCTATATACTGTAGAAGATGGTGCCATTGCCAATGATTACTTCAGAGCTGTAGAAACTCGAAACTCAAGCCCTTTCTTTACAATGGACAGTAGACTGTGTATTTATGTATCAAGGAGTAAAATTAAATCAAAGTTCAGTACAAGAAAAGTCAACGAAGTGATGCTTTTTAAGACAGCTTAAACTGATATTGATGGCAGAAGAGATAACAATTCTGAACAAGCTTCTAATAAAGCCCACCAAGCAGGAGTCAACATGCTACATTGAGCTTATGCCCTAGTTTATTAGTTAGAACTAATCTAATTGTCCAAACCTGAAATAAGCATCCATGAGTGGGAACAGATGGCCACTATCCAATGAATCCACTGGCCTCTTCTCCACAATAGCCTCTTCTCCATTGGCCTCTTCTCCACAATGTTTCACTACTCGCAAAAAAGAAATGAAATGTTGCAGTTCTTTGGTGGTAGTGGTTGGGGTGGGGGACGGGGGCTCCCCGTTCCGACGCACCCGGCCAGAAGGCGACGGCCACCCTCGTAGCGCTGTTGGTGCCGGCCCGTGCAGGTCACTAGATCGCACATGCCTGCCTCCCCTCTTCCTCCGATCCAGCCCGGGACGGGGCACCAGTCTTTCTCGATATTCCTTGTAGTTGTAGTGTGGTTATCATGTTATGGGTAGAACATGCTTAGTTGAGCTCACTCATGGGTAGTATAGGCAATGATGAACTTGACTAATGACATATGGAACATGAGGTTAATTATTTGGTAAAGTGCTTAGACACATGGAAGGTAGGGTCTGGGCAAGTGTTGGCATGATGGTTAGCCTATGGATGTGTTTCAGGCAATTGTGGGCTTTGATGGATATCGGCGATTACCCTGTTGTTTGGATAGTGGTGGTCTTGCCCAGACCATGTTAAGGACCAGTTCATGGAGCAACTACCTATGAAAACAATATAACCACGAGACTTGTATGGGTACGGCTTTGCCAAGTAATTAGATGTTCTCCCTGTAGTGTATGAGCCAAATAGATGTGTAGAGAAGGAAGGGGTACTTCCCGGATCTACCAGGCACAAGAGGAGGCTTCTGGATTGGAGGGTTACTCCCATGAAAGTAAAACCACTTGGTGCACAACTCGAAAGTGTGTAAGGTATCGACAGGTACCAGCAAAAGAACTGATCACGACTCGTGGATAAAGTGTACAACCTTTACAAAGTGAAAACTGATATATCCATCATGCTCACGGTCATGAGCGGCATGGACCCTCACGTGATTAGTCGGGTGGTTTCGGTTGGTTTTGGGTTGGTTCCGGTGGATCACAGCAGTGGGAGCTGTGACTCGAATTTAGTTTTGGTTAGAGATGGATGTAACCTCAGATGTGGAGCAAGGTGGTTGGAACCTTTGCTCGAGTTTAAAAACCCTTCACATAGTAAATAGATTGCTTTTATAACTTTTTGACTACTAAAATGGTATTTATGCAAATAAACCTCTGAGATAAGTTTATCTTGATTTTGGCCCATATGTCATACTTTCCCACACTTGCTGAGTATTCTATATACCCAAGCTTGCTCCCTTCTCTCAATATGTTCTTGCACATTGGTGCTTGGGCCTTCAAACATTTAAGAGAATAATTCAGTAGCTCCGAAGGAGAAGATTGACATCACATCATACAAAAGTAGTGATTCCTCTGAAACGAGAAGCCTCACTGTCTGAATTGATCATGTTGTTATTAAACGATTCTGTGTTTGTAGAAAATCATTGCATGGTGACAGTGCCATTACTGCAAGGTATGGACTGTCTGATTTAACAGAATAGATAGATGATCCAGTAATGGAAACAAAAATACCAACAACAACAACAACAACAACAAAGCCTTTCAGTCCCAAACAAGTTGGGGTAGGCTAGAGATGAAACCCATAAGATCTTGCAAGTCTAGTCATGGCTCTAGCACGTGGATAGCTAACTTCCACGCACCTCTGTCCATGGCTAGTTCTTTGGTGATATTCCAGTCTTTCAGATCCCTCTTTACAGACTCCTCCCATGTCAAGTTTGGTCTACCTCGACCTCTCTTGACATTATCCGCACGCTTTATTCTTCCGCTATGTACAGGCGCTTCTGAGGGCCTGCGTTGTATATGCCCAAACCATCTCAAACGATGTTGGACAAGCTTCTCTTCAATTGGTGCTACCCCAACTCTATCACGTATGTCATCATTCCGAACCCGATCCTTTCTTGTGTGGCCACACATCATCTCAGCATGCGCATCTCCGCTACACTCAACCATTGGACATGTTGCCTTTTAGTTGGCCAACATTCTGCGCCATACAACATCGCAGGTCTAATTGCCGTCCTATAGAACCTGCCTTTTAGCTTCTGTGGTACTCTCTTGTCGCAGAGGACGCCGGAAGCTTGGCGCCACTTCATCCATCCGGCTTTGATTCGATGGCTCACATCTTCATCGATTTCACCATCTTTCTGCAGCATCGACCCCAAATATCGAAAGGTATCCTTCTGAGGTATCACCTGCCCGTCAAGGCAAACCTCATCCTCCTCGTGCCTAGTAGTACTAAAATCGCACCTCGTGTACTCAGTTTTAGTTCTACTAAGCCTAAAACCCTTCGACTCCAAGGTCTGTCTCCACAGCTCCAACTTTCCATTTACCCCCGTCCGACTATCGTCGACTAGCACCACATCATCTGTAAAGAGCATACACCATGGGATATCACCTTGTATATCCCTTGTGACCTCATCCATCACCAAAGCAAAAAGATAAGGACTCAAAGCTAACCCTTGGTGCAGTCCTATTCTAATTGGAAAATCATTGGTGTCACCATCGCTTGTCCGAACACTTGTCACAACCTTATCGTACATATCCTTGATAAGGGTAATATACTTTGTTGGGACTTTGTGCTTCTCCAAGGCCCACCACATAACATTCCGCGGTATCTTATCGTAGGCCTTCTCTAAGTCAATGAACACCATATGCAAGTCCTTCTTTTGCTCCCTGTATCTCTCCATAAGTTATCGTACCAAGAAGATAGCTTCCATGGTCGACCTCCCAGGCATGAAACCAAACTGATTTTTGGTCACGCTTGTCATTCTTCGTAAGCGGTGTTCAATGACTCTCTCCCATAGCTTCATCGTATGGCTCATCAGCTTAATCCCACGGTAATTAGTACAACTTTGAATATCCCCCTTATTCTTAAAGATTGGTACTAATATACTCCGCCTCCACTCTTCGGGCATCTTGTTTGCCCAAAAAATGAGGTTGAAAAGCTTAGTTAGCCATACAATTGCTATGTCTCCAAGGTATCTCCACACCTCAATAGGGATACCATCAGGGCCCATTGCCTTGCCTCCTTTCATCCTTTTTAAAGCCTCCTTGACCTCAAACTCCTGAATCCTTCGTACAAAACGCCTGTTGGCATCATCAAAGGAGTCGTCCAGCTCAATGGAAGAGCTCTCACCTCCTCCATTGAACAGCTGGCCAAAGTACTCTCGCCATCTATTCTTAATCTCATCTTCCTTCACCAGAAGTCGATCTGTCCCATTCTTGATGCATTTGACTTGGTTGACATCCCTCGTCTTCCTCTCACGGATCTTGGCCATCTTATAGATGTCCCTTTCCCCTTCCTTCGTGTTTAACCGCTGGTAGAGGTCCTCATACGCCCGACCTCTTGCTTCACTCACTGCTCGCTTTGCGGTCTTCTTCGCCACCTTGTACTTCTCTACGTTGTCAACACTCCTGTCCAAGTGTAGGCGTTTGAAACATTCTTTCTTCTCCTTGATAGCCTTCTGGACATCCTCGTTCCACCACCAGGTATCTTTCGCTTCGCTTCTACTTCCCCTCGTCACCCCAAACTCCTCGGAAGCCACCTTCCGAATGCAAGTCACCATCTTTATCCACATATTGTTTGCATCACCTCCTTCCTCCCAAGAGCCCTCCTTTATTACCCTCTCCTTGAAAGCTTGAGCCGCTTCTGCCCTGAGCTTCCACCACTTCGTTCTAGCGACTTTAGCGCGCTTATCCCGCTGGACACGTATCCGGAAGCGGAAGTCAGCCACCAAAAGCTTATGTTGAGGGACAACACTCTCTCCAGATATCACCTTACAATCTAGGCAAGCACGCCTGTCTTCTCTTCTCGAGAGGACGAAATCGATCTGGCTAGAGTGTTGGTCACTACTAAAGGTCACTAGATGGGATTCCCTTTTTTTAAAGAGGGTGTTAGCTACGATCATGTCGTAGGCTAGAGCAAAGCTTAAGACATCCTCTCCTTCTTGATTCCTGCTTCCATAACCAAAGCCCCCATGCACCCTCTCGAAACCTGTGTTAGATGTACCCACGTGGCCATTGAGGTCTCCTCCTATGAAGAGCTTCTCGCCAATAGGTACACTCCTAACCATGTCCTCCAAGTCTTCCCAGAACTCCCTCTTGGTGCTCTCATTGTGGCCTACTTGAGAGGCATACGCGCTGATAACATTGAGAACTAAGTCCCCAACGACCAGCTTGACCAGGATAATCCGGTCCCCTTGCCTCTTGACGTCTACCACTCCATACTTGAGGCTCTTGTCGATCAAGATGCCTACTCCATTTTTATTTGTAGTTGTCCCCATGTACCACAGCTTGAAGCCGGTATCCTCCACCTCCTTCGCCTTCTGTCCTTTCCATTTGGTTTCTTGGACGCATAGGATATTAACCCGTCTCCTCACCGCTGTATCAACTAACTCCCGTAGCTTACCCGTCAGGGACCCTACGTTCCAGCTACCTAAGCGAATCCTACTTGGCTCGGCTAGCTTCCTTACCCTTCGCACTCGTCGAGTCAAATGCGAAGACTCTTGCTCATTTTTCACTACACCCGGGCGCCGATGTAGCGCGCCACTAAGGATGCGACGACCCAATCCTTGCCCACTTATCACCGTATCCAGATCAAGATACGGCGCGCCACCAAGGAGGTGACGGCCCGGCCCTTGCTCATTTAACACCACATCCGGATTCCAATGTGGCGCGTCGCTAAGAGGGTTACGCCCCAACGATTTTCTTTCGGGTTTCATCTCCATAAGAGTGGCTGAGTTTTATGTTGGCTCACCAAGCCTATCACAACCCTCCTCCTTTACCCGGGCTTGGGACCGGCTATGTCGAGACAACATAGGTACTTATATCCATCGCAGTTTTCGAGGTTGGAAACTTAAGAAAAGAGGTTCTGAAATGGCAGCTATACTATGGAGAGTAACTATACCTTCATCATGCTCTCCGTCTTCCCACATTTTCCAAGAAAATTTAGAAGATGGTTTAGTCTCCCAACAGAAATGGATGAGAGCGAGGAATGATTTCTCCATCTTCCCAAATGTTCAATTAATTCTCCATCTTCCCAAATGTTCAATTATTTCACTCGCTGTTTTCCAGTCCCGTAGCCTGTTACAGAGAAGCAAGCTCTCGTTAATCAAGTCGCATGAAGTAGATCAAACAAAATAGAGCAATGAACTATTCAACGCATCAAACAATCATGAAATGTCTGTGTAACAAATTAACACAAGTAACATGATGAAAAGCATGCCATGATGTAGATGATAATACTAAAGGTGCAGAGGCTCATGATGATAATCACCCGTCAAACACCGGAGGTACATGATGATGATCTTGTTGGCTGCCTCCGACTGACCATCCGATTGTGGGTGGAAAGCTGAGCTGAGGTTTAGCTTCACTCCCGCCAAATGGAACAACTCCTTCTAGAAATTGCTGGTGAAGATGGGGTCGCGATCGCTAACGATGGAGCTCGGTATGCCGTGCAGGCGTATGATCTCGCCGAAGAAGGCCTGCGCCACCTTTTGAGCCGTGTATGGGTGAGCCAAGGGAATGAAATGCGCATACTTGGAGAACCGGTCGATGACGGTGAGAATGACCGATTTCCCATGAACGCACGGCAGCCCCTCGACAAAGTCCATGGTAATGTTTGCCCACACAACTGACGAGACCTTCAGTGGTTGCAGCAGGCCAACGGGATGAAGTTGTTCACCCTTGTTCCTCTAGCAAGTGTTGCACGTGCGCACAAACTCCTGGACCGCCGTCCGATCTTGAGGAACATGGAAATCCGCCCGGAGCCTGTGCAAAGTCTTCTGGATACCCTCATGACTCATGTTATGAGCTGCGGCCAAAATTGTGGGCAGGCTGGGTGATGTGGATGGCACGTAGGCACGGCTGTTGAAGCAAATAAGGTTGTCAACCACGCTCCACTGCTTGGGGCGCGATCCCGCTGGTATGTCGTCGCGGAGGCTGTGCAGCTCGTCGGCGGTCTCGATGGACTGCCATAGGTCGTCGAAGACCGCAAAGGATGGCGCCGACAAGGCGAATGAGGATGCCCCCAGTTCAGTGTCGCGGCGAGATAGCGTGTCGGCAACGATGTTGGTGGAGCCCGGCTTGTACTCGACGGTGAATCGAATCCAAGCAACTTGCTTGTCCACTGGTGCTGCGGAATGGTAGATAAGCGTTGATCGAGCAAGAATTGCAAACTAAAGTGATCTGTGCGCACCGCGAATTTGCGGCTCCAAAGGTAGGGTCTCCAGTGTCGGACCGCCTGTACGAGCCCGATGAGCTCTCGCTCGTATGCCTCCAGTTTGGCGTGCCGGGGCGCGATTTGCTTGCTGAAGAACGCCATCGGTCTGCTGCCCCGATGAAGCACCGCGCCGAATCCCGACCGCGACGCGTCGCATTCGACAATGAAGGGGATGTTGAAGTCCGGCAGTTGGAGCACGAGTGCCTCCGTCAGGGAGCGTTGCAGTGCCCGGAACGCCTGCTCGGCCTCTGCCGTCCAAGTGAACCCCTCCTTCCGAAGAAGTTTGGTCAACAGCGCCGCAATCAACCCGTAGTCACGAATGAAGCAACGATAATAGCCCACAAGGCCAAGGAACCCACGGATCGCACACACGGTCAAGGCCACTAGCCAGTCTAACACCGCCTTGATCTTCTGCTCGTCCATGGCGATGCCCGACTCCGATATCACATGACCAAGATAGGCCACGGATGTCTCCCCGAAGAAGCACTTTGTGCGCTTCAGGAAGAGTTGATGATCTTGTAGTGTTCGGAGCACCGTTCGGATGTGGCGTAGGTGATCTGACCAAGAGCAGCTATAGATTAGTATGTCGTCGAAGAATACGAGCACGAACCGACGTAGGAATGGATGAAGCATGTCGTTCATTAGGGCCTAGAAGGTGGTTGGCGCATTGGTGAGGCCGAACGGCATCACCAAAAACTCGAATAGACCCTGGTGAGTGCGGAATGCAGTCTTCTCGACGTCATCGGGGTGCATCAAGATCTGGTGGTAGCCGGAGCGCAGGTCGAGCTTGGAGAAGAATCATGCGCCCCAAAGTTCATCGAGGAACTCGTCGACCACGGGTATCGAAAACTAGTCCTTGATGGTGTGGTCGTTGAGCGCTCTGTAGTCGATGCAGAGTCGCCAGGATCCGTCCTTCTTGCGAACCCGAGCGCCAGTGAGGAGAACGCGGATGAGCTTGGCCTGATCAAACCGAGATGCAACATCTCATCGTATTGACGTTCCAACTTGTCTTTCTGAGTATGTGCGTAGCGGTATGGCCTCACCGCCACTGATTCCGTGCCGAGCACGAGGCGAATGTGGTGGCTCCGGCCGCGTGGCAGTGGTAGGCCCCGTGGTTCTGCTTTGGTCACGATGGCGAATTCCTCCAACAGGGTTGTCATGAGGTCGTCCGCTTTGGTGACGATGGCTTGTAAGGATGGCGACCGTGACCCTCCGAGGCCCGTCCACAACACGCGCTTGCCGCTGCAGCCGAAGCACATGGTTTGGCGCGCGAAGTCCCAAAGTATCGGGCTCAGGGAGCCGAGCCACTGGACTCCGAGCACCATGTCGTACCCACCGAGGGGCAAGGCATAATAGTCGATGTAGAATGCCTTGCCACCAATCGTTGTCATCACACCGGGGCACACGCCCGGGCTAATGATGCACTCACCATTCACCACGGTGACTCAGAGATCGGTGCAATGGCGAACTTGCATACCGGTGCGGCGTGCAACGTTGACGTCGATGAAGTTGTGGGACGAACCGGAGTCGAGTAGCGCGATGAGTGTCACGCCGCATACCTCGGCACAAACCTTCAAGGTTTGACACCCTTTGGCCATGATGCTGGTGAGCGCGTGTAACAAGATTGCGGGCTCGTCTTGTATGGGTAGCGGTTGCGTCTCTGGAACTATGTCATCATCGTCGGTCGGTACGACCACGAGGACGAACAGCTTCTTGTAGCGATGGCCAGGCACGTACTTCTCCTCGCAGTTGTAGCAAAGGCTGTCCACACAGCGCTGTGCCATCTCCGTGAGTGAGAGGCATTTGCGGGGAAGGCTAGCTTGGGTACCCGTCGTGGTGCTCCTGCTGCCGCTGGTCGTCGGTGCCGGCAGCGCTGGCGGAGGTCGGCTGGAGGAGCAGGTGCTAGATGAAGCCGGCAGGCGATGGCGCGGTTCATACGCTCGTGCCAGCATGATAGCGTCGTCGAGGGACGCCGATCGTTGTAGAGCCACATCTGTCTTCAATGGCTCGACAAGGCCGGTCACAAACAATTGGATATGTTGGTGCTCGGATAATTCCGCGTCGCGACAAGCGAGTAAGGAACTTGTTGCAGTAGTCTGCGACGGTGCCCGTGCGACGAAGCATCATGATCTCGCCCAGGGGAGATTCTGTCATAGGTGGCCCAAAGCGCTTGTGGACGAGCTGCACCAAAACGCCGCCAGGATGGTTCACCGGTGTTCGTTTCCAACCAGTAGTACCAAAGTTGCGCTGCACCGGTCATATGGTAGGAAGCCATCCACACCTTGCAATGTTCTGGTGTGCATTGATCCCGGAAGAACTGCTCGCAGCGGTTCAACCATGGAAGTGGATCCTCCGTGCCGTTGAAGTTGGGAAACTCCAGTTTGAAGAACCTTAGGGGCACGCGTTCGTCGCCGATGTCGCCTCCCGCTTGGCCGTTGTGGTGTGGGTGCACCAAGCGGCCCGACTAACCGGTGTGCTTGCCGAGGATGCCGTTCCTCGAGCTGGTGTTGACGTCGTGCTCCTCGATGCCGGATGGCTCATCCTGTTGTGGTGACCCAGCCTTCTGCAGGCGCAGAACTGCTAGGTTGAGGGCCTGGACTTGCTCGGCGCCATTAGAGACCGACGCTTGCAGGTTGGTCACCTTGGACAGCAGGCCATCCAGTGCTTTGATTTGCGGCACCAGAGCTGCCAAGGGCTCTAAGGAGGCCACACGCTTGTCGATGGTGGTGATTGGTGTGGTGAGGTCAGTGATAGCTTTGGTCAGCACCTCCATGGAATCGGCACCTGAGCTCTCTGATACCAGATTGTCACAGGCAGGGTTATTGGTGGGTGGTGGATTGCGAAGATCGTAGTCGTGAGAGGTAGCAGAACGTGGCCCTGGACCTCTAGGGCGTGGCTTCGATGCCGTGGTCGGTTACTGCGCCCAGGAGGCAGGGGGTAGAAGGGGAGAGAAGAAGTTTGTTGAATCTATTCTTGTTGCCTTCAACAGTTGATCGACCAGTGCTTATGTAGCTTAGCCACCTAACAATCAAAACTAACTCACAAGCTTATCATCCGGGATTTAACAAACTAGCTAACGATCAAATCTCCTAATTTAACTCTTAACTAACAACCCAAAACACGACTGGTTGCTAATTGGCGCCGGCTGGAATCTGGTCCTTCTCCCTTTTCTTGCGCCGTTCATACTAGACACCCCACATGACAACTTTATTTTAAGAGAGATAGTTTATTCATCTAATATAATAACATTAGATAATAAGGGGTGATTCCTTGTCCCAATGAATAATGCATGCCACTAAATAATGTTGTATGTTCACAATAGGCCAAAAACGTCTCACTGACATGAAGGGTCCACAATGAGTGGCATATTGTTCAGTGGCATATTATGGAATTTCTCTTGTAATAATGTAATAATGTATGGTAAGGAAAGGCAAAACAAAACAAAACATCATGAATGTTGTCCACCAATAATATATTGAACTAGTACAACTCCTACAGCAAACAGGTTACTCGTAATTTGGATAAAATGCCATTTGAGGACTGCTATGACTTCTTTTCTGGGTGAAAGAAAATGATAGGTACATGATGTTTTAGGAATTGAAAGTATGACATATAATGTTCATACAGCCATTCTTGCATCTCAAAGAACAGACCACGTGACCGATCAACCTGATTTTGTCTAGCATGTAGTCATATCATCATACCATAAATGTCATTACGAGCACGGTAGCACGGTAGTTCTCCTGATTTTTCATCCAGCGGAACACATGTACATCATGTTTCAAGGATCCAAAAATTGTGATTTCCCACAAGTGATACAAACTGTGAGTGCATTATCACCAGGACAGGCCAACTTGTTGTTAGTGAATTCACAGTGGTTTGGGGTTCGTTTACAATAGAGAATCCTGTTGTAAGAGACACTGATAATTATGAACTTTACAGTTACAAATAACTGCCTGGGAATCCTAGGAACAAAAATTCCACAGTTTAACAGAAATATATGTGCAAGGATGGACTCTACCAGAGAAAACTAAAATATTATCAGAATTGCCAATGCTACCTGCAAACAGATGCAAGGCCACTGTGGTTAAATGCTTGAATTAAGCACCGAAAGATAGATGACACATATTATGTGCAACTGTGCATTGCTATGGTACATTATTTACCCAAAAGCACGGCAATAAAAGCCAAATTGGTGAGTTTAATATGCGCAAATCCTGACCATTAGCAATATGTGCCAAAATTATCATATCCCTGACCATTAATGATTTGTTATCACCAACAACATCTGGAACTCAACATGAAGTTATGAACATACCAAAATGGATACTAAGTTCAAGCAACCCATTGCAGCCACATCCTACTCCGGTCTAGCCATTTGAGAGACACAATACTGGCCAATAGCTGCATCCGCGCCGACGGTCATTTCATCGAGCACGTAGCAAGCAGGCGCGCGGCACAGACAAACAGACAGACATAGTATGGTGCTTACGCGGATAAGGAGCTGGAAGTTGCGGCGGGCGAAGCGGCCGGCCCAGCAGTTGAACACGGCATCGATGGCGAGCGCGTCGGCGCGGGGCAGAGCGACCACTCGCGCGGCGACCTCGGACACCTTCCAGTCCCGCTGCCACCGGCTGCCCTCGACGCGGAGGCGGTGCCACGCGGGGAGGGACGATGCGCCGACACCGTCCACCACGGCGACCGCGGTCGAGGTCGATGGACACGGCGGGGCGACGTTCGCCGCCGCCGGCGGAGGCGGAGGCGGGGGAGCGGAAGACATTAGGCCATCTCCAACAGGATCTGTAAATCTGAAAATTTCAGTGCTACAGTACTTTGCGGTGTACTGTAGCACTGAAAATTCGTCTCCAACAGAGTTTGTATCCAGTGATACAGTGCTGCTACAGTATTAGAGATAGGGATGCTGTAATAGTGATAAAGAATGCTGTAATAGTATTTTAAGGATGGAAATTTGAGGTAGCTGTTGGAGATGGTCTTAC
Organism: Phragmites australis; assembly: GCF_958298935.1. NCBI lineage: Eukaryota > Viridiplantae > Streptophyta > Magnoliopsida > Poales > Poaceae > Phragmites > Phragmites australis. The sequence goes on from NC_084934.1 coordinate 8,437,665, forward strand.
CGTTGTGGATGTGCGGGCGTTTTTGGATAGCGTGGGCGTCGGGTCGGGGATACCGTTGTAGGCCTCAGGCTGGGCCGGGTCGAGCTTCAGGTTCTCAGGCTGGGCCGGGTCGAGAAGTTGGTTTTTGCAAAATAAAAAACTGACTTATAAGGAAATGAATTAAATGTTGACAAGCTAGTTAAATTGAGCTTTTTTTTTATTTTTAGCGTGCTGAGAAACTAAAAATTTATTGCAAAAGCTAATAGAAAAAACTATTAGCCAAAAGACAGCTTTTCAATAAAAACCAAAAACCTCAACCCCACCAAACACAGTCTCAATATGGGTTGATAAGCCTAACCCGAGCCCACCCATCTCATAAGGCTGAGCCGAAGAAAAAGTTCTAAAAAAACAATTAGTACTACTTCTAGAATAAGGCACTGCTACAAAATAGAAACAAAAGAGCTGCCTATTATCTCTATCTTTATTATATAAAATACGAGTTATTTACTACGTCATCTCTTCCGGCTACTCTTCTCGTACCTAATAAAACTCTAAATTTTGAATAATTTACCCACTTTTAACATCCACTTTTATCATCTAGCTTCTCAGTCTCATTACCAGCTACACATATGGAATCTGCTTTACTAATGAAAATATTCACTACTTTAAAAACGCGAGTTGGTGGTCGTGATGGTCGTCCGTCCACCACCCCCTCACCTGGTTTTGGCGCCAACAGGTGGGCCATCCCAAACATGCATTCCCTTGCCTCGCTCGTTCCCTAGCTCCCCTGCTCTCATCGCCTCTCGTGGACCCCACTCCCTCCCCCATCCTTTCACCTATGGCCACGAGCATGTGAGTCGTGACACCGGCAAGCCACTTCCTGGGCTGTCGCTTGGATCCTCCCCAGACTGCCGCCACCTAGGACTCCATCGCCTATGGGAGCAACCGCCACATGAAGCCTCATCGTCTGCGCGAGCCGCCACCTCATGTGGCCAGCGACGAGCTACCCTCCTCAACATCAGCTCCTCCAGCATGAGCATGTGGGAGATAAATAGAGAGGTAGAGCGGAGAGGGGTGGCGCTGCTGGTGGCCATCGGCGATGAGAGCTAGCGGAGGTGGCAGATCCAAGCTGTGTTAAGCAGGAAAGAGAATAAGAGATTGAGCATCGCAACAAGGACTTTGTGCCCATAGGTGGGCTTGCCAACTTCGGCATCGGTGCATCGTGGTGGAGCCGGAGGCGATAGTTCGTGTCCTCTTGGAGCTGGCCGGTAAGATTGAGGTCACCGGGATCGTGGGTTGATGCGGCTAATCCCATGCCCAATTCATCTGTCACCATCCTCCAATCAACGTCAATTTGGATCGCCATCTAGATTGATGCCTAGGTCGCGACCAGGATCTTTGTCGCTGCTCTTCCTTCGCTCACCTCCAGTCTTCCTCCCGCTCCCAAGCATTGCTGACCCGTCGCGCTGCTCATGTGGCGTGTGATGGTCTGGTTCTTGCTCGCGCCCTACATTGCCGTCTCCTCATCTTCTTTCTATCTCTAACAACCCTTGCTCGGTTTCTTGCTGTAGCTACTGCGTTTGCCCCATTTCCTGCTCTATCTCGTGGGTGGGGGAGCTTTTCGGAGAAGAAAACATGTGTGCGTCAGAGAGAGTGAGAGAGTGAGTGGGAGCCTGCAGCCAACAACTTTTGTCTTTTACTTTTCTTCTCTTCAGCATAGGAGTGGTGAGCAGCTGGAGCATCAGAGATTGATGCTTATGGTTTTCTGTACATACTGCACAATACTAATGGTTGCTACAATTATATGCCTATCGGGTAGAATTTGGGTATTGGAATGCTCGTATAGCAGGTGCTATAACCTGGGTCGTCCGTGTCCTAAACTAAGGATTCCTTTTCATAATTTGACACTCATATTATAATGACAGGTGGATACTTTGGGTCACTGACATATATGGTAGGATGTCAAATCATTAAAAGTATACAGATGTAGTGTTATATTCTGAAATATCCTGATGTAAACATTGCTACAAAGGCTCATGTACTATGGAAGTATTTCAGCTAAGAAAATATGCAATGCAATCTCCACATAAGTTGAGAAAGGATTTTTTTTTACACATTTATAATGTAATTGGGTTTAGGGTGTGACAAACAATAATTGTTTTGATTGACCAAATATGCTTGGGTGTGACAAATTACGCTAAAAAGGCTAATATGATAGTAGGGAACAATTTTCTGCTAAGTAAATATAAAGTCATGTAAATGAAGATTGGATTTCATTATGTAAAGGTAAATTGCATATTTTGAATTTAGAAATTTGGAAGACCCTTATTTATGATCCGTAGCAATGCACGGGTACTTAAACTAGTAAATGAAGAAATTAGAAGGAACTAGCAGATAATCTCCCCCTCTTTTTTCAGATCCCATCTGAAATCAAACTATGACATCGCTTTCGACTTATTCGTTCGGTGGTGCTCTCATGACGTATCCATATCTTCATACCTTGAGTTTGTACTTGATATTACCGCATCCAATATTTGTATTTTCGTTGCACCATACGAACACTTAGCTAGTATTTAAAAAGGAGAGAGTTAAACCTAGATGAACGAATCACCAATTACAACACGCCTCTAAAACGTCTTCATCTAACTCTCTATCATTTCGTATGATATCCAATCTCTTCAATACTTTTAGATTGGACTGTCTCGTCTAGCTAGGCAAGCAGTTGCATTGGAGGTCTTCTAGGAAAGTGGCTTAACTCATGGGGACTTCAACGTGGAAGAACGGCCACCCAACTCAATGGCACTATCAATGTTGATCTTGTCAAAAGGGTGTCCATTCATAACCTAATGAATCATAGGTGAAGGCAACTAGGAAGCATCCTCCCGGTGTCTCCGGCCACCTACACAAAGATAAGGGGGTCTCTGCTTGCAACATCAGAAGAGCAAGATAAATCATTAGAAATAGGTTTAGGAGTGGCAAATTAACAGATTTTTCCAATTTGAGGAAATCTAATGTGTACTACTCTCTCCGTTCTTTTTTATTCGATGATTTTTTTTATCTCCAAAACAAAACTTTGACCACAACTTTCTATAATTTTATATCAATAAGTAGTAATAAAACTATACTTTTGTAAAAGTATTTTGAAACACAAATGTAACTATATGACTTTCATATAGTCAATACAGATAGTTTATAACATGGCGATGGTCAAACTATACAAAGGTTCATACAAATTCTAGGACATCAAATAGAGAGAGATAGAGAGAGAGAGTAACATTGCAGGGAGTTTCTTTGGAACATGAAAAGTTTTCTAGATTCTTAGTGAAATCAATTGGATTCATGTGAAGTTCCTGTATAACTTATGTGTATGTTCCAAATCTATAAAGGAAACTTTTACGGTGTTGTGGTTTGAGGAACACGGTTATCCATTATCACCTCATTCATAAGCTACATTGTTTGTTTTAAGAAATGGAATAGGTTGATCCATCACCACCTCACTTCTTATAAGCACATGATTAGTATAAAAGATAAAGGATGGTGCCATCTCTATTTTGAGATGAACCCATAATATACCATCCCATCTATGATGGGCTTATTCCTCAAAACACCATTTATTTCTATAGCGATTTTATGTACGATTGTAACTTTGCAGGTCACACAAGGGACAGATCCACAAATCACTGCCTTAGGCCATCTCTCACCTCCGACCTTGGTGGTCATCTGAACATGTGTGAAAACAAAAGGCGGGCCATGTATTTCTGCAGTTGCATGAATTAATCATGAAATGCAAAAAATTAAAGAGAGATCAAATAATCACTTTGCAAGAAAAAATGAATTAGTTTTTTAAGGAAAGAAAGTAAATTAGTTAATCAGGCTAGGCCAATTTTCTGGGTCGGATCCAACCACTGATAATCGCATTGATGACGCCAAAATTATTCAAGTGCCTGGGCCTATTTGAAGTCTCCGGGAAAGGAGAAAATCCCTTTCTTCTTCATCTTCCTGTTCCCTTACCCGGTGGCATCGTGTCGCACCGCCAACCACTCGCTGCCCCATCCTTCTCTACTACCTTCCGTCTCTCCACCCTATCTGCCTCATCGAACCTTCTCCGTCGACCACGCGCACATCCGTGCCTAGTGCCTCCCTTAGCCGGAGTGTGCTGCCAACCACCTCGAGGGATTCCCCTCTTGCAGTTATCATCCTCCTCCTCCTCCTCTGCCCCTCTGCTAGATCAGTGTAGGGTGGAGATATGTCTAGGCTTGGATCAATTTCTCCTGTCTCGGTAAGGAACCCTAACCTAGGTTGCTTCCTTGGTCCGATTGCTCGTCCTATTCTGTGGGATCTTTTCTGCTTCGAGCAATCAAATCCAAATTTTTCTGCTCCAATCTGCATAGTTTGTTGTAGAATCGTTTGTTGTGTTGAGGGGTTATGAAAGTTGGTTAATTTTACAAAGAATTTGTGTGTTCAACTGGATCCCTACGCTGTCAAGTCCGCCCCATGTTTGGGAGGAGACAAGGGAAGGTAAATAGTCGCTTGTTCTTTGGTGCGCTCATGGCATATTTAATCAGGAAACCATACAAGTAGAGAATCATAAATCGTTGTCACTTGACACGCAGTGCAATGTAAGAAGAGTTGGAGTAGTCTAACATCGTGCGCGTCAATGTAGAGGAAGCAGCCAACAAGCTCCAACAAGCTTCGATAAGTTCCGAGCTTTGTCATCGCACCTTGCCGTCACCAATCTGATTAGCATCGCAATGGCATCATAGCCTCTATGATATCTAGTTGCTGGTGTGAAATGCAGAACGCTAGTGTGCTAGTACTACACATACAATTAGGGTTTTGAGAGGTCAGGTAGAGAAGGAGCGGCTAGGGTTTTGGAGTGGCTCAATTGTATGCGCTCCTCCTCACGCCTGCCCTTATATAGATCCTGCTATAAGCTCCCACGTTGGTATCCCATCAGGACTTTAGTCCTACACGGATCACGATCCGATCAAACTCTCTTACGGATCCAATCCGCGCGTCTTGTTTTAACCCATTAAGTGTGTGATCCGTTAGGTTCATGTACAAACAGCTATGACTCGAAAACCCCTTTCTGATCTGGAATCAACAGCGGTCTCTAGCAGGGCTTATTAACTTCCAAATATACATAAAGATCATATCGGCTGAACTTTGATATACTCATACACCAATCCCTTTGTCTCACAATACCGGTCAAGCGCAAGACGAGACACATGTCATCCTTGTGATAGCTTGACCATTCACTCAATCTTGTAGTGATTTATTCAACTCAGGATTAACTATTTAATCATATTAGCATGAGCATGTATTTTCTAATCTAACCACATTGAGGGGTCTAAAGATATCACCCCCCTTATATAGGATGGACAAATTTCATCTTGATCGCTCACACGCTATGACATATTTCATAGCAAATCTAAAAGTTACATTTATAATTACATAGTTACGGAATAGCGTTTGACAGCCCCTTAGTATACCATTACATATTCTGTGAATTAATGGCGATTTCAGATCTAAGGATCATGTAGGTACACCATTTGATATTACAACTGATGGTACATCATATAATAATTCTAACAGTATCTCAAGGTGGGTCTATCCAGCACCATATTCTCTAATATGTATCCATATTTTTGATTTGATATCTTTATATCAATGATATATGAAACATAATCATCAATCAATACATGTGCTAGTCTGTGAATCATTATCGTTCCACATAATAATATAAAACTAGTGATCATTTAAAATAACATTACAACGAAACAAAGAGCTTCAAAAACAAGTCACATACTTGATAATTAATGTAAATGATATGATAATTATTTAAAGAACTAAATAACACATTATTTAAGAGTATATAAACATAGATATGATATAATCATAGCATCTCTATGATCACGTCAAGAGCCTATCATCAACAAAAACGTCATTCTTATGGTGTGGAATTATCCAATAAACTTTGTCCATGGGCGCGAGTGTTAGGTTGGTACATCGATTAGGTGAGCTTCGAGCACAAACAATTATAATGACATTTATTATCATCATTCTTGAGCTGGTTAGTAAAAGATATGAAAGCACCAATTCAAACTTATTGCAAAATGTGGCAAAATGTGGGCCAAATAATTCTAAAATTCTTCTATAGGTCTTCTTTTCTCGAGTGAAATCTACACCTGAGCCAATTCTCGCAAAAAAGGCATCATACCCTAAACTCCCCTCTTCTACGCTGATTCCCATGAACCCTAAATTCCAAACTACGGGACACCCGATTGCATTATAAGCTGTCCCTACCTGCTTCTTCCGATTTTTTCTATATTTCAAAAATAAAAAAAATATAAAAATAGGAGTCCATTTAAAAAATCAAAGAACTAAGCTATTACGTTTGTTGGAAGGACAATATGTTTATTTTTTGAGCTAGATTATAATATCCTCTAAACTATCATTTTTAGAATGTTTTATGACTTTTTCGATAGTGTTTTAAATGTAATGTAATATTTTTTTATTTTTAAACCTATGAAGGAAGACATATGCCTAATTTCTACAATTATTTTAAACAAAAGTCTATTTTTATAATTTTTAATTTTCAAAATATAAAAATAAAAAAGCTCCTTCTCCCACAAGCCGGCGATTTTGCGAAGGCGGGAAATAAAAGTGCCCCATAGTTTGGAGGAATTTAACCATAAATACCACTAATATACGCCCGACCTGCTTCCTTATCCATACATATGTTTGGCCTAGCTAGAAGAAGGAAATTTTATAAAACCTTGCGCGAAAGGTCCTTATAAAATTTTGATCACGTTATTTCTCATCTGATCTGAAACCGACACGTATACAAAAAAATAGAGGACACATGTCTGAAACTTGAAATATATAAAATTTTCTTCTATCGGCGCCGCCGCCTCGGCACTACGGGACACGCCACACGGCCACCTAACCGCGCCGGTGCACGTTCGGATCCAAACCCTCGGGGCCCGGATCAGAGCCCTCTCGGGCCAGGCGCACGCCGGTGAGGCCCAGATCTGGAGCCAACAGCGGGATGCCCTGACCTCCCCCAGTAGCGCCTGGCGACAGCAGCCTCTCCCTCCCCACGACCTCCCTCCCCCCGTCATAGGGTTTCGCGGCCAGCTCCTCCCACGGTTGCCCGGCGCGGATCTGCGGCGAGATCCCCCCGGCTGCCTCCTGGCGCGGATCTGCGGCCAACTCCTCCCCCGCCCCCACGCTGCCAGAGCCAGGCCACGGTGAGCCCAGTCGCCCCGTCTTGTCTGCTTAGATCTGGAGCCCAATGTATGTAGCACGGAAAATGTAATTGAAACAACTTTGCATGAATAATCTTTCTGTGAATTATAATATCGCACACTGTTCCTTGTTTTATCGCCTTGATCCCCACTCTACTGTTGCAAAATGTAGAATCAACAGCATACAGTCAGTAGCTGTGTCTAAAATTCTCCCAAATTACTCTGAACATGCATGGTTCTTTCTTGAACATTCACAGGCATGTGTTGACTTCATGAAAAAAATATGCTGTTATTGCAGGAAGCCAAATATTGGCTGTCCTCCATGGCTCCATCTGCATGTTATTAGTTGTGTTTATTACGGCCTGGAGAAAATAGAAGGCCATATATGTGTGAAGACTAGTTAGCTCCTTGATATGAATGTGTAACCTGCAATATTTTGATTAGATACGTCTTGAGATGAGATGTGCAAATTTGTAGGTCCTTGATTGAACTGATGTTTTGTTGCAAATGTGGTGTGTGCAATATGTAGTGCAGCGGTAAGGCACTATTTCAATAGTTATATGGGCAGCAGCTGGTATTTGGATAGCAATTTGATTTTCTTTTTTGTTTCTGTTCTCTTATTTTGATGGCTTGCCGAATTGGAAATTTCTAGGCCCATTTCAATAGTTATTATTCTGACGTTTATTCAAAAGCCAACCAAGTTCATACGATTTAGGGGCGTAATAGTCATTACACTCTAAGGACAGACAATCTCCTAAAAGAAAATCAGGGTAGCCAAACGACCAGATTCTCCAGCCAGCCGATTCTCCAGGTAGCAATTTCTCAGGACAGCCAGCTTCTCAGAAAAGCTCATAAGAAAAAACTGTCCCAAACAGGGCCCATATTCGTTCTCTATGTCCATTGGCCTAGTTGTAACTTGTAAGGTTGGTTCCGGTGGTTGTTTTATACTTCTGGAACTGAGATTAATTGAATCAAAATATCACCTTTAAACCCAAAGAGACGTGTGTGGTTATATTACATTTGGCAACTTAAAAAACTGAGTATTTGAATTTAGGTTGAAGAGTGTGTGTCTGACAGTAGGCAGAGTCATGAGATTATGGCAGTTGGGTAATGAAAGATTAGTTGCAGGCTTGTTTGTATCATAGTGATGTGCTTATCTAATACATTCATTCACCATTCATGGTTTGATTAAGCTCTTCTTTCATTCTAAACTAGCACCACCAGTGTCAGTTATTTCCCATGAATTTTGGGGGTTTCAACTGAACCTCCTGCTCCACGTTAAGTCCTCTCCTGGTAGTAAAGAACATAGTAGTATTTTTGGGAGGAGATAGAGAGAATGAATTTACCTGTTTGTTGTTTTCTTTGCTTGTGGTAAGCACATTGTTCTTGCATCACGGAGCGATCCAACAGGACTTGCTCAATGCACATGAATGCTGCTAGTTTGATACATCATAATCAATTAGACGTTTTAGTAGTTCTTCAGTTGTAATATGTAATTTTGTCCCTAGGGTACCTCTATGAGCAATTATTTTGACACTTAGGTTAGAATGATGACATAGGTTAGTATCATCATTCTTGTTCTTGTACTGCAAAAGGATAGAAGTATCAGTGCAGTTTATGTCCTAGGGGCTGAAATTCATGCTATTTGGCTTATATAAGTAAAATTGCAGTGCTTATGTTCGAACTATGCAACTGCATGTGTGCCCTTTATGGCACTGTTAATCACGTCCCACTTCCCCTATGTTTCTCATATAGGAATGCTTTCTTAAGAAATATTCAGTTACATTTGTTACTGTTATCATTCTTCACTCCTCATTGATGAACAGTTCTAGAGATGCAATTTTGGTTGTTAATGATATGATATAAATTTTTTTGTTGAGATGTGTAGCATATATGAGACAGAGCTCCTGAAATCCATGATTGTAACTACTCATTGATGTGGAATGCCTTGTTTGGTTGTTCATGTTATAATAATTTTTTTATGAGATTTAATGGAACCCATGTCTGTTTGGATCATTGGTAAATCTATATTTGTGGTGTTCACATGAGTACGTGACCAACATAGTTTAATCAAGCACCAAACTGTATGATTCCTTTGGAACCACTGTTGCCTTGCATCGTCCAGATCCATGCATCAACCTTGCCACATCACCCTGGTGCCTCTTTGCTTGCCTGGATGACCTGACAGCATAGTTTGAATGAGACTGTTTGAATCCCACAGCTTAGTTTGATCAAAGCTGGATAACGGCTGTGAATGAAACTCATAAGTTTTGCATGGTGTTCAAAATTATTGGACATTCCACCATAATTATAGATTCTTTTATTGGCCAATCCACATTACCTATATTCCTGAGCAAAAAAAGATACAGATCAGTTTATCAATTATATAATGCAAATTTGGAAAATTAAGGTTAATTTCTTTTGGAAGGATCTTGATGTTTATAAGTATACCTATAGAGTCTTATGTCAATAACTGATATGTTTATTGCATGTGATGTTATCCTATTTTTCTAATTACTAAAGATTCATTTCTGGACACCGCAGTTGTTAAACTTGGAGCTAGACAATGGATCTGGAGACAGAGAATCGACTTGCTTCTCTACTACTTGAAGAGGCGCGGAGATTACAGTTAGAGGCTGACAGGGAAGGTGTTCACGCATATCTGCGAAAGCCTAATGTAAGGCATCGTCCAAACTCACGGTTCCTCACAGCCACAGTTCGTGGAGTTCAGCAAGGTTAGCATTGTGCTCCTTTTGATTGCCCTAGTGTTAATTACTGGATTGATGCGGCTCTATTTTGAGTCTATTGAATCATTATCACCCGTTTTCTATATTTTCTAGGTTCATGAAGGATGGTCCTGTAAAATTCAATCAAAATTAGAAAACAGTTGCAATCATGTATTCATGTAGAAACTCGAACTTGGCCCTTGCTTCCTGTCTTGAAGGGTTCACTTTATAAACCTAAATGTCTACTTCATGAGTATATTGACCTCATATTCTCGTAAAAAAGTATATCAGCCTCATATTGCTCATTTTTCTAATGAAAATGAATCGATTAGCTCTCGTGTATTACTCTGAATTGAAATACATTGTTTGCCTGCAGCAAACCGTGTTGTGGAGGTCAATGAAATGTGGCATGCCAGGGAAAAGGAGTTGGAGTTGGAATCTAAAATGAAAAGCAGAACTAGCAGAAGTAAAGATCGTGATGACTCTAGGGGCGAGAAGCGCAAAAGTGACTTGAGAAACCAGAGGTCCAGCTCAAGAATCGAACAAGAAGGGATTACTTATAATAGTTCTTGCTCAGACCAGGAGGATGGTCTAGGGGATGATGAAATTGAAAGATTTCTTCATTCAAGGTCAGTTATAATATCCATTATTTTCTTGGTGGAATACCTGACATAACTAAGTATTGACATATAACTAAATATTATTTTTTAACTCTTGTGAAAACTCACGCATTCTGTCTACCTCTTGATAGTGCCGGTATCCTGTTATGTGTTATATTTAAATTCGTGCATGCTGTGAACATTTGCTTGTGTTACCTATCTGCAATTGTTGGTAACAGGTGTAATTTGTTGCTTTTTTGTTAGGGTGAAGCGAGGGCGTGGGGCCATTGGTTCTAGGATGGATGAGCCTGGTCCATATCTTGATTCTTCATCCCATCGTCAAGGCAATGGACCTAGTCCTGATATACGTTTGGAAGAAAAATGGGAACGTCGAGTGCAAGGCCCAGAGAAGCCTTCATTTTTGAGATCCAAGTCTCTTGATGATTATTGGCATAGGGAAACATTGGATGGAAGGCCATCCAGCTCTGAACCACAGAGCAAGAAAGAAAAGAAAAAGAAGTTGGAGAAAAAAGATGAGAGAGATAAAAGCATTAAAAAGGACAAGAAGAAATCCAAGCATCGCCATCACCATCACAAAAGCCGAAGAAGGGAGTGACGTGCCTGTTAGCTGAACAGAAAATGTACACAAGGGTTCTGCCCTGAAAGAGGCAGCTAGGCTGATTGTTGCTGTAACGTGAAATTTGTATTGTACGAGAAACTTGGCATTGTGCAGAATGGACTATGTTTCTTATGATACATAGTGATCTTGCAAAGTCATATTGTCCACTGTTGAAGTTGAATCTGGGTTATAACATGATTAACATCTTAAAGAAGAGTTTATCTTGAATAACATGTTCAACATCTACATATTGGATTAGCTGCTTTTGAATTTCAAGAATGAGTTGACTATCAAATAGCATCACAGATTAGTACACATTTTCTATGATCATTTACAGCGCAGTTACTTGTCAAGTTCCAGTGAATATAACAATTGACTTGACCTATGGTGTTCTGTATTTGAGATCAAAAACCACCTTGTGAGATCTTGTAGTTCCTCCCAAAATGCACCTAAAATTGGTAGCATGGATTGCACTACATTGGATTGATTTACCATTACCCACGGATTCATAGCGATCATCAACACGACCGGTTCCTTAGGCTTTCAAAAACCTCACCGTCTTCCGATTTCTGAATTGATGACGTTGTTTCAGAATTCAGGTATGCGTTTATACGTAGTGTCGTATCCAGAAACATTTCATGGCAGTACGAGTGTATGGCGTAAATGCTTTGATGCATTGGCTTGTTCGGAGAATTGGAGCCATCATAGTTACTTTCAGAAAGGGGGAAAAAAAATGCACGCATCAGTTGAAACCTGGAGATTCTCAGATAATTTCAGAATCGGCGTGAAGCAAAATGTGTCAAGTTCAGTTCAGTATTATTACAGAACTGACTTTTGATCCACCACTGAAGAGAGGAAAGTTGTCATCGGTCAGGCTCATATGGGCCTGTTCGGTCGGCCTAGCAGAGAGGCGGCGACAACCAGGGTTAGTGCTGCCGCCGACTTCCACCATGTATGGAAGATGTAGGCGCCGCCCTAGGGCTGGCTGCCGCCGTCACGTCATCGAGATCGAGTCATTATCAAGTCATTTCAGATTAGGAAATAAATATTTTTTAAATAGGAATAGTTTTATCTACAAATAATGAATAGTTTGGATTTAAATTATGAAAAAGATCGTAGTTTGCTCGGTAGTCAAATTGAGTCCTTTCTATATAACGAGAGGTATTGTATCCTTTGGAATTAAGAAAGAAAAGAGACGTTGCATCTCCTCTCCACTCGCGGACACTGTTCACTGACATGAACAGTACCGCACCTCCAGCCGCACGTCGCCATCTCCCCGCCTCCTTATAGCGGCCACCACAGAATGCAGGAAGGACCCCAAGCCATGCCCTACGACCTCCTTCAACTACGATCTCTGTTACCCTCCTCCCACAAATCAGCGCTCACTACATCTAGTATCAGAGATCATGGGCTCTGGTAGTGCTGGTGACCAAGATTTTGCCAAGCTCATGAAGGAGTTGCACGAGGAGATGCGGAACAACATCCACACATTGACAGACTCGATCAAGGACCTATAGATTCGCATGGAGCGCCAGGAGGAGCGCATGAAGGATGTCGACCACGACAAGGCCAAGGTCGACAAAGCGTCGGTGGGCCATGAGGCAGTCATTTGGCAGGAGACCGAGACCATGCGCCAGGAGGCAGCCTGGCATGCTATCGTGCGGCTGTGGCGACCTCCCTGGGGTGCCCGATGGTAGCTCCTTCGCTGGCGTGATCAACGCCATCCACACTGGTTTTCCCACACTCGTCACTACATCGCCTCTCGGGATGCTTATCCCGACTTCTTCCAACACGTCGGCGCACGACGGGCAACCGTCGCGTTACGATAGCTTCATGGTCCCTAAGTACCACAAGCTGTCATTCCCCACCTTCGACGACAAGGATGATCCACTTTCATGGCTCAATAGGTGTGAGCACTTCTTCAACGGGCAACACACGCTGGATGTGGAGAGGGTCTGGCTGGCTTCCTTCTACAAGATAGGCGTTGCACAACAGTAGTATATGTGCTTGTCCATGGACCACGACCCTCTCACGCGAGAGTCCTTCTCTCGCCTCGTCAACACCCATTTTGACCCTCCGACACGCCATAATCCGTTGGGCGAGCTTGCTACCCTATGAAAGACAAGTGCAGGGAAAATAGTCCTATTAAGCCATGATTGTGATTTTGGTGATTAATAACAACATAGTTATTGTGACTAACATGTTTATCAAGAATATATGTTAGTAGGTCTTATGGATGAAATACATCAAGAAGCCACCGCAGCTGGGATAAAGTTTAATTGAATTGGAGAAGTCGCAAGAGAATTGACCTCACCGAAAGGTCCGGTGCAGAGGAGTTTGCACTCATCAGAGCATTATGCATAAAGATTGATAGTCTCACCAGATAGTCTGATACTCTCTGTGTTGAACTCACTGAAGTATTTCTGACAAAGGGGAGAAGGCTGAAGACCTCACCGGATAGTCTGATGATCTGCACAGGGTAACGCCGGAGCATTTCTTGTAGAGAAGAATGCGAGTGCAAAAGACTGAAGATCAACCCACTGCAAGGTCCGGTGCTTGGTTTGTGCACAACGGAGTATAGCGCTAGAGCATTTCTTGTCGAGGTGACTACTAGTGCTGAAGAATGAAGATCAACTCACCAGATAGTCTGATGATCACGGAGATAGTTGCACCGAAGCATTTCCAGGGAAAAAAAGAGAATATTCAACTCATCGGATGGTCCAGTGTTAATGGAAAGAATACCGGATGAATGCATCAAAATATTTTACACAGAAAGGCTGCAAAGACTCGGATGGCTCAAGATAACTCACCGGAAGGTCCGGTGATGGATTTGAAGGCACACCGGATTATACGGCGTTCATAGAGGCTGTGAGTGGAGTTCCAATGGCTAATTTTTAAGTTTGTACTCACCGAATCATCTGGTGTTAGTACTACTGTTTACTGGATCATCTGGTATTAACAGCTTTTTTGAGCCATTGAGAAAATGGTTAGTTGGCGGGTTTGGGGCTATAAATACTCCTCCACTTAGTCATTTGATGTGTGACATACTGCTGAGTCTAGAGGAAGCTCATATACACTTGAGAAGACATCCAAGCCACCAAAGTGCTTAAAGTGATCATCCAAGGCAATTAAGCACAAGATTAGAGAGTATTTAGTGCTTATAGGCCTAAAGTGCGTTGTAGCTAGGTGCTACAACTTGAAGAAAGGATCAAGGAGTGATCCTAGCTTGTTTGTCTCTCTTGCCTTGGTGGCTCAAGATCCGAAGTGATCACGGCGGCAAGTGACCAGAAGAGATGCTAGTGGTGAGACCTTGTCTTGGTGACTTGATAGCTCAAGAGTTATGACTGGAAGAGACTTGATGACTGAGAGCTTTTACTTTGTGAAGCTCTAACGTGGATTATGGGTGACATTCATGCCATCAATACCATGGTATAAAAATCCCTTATGCCAAATTTGTCTCTCTACCTTATTTACATTTTCGCATTTACATACTTGTAATTTACCTTGTTAAAGTAGGTTGTAATCCTCTTGAGCGATAGAGTAGACACACTAGATAAATTCATATAGGTTTATCTTGTGAATTTTTTGAAGCTAATTTATTTTAGATTTCTAAGTGTCCTAATTCACCCTCCTCTTAGGACGTCACCGTTCCTCACAACGGGCTCCATGGATGAGTACACGGAGAAGTTTCTTGCTCTCATTACTTGATCAGGGAAACTTGATGAGATTCAATAGGTAAACATCTATACTGTAGAACTGACGGAGCCCCTCAAGATGGATGTGGAACTCCAAGAGCTTAAGGGCATGGAGGAGGCCATGAGTTTTGCACGCATCTATGAGTGGCGTGCCCATGTTGTGGCTAAGGTCAGGCAACACATGGCTACATCAAAACTTGCTTCCCGTCCATCTGCTTCACGCTCTACAACCTCAGTAGCAAATGCCAGGGGAACAACGATGATTGTAAGCGCCCCTGGGGTGGCGCCTCACTTGATGCACCTCAGGCTAGAGGGACCAACCCTAGGGTCTTCAAGAGGCTCACGTTCGAGGATATGGCAGAACACCACCGTCTCAACTTGTGCTTCAACTGCGATGAGCAGTTCTCCAAGGGGCACAAGTGCAAGCACTTGTTCCTCTTGGAACTCATTGACAGTGATACGGACGTGGAGGACAAGGGCAAGGCGTCCTGCATGATGACGAGGGGCAATCAGGAAGATCGCCTTCCCTGTGGCCACACCATGCAGCTCCTGGCAGCCTTGTGCGAGGGCGGGCTCTGCATTCTTGTGGACACCGATGCGACACATAACATCATTGATGAACCCCTCACACTTCAATTGGGGCTACCAATGCGCCACATTCAGATGCGGATCACTGTCGGCACTGGTGATTGCATCATCAGTCATGGCATCTTGAAGCATCTAGGCCCCTAATTCGAGTTTTGATAATTAACAATATATCTTTGTGTACTAACATGTTTGAATGAGTTATGAAAAGGTTAGTCACAAAAGTTACGAAGCTAGAAGTTGCATGAGTGAAAAGCACGAAGAAAGGCTAGCTCAAGGCAAATGTATAAGTGTAGCGCATTTTTCTTTTACTGGTCTACGGAGATTAGAGGAGAAAAATTGACCAGATTAATAGGATAAGTGCCGTATTATTAAGAGGGGTTGAAGTGATTGCTTTAAGTTTCTATGGTACCAAATTGCTTTAACTTGCATATCATTTAGAGTTAAATTTTATAGTTTCAGAAAAACCATCGAAAAGACTGCTCTTTTGAGCTCACTGCATGCTGGCGGTATGACCGAGCCTGTTGGCGGTCTGACCACTGTATAACATCCATTGCAGTCTTGCTTTTATGAGAGTGGCGGTCTGACCGGTCCTCTGGGCGGTCTGACCATTGTATAAAGAAACTCAAAATCTAGAGCAAAATTTTAGTCGCGATCTGACCGTGGGCCTTGCCGGTCTGACCGAGAATCACACAGAGAGTTTTTGCTCTGGTGGTCTGACCACCCAGAGTATTTCGGTCTGACCAAAAGTGGATGGCAGTCTGACCGCAAGGATGCGTCAGAATTTAATCCGACCGTTGCTGTAGCCGTTGTACGGCGGCGGTCTGACCGCCTCTTGTTTGCGGTCTGACCGCCACTTGCGCAGAGTTGTTAGTTTGGCAGTAATGGCTAGATTTAGTGAATGTGGGTATAAATACGGAGTTGGCTAGCTCATTGATTGCAACTCTTGACTCTAGCACATAAATACAACTCTTTGAGCTCTAGCCCTTAACTCTCCCTCTCCATTAGCTCGTGATTGCATCTTTGAGAGGTTGAGAGTAATTAGTGCATAATTTTCAAATGTTTTGAGCAATTTGGCACTTGTTATCCTTCAACCAAGCATCATTAACTTATTACTCTTGGAGGTTGCCGCCTCCTAGACGGCTTGGAGGTTGTGACACCGACGAGGCCTTCAAAGAAGATTGTGAAGCTGCCGCGGTGGTAATTGTGAGAGGTTGAGCACACCTTGACGGAGAGGTAAAGTGCTTCCCTAGTAAAATTGAGGTTGTGAGTAGTTCTTGTTCATTGCTGGCTTAAGGTCAAGTTGCTCAGATGAGCTCTTTCTCGTATGAGAATTGAATACTTGATAGAGAAGCGGTTTGAAGCTTGAACTCACGTCAACGTGGATTAGGGGTGATCGGCAAATCACCGAGATCACGGGAAAAAAATCTCTTGTGTCATCTTTGAGCAATTTATCTTATCATTTACTTTTATGCAATTTACTTCAAATAATTTATCTTCCTAGATTATAAATTATTGTATGTCACCCTAGGTTTGCAAACCTCAACTTAGGTCTTAGTTGTTCTTTTTATTGCTCTAGTGTTCCCTAGTTTATCTTTGGTTGTTTTCTTGTTTGCTTAGCAGTTAGTTTTTAAAACCGCCTATTCACCCCCTCTAGTTGCTATCCTTGATTATGACGTTGTTTTCAAAATAGTGCCTCTTTTGTGTGACAACGAGAGTGCTGTGAAAATAGCCACAAATTCGGTCCAACACTCTAGAACCAAGCACATAGATATCCGCTATCATTTTCTTAGAGATCATGTAAGCAAAGACGATATTCTAGTAGATAGTGTTCGGACCGAAGATCAACTAGTTGATATCTTCACCAATCTCTTAGATGAGAGTCATTTTTGCAAATTGAGAAATGAGCTTAATGTCATCGACTTTTCAAATGTTTCTTGAAACTTTGGACACACAATGTTCATACACTTTCATGATCTAGGATTTATTTCAATGCTTTGCATATTTATCTCACTCATGTTTATTTCCTATAATTTGTGAATTTGTTGCGTAACTAAATTCAAGTTTACTTTTGAATAGTTATGGTTATATCTTGTTGCATATATTTCAATCTTTTCAATCTCTAAAGATCCTTGTTATCCTGCTTCTCTCTTTTATTGCTTCATTTTCAAAAATTCAAGAAATTCTGTTCCAGCGCTGACCGCAGTTGTTCCACCGGTCTGATCGCCATTTATACAAAGAGACTCGGAGTCTTTGGACTCTGGCGGTCTGACCGCCCCAGGTCTCGGTCTGACCGCCACCTAGGATTCGGTCCAACCCGACCTTATCTTCTCAGATCCCCTTCTTTTTCAACAAACCGAGTTCTCTCTCTCTCTCTCTCTCTCTCTCTCTCTCTCTCTCTCTCTCTCTCCACCAACCGAGCTCTCGGTAAAAATCCCAAAGAAGGTAAAAAACTTGGTCCCCGGTCGATCCGAGAGCATCTCCGGTCTCACCGCGAATCCCTCTCTCATGGCCTCTCGGTAACCTTGAGACCCTACTCCCTTCTACCATCTTTTTGAGCTTTTTGCGATTAGGGTTTGAAGGTCGTGACTCAATAAAAGAGGCATGGATTTGAGGTGAAATTAGGTGGATTTAGTTGATAGCATATCTATTAGGCTTTCCTCAAGTCTTAGTGAGATGGGTATCAAATTTTTCGTCAAATTTCATCCCAATCGATGGATGGAGGATGGTCTGTCTACCGGTGGTCTGACCGCGGCCCTCGCTGGTCTGATTGCCAGCAGTAGCAGAACCAGTTTCTCCCTATTTTTCTTCCTATATCAATCTTTGATGTTGCCTAATACTTTATGGTGAATCATATGATCAGTGGAGGAGAAAGTGAACTAGGAAGAAAGGTGAGAAAGCTTTTGACTGGTTGAGGCAAGGGAAAAAGGAGATTGGCAGATTCAGAATCAGAAGGTGATCATGGGGATTCCGATTGGGTACCTTCACATGACATAGGTGAGGAAGCCTCATCCTATGCTGGCAATGTTGCTTTTGATGATGATAATGCTAGTGATGAGGATGTTGAAATCAACTGTCAAGCTTATGTCGGGCATAAGAAGAATTGGAATTCAACTGAATATTCTAGATCCCGCAACACATATCAGTACGGTCTCGACAATGATGCAACTTTGCCTCACTTCTATACCATGACACAACAAGATGCATTCTATGGCCATCTCTTGCGAAAAAAAAACATATTTGATCACAAATGGAATGATTGGGCCTATGTAAGAAATCAACCTAGCATGACGGTCTTAACTAATATCTTCCAAGAGCTAGGTCTTTATGAATTTGTCAACTTCAAATGTGATTGGAATGCAACGGTCATCCGCTAATTTTATGCTACTGTTGAAATATCTCATGATTCTCAAAAGATTGAGTGGATGACCGAGTCTAGGAGGTATGAAGCCTCATTCAAAGAATTTGCTCATGCCAACCGAATTCCCTTTGATACTGTCTATGATACTATTGATATCAACAATGAAGAGTGTTTGGTAGAAGAAGTTTGGAGCACTTTCTATGAACCAATAGGGGTCGTTCTTAGAGTCACTCTTGGCATAGTTACAGGCTTGAAGGTTCTCCCTGCTACAATTAACAAGATTGCTAGAGCCACTTTTGCTCCAAAAAGTGGTAACAGTGATGCAATTAGGGACTTCTATTGGAATATCATAAATCACATCATGAACCGGAGGAAGATCAATGTGATCAAGTTTATGCTCAAAGCCATTGATGACATCAAGGTGAGCATAACTCCGAATCTGTACTTTGCTCTGTATATCATGTCCCTTATACTTAAGAAGACCAAGTTTTGAAGATCCTCATGTGACTGCAAGCACTTGGGGTATCGGCCTTTCAAGGTAAACCCAAGTGTTCTACGAAGGGGTCAGGGTGCTGCTCAGGGAGGACTGCATGATGAGCCCCCTCACTACGTTCCTCCACCGCAGCCTGCACCAGAGCAAGTTCCCCCTCAGTGGGCTCCTCTGGTAGGATTCTTTGACCCCTATATGGTCTCTATTCAGCAAGGATTTCGGCATAGTTTAGATTCTTTCTAGGCCAGTTTTCAGCAAAACTTTTATCAGCCTGTGATGTCTGAACTCCAGTCGACTAGACAGTCCATCTCCCTGGCTCGTGAGGACATGGCCGCACTTCATGTGTAGAACCAAGAATTACATGATATGTTTCACACTTTGTCTCTTGGACAGCGACAGCTTGATGATCGGCTCACTGCTTTCTCCGATCACTTTTATAGTGTTTATCCTCGTCCTCGTCCTCGTCCTCCTCAGGGTGACTAGTTTTTTGGTATTTGATGCCAAGGGGGGAGTAGTAGAAGAAGTGAAGAAGTTTCTCTTTTATCTGCTTAGCATATCTATTTGAACTTTGTAATGGACTATGTTTTACATCTTTACTTCCTCTGTTTAGTTAAGAACTATGTGATGAATATATTGTAATATGTTGAAGTATGTTTACTTGTTTATTTCTATGGTCTAACCTTATTGGATGTTTCGAGGACAATGCTATCAAGTGACATATTAATTCTTGGATATCATAGAAATTATATCCCCTTCCTTGGATCCATATATACAAGGTAAACTCCGTCAAATTCTCTTCCAAATTTATGACTTGTGCCATTTATCTTCCCTTTATTATTATGAGCACATGTGTAGGGGGAGCTTACCTTGACTTGAGTTCTTTATAGTAAGCTATCCTTTTCAACTTCATTTACTTAAAATTCCTGCTATAAACACTCACCCTCGAGTCTTCCTTTTGCCGATGGCTAAAAGAAGGCTAAAAAAACTCAATTTACATCACTTCTTAGTTTTATTGTCATCAATTACCTAAAAGGGGGAGATTGAAGCATCTAAGCCCCTAATTCGAGTTTTGGTAATTAATGACAATATATCTTTGTGTACTAACATGTTTGAATGAGTTATGAAAAGGTTAGTCACAAAGATGTTGCATGAGTGAAAAGCATGAAGAAAGGCTAGCTCAAGGCAAAGGTATAAGTGTAGGGTATTTTTCTTTTACCGGTCTACAGAGATTAGAGAAGAAAAATTGACCGGATTAATAGGATAAGTGCTGAACTATTAAGAGGGGTTGAAGTAATTGCTTTAAGTTTCTATGGTACCAAATTGCTCAAACTTGCATATCATTTAGAGTTAAATTTTATAGTTTGAGAAAAACCATCGAAAAGATTGCTCTTTTG
Organism: Phragmites australis; assembly: GCF_958298935.1. Lineage (NCBI taxonomy): Eukaryota > Viridiplantae > Streptophyta > Magnoliopsida > Poales > Poaceae > Phragmites > Phragmites australis. The sequence continues at coordinate 8,458,363 of NC_084934.1, forward strand.
AGCTCACTGCGTGCTGGCGATCTGACCGAGCCTGCTGGCGGTCTGACCGCTGTATAACATCCATTACAGTCTTCCTTTTATGAGAGTGGCGGTCTGACCGGCCCTCTAGGTGGTCTGACCGCTGTATAAAGAAACCCAAAATCCTGAACAAAACTTAGTCGCGATCTGACCGTGGGCCTTGCCAGTCTGACCGAGAATCACACAGAGAGTTTTTGCTCTGGTGGTCTGACTGCAGGGTCCGTCAGTCTGACCGCCCAGAGTATTCCGGTCTGACCGAAAGTGAATGGCGGTCTGACCGCCAGGATGTGTCAGAATTTAATTTGACTGTTGCTGTAGCCGTTGTACGGCGGCGGTCTGACGCCACTTGTTCTGCGGTATGACCGCCACTTGCGCAGAGTTGTCAGTTTGGTAGTAACAGCTAGATTTAGTGAATGTGGGTATAAATATGGGGCTGGCTGGCTCATTGATTACAACTCTTGACTCTAGCACATAAGTACAACTCTTTGAGCTCTAGCCCTCAACTCTCCCTCTCCATTAGCTCGTGATTGCATCTTTGAGAGGTTGAGAGTAATTAGTGCATAATTTCCAAAGGTTTTGAGCAATTTGGCACTTGTGATCCTTCAAGCAAGCATCGTCAACTTATTACTCTTGGAGGTTGCCGCCTCCTAGACGGTTTGGAGTTTGTGACACCGACGAGGCCTTCAAAGAAGATTGTGAAGGTGCCGCGGTGGTAATTGTGAGAGGTTGAGCACACCTTGCCAGAGTGGTAAAGTGCTTCCCTAGTGAAATCGAGGTTGTGAGTAGTTTTTGTTCATTGCCGGCTTAAGGTCAAGTTGCTCGGATGAGCTCTTTCTCGTATGAGAATTGAATACTTGATAGAGAAGCAGTTTGAAGCTTGAACTCACCTCAACGTGGATTAGGGGTGATCGACAGATCACCGAGACCACGGGAAAAAAATCTCTTGTGTCATTTTTGAGCAATTTATCTTATCATTTACTTTTATGCAATTTACTTCAAGTAATTTATCTTCCTAGATTATAAATTGTTGCATGTCACCCTAGGTTTGCAAACCTCAACTTAGGTCTTACTTGTTCTTTTTATTGCTCTAGTGTTCCCTAGTTTATCTTTGGTTGTTTTCTTGTCCACTTAGCAATTAGTTTTTAAAACCGCCTATTCACCCCCCCTCTAGTCAGTATCCTTGATCCTACACATCTACCGCAACCTACCGCTTGTCATTGAGCGGGAGGTCTTCTCCATTGATGGTTACACCTTCCCTTTGGTGGGCAACACCGACATCATCTTGGGGACTCTGTGACTTTGCAGCTTGGGTCCTATCTTCTTGGACTTTGCTCGCTTGGAGATGAGTTTCCACCACGGCGACCAGACTGTTTGTTTCCTCGGTGTTGACACTGCACCACCACCTCCTCCTCAGGTGCCATTCATGACGGCTCCCGTTCCTGCCCTACAGCCGCCAGCACCTGTGCTGGCCTTGCCTGCCTCATCTTCAGCACCATCGGGTAGCCGCTTTGGTTCGTTCACTAGGGTGAGTGGCACCCGTACTTCAGCGACAACCATGGAGGTTCTCTCACAACACCCATACCTTCTCGATGAGGTCTGTCGCATGGTCTGGGCCAACCAGGAGCTAGACAACCTCATGGCGCGCATCCGATAGGAGGAGGCCGTACCAGCCTGGGCAGTGGTCGACGGTGTTATCTTATTTGACCATTGCCTCTACATGCCTGCTTCGTCATCACTTCTTCACTGCCTGGTACATGCTCTCATTGACTTGGGCGATGAGGCCCTCGTTTTTCACTTAGATGTGGGCGTTCATATGCCTTCTTCTGTGGGCACCCATTGTGTTTTTCCAAAGTTCGTGTTGCTTCTTCAAGAGATGCCTTGCTTTTTTGTTCTTGCTGCCAACTTGATTTTTTGTGACCATACTGGTTGTGAGTTTATCACCATTGCACAAGTCGTTTATGGAGTTTGAGTTCTTCTGACGCCCTAGCACTTGCCCCACTTTGAGATGGTTGCTATTTGGTCATTGCATTGACCTTACTGCCAGTCGCCTGACTTTGACGAACACATTCTTCTTCAGCTTGGACATGACTCTATTGCCTAGCGCCGCCGTTCGTCACTAGTTCTTCGACACACCTCCACCAGCAGGTCAGCTCTACCACCACGTGGGTATCTGGCGTTTCCTGGTGGATGTGCCTGTCACACCCGCCATGAGGGGGGTAGACCAAGAGCCCGACGTCTTGGCGCTTCACTCTTCGTGGCTACATCGACAATGTGTCCTATGAGTTCACCCTGTGCATCGACAACACCATTCACAACCTCACTAATGCAATGGTGTTGGGCGAGTTGCGCTCCAGCGTGTGGCTTCGGGACAATTCTTCTTCACCATGCCAGGAGGATAGGACCGGCTGGAACATGGGCACCCAGCATGAGGACGCGCTGGAATTCGAAGGCAGAGGAGATGTCATGGGCCATGCCCATATGGGCCTTTTCAGTCGGCCCAATAGAGAGGCAGCGACATCCCCGTGTGAAGAAGGCGCAGGCGCCATAGGGCTTACTGTTGTCGTCACGTCGTCGTCGAGATCGAGTCATCATCAAGTCATTTTTAGATTAGAAAATAAATATCTATTAAATAGGAATAGTTTATATATAGATAAGGAATAGTTTGGATTTAAATTAGGAAAGATATCGTAATTTGCTTGGTAGTCAAATTGAGTCCTCTCTATATAATGGGAGATACTGTATCATTTGGAATTAAGAAAGAAAAGTGACGTTGCATCTCTTATCTCTCTCACTCTCCACTCGCGATGTGAACAGTACCACACTCCACCACCTCCAGCCGCACGCCGCCATCTCCTTGCCTCCTTACATTGGCCATCACGGGACGCAAGAAGGACCCTAAGCCACGTCCTTCAACATCCTTCGACTATGATCTCTGCTACCCTCCCACAAATCAACGCCCACTATAAAAGTACATAACATGTTTGTTCGTATGTGGTTGTGCAGATGCTTTACAACATTACCACACAACACAAAAATTCTAGAAATAAAAGAAACTATCCTCTAGATTCTGTCATTTTGTTTTGAAGGCTGAAGTCATGCAATCTATGGTCTCTGTACAGTAAAGAGCAGTGTGTATCAAATGTACCAGAACGGAAAAAACTCTGCAACAAAGGATACATCATTAGATAAAGTTGTAAAATAAAACATAATAAGCAACAAGTGAAAAGTTAAATATAATGTGCTCATGTCGACATTATTGTCAAGCAAATAGCATAGTGAAGACATTTTTCACTATGATCTGAAAACATTTTTCATACAACTAAACCGAATGAGCTGGACGATTAAAAAAACCAACCAAATTTAGAACTGTGCAGTAACACATATAAAGAAAATGGCTTCAGCAAAAATATTGAAACTAGTGATGTTCATGAGTAGTTCCAGCTGCTTCCACTGAAAGTCAGGAAAATTCAGATGGTGAAGGTAAGTGTTTATTCAGGCCCATCAGGATTAAAGAAACATTCTTGAAACACAATATGGATCTAGAGGTGGGCTGGTTCTTTCTCATTCCTTACAGTGGAAGCAATATAACATGTGAATATGTTAAATCAGTCTTTGGGCCAAAATCTGTTGTTCTTTAGCCATGGAAGTCAGTAGCTAACTATTTTTTTTTGAGCAACTTCGTAGCTAACTATTGCTAACTCTTATGAATAAATTGGACAACTCGTAGCCAATGAAAACTAAATGTCCAATCCAATGCGCATAAAAAATTAAGCACGCAAACTAGATGTACTGACAACACTCTGAATCGAGGATTTCGGAACTGTACCACTTTTTTTCCTCATGCACAATAGTTAATCCTGATTAAGGTATTCCCTGAAGTTCTATTAAAAATGCCACTTCAAGTAGCACCTTATTCGAGTGTGATAATTGGCCATCCATAATCTTGAAATCGATTTTCTTTATTTCCTTCTTTTCCGAAGGAAAATCATGACATCTTTACTATAGTTCACATTAACGTAAACATAAATGCCCCTTAAGTTTTGCTACCTCCTTCTAGGCATACGATAGTCCAACTCGCAAAATAGTTATAATTTCAGGATGAACAATAAAAGATCTGCAACAAAAAGGTATGCACATTCCTTCATGGCACAAACTTGTGCAAGAAAAGAAAAGAAAAAGGCTAGAACGATAAGGCAACGCATTGCACTCTGCAAGCTTCCCAATCTTCAAAAATCAGAAACATTATCAGCAAGAAACCACAGAGGGCGGAAAGACCTGAGCTGATCACCTACCTGTAGTAACGAATGAATAAACTACGCCGGATAACTCAGCCGACGACGAAGGGGCCGATCTCGCCGCTGCGCATGGCGCGGGCGATCTCGTTGGCGATGACCAGGCACGTGGAAATCCAGCCGGCGAGCACCGCCCACACCATGTCCACTATGCTGGCCGCGATCCCCCACGGCATCGTCATCCTTCGTTCCCTCACTCCACAGCTGCTGCCGAGGAGGCAATTCCACAAACACCTTCCTTGCAACTTCCAGCCTTTTTCAGGGACCAGCCAAGGTTGAGCCGACAGGATCGTATGAATTCCGCGAATTGAAAACAGATAGGATGAGAATTCACCTCTTATCTTGCCGATGCCTTCAGCAAGCAAAAACCGAAGCAGCCTCCGATTAGCGCCAGTCCTTCAAGTTCGATCAACCATGACACGGAATCAGGATCTTGTGCACCACCAGTTAGCGTGAAGATCGCACCAACAAGGTTGAATTCGACAAGAGATGAGGAGAGATTTCACTTCACTACCTCCTTCGCCGCCTAACCCTTCTTCCCTCTTTCCCCTCCTCCTTCGCCGGCCAACAAAGCTGAAATCTTCAACAGGATCAGGATATGGACAGGGACGACGAGAGTATTTCACGTTTGCTTTGCTTTCTCCCCAAGAACCAACCCAAATATACAACTTAGGGTACAGCAAATCCACCATGAAATTCTTTAATGGGCACACGATTAAATAGAGTTTAGGACTTGAAGAGTCTTTCTTTCTTGCTTGCTTTCCCCATCTTGTTGCCTCCCTGCCACAAGCTTCAAGAAACACCTAGGACCAACTGGAGGTCGCCACATAAGAGTGCACAATCTGTCAGACTCTGACTGCAAACGGTAAAATATCATCCAATCATTTGTGGATAGGATTGCAGGGTTTGCTAGGAGGATTTGGACAAGTCCATGCGTTCTTGTCCACAAGTGAGGCTTCTGACGGGCCACTTCGCCCAACACCTGTCCCGTGCTGCATACAACCGACGGTTGAGATCTGATTAGAAAACAAGCTAAGCAAAGATAAATAACTTACCACATGTGCTAACCGCTAAAGATGTAGAAATGGGTATTAAGACTAGAATGCATGTCATTAATATTAAGATTTGCTACTGGTGCCAACTTTACTTTTAGTAACAAAATTAAGTATTTTAAATTATCTTAGCATCTATAAGAGGTGCTAAAGGATAAAGTATAAGTTGCTAAGAGAAAGAGATGATGTTCACCTTAGCATCTATAACTAGGTTTACCACCTAACTTAATGGGAAACGGATGTTCATGCTCTTTGGAGCCAAGGAGTTCGAGACGATGCCCAAAATGAGCGAATCCGATACTATATATTGATTGCTTCTGTGTGCAGTGGTAAGTTATATTTTTTTTCGAAAGAACGGTACAAGACTTGCCGATTTTATTATAGAAGGAATACAAAAGGTCAAAAGTCAGAAGAGTCCCAGGAAAAAAAGGAAAGGAATAAAACCAAATGCCCAAGCAGGCATCGGACTACGCAAGAAACAACCTGCTCAGGAAAACAAAAGTCGAGACTTGAAATACGAAGAAGGAAGCAACAAGAGCTAAATCAGAAGGAAGCAACAAGAGCTAAATCAAAGAGACATAGCATTTTGAAAAACTTCAATTTGACTTGATCCTCTCGGCAACCTGAACCACGGAGTTTTTGACGCTTTGAAAGGTTCTGTTGTTCCTTTCCTTCCAAATATTCTACCAAAAGGTAAACACTAAACCATCAAAAGACTTTTGTAGGTCTTTGTCAATTCGACGTGATGCCACGGTCCACCATCACCTAGTGGTACGATAGGAAGCAAACTGTGGTAAGGGGGGTAGATGCAACCATATCGAAAGCTAAGACCAAACCTGTTGAGTGAAGACGCAATCTTTGCAAAGGTGAGTAGGCATTTCATCCTCTGGATCGCATAGGCAACAGATTTGGTTTCGAGGCCAACCCCTTTTTGCAAGATTGTCCGCGGTTAGAATCTTGTTTTGTAGAAGCACCCAGGAGAAATTCTTGCATTTAGGCTCAACTTGCACCTTCCAAACAGATTGCATCTTGTATTTGCACATTTGGCCTACAAATTGGATTTTGTAAGCACTTTGAGTAGTGTAGATTCCATTGTTGGTTCATCGCCAAGTTATGGCATCTTGGGAGTCTTGTTGGAGGTGCTGGTCTCTAAGCAAGCTCTAAAGTTGCGAGACTTGCAGAAGTTCATGTTTAGTATCCATGTGACCAATGTAACGAATCCATAGATGTTCCGGTAACCCATGCTTCACCATAAAATTTTTCCTCGAGGAAAGAGCATAGATGAGAGGTGCTACATTCTTGGGCGCCTATCCATGACGCCAACTTGAGTGCCATAAGGAGGTTTTCTCTCCATTTCCTATTGCAACTCTTGTCGAGGCATTAAAAAGGTCAATGTCTGTTTGATCATAGGGTACCGAGAAACCCTTCCATGGTCTGTCATCTCTCCGTTGGAACCACAACCACCTGAGTCACAACGCTCTAGCAAAGAAACCGAGCTCTAGAATACCAAGGCCTCCCAGGGCTTTAGGCTTTGTCATCATTAGCCAATTAACTAGGGAGTGCCCCCCTGAGACTTTATCCGGATCATCTCCTCTCCAAAGGAAACTTCTTTGGAATCTGTAAATCTTTTTGAGGAGCCATTTTTGCAAGGGGAGGACGGTTAAAAGGTAAGTCGGCTGAGAGGAAAGCACCATCTTGATAAGAGTTTCTCTACTAGCCATGGAGAAAAAATTCTTTTGCCACCCTGGGAGCCTATCTCCAATTTTCTCGATGAGAGGTTGGACATAAACTCTTCTCACCCTTCTACTGTGCACGAGAAGACTCAGGTATTTGCAAGGTAGAGAGGCAACCTTGCCTGGGAAATCCTCTAGGATTTGGGCTATCAGGAGATCATCACATCGAATTGTGTAGATTTTAGTTTTGGTGGGGTTTGTCACTAGGCCTGAGCAATCTCCAAAAGTCTTAAGAACAGCTTGCAATGCTAGAAGTTCTGCTCTGTCCAGGTTCGCGAAGATTGCTACATCATTTGCGTAAAGGGAGCATCTGAATTTTGCGGAGTGGGGTAGAATGGGCTTGAGGATCCCTTGCTGCTCAGCTTGGGAGATCATTCTCTGCAGAGGGTCAATTGCAAGAATGAAAAGCATGGGTGATAGTTGTCACGTCCCAAAATTTTTAATCACGCAATTAAGCATAATCATGCTTTTTAAGCATTATGTTTAATTTTGCATAATTATAATTCAGAATATTAATGCAATTCGTTTGAAATCATTTGGATGAGAGAAAGAAATCCGGGAGAGAAAAAGATTGAATTCGCAGCGAAAATAGACTCCTTTCTCTAACAAGTGGGCCCCACACCTCACCCACCCTCCAACCACACAAGTGGCAGCCCCCCACCTGCCCACTCTCTCTCTCCTCCTCACTCTCCCTCACGTCCCCACCCGAGCTCCCTCTCCCTCTCACTCCCCTCTCAAGCCCTCTCTCCATTTCTTTCAAAATCCGAGCTCAAGAGAGGGATTGGAGGTAAGCATGTGGTACCATTTCATTCTAGAGCTCATAAGCTACTCATCCATCAAATTTATTTTCGAATTCCTAGAGGATTTGAGTCGTTCTTGGCTCATTTTGGTGTTTAAGGTGAAAACGAGAAGAACACCGGAATTCTTCGTTTCCCAAGCATTTCCTCCACTTCCCGATGATCACCCAGCTCCACAAGCATTTTGAGTAAGTCTCTTAGGCTCCCCATGGCAAGAATTTATAGTTTGGTTGGTTGATTTCGAGTTTTAGCAAAGTTCATGAGTTTTTAAGGTTTTAAACCAAAATGAGAATTTAGATGAGATTTGATTTAGGAATTGAGTTGCTAGGTGGTTAACTAAGTTCTAGACTCTCTGAACTCTCCCAAACATACCCCCTTTAGAGTGGAAAAGATTGCAAATCGATTTGGCAAAGTTTTTCCTCAAATAGGAGCAGTTCTGGAAAGTCCGGAACCTCCGGAAAATTGTCCGGAGGTTCCGCAGTCTGGAACCTCCACAAAAAAGTGCGGATAGTCCGCCAAAGTGTGGAGGTTCCGCATAAAAGTGTGGAGGGTCCGTAGTTACTATTTATCAGGCGCGTTGAGGCTTGTAAAATTCATAATTAATTCATCCGAACTCCAAATGACGTGAGACCAGTTGCGTTAGCTTCGTATGAGTGTGAACTATATGTTAAAAATGTTGGAACTCCAGAAAATATTTTTGAGAATTAGTGAGTTAATTAAATATGTTTCAACTTGTTTAGGCCATGGTTAGTTGTTGCCATGTCCTAAAATTATGAAACCACTTGTTTTAGCCTTGTATTAACATGCTCTACACATTAAAAATACTATGAGCCATGAGATGAGTGCTTGAATTCCGTTGGTTAATGAAATACACGCTGAGGTTTAATGAGTCATTGAAATGGTTTCAATCTTTAATGCGTAATTAATTGAATCTAAACCCCTTATATAGTGTATGACCATGTTTAGGTAGAGTGTGTCTAGTGTTCAAGTTGAATTGATCAACGAATTGGCGAAAACACATTTCTTGTCAATGTCCGGAGTGTCCGGAAAAATGTCCGGAAGGTCCGGAGAAAAGTCCGGATAGTCCGGAGTTTGCCTGAGTTGCGCAATGTCCGGATGTTCCGCATAATTTTGCGGATAGTCCGCATATGTCCGGAGGTTCCGGAGATTTCTCCGGAGGTTCCACACTTTCAGTAACTTTTCAAATTGGTTTGAGTCCCAATTTTGTTCTAATTCGCATGTTTGCACTTTTAACATGTTTTGCGCATCCTATGGCATGCATTGTTGCATTTCATCCATACTCATGGCATTGCATGCGTTATTCTTTTTAGAGAACGTCGAGCCGGTGTTCCAGGAGAGCGAAGGAAATTTTGGGCAGCCACCTGAACAACAAGGCAAGCATCTATCATATTGCACCTTTGTTGTATTGAATGAAGTCTAAATATTGATAAATTATGCTTATGTATATGTTTGCATGTATAGAAAGTCAATATTGGGTTTTGATGGGTAGATCCTATGTTGAATTGCATTGTCTCTACCTTGATGTATTGTTGATCCATATCCTTGTAGCCTAGGTTTAATCATGCTAAGGTCTAACTTAAAAGTGATACGAGATGTTTAGCAATGCATAGGTCTTCGGTAGAAGTCGAGCGGTGGAACGTCCCATCATTCGCGAGCTATAGGTTAAATTATTTTCACAATGGTTACCGTGTTGGGTTGTTGGTGTTGGTTGGTCGAGTGGTGAGTATGAGACGAGATGTGGGTGGTTCTAGGATGGTGTTTTGTCTTGCCCGGATGTGGAGTTACCCTGGGTAGGTCGGTAGAGGAAAATCGGACACCGTAGGCCGCTTGCATTGTTTAAGGCCGATCGTCGGGGTAGTTGGCTTTAGCACTTACCTTACTCACCATATGCCGATCTAATGGTAAGGCGAGCCGAATACCTTCGCAGCTGTGGCTTTGTGGGCGTGAACATCGACGGTGTGAGCGGGTGGGCTTCTAAGCGGTACTAGTTTGCTCCGGGAGTAGTTCTAGTATCACCGCGTCGAGCGATGCATGCCCCACACGGTTGGGGCTGGTTGGGAAAGGTTGTCACGAGTACCCCTTGTGTGCACTTTGGCCGGTGGCACAAGCCGAATGGTCCTCGTGTCGTGTGGGTCCAGGAGTATCCCCATGCAGTGTGTATAAACAGTTCAAACTGCCGCGCTCTCGGTCATGAGCATGCTATTGTTTCATTTGCACCCGGTCGTAGAGTTCTCGTGGTTGATTCGGTTATATTGTTCGGATATGTGGCTTGTGGTTCGGATATGTGGGAGGTGGTCGAGATGGCAACCTACCTTCCTCCAGCCCACCTCCTCCCCTCGTTACTCTCTCGGGCCGACTCTCCCACGACCTCTCTTTTTTTTTAAAGGAGAAAGACCTCGGCTTATATTGAAAATCAAATAGAGTTCAGAACCAGATTAAAAGGAAGCAAAAGAAACAACAGGCTAGGGCACCAGCACAACAGAAGATTACAGGCGCAAACAAAGACCAAAACTAGAACAGCAGCTGGAAGGGCCAAGGGGCGCCAAACGATCCTAAAACACAAGTAAGAGCAGGGCTCATAGCTCATAGACATCAGACAACAAGCCCTCAGACGGAATGAAGCGGCCCAGGCAGTCTCTGACCCTCGAAGTGCCATCATCCACCTTGATTCTGTCGTCTCCTTTAAGGAGGGGCCTCCAGTTCTGCCCGAACGATATAGCAATGTGTAAGATTGTGTGCGGCTTGTTTGGAAACTTCCTCTCGATCGTCATGCTATTCCTGGATCTCCAAATGGCCCACGCTAGACCTGCAAAAAGGAATAACCCCAACATTTGAGAATCCTTGAGAAAACCCAGGAGCCAACTTGCCCATAAGTCAGCTACCGAGCGAGGAAAGCCAATCCATCCGAAAATCTCCTGCATAGCACTCCAAGTGCATTGGGCAATTACACACCCAAAGAAGAAGATATGGTTTACTGTTTCTGAATTCCCGCACAACCCACATCTCTCACTCCCTTTCCAGCCTCTTTTCTTAAGGGTCGTGGCAGCCAGAAGTCTATCATACAACATTTACCATAAAAAGATTTTGATCTTAAAAAGAATTTTGCATCTCTAGATCTTCTAAGCCTCCCTGCTCGAGACTCCATCAAAGAATAGGAACCTGTATAAGGATTTGGTGCTAAATCTCCTTGATTTTTCCCGAATCAGACCACAGGCCAACATCACCCGAGCACCCTTCGTCCACCAGCACGCCGGATGTCTTGCCCTTCTCCTCTCTCTCCCTTTCACTGGTGAACCGAGCCCGCACGCTAGTGACTTCTTCTACCTTCGGCTGACTCCGAGCTACGCACGAGACAGCACTACACCAATCTCCCCGTACAAAATCCGTCGCAGGCAGGGAAGGAGAAGTCACCCAGGAGCTCAATTCTACCCTTTCACCCAAATCCCCCAATTGAACCGAGTTCAAATGCGTAAGACCGGCAGGAATTGAACTCGCGTCGTACTATTTCCAAACCTGCAACGGAGATTGTAGACGAATCCGAGGACGATACAGGTGGAAGCAATCTAGAAGGTTGCTAACGGATTCCGCAAGAACTCCATCGAATCTGAGCCCTGCCTATGTCCGATTCAAGTTCAAACATGGAATCGAGCTCGTGATGCCACCAGACTAGCCTGATGGAATATATTTCACATTTAGGTTTAATTTGATCCATAAATAATTCATGAGTGTAAACTGATAAACTAATATGTTCATATTATTATAGCATAATTCAGTTATATGTATGAAAGCATTATATATGTCTAGATTTACTATACTCAAAATTAAAAACAGCAGAAAATAAAGTACGGGTAATATGATTTTTACGTACCGGTCCTGTGTTGTGAAGGTTGATAAAGATGCTAGTGGCACCTTATTGACGAATCAATTGATCCTGCTGTTAACGCGCCAAATTTATTGATAATGACAGCAGGCGATGCCCAAGCGACTATGAAGATGAGCCGTAGTGAAGAAATTAAGCAGTCGCGTGGAGCGCTTCCTAAAAATTTTATTCGCCCTCTCTCGGTGCAGGATCTGTAGAGCGAGGGTTTCAGAGACACGCTCTCCCGATTGCCGATGCACGCCGATGCCGAGATGAAGTAGACTACAGCGGTAACGCAATAGAAAGAGAAATAGGTCAAACCCTAACTTTTATATAGACTCATGTAATTAGAATGTTCCCAATTTAAGGATTACTCTGAATTAATAGTCTATTTATTTTTCACCCAATGAGGTAGAGGTCCTTACATATATATAGAAAAACCCTTACATTCATATTCACTAGCAATATGGTACTAATAAATGATGGACCTCATCATAGACCGACTCTCCACAATATGGGTCTTTGAGATTTATTAAGAATTATTATATAGGCTCCGCCCCTATAATTCTAACAATCTCTCACTGGATCTCCAAGTCCTATAGAGAATTACCAATTTCCCACTATTGTTTGGTATACCAGTGTTTCAGTAGAGACTGTTAAGTTGAACATCCACCTAGAACATCAAGCTACACTCTTTCATAACTTGAGCAATGGACTACGCCTTGAATTGTAAGTTTTGTGCAAGCAAGTTTCACTTAAAGTCATAACTGATACTTGGTTGCCAGTAGGCTACCCTGTGGGTGGAGCATATGAGTTGTACTCCATGGTCTCTTCATGAGTTTACTAGAGATCACCCAAGTCTTGTAGATTCTGACTAACAATCAGACTCATATAGGTGTGTTCTTTCAAAAATGACCTGTAGGTTAGCATCTTCACTGCTTAAAAGCCAACAGAACACATTAAAAAGACAATAGCTAACCTACCTTACATATCTCTGAGAGTATTGCATCTTCACTCGAGTGGATAAAAAACAAAGGTACTCTCCTCCAATTAGACCAATAACTTGTTCTTCCTAGGTCCTAATTCATGGGATCTCCGATCACATAGGTTGGGTTACCACTATAATATAACTCACATGGGTCTCAAACCCATCTCCTTTGATGCATTATCTATCACATTCCATGATAGTCCCTTTGTAAAGGGATCTACTACGTTCGTAACTATTTGGATATAATCCAAGGTTATCACTCCGGAGTTTCTCAATTTCCTGACAGACTTCAATTGTCTTTTTACGTACCTTGTGGACTTATCATTATCCTTAGAATTGTTCACTTTGATAATAACCATCTGATTATCACAGTTCATAAGGATAGCCGATACTAGTTTCTTAACCACAGGCAAGTCCATCAATAACTTATGCAGCCATTCTACCTCAACAGTGGCTATATCCAACGTAGTGAGTTCTGCTTCTATAGTTGACCTCATCAAGATGGTCTGTTTGCAAGACCTCCATGAGACAGCAGCACCACCTAAAGTGAATACATATCCACTTATAGCATAAATCTCACCAGCATCAGATATCCAGTTTGAATCACTATAACCCTCTAGGACAGATGGATACCCAGAATAGTGCAGACCATAACTTACAGTACCAAGCAAATACCGCATGACACGATCAAGCGCACGTCAATGTTCGTCGCCTGGGTTAGAAGTAAACCAGCTCAATTTGCTCATAGCAAATGAGATATCAAGTCTTGTAGCACTAGTTAAGTACATGAGTGATCCAATAATCTGAGAGTATCTCAGTTGGTCCATGCCACTTTTCTTATTCTTTTGAAGTATCACACTGGGATCATAAGGTGTTGGAGAAGATTGACTTGCTGTCTTGGTAGCCAAAGCGGCTCAAGACCTTCTCAACATAATGAGATTGTGTAAGAGTAATCGCATTATCTTCTTTGATTAACTTGATGTTTAAGATTACATCAGTCTTATCCAGATCTTTCATATCAAAGCTTTGAGATAAGAAAGACTTGACCTCATTAACCACGTCAAGGTTTGTCCCAAATATCAATATATCATCAACATACAAGCACAATATAACTCCCTCACCTCCACTATGGTGATAGTACACACATTTATCTACCTCATTGATAAAAAGCCTGCAGATACTAAAGTTCTATCAAACTTCTCATACCATTGCTTAGGAGCTTGTTTAAGACCATATAAGGACTTCAACAACTTACACACCATGCCTTCTTGTCCTTTTACTATAAAACTATCAGGCTATTCCATATAAATTTCCTCGTCCAACTCTTCATTAAGGAAAATTATCTTAATTTCCATCTAATGAACGATAAGACCATATGTGGTAGCTAAGGAAAGTAGCACTCGGATAGTAGTCAATCTTGCAACAGGTGAATAAGTGTCAAAGAAGTCTTCGTCTTCCTTTTGGGTATGACCCTTGGCCACAAGTCGAGTCTTGTACTTTTTAATAGTACCGTCGAGCCTAAGCTTCTTCTTAAACACTCACTTGCAGCCCATAAGTTTGCAACCATAGGGTCATTCTGTAACCTCCTAAGTCTCGTTTGCGAGGATGGAATCTATTTCGCTCCGAACATCGTTCTTCCAGTAGTCTGCATCTAGAGATGCAAACGCTTCAGAAATAGACTTGGGAGTGTCATCCACAAGGTACAATGAAATCATCACTAAAAGACTTTGCAGTCCTTTGTCTCTTACTCCTCTGAGTAGTATCAGTGTCATCCTCCTTAGGATCTTGCTCATGTGTTTGTTCAATAATCTCAAGAGGTGAAGTGGGTTCAAGAATTATCTTAGAAGATAGTCTATACATGCTATGTAAATCTTTCATAGGAAATATGTACTCAAATAATATTGCATTACGAGACTATCATTGTATCGACATGCACGTTAGGTACCTCAGATTTAACCACTAAAAATCTATAAGTAATGCTCCGATGAGCATATCCTAGGAAGACACAATCTACTAATTTAGGTCCGAGCTTACGCTTTTTAGTTATTGGTACATTGACTTTCACCAAGCATCCCTAAGTGCGCAAATAAAAAAGTGATGACTTTCTCCCTTCCCATTCTTCATATGGGGATTTTTTTCTTATCCTTGAGAGGAACTATGTTCAGGACATGACAAGAAGTCAATAGGGTCTCCTCCACTATGCCTTAGATAATTCTACAATGTCTAACAAGGCATTAACCAAGTCAGTCAGTGTGCGGTTCTTTCTTTTGGCAGCCCCGTTTGATTGAGGTGCATAGGGAGGCGTGTTCTCATGAATAATCCTATGTTTCTCATAGAATAAGTCGAAGTCACTAGAGAAATACTCTCCACCACAATTTGATCTAATTATTTTGATCTTTCTCTCTAGTTGATTCTCAACTTCTGCTTTATAGATTTTAAAGTGATCTAGAGCCTTATCTTTTCGTTTTCAACAAGTATACAAAGCAAAATCTAGTCACATCATCAATTAACATCATGAAGTACTTTTCACCATTTGTCAACACACTATTTATTTCACACAGATCTGAATGTATGAGTTCTAGAGGTGCCAAATTTCTCTCCTCAGTTGCCTTGTGACGATTATGAGGTTTTTTTTATTGCACACAACTATGACACTTAGAACCTTTGACTATAAAAAAATTCAGAATTAAACTCACGCTGGAATGTCGAGTCATAGAACAAAAATTT
The DNA here is from genome assembly GCF_958298935.1 of Phragmites australis. NCBI lineage: Eukaryota > Viridiplantae > Streptophyta > Magnoliopsida > Poales > Poaceae > Phragmites > Phragmites australis. Next base: position 8,473,850 of record NC_084934.1, read on the forward strand.
AAATGACATAACCGCAAATGCCAAACACTAGCATCATCATTAACATTGCCACAAATATGGTTTATAGACTTATTGCTGAAATCAAAAAGGAAAAAATGGAATAAGTCTCTGCACTCATAGCCTTTACCAATAATTTATCCATGCTTTGACACCACTACTTTATTGGACCTAAACACCACCTTAAACCCGTCTCTACAGAGAAGGGAGTCGCTAACTAGATTCTTATTCATTGTAGGGACATGCTGTACGTTCCTCAGCTGCACGATCTTTTCCAAAGTAAACTTCAGATCGACCGTGCCAACACCACAAATAGAAGCATGTGACCCATTCCCTACTAGGATGGAGGAATCCTGGGCGACCTGATAAGAAAAGAACATTGAGATATCAGCACACACGTGAACATTGGTCCCTGTATCAATCCACTAATTAGTAGATTGAAATACTAAAAACACTGAAGGTAAATTTCCATACCTTGCAGCTTCGTTTCTAGCTTTGTCAATGGTCACCACATTAGCACTATTTGAGTTCTGCTTTTATGGAGCCTTTCTTCCCTTTTGGTCTGGACAATTCTTGGCGAAATGTCCAATCTCACCATGCACAAAGCAAGGTAGTTTTGCTGTGTTCATCTTCTTCTTCTTGAAGGTGGTAGTTTTTTTTGGCTTATTATCTTTCCCTTTGTTCTTGTTGTGGAAGGGCTTTTGCACCATATTAGTGTTAGTCTATCCCTCGTTTCCTTTTAGACTCACATCCTTAGCTCGAGCTTTCTCCTTAATATCAAGAAACACGATCAAACTCTCAACAATAATCTCTTGTCTCTTGTGCTTTAAGTAGTGGCAAAGTTTCTTCACGAAGGAGGTAACTTGGCAACGATGCCTCCAGCCACAGACTTGCCGGGTACATTGATCTTGAGGAGTTTGAGTTCCTTCACGATGCACTGACCTCATGAGCCTACTCAACTACAAAGCGATTTTCAACCATCTTGTAGTCATGATATTACTCCATGATATACATTTTACTTCCTGCATCTGATACACCGAATTTAGCATTCAATGGTATCCCACAGCTCCTTCACACTTTTTATGTGCATGTACACATTACAAAGATGGTCACCAAGAATGCTAAGAATGCATCCTACAAAGAGTGTATTGGCACCCGTGAACGCATTTTCCTGCTCAGCAGTAAAGATTCCTTCCGACTTGCCATTATCCACCCAGAAGATATTCATAGCCGTCAGCTACAGAGTGATCTTGACATATCATTATTAAAGTGCACACCAGAAAACTTGTCTGGCCTCAGTGCATCAACTAATCCAGCCATTGATAAACCTAAGTGCCTACAATAAGATTTTTGGATTGATAGAATATATGCCACTTTTAGGTTTATTTAATCCATAAATAATTCATGAGCATAAACTGATAAACTAACATGTTCATATTACCAGAGTATAATCTAGTCATGTGTATGAAAGCACTACATATGCCTAGATCTACTATACTCAAAATTAGGAACCACGGGAAATAAAGTATGAATAACATGGTTTTTACGTACTAGTCCCGCGTTGTAGAGGTTGCTGAAGATGCTGGTTGCACTGTGTTGACGGCATGATCGATCCTGCTGATGATGCACCAAATTTGTTGGTGATGACAGCGGGTGACACCCAAGCGACCAGGAAGATGAGTCGTGGTGAAGAAATTGAGCAGTCGCATGGAGTGTTTTCCAAAAACCTTATTCGCTCTCTCCCGGTGCAGGATCTCAAGAGCGAGGGTTTCGGAGACTTGCTCTCCCGATTGTCGGTGCACATTGACAACAGGATGGAGTAGACTATAGTGGCATAGCAACAGAAAGAGAAAGAGGCAAAACCCAAGCTCTCATACAAACTCACATAATAAGAGTGTTCCCAATTTAAAGGATACTCTCAATTAGCAGTCTATTTATTTTTCACCCAATGAGGTGGGATCCTTGCATATATATAGGGAGAAAATCCCCTACCTCCACCTCCATTAGCAATATGGTACTAATAGAGGCTGGATCTCATCATAGGCCGCCTCTCTACAATATAGACCTTTGAGATTGATTGAGAATTATTATACAGGCTCCACCCCTATAATTCTAACACAAACTCTACAGAACCCTAACCGAAAACTCATCACGACTTCCCCCTCGTCGCGGCCTTTAAATAGTGGCCTAGACCTTCACCCCGAACCACCACGCCTTTGCCCTCCACATTTAGTGCTCTATTCATGGAGCTTAGAAGCTTTTGGCATCGTGCATTGTCATTAACCCAAAGGGAACTACCTCATCACCCAGATCTTGCCGAGTCAAGTTTGAGAGAACCTCTGACCATTTTTCGCTGCTTGCCGGAGAGGTGAGTCCACTGTGACATGGTTTTTGATGAGCTCTAGCCAAGCCTTAATATGACGAAGGCTATCCTCGATCAAAGGGGATGATGACTCATTAAACGCCCACTAGTGGTGAGGGGCTAGACTCAAGGTCGCAAATTCCTAGCCACCGAGAAATCATCGCCAAAATGTGGACCTTCTCGGTCATGGCCGGCATCAAGGAAACTTGGGGCCTTCGGAGGAACAAAATCTCTTTGGTCTTGGAGTGCATTGAGCAGGCCTCCGGGAACTTGTGGTAGAACAAGTAGTCTATCCAATTGGTGCTCCATTGGTTCTGGTAGGCCTTTGTTGGAAGCTCCAGCGTTCTGTAGGGAATGGATGAGATGCTGCAAAAGGGAACAAAGGAGATGCTACCAAAGGAGGCGACGTGGTCGAGTCTGTTAATCTCTAGCAGCTTCGGTTGGCAGTGGGCATAGTGCAGGGCAGCGAATGTGCCCGAGCCGGGGGTTACCCTTTTGGCCCTCGAGGCCTAGACGAAGGCGGCGAGGTGGACGATGATGTTCGGAGTCAACTACTGGATCTCCAAGTTGTACCGCTCTAGCACGCCATCGAGGAACTTTGTCCAGGGAAATCATAGCACGACTGTGAAGAACTTGACAAAGACCACCACCTTGTCATCGTTCGAAGTGGGCCTCGACGATCCGAGAGCTAGCACCCAGGCGTTGTCGAGTTGTTGAAGCCAACCGCGCTTTACAAGCTGAGCATGAGTTTCCTCAGTAAACTTCGAGGGCTTAAAGAAAGGAGTCGAAGAGTGCTTGTCGTTGGCCCGCTGAATACTCGCTCTCGACATCGCTTTGGGAAGAAGAGATCGTCGCTCCAAAGGTGTTGTCAAGAGCCCAATGAAGGTATGGAGGAGTGCAAGAGAGTGAGCGAGAGGAAGAATGAGTGAGTTACCATCGGGGGTGGGGGGTGGGGGGAGGGGTGAAGCTCTATTTATACTGACCCCACCCGTGTGAGCGAGAAAACCAGATGACGTGCACGGAGGACGAATAGCAGCTTGACACGTGTCGCAAATTCAAAACGCTTCCAATAAACACGGAAACCTTCTGTTAATTGCAATTAATTAGGAATACTTAATTACTTAATTAAGATTAAATTATATTCAGACTAAATTTAACCGTTGTAATCATTGAATTAATGTTAATTAAATCATTGAATTACATTTAACCATTGTTTGGGGTTGACTTCAGCTCGCCCAAAGGGGGGGGGGGGGAGCCGAGAGAAGGGGCACTACCCCACTATCTAAAGATTCTCGGCTTTGGCCCTCTGAAGTCGGACCTCAATCGCGAGTGGCCACTGTGGGAGGAACGGTATCACACTAGTCCCCCCATGTGACATTGGCTAACCTCGGGCAACCCCGGATAGGAAGTGGCAGTGCTAGCATAATAATGTTCTCTAAAGTTGTATTGCAGAGAAGGAGTCGAAGGGACAACCGACGCGAAGCGAGAGTCCCGATGGCCGAGTCCTCGGTCCTGAAGGGTGAGGGTCGCCAAAGGCGTCGAAGGGGCCTGATGCACCACTTGATGAGGAGTAAAGGTCCCGAAGGCCCCACCATCTTGACCGTACGGGCGAGGGCTGCCGAATGCGTGGATAAGGAGCAAAGGACTACCTGAGACAGGATGAAGGGTTCGAAGGGAACAAGGCTGAAAGAAGGCTAGAAGGTGGTCAGTCAGTTCATCGAAGGGCTGACTGACATGTGTACTGGCAGGCATGTGTCACATCCTGAGATGATACAACCTATAATATGTAGTGACTGTAATACCAATAGAATATTATGAGAACATTCTGGGAAACAAGGGCTCTCGACGATTTATGAACCTCCGATCTAACGAATTTATTGAAGAAATAAGGGATGCTTTGAGTAGACAGATTGTAGGAGAATACACATGGGTTTTTATATAGGTTCGGACCTTCAAGAGGATAATAACCTTACATTCTATTTGACTTGTATTGATATGAGCCTGTTACAAGAAGGTATGTAGCTAACCTAGATGGATCTAAATCTAGTCGATGGTTCCCTTGCTCGGCTTCTCTTGGCTTGCATTCAACTTATATATATAGGTCATCATGTGGCTTCTGGACTCATTTTCGAGTTATCTATAACTTTGAGATAAACTTCCTTGTTTAAGGGATATTGCAGAACCTATGAGAGGTTTTCATGCATTAGGGATATCCCTCACCAGGATAGAAATATACTCTGAGAATATAGGAAACATTAGAGTATCCAGATACAATAGTTTTGTACTACTCATTATCAGGGGCACTGATGAAATGTGAATTGGAGTGGTTGATGTATAACTATAAATACCCTTATCCTATTAATGCGATGATATGAACAGTTAATATGCCACAAAATACTAGTTTATTGTGTTGTTATTGAGATCCAAACAGTGTTCGGTTTGAGGGATAAACTCATTCTGATGGGATGGTCTATTATGAGTTTATCTCATGAATTTTCGTGGGATTATATTATCCTTTATATTTACATTAACCATGTGCTTGTAAGGAATGATGTGGTGATAGGTCTTCCTCGAACCAAACATGTCGGTTGAGAATAAGGTGACGGTGGATCACCTAGTTCCTTAAACCAAAAGGCTAGTAATGTTTGGATTGTTTTACGTGGTAAGCTGCCGAGCTTAATCTCGAGCTGCTTACCAAGCTACGCCAAGCCTAGGTAAGCTCATTCGCTTAACGCCGAGCCGCGCCAACACAGCTCCGTGTCCATCTCTAACATACTTTCCTTTTTTAAATTAGAGGTGGGTCTCCTTTTTTGACAATTAAAAACCAACCATCAAATATTCAAATTTGACCTTCGTCCTCCCCTCTGTTTCCTTCACTGAGGAAACACCTGCTTTCCCACCAACTCCTGCTCTCCTCCCGCCCCGCGCCGCCGCCTCGAGCCCCGTAAACCCTAGCCAAACGGAGGAACGAAGCAGAGCCATGGCGGAGCACGACCTGACGTCACGCCTGGCGGCGCAGCTGGACCGCCACCTGGTGTTCCCGCTGCTGGAGTTCCTGCAGGAGCGACAGCTCTACCCTGAGGAGGAGATCCTGGAGGCCAAGCTCCGCCTCCTCGGCGCCACCAACATGGTTGAGTACGCCATGGACATCCACATGTCGCTCCACGGCACCGACGACGTCCCCGACGACATGGTCGCGCGCCGCGCCGAGGTCCTCGCCAGGCTCAAGGCGCTCGAGGCGGCCGCCGCGCCGCTCGTTGCCTTCCTCCGGGACCCGCAGCTCGTGCAGGAGCTCAGGCCCGACAGGCAGTACAACGTTCACATGCTCCGTGAGCGGTTCCGGGTGTGTCAATCTCATCTGCGACTTTCCTTCAGTTTTAACTTTCTACTTGTTTCGTGCTTGCGGCATGAAGAGTAGGGTCATTGATTTTGTAAATTTGTGAAATTGATTTGCGTTTACAATGAATAAGTCTTCGGGAACAGGTGATGCTTACAGTGAATTTACAGGAATTGTTGAAGCTCTGGGTATAATAACTAAAATTAGAATTGTTTTCAGGAATTGTTTAGAATTTAGAAGAAGAGTTTAGGTTATTCATTTTTTAGAAAAAAGCGTATTGTTATGGCACAACTAATCAGATTCATCTTATTAACAATGCAGATTGGTCCTGACCAGATTGAAGCTATGTACGATCTTGCTAAATTTCTGTTTGAGTGTGGAAATTATCCAACTGCTGTTGACTACCTGTACCAGTACCGTGTTTTGTGCACAAACAGCGAGAGGAGCGTGAGTGCTTCGTGGGGGTTGTTGGCATCAGAGATTTTAATGCAAAATTGGGACGCTGCGTTGGAAGAGCTCAATCGCTTAAAAGAGATTATTGATTCAAAGGTTTAGTCTCAATGTTTCATGTAACTAACTTTCTGTGTTATCATGTAACTATGCTGCTAACATACATCATGTAACTAACTTTGTTTGTTATCCGATTTTTATGGCAGGACTTCTCATCACCTCTAAATCAGCTCCAGAATAGGATTTGGCTGATGCACTGGAGTCTCTTTATCTTCTTTAACCATGAAAATGGCAGAAATGGTATCATTGATCTGTTCTTCCAGGACAGGTTTGTCTGTAAAAAGCGCAAAATGATTTAAATCTGTAGCATTCTAGCCCAATATTTATATAAGCAACACCACTACGAATATCACTATAATAGTGATTTGATATCAGTAGTGAGCAAGATATCAATAATTTCTTCCATGATTTGAATTTCAGAAACAAACAGTTCTTCTAACTGAACAATTAGTGTTTGCTGTTTTTCATTCAAAAGAATCTTAAGCTCAAATTCATCAGGTGGTATACGTATACCCGGAAGGACAGAAATATATTGCTGTTAAAAAAGGTTTTGAAAAACATTTTTTTCGAAGTTTGAGTTGCTTCAAAATCCTTTCCTTCCTCTTGTATTATCCAGTTCAACAATGAATGTGATTTTCCTTTGATGTCAAGGTTATATCAGCCGATTTGTCAACTCATATTTGTTTCATTTGTTTTTTTTCCTTGCAGGTACTTGAATGCTATTCAGGCAAATGCACGCCATCTTCTGAGATACGTAGCTACTGCTGTTGTTGTGAACAAAAGGAGAAGGAATATGCTTAAAGAGTTTATTAAAGTCATTCAACAAGAACAGCATTGCATTAAGGATCCCATAACTGAATTCCTGGAATGCTTGTATGTGAATTATGATTTCGATGGTGCACAACTGAAACTCATGGAGTGCGAGAAGGTAATTTGAGGCTGTTTTTATCAATCTTCATGCTATTTATTGAACTTCACATGTATGTGCTTGTTGAAATATTGAAAAGCTTGGAAGACAATGAATTAGATATTTTTTTTGTTGGCAGAACATCCACTGTGATGTGAGTCATCACCTGCTAATCAATTTATATGATGGCGGGTTCAAGTATTATTTCTTTGACAAATACAAGTTTAGTAATTATTGCTAGATGCATCTAATTTCTCATAGTGGTCCTTGGTGAAAGACCAAGGACTTCAGTATTGGGTCAATGTGATTAATATCAATCTAGTCAATAGGACAAATATTATTTGCTAATATTTGAGGTTTAATCTCATGGATGCTATATGATGAACTTGGAGTTCCAAACACCTCAAAGGATTAACATCAAGGTCAAAGAAGAGCTTCATTAAGATATAATGACCTATTGTTTAGACAAGTGATCATGGTGTTGAGAGCATTACTTTTATAGATGATTTTTTTGCCGTACTATAAAGAAGGGTTTGGGTTTAATACCTTGATCTAGAGTCTTTGGGTTAGTTACCTAGTAGGTGATGTATACTAAGTTTGAATAGCTCTAATAGACTAGATAAAGACTTAAGACATCAAGGAAGAGAAGCCACGAAGGCCCGGACTTGAGTTGGATTGAATTGGACAAGTTCCTATAGAAAATAGGTCATCGTACAATACGATAGGATCACCGTACAATATGACAAGATCACTGTACAATACAATCAAGGGTAATATAAGACAAACAGAGCTTTTCAGAGTTACTGTACAATACGGTAGGAGGTTGTTGTACAATATGATGGGATACTGTATAGTTATACAGAGACCATGTCAATTGATGCCTCAGAAGATCAGTCATTGTACAATACGGTGGTGGTCACCATATCGAATTTCTGACCGTTGGAAAGTGATCATCATACAATATGGTGGAGGTCACCATACAATACGGTGGTGGTCACCATATCGAATTTCTGACCGTTGGAAAGTGATCATCATACAATATGGTGGTAGTCACCGTACAATACGGTGACTAGGAATCCTGGACAGGTTCCTCCCAATGGCTAGTTTTTGAGAGTGAGGCTATAAATATCTCCTTATTTTTGGTTGTTCACTCTCACCATAAGGCATACACACAAATTGAAGAGGGTTTAAGTCACTTGGAGTTGAAGTTGAAGTTCAAGAAATTAGCACAAGATGAAGGATTTTATTAGTGCTAGTTTAGGTCTAGTGTGCATCTAGCTAGGTGATTAGACTAGAGTTAGATCAAATGAGTAATCCATACTCATTACTTTTGGTATTTGCATACATCTAGATGGCTTGAAAGTGGTGAGTCTTACGAGACCCTCCAACCGAGTTTGTAGAGTGGCCGCAAGACTTGTGAGCGAGAGGAGTGGCTTGTGCCGGAGCAACGAAGTACTACCTTAGTGAAGATGAGGAGGTGGATTCTAGGGCTAGGTAAAGGGGTGTGGATGGCTTGGGCTGCACAGGAGTGCCTGCCTTTGCTCTCGGGCTGGGGATGGACTCAAACAAACAGCTAACCGTCCAAATTGATAGAAAAAACTGAGGTTACACTTTACAAATAAACCAGGTATTACACAGATGATGAAGTGTGCTTATGTGTACTTTTCTGCTTCTTGCTTTGCTAAATCGTTGACAGTGATATTTTGATAGCACTGCTACCTCAATATTCAACAATAATTATTCTCATAGAACTTGCTGTCAGTTGTCAACAATAATTATGATCTTATATGTTATAGAATTTGCTGCCTTACCTTTCTTGTGTTCTTATGGCTACCTTTCTAGGTTATACTGAATGATCCTTTTCTGGGAAAGGGGATTGAACAAGGAAGTTTCACCATTGTTCCTTTGATAGACGAGTTCCTTGAAAATGCTCGTCTCTTTATTTTCGAGAGATACTGCTGCATACATCGGTGCATTAATATTAGGTGGGTGTTTCTGGCTTTCTACTCACTTTTTAATGACTGAAGAAATTTCTGCTACAATGATCAATCCGAAGGCAGTACGATCGTTAAGTACCCACCCACTAAATCCAGATTTCTAAGGAACTCTTTTAGTGTCATGCTTGTTTTCTATCTACTATTTGGCTATTTGCTTGGACTATCTTATATTTCTTAGGTAATCTATATTATCTTATCTTATATAGCTAGATGGCTTCAGACTCCTTTGGTTAACATCAGCAAAACTGCAATTTCCTATGGGGTAGTTATTGACATTGCATGATTCTTCAACTGCTGTTATCAATTCAGTTTATAGAGAACTAATCAGCTTGTTGACTAGACCTGTTAGGAACAATGTCATGCTCTTAACTGAATTTTGCTTCTCAGGGTGCTAAACCTGTACCAGCCTTCGATCTAAAGAAAAGGAGCATATTTTCCTTTGGTTTTTACTTCACATTTATTATAAACTTTTAGTATTAACATATATAAGGCTAAGGTTTTCTTCCTTTTTTGTTGTTGCAATGAACAGCATTCTGGCAGAGAAGCTGAACATGAGGCATGATGAGGCGGAATTGTGGATAATGAACTTGGTTAGGAGTTCAAAACTGGACGCGAAGATCGATTCGGTGTCAGGAACTCTAATCATGACGACCAATCATGTTAATGTGTAAGTTGCTTCAGTCATGGACAACCACTGTATGTCAATTCGGACTCTGTTCGTTTTAAACATGTTACTACTTCAATAATGCGATTTGGTCCAATAATCATTTGTTTATAGCCAGAATAGGGATATGCTTATCTATATCATCCGTTTATGGGAAAAATCTTTTGCAGACATGAGCAGATTATCGAAAGCTTGAAGAATCTTGACATGCGGACTTACATGCTAGCAAAAAGCATTGTGGAGCCAGCTCAGGCAGCACAACAGGCAGCTCGGGGAGATTAACAGAGTCTCCACGGTTTTGAGGCGCCAAGAATTACTTAAAGTAGAGACAAATTTAGTAATTTTTTTTAGCTGTAGGGTCTATAGGACGGAATATAAAGGAATAAGAAAGGTATATTAATATTGAAAATGTGAGAATGTATGCGTGTTTTTTTAAAGAAATATGAATGGGTGTTTGGAACATAGGATTTTGTAAAACACATCAACGTTTCAATTGAGTATATAATCTACTTTACTTGGAATCTTATGTTAGTTGAGCTCTGTATTCACTATTTGACTAAATTTCTAAAAACTACAGATATTCTAACCAAACTATCATAAAATTAAAGCTATATATTTAATATATTGCTTTAGAGAACTGCACATTTAGTGAGAAGTTAAAATATCAAAACTACAAATTTAATAGGAAATTGTGAATTGTGCATGTTTTTGTGAGAATACGGCATTTAAGTGAAAGATGTTGTAATATGGCCCATCCAATGGGCTATATCTGTCATTTACTTAAATTATGCCCATAGTGGCATAAGCCATCAAGTCTAATAGTAGTAGAAAGTTCAATATCATATTATCCATCCATGTAAAAAAGTTCCTTCCTGCCCTCATATAAGGACCGAATGGGTTTTCATGTTATCCACACAATCATCAATAAAGTAGAGTGTTACCAGATATAGTCTTATGTGTATTGTTTTTTTAAATTCTTGTTTGATAAGTGCACGATAACATGATTATTACAACATGTTATCAGCACAAGTACTCGCTAATCATGTATGTTCATGCATACTAATTTCTTTTGAATTTAATTTTTTATTTAAGTTTTGTATGGACGACGTGTCTTCCTTCCCTGGCTGACCAGTCGTGCCTTGCCAGTCCCCGGACCGGTCGCCCCTCGCCTTGCAGCGCACCGCGGTAACTAATCACTGCTCGTCTTGGCGAGATGGCAAGCCAAGCCAATACGGCTGGCTGCTCCTGTGTCTTGATGGAGTAGCATGCAATTTATGGACTGCCACCATGTGCCATGGAGCAAGTGCGAGAGCTCCGCCGAGCTAACCATTGTCCTGCGTGCCTTGGCGCATCGGACGGCATGCCGAGCGCCACACCGGCTGCACCGAGACATGCAAGGCTGTGAACCAGGCGAGGCTTTCGCGCTGCTGGCCAGAGCCGCCGCCCTACGCCATGGCACAGGCATGTGCGCGCCGCGGGTTGGCCGCCGACGGGGGCGAAACCAGGATTGGATGATGGTAAAGAGAAATAAATTTGAATCGGTTGTAGGAAACAAAATATAGGTGTTGAGATGTTCATTTTCCATATTTATCTTAAAATATCTTTATTTTTGTTCATATACAAATTCACCTACAGTAATAAATATAGGATCTTTCATATAATGAATGTTGATATCTATGAATTCAACGTTTTGATATTGCATTTACTAGTTCGATAGGAGTCTATCATAAAAATTAAAAAAAAAATCTCTATAGCTGAAAATAACAAGAGCTCAGATTAATAGAGTACAATAATAGAACACGAATAGTGGCCAACAAGAACAAACATTTTAAACTTAATAAAGTTTGGCAAGAAAAAACATATTGTTACATGTATTCACAATAACCATAGGTAGCAAATTTGTGTTAAAAAATACATAATACTTGAATACATATAATAGATAAGATGAGTTTATACGCCAGTGAGCTTTTAAGTTCTTAACAGTATGTTGCTCAGCTAGAAAATATGAGGTTTATGTTGGTTCTACCAATATTAATAGAAGGTCTCATTCCACGATAAAAGAGTTGTTGCCAAGAATGAGTAAATGATATGAGTTAGAAATTGAGCGTATAAGTTGACTAGAAGACAATCAAAGTTTACATATATGTATAGTGTAAAACAACACCCGCCTACTAATTGGTTCTATGTGTTGGATTATTAATTTATTTTCTTGAGAAGAACAAATGTAATTTTAACATTGCTAATAGATGTATAAGCTAGGGGGTCTAGCCCCTGACCGCTGTAACATCCTGAGTTTTACTATATTAATTTACAACAAATTTTGCTCCAAATATAAAATTTTTGGTGATTAATTAAGCTAACTAAAATTGAGGAAATATATAATAGAATATATATATATTAATATGTGTATATATATATTCAAATGTATTACTTGGCGAAGTATTACAAAATACACTAAATTAATTACTAAACTTTTCTGTTCGTTGAATTGTTCATGTGTATTTGGTTTATTGTTGTTACGGTTCTTTGTATAAAGGTTTGAATTTAAATGTATCTCAAATTCGAATCTACTCTTAGTTTCCCTTCAATTCAAATCCACTTGAATTCAAATCCTCTCTCAGATCTCTAAGTCATAATTCAAATATACCTATTTGAATTTATGCCAAGTCCAAAGTTGTAACACCCCGGTTCTCAATTTTCTAATTCCCTAAAGTTTTGCTAGAATTTTATTAGGGTTTAAATCAACAGATTAGGTTAAAATGTATTTTCTAAAAATAAATTGAATTTTGCTCTAGGTTATATTTTTGTGTTGCATTCATGCTGGAGTAGATGCATTAGAGTTTTATGTGTGGAAATGAATTTTTGAAAACCTCGAGACGCATCGTTTAATTTTGGAAAAGATTTGAAAATGTTTCTTTAAAAGAAAATCCAAATTCCCTCATAGGCCGAATCTCTTCTCCTTTTCTCTTTTTCCGAGCAGCCCAAGCTCACTCCCTTCTCCTTCTTGGGCTGAGCCCGTGTCGCTTTTTCCCTTTCACCCCGCCTCCCTGCCTGGGCCACCGCTCAGCAGCCCAATCCCGCACCTGCCACCCTGCCTGGACCAACCGAAGGCCAGGCCCAGCAATCTCGCGCAAAGGCGCCCGACCAAATTCCGCCTCCTCTCCAGTGCCGCTGACCGGTGGGCCTCGCGTCGTCTTCCACCTCTGGCTGAGTCCAGAGCCGGCCTCATCCTCCGCCGTCGCCTGCCTCAAGCCGTATCCCAATTGAACCCCAACCGAACCGATTTCGACGCGGTTGTTGCGCCCCTACATATATTCGCCCCTCATCTCTGTTTTCCCCAACCAATCAAGCGCTAAAACCCTAGAACTCGCACCACCACCGCCCGCTATTGCCGCCGAAGCACCAAGCTTGCCGACCGTTGCGTCCACCGCCTCTCCGCCGCATCCGAGCGCATCTTCGGGACCGCCGCTCCCTGTCGCATCCCGGCCATCGGAGCTTCGTCCCCGACGCGCAACCGTGTGCTGCCGCCGCCCCTCTCACCGTCCACTACCTTCCTGGACCGCGCCGCGCTAGGTAAGCCATCAAACAGAAAGCCCTTACTCTTGAGAGTCTTTTGCGCCGCTCGCTGTCATCATCCGTGCACTGCGACAAGGTCTCCGCCTCTCTCCGGCGAGAGTGCCGCCGCACCCGAGCTCCCGCCGCCGTGTCCGCTCCACTACCGGCTGGTTACTCCCGTCTCGCCTCTCAGTCGTCGGATCCAATCTCTACAGTTTAGATTAGAACCCGAATACCTCTTCACCGACCCAATCTCGTGGTGCCACGTGTCGTCACCTTAATCCTACTCAGCCCCTGTGCCAGCTCATCGCCAAGTCAGCCGGCCACCCTAGCAGATCTACCTACGTGGAATGCCACGTCAGCTAACCTAGCCTAGTCAGCAGTCCAGTCAGCAATTCAATCTTTTCTAATACAAAAATAATTCCAAGAATTCCATAAATTGGTAATTTTACAAATAAGCCCCCGAACTCTTCTGAAATTATCTATAAGCCCTTGTCTTTTTACAGTTTAAACCCCAAACTTTTCCAAAATTACTTTTAGGTCCCTATGTTTTTACAAAAAGGCCCCTAACCTTTCTGTTTTACTTAAAATAGGTCCTTTTCTTTTTCAGATTAACCCTAAAACTTGTTTTTAGCATATCTTTCTCGTTCTAACTCCGATTTAGGTGATTTTCACGCTCCCGCATTCGTAGCAACGTGTACTATTGTTTAGTACCTTTTTCTCAGATGTTAGCTATTATTTGGTGTATAGTTCTTAGTTAGTTTTGTTGTGTATTTTTTGGTGTGTTTCAAGAGCAGACGAGGAGCAGTTTGAGAATATCCAGGACCAAGTATTTGAAAAGTCTGAGCAGCAAGTTGGAAGAGGCAAGTGTCCTTGAACATTTTGATCCCAGTTTTCAAATGCGTTCTTTATTTCAAACATGCATGTTGTTAATTCTGAATCCTATTTACTTATAGTATCCTGTTCCATATATTTCCTTGTCACCTAGTTGTTAGCAATGGATATGATGGGTAGTTATGCTTAGCTTTGCACAATGGGATGGAAGGGTTAATGGTAAACATGACTAATGAACTATGCAACTATGAGTTGGGAATACTATTGATGGTATAGCAACATGGAACATTAGGCCTTGAGCAAAGTAGTGTTGTTGATGATGAAGGTTATGATGTTAGCTTAGTGTTTGCTCAAGCAACCTAAGTAAGGATCGGTTTATGGAGCAACAATCCAAGAAATATCGTACCACCCACGAGACCTGGTATGGGACAGGACTGGCCTATTAATTAGTGGATTCCAATTTTGTGCGTGCTAAACGGAAGAGTGGATGTGTGGGGACAGCAAAGGCCAGAACCATTTGGTTAGTGGTATGAGATGGGTAGTGGAAGGGAAGGGTGAAAACTTTCTGGAGACTACAAGGCGCAAAAGGGGGCTTCTGGGTGGTGTGAATGCCACTTTAATGGCGGTGAAACCTAGTGGGCATGCACATACTGGATGAAACTTTATAACAGCTTTGTAGTGACTTTCCAAGCGATACAACATTGGCGTGTGTTAAGTGTTTTGCGGACACGGCAACAAGAAAATTCAAGACTCGTGGGGAAAGCTGGACAACCTCTGCAGAGTGTAAAATCTGATATATCAGCCGTGCTCACGGACTATGAGAGACTTGGATCCTCACATGATTAGTTGGATGGGTTTGGTTTGGTTTAGTTGGTTTGGGAACCTGATGTGGGATTCAGGTGGTTGGGAAACATGTGGAGATGTTTCTAGGAGTTGGAAGTCTAGAGATGATTCACCTCAAATAGGATGCTTTTATAACTCTTTATTAGGATAGCTGGCTTTTATGCAAATTTTAATTGTTACAGCTTATTCCTTTATTTAAGCTTGCATGTCATTTATTTTCCACACTTGCGGAGTACGATAAGTACTCATACTTGCTGTTTCTATCCAAATATCCACCAAGCTCTGCTCAGACAATGAAGAAGATCCAGATTTCTATGTCGATGAGGATGAAGATCGCTAGGCTGGTGGTTCCCTCTGTCAATTGCCTGTGGAAGTTGGAGCTTCACCGTGTTTAGTTGTGTGCTTTTGTTTAAGACTTTGAGGTCTTTCTATTTCTGTTTAAGATAAACGTTGTAATAATGACACTTTGTGTGATACATTGATGAAGTCACTGCATGTATGAAACTTGATCCTGACATACATGTGGTTTACATCTGTTTTGTCCCTTTATAAAATCGGGTGTGACAAAAGTCAAATCCAAATTCAAATCTCTCCTTTGAACTATCCCACAAACATTTCCCTTTTTCCTTTTATTTTCTTCCCCAGGCTAAATCTCCCTCCCTCTCTCTTTGTGTAGCCCAACCTGTGACCCAGTTGGCCCAACTTCTTTCCCCGCTCCACTCTCCCGCACTTGGGCCGCAAACACACCGCCGACCTAGCTTTGCCCCAGATCGCTCCCACACTAGCATCGCACCATCCACACGTCACCCATACGACAGCCCATCACCGTGCCTTCTCCCTCACCAGCGCGCTACCGCCATGCTGTCCGCCCTGCCACCACAACGGCTGGTGCATTGCACCACACCTTCTCACCGCCATCGCCTCTCATTGCCACATCTTGCTCCTTGCCGCCTTACTATGCTCTCTCTCATTCTATAAATGGAATAGTCTAGTCTCCATTTCTGAGTTTCCCCACCACGCCGTCACCATAGCACTGCTATTGCACCATTGCTCCGCCACCGTAGCTCTGTCGTCGCTGTTTCTCCCCCACAAGCCGCCGAGGAGTACTAGGAGGTCAACGCTGTCCTTGTGCCACCCTCCATCGCCTAGGAGCCTGACGGGAGCACGCCAACGTCGGGAGCCGAGCCGCTCTACCACCACCGCTCTGCCGCCACCACTCCGTTGTGTCACCGGTTGCCGTTCAGCTTCTCGCCATTTTCGAGCTTGGTGAGCATCCCCATCCCCT
The DNA here is from genome assembly GCF_958298935.1 of Phragmites australis. Classification (NCBI taxonomy): domain Eukaryota; kingdom Viridiplantae; phylum Streptophyta; class Magnoliopsida; order Poales; family Poaceae; genus Phragmites; species Phragmites australis. The sequence continues at coordinate 8,490,141 of NC_084934.1, forward strand.
CACGTAACCTCCTAGCTAGCATGCTACCATCCTAGTGCTCTCTCTTCACGTGATTGTGCCATGGCCACCGCCGCCACCATGCCATGGTCACTGTCGGCGTGTGTTTCCCTTCTGGATGCGGTCTGGCCATCGCGCTATGTAGCCCAGGAGCTCTAGGCTCCTTTTTCCTTGCAAGTAGATCACACGTAGAATAAGGGAGGTGCTACTTGAGCTTTCTACACTGCTGCCACCTTGTTCGACCACCGTCTGGCAATGCTCCGGTCACAACCTGCCATCGATGAAGCCCCCAGCCGAGTTTTTATTTGGGCTAATTTGGGTTTTATAGGAATTCTTTTGAGTTATATTTATTTTCAAAAATACCAAAAAAAGCTCAAAATATTTTATTGGCTTCTAAATGTTTTCAAAGCTTGCTAGAATTTTCATAGAATAATTAGGCTTAAATTGATATTTTATTTGTCTCTTATTATACTTCCTTCTTTGTAACACCCAGTTTTAATGAAAAAAACCAGACACAACACATGTATGCCAGGATCAAGTTTCATATATGCGCTTACATCATTAGTGTATCATTATAGTGTCATTATTACAATAACGTTACTAAACTTATTACAAAAGGACCCGAGGGTCTAAAAGAAAACACAGCGGAAACTAAATAGGGGCTTCAGCGCCAGCGGGGCCTCTATCTTTCATAGGCGTTTACTGGGGGCACACCAGCCTAGAACAACAGCTCTGGATCAAAGTTGTCCTCGTCGAAGGTTGCAGCTTCATTAACGGCTTCTGAACAGCGGTAGAATGCAAGAAGAGGGACAAAGGGTGTGAGTACAAAAAATGTACTCCACAAGTGGAGGGAAAACATGCTATGGGGCTCAAGACAAGGAAAGGTTTGACATGGTTAACTGCAGTAAGCAACTTAACCTAATACTCCAACATCAGGCATCCTATTTACTAGATGAAGACACAACTATGACAAAAGGATTGACTCATCGGATTCCATCCGGCTACCAAGACTCACTAGGTAATCCATTACCTGGCTCCGTGACCAACCATACCAACCCTGATCCCAACTAATCCTGAAAAAGTCCAAATTCGCTCTTGTCTGTGAGCATGGTTGATCGATCAGTTTGATACTCTACAGAGTTTGCACAGCTTTCCCCACGAGTCGTGATTCCCGTGTTCCTTCACACTTCCGGGGTGTGGAGTCGGGGTCTCACTACAAGGCCTTTACAAAGCTCCCACTAACATGTCAGCACCCACTGAGGTTTCACCGCTAACAAACGATTCTATCTCTGCAGAAACCCCCTCTTGTGCCACTTAACCGTCCAACAGTGCCCACAGAATCAGAGGGGTGGATAATTAGTTGGCCAGGCCGCACCTATATAGGCCTCGTGGTTGTGCAGAAACAACTTGGTTACATATTCAAGAACCGGTCCTTAGGACCCCACACAGGAACAACCACAACTAACTGTGCACTACTAGCACACATGCATTCTCGCACCATCATCAAACAACCATTATGTTGGGATCCCTATACCATGTTGCTACAAAATTACCCTTTCCGATTCTTGTTGCATAATCATTAGTCATTATTAACATTTTTTCCAACCACGACTGCACTAGTATATTCTACCCATTTTATATCATGACTTAACAACGGTGACAAGGAATAGTCATTCAAACTAGAAAACCCTAACATAGGATTTCAAATTAGACAAGCATGCATTTGAAGGATAAACATCTATGTATGAATCCTAAAATAGGGGCAAAATATTCAAGGACACTAGCCTTTGGTGGAGGGTTGCTCAAAATCCTCGAAAGCTTGATCTTGGAGATAACTGAATTGCACACCTCCTAAGCGATACACCGGAAAAAGCACACAGGAAAAAACTCTAAGAACAATACACTATACAGTACTAAAACTAGGTAAAAAAAAACCTAGAAAAAGATTCTACACGCCGCTACAAACTTTTGGGCGTGAAAATCACCCAAATCGGAGCTACAAGCAAAAAGTATTGAGCTTTTGAAGTTCCAGGGGCTAATCTGCAAGTTTTAATTGATTTTCAGAGAAACACCGAATTGATTTTATACTGGAAATGGATTTATGACATCAAAAATCATTATCCAAATTTATTCTTCAAAAGAAAAACCTATGGAATAAGTCCACGGGCTCATGGACCATGGCCCGAAAGGCCGGTCCATGCCCATGGTGGACCAATTATGAGGGGGAGAAGGGTTATCTAATCTTGGCCGTCGGATGGAGATCCAACAGTCGGGGTTCAAAGGGGCATGGCCGGACTTGGGCGGGTGGCGCTGGATGAAAAAAAAGTACCCGGCCGACGGCGGTGATTGCTGGACCTTCGCCGAAATGGCGCAAACGGGCTTGCATGGCGTCGGGGAATGGTGCAAAAGAGAGAGGGGAGCACGGGGGTTCTCATAGCAGGCTTCACGTCGACGGAGGAGGTCAGAGGGCGGCCGGTGATGGAGAATGGCAGGTGGCGGTGCTCGGTCACGGTAGGGATGGCGTTTCGGCGGCTCAACGACGACGAGCTCCGGGATCGGCTCCTTGGGGTCCTGTGAGGTCGGTGAGCATGTTAGAATGGCCGGAGTCAGCTTGGAATAGAAGAGAGAGGGCGGTGACGCGTTTCACCGGTGGCGAAGAGGACAACGACGCCATGGTCAATTCCGCACTGGAAAAAGAGGGAAAAAAAGTGAAAGGGGTGAGTCAATGGCCAACTTAAATACCCGAGGCAAGGGGAGAAACGCCGGATTTGAAGCCATTTGGCCGGAGCTCTTAATTCCATAGAAGCTTCGATTTCCAAAAGAAGAGAGGGAAACGGCCGGGAAGGGGGAAAGGAAGGGAGGGTATTGTGGTGGTGTGGTTTAATTAGCGAGTGAAGGCTCGGGGAGGTGGGATTTTGAAGAGGGCGCGTGAGTTTGGGGGCGGTTCATCCGGTGGTGGGAGGTGGAAGAGAGGGAGCCGGTTCGGGCACGGGCGGCTTGGCTCGGGTTGGGCCCACTTGGTGGAGAGAAAGGCGGGAGGGGGCGGCTCGGCGAGCAGCACAGGCTGGCTTGGGTGGGCGCGGCCCAACGCGGGGAAAAGAAGGACAGCCTGCTCGGGAGGAGAAAGAAGAGAGAGGAGGGAGGAAGTGGGCCGGGGAGAAAGAAATTGGCCCGAGAGCATTTCCATTTTTGAAAGCCTTTTCTTTTCTAGATTTTGAACCAAAATTCAAAAGGGGTTTGAACGAGCGACATCTAGTGATTTTTTTTGCAAACTTTTTCCACGCATAAAAACCCTATTGCATCTATAACGGCATGAATGCAACAAACTAATATAACCTATGTCAATATAAATTTAGAAATTAATTTCTTCTAGAGAACAAAATTGCAACACCTATTAAATTTCTAATAAAATTTTATATTATTGCAAAAATTGAAATTTAGGGTGTTACATTCTTTTCTCTGAAATTCATAAAACCCCAAAGCCTAGTTGGACCTATTCCTAAACCTAATCCAACCAGACCATTCCCTCTCCTTCCCTCGGCTCGGGTAAAGCCTAGATCCCCTGGTCTAACCGACCAACTGAAGCCAGCCCGTGTCCACCTCACTTCTCTCTCCGCCCTGGGCCAAGCCCATCCGACTGCTCTCCCTTCCCTTGGCCCAAGCCAGCATTGGCCGGTCACCACCCTCTACTTCCTATCTAGGCCTGGTCGCACTGATCCATTCTGGCCCACACCCCGCCTCTTCCTCTGGGCCCGCTCATGCTGATAGCAGCCCGCGCCACCTCACCCTCTCTCTGTGCCACTGCCAGGTGAGCCTCGCGCCCTCGTTGTCTTCCCCACGGACTCCCGCTCGAGTCCGGATCAAATACGCTGTGCCACTATCATCCTTGGCGTGCACGCCCTGGACTTTCTGAGCCACCGCCTATATAAGCGAGTCCCCACGCCCTGTTTCTGCCACAAAACTGCCACCTCCCCGTGTCAATCTCGCTGAGTCACCAAGCTCTAGCGCCGTCGCCCACCATTGACACTCCTCGGTAATCTCGACTAACTACATTTCTCATCGCGATTTGCCATCGCTGAACCATCCTAGAGCTACGGCATCTCCCACTAAACACTATCGTGCCCTCATCTTCACTTTCCCATCACCGGAGCACCCTTCCCGTCGGCGATCATGTGCCACTGATGCTGTTTCAATGCTGCCCCACCGCCTCGGTGGTCGCATGCCATTGTCTACGCCTGAACAGATTCGCCGCGCTCTCGCAACCACCATCAGTCGCTCGCCGTCACCATCCACTCACCAGAACTCAATCCCGATGAGACCCCGATTCTCTTCACCGTGCAGCTCGATGACCAGACACCTCACCGCCTCTCCGGCCCCACTATTTCCTGAGGTGAGATCCCCGTCCACTTCTCTTGCTCCTCTGCCACTCATAGTTGAAGTCTGTGGTCGGCGACGATCTTTTCCTTTTCTCCGATGAGGTCACTACCATGACCGAGCTCGGCTCCGCTGTCTTGTCCCCGTCGGCCACCACAATACGTCTCCCTCCTCTTCAGCTATCCAATCTTGTATCAAGGGTCCAGATTAGATATGAGTATACCCATTCGCCATCCAATCTAAAGCCAACACGTGTCGTGCTTGATCCCAGTCATCACTGCTTGCCACCTCAGCCGGCGATGCCAGCAAATTTGCTAGCTTGTCAACCCAGTCACCATGCCACGTCAGCCAAAGTCGCCTAGTCTTCATGTCCAGTCAGCAATTCAAGTATTTCCAGTACAAATATAATTCCAAAAATTCCAATAAATCAATGATTTTGCCAAAAGAAAATCGATCGAACTTCGATCCTTCGTATCTTCTTCGTTTTAGCTTTGATTTGAGTGATTCTTCTCAAATTTTCCTAAAAACATGGTCTATCCAACCATACTAGTTTCAAATAGCCATCTTCGCATCTTTAGAGTAGTCTTTCCTTGTTAACATCTAGATCCCTACAACATGAAGGTATTATTTTGATTAGTAAATTTATGGTTGTTGCAATAGCATATAGGTCATGGCCAGATCTACATGTCATTATATCACAAACATAAGTTTATAATATTAAAATAATATATTAATTTGTAGGTCACATATGTTAATGTTTCAGTTAATCTTTTCTGTCATTTCATGTGAAGCCCTAGTTCCTGTCCCTTTATCTTTCTTCAAAAGGAGTCCAATCGATTCCATTCTCTTTGTCCAGCCCAATCAATGATCCCAGTCCATCATTTTGTATCTTTTATGATTGTAATTTGGAGTTTATTTGGTTTTTACTCGTTGTTGCTTTTGTTTGTCGATAGAATTCGCGATTAGTCGATAGCGCTTCAAATATGTTCTTGGGGTTTCAAGACCAAGATTTCAACAACACTGAGCATCATTGGATAAAAGGCAAGTGTCCTTGATCATATTGAACCTATATTTTTAAATATTTTTCTTTATAAAATTGCATGCAGTATCTGTTAATCTGGTGGGTAGTCACTTATGTTACGGTTTTTCCTAGTTGTTCCTTTACATCCCTTGAAGCCTAGATGGTAGTTAGCATGAGTCTTTTGGGTAGAATTTCTTAGCCATGCTGTCGAGATGTTGGGAAGAGTCGTTTACAGGATTAGTGGACATATGCAATGGTGATGATGAACTTATTTTAGTAACATGGAACCCTATGACTTGAGCAAGGAGATGGTTTGATAATGGTGGTCCATATGGTGGGCTTGTGGATACGTTCCAAGCATAGATGTTGGGTTTAGTTGGTTATTTTTCCCTGTTGGATAGTCTTTGCCCAAGTATAAAACAAGTGAAATATGTGAACTTGATTAAGGATCGGTTCATGGAGTGACAGCCCAAGAAATACCATTCAAACACGAGGCCAATATGGGTAAGGTTTAGCATATCAGTTAGACACCTGACTCGCATTTGTTGGAGTATCAGGACCTAATTGATGGACCATGCTTCGTAGTGATCTCCTGGCGGCACACCACTAGTGTGTGTTAAGTATTTTGCAAACACGACAACATGGATATCACGACTTGTGACTAAAAGTTAGAAAACCTCTGCAAAGTGTAAAACTGTTATAACAGCCATGCCCGTGGTTATGGGAGGCTTGGATCCTCACATGATTAGTTGGTTATGGATGTGGGTTTGGTTATGGTTTTGGTGATAGTGGATGGTTATGGTTAGCAAGGTAGCTGACCCGGGTTTTGGTAAATGGTTGGAATAATTGGGTTACTTACACTTAATAATTGTTTAATGCTTTTGAGTTCAAATATCTTTTCATTACTCACATTTACGCAAATATACCATATGTTAGCCTATTCTTGTTATAAGCTTGCATATCATTATTCTCCTGTACACTTGCTAAGGGTGTCATATGCTCACACTTGCTATTTTTCCTATGCCATGCGACATGTGTGGTGCTGCTTAGTGAGTGAAGATGTTGAAGACTATCAAGATAAGGTTCTGACGTTTTATGCGTGTGTCTCCCGATCGGTTGCTTGTGGTGTTGTTGAGCACACAATGTTTCTGTTCCGCTGTAGATATCTTCATAAAAGACAATATATATCAAATGCTATAAGAGTTAACATTTATTCTATAAAAATATTGCTTTTGTTATTTCACCTATGACGTCCTTATATGTGGTGAACATCATAGGCACACATAAGCTGCATCTGGTTTTTTTCTTTAAAACCGGGTGTGACAGAGGTGGTATCAGAGTCATACTGATTGTAGGACCACAAGCCTGGATAGGATGGTCGTGCTATAAGGTCATGTTTTAAAAGCCTATTTTGAAAAAAAAAACCCTCATCCCATGCTTTTTTGACCCCTCAATTTCTCTCTCTACTTACCTACTCCAATCTATTGAACAAAATGAATTTCCAACACTTCCCCTTTCAAACTTTTAGTTGGTGAACGAACCTAGTTACTTCGTTGAGAAGGATGCATTTGAAGATCTCACTTGACACTCTTATGAAGATTCCGATCATAAAGTTAAAGACCCTTTGCTTCAAGGAAGATTGATCTACCACAACACTGAAGATATGAAGATCTATCTTCGGAGGATTTTCCCTAATATTCGGAAATGTTAGAGCGATATTAGTAGTATGTGTTTGTGTTGTGTGCCTTGTATGATTTGGTTTTTCTGTTTGAGTGCTGGAGTGCGTTGTGGGATGCTTTAGCATCTGGTAACAACGATATTCCTTATATATCTCTATAGTTAATATTATACTTGGATTTTCTCCTTCTAGTCCTTTCTCTTCATACCCTAACCTTTCTCCTCAATCCCGATTAGACGGTGAACACAAAGAAATGTCAGCTTGGTAAATGTACCAACAACAACAATAAATAGCAGGTGCCACTATAGTTTAACAAGGAACAACTCTTGACGACACAGACTCAGATTCTTAAAGACATGGCTCTGAATATGGAAAGTTTGCTACAGATCACTAAAGCTCTGAGTGCAGAAGCTGAGCATAGTCGGCAAGACAACGGGAAGAAGAGGAAGATGTCATTCCAGGAACGGGGAAGCAATGCACATATTCAGAAGTCAACTCAAATTCCTTGGCAAGGATCTACGTTCCGTCCCAACTATCAGTACAAGCCTCAACCGCAAGCACTTGATCAGTGCTCAGATTATCAAACACCTCATTTAACTCCACCAACCACCCTCAAGTCGAGAACAACCCAGCTACTCCCTCCTCAGACAAATGATGTTACCGTTGCAGAGAAGAAGGACACCTTGTGAGATATTGTCCTAGGAGGCATCCCAACCAGGTCAGCACCAACACTCTAAATCCTAATAAGTCTCAACCCCAAGCGTGTAATGGAAGTATGCCCATTCAGAACACCTAGACGCAAAGCAATCCTCAGGATCTCAACATCAATGATTGGAAGATTACCTGCAGCGAATTTCAACCGAATAGGGCCAAAAATTTCAAGAAATGCAAAAATCAAGATGGATCAGTGCAACAAGGCAATCCCGTTAGTTGAGAAAAGGATGATACCATAGAAAAAGCTCCCCTTCCATGCCCCAACATTCAGATTCCCCATCCTACAAATTTGGGTGAAAACAAACCCCAGAGTTCTTCCATAAAAAGGAGAGTGTGCTTCCACTGTGGAGACCCTACGCACAAGACCAAAAGATGTCCCAAGAAGTTTTCCACCCAGAATCGGATCATCCCCCAACCCCAGATAAAGACCTCAATTCAACATCAAGGCCATCGTAACTTTCAGGCTGTAACTCAAGATAGTCAATCTCAACCGCTCCAGTAACAATAGGAGTGAGGATGTTTTCATTGCGGAGAAAGAGGACATTATATTAGCAGGTGCCCGCAAGAACAATCTAAGCCTGGCAAATCCAAGATTCAAATTGAGACCCCAATTTAGTTGCAGAAACAGGACATCTCCGAAGCACCAATGCAAAGCAGTTAAGTTTAGTAGAATAGCAAAGAAGGTCAAGGCTAAGTCCCCAACTCCAGAATAAGTTAGCAAGATTAGAGTGTGAACTAGGATGTACCCCCTGATCCATTTTTTGTAATAGTGGAAATAATGAATAATGAGAGCATTTGGATATCATTGGAAGAAGTTTGAGTCAAGTCTATTTTTTTAAGAAGGTCCCTAAATTAAGGGGGGGTAGACTCCTCCGTCAACCCTATAGACTCAAAAACATGGAGTAAAGATGAATTATTGGAAAGATTGACTAGTCAACTTCAGTGGAACAATAGAGTGCGCTAGAAACAATGGTCCAATCAAAGGGAAAGTTATCACTCAGATTCATTGGACTTTTCAAGATACTGGATAGAAGAAGAGACGTAGTCTATTAGTTGGAGTTACCGCCCCAACTATTATATGTGCATGGTCTCACATGTTTCTCAGTTGAAGAAGTGTCTTCGAGTGCTTGAAGAATAGCTACCTATGGAGGAGTTGGATGTTCAAGAAGATCTCTCCTATACATGATATCCGGTGAAGATCACTAAAAAATAAGAAAGAGTTATTAGAACCTGTGCATAATGCAGGGAAGTCATCACTCAGATGATAAAGTGACATGGGAAAAAGAAAGGAAGCTATTAGGAGTGATAGAGCTACGATTCTCGGGAAATAGTTCTGAAAGCACCAAGATGTACCATGATCTCAAGGATCGATGTTGATGGTATGGAAAGAAGACAGATATAGCAAAGTGTGTGACTTTATATGATACATGTCAGAGAGTCAAAGCAGTACCCCAGAGACAACTACAACCATTGAAGGTACTGGAATGTTTAGAAAATTTTTGCATATCCAACCTAATCAATCAAGATTTCTTTAGAGAGATGAGAAGGACAGCAAAAGCGAAGTTATCAAAGAATGTCATAACAATGAGGTCATCACCAAGAAGAAAAAGCAAGTTGGAAAGCGAGAACAAAATTTGAAGACCAAGTTCTCTTATCTCTTCTCCGATCTTTCCGAATCTCGAGGACGAGATTCCTTTAAGGGGGGTAGATTTGTCACACCCTGATTTTTAGGTTTCTCAAATTTCTAAAATTTTCCAAGATTAGTTATAGATTAAATAATTAGAATAGGAAAAATCCTATTTTCTAAATTCAAACTCAAATTTGAATTAAGGTTATTATTTGCTTAAATGCATTCATGCTGAATAATAGGTATTTAGGTTTTATTTTGTCCATTGGATTTTGTATGGATTTTCCTGGATTTTATTTGGGCTCACTCGGGTTTTATTGAAATTCTTTTGAGTTATATTTATTTTCAAAAATACCAATTTTTTTTCATAAGCTCAAAATATTTTATTAGCTTCTAAATGTTTTCAAAGCTTGCTGGAATTTTCATAGAATAATTAGGCTTAAATTGATATTTTATTTGGCTCTTATTAGACTTCCTTCTTTTCTCTGAAATTCCTAAAACCCTAAAGCCTAGTTGGACCTATTCCTATACCTAATCCAGCCAGACCATTCCCTCTCCTTCCCTCGGTTTGGGTAAAGCCTGGCTCCCTTAGCCCAGCCGACCAACCGAAGCCAGCCCGTGTCCACCTCACTTCTCTCTCCGCCCTGGGCCATGCCCATCCAGCTACTCTCCCTTCCCTTGGCCCAAGCCAATGCCGATCGATCACCACCCTCAACTTCCTATCTAAGCCCGACTGCCCTGATCCATTCTCGCCCGCACCCCGCCTCTTCCTCTGGGCCGCTCGCGCTCACAGCAGCCCGCGCCACCTCACCCTCTCTCTGTGCCACTGCTAGGTGGGCCTCGCGCCCTCGTTGTCTTCCCCACGGACTCTCGCCTGAGTCCGGATCGAATACGCTGTGCTACCGTCATCCTTGACGTGCACGCCCGGGACTTTCTGAGCCGCCGCCTATATAAGCGAGTCCCCACACCCTATTTCTGCCGCAAAACTGCTACCTCCCTGTGTCAATCTCACTGAGTTGCCAAGCTCTAGCACCGCCGCCCACCATTGATGCTCCTCGGTGAGCTCGACTAACTGCATTTCCCATCGCGATTTGCCATCGCTGAACCACCATAGAGCTCTGTCGTCTCCCGCTGAACACTATCGTGCCCTCATCTTCACTTTCCCATCACCGAAGCACCCTTCCCGTCGGTGACCATGTGCTGCCAATGCTGTTTCAATGCTGCCCCACTGCCTCGGTGTTCTCATGCCCTCACCTACGCCTGAAGAGATTCACTGTTCTCTCGTAATCACCATCTGTCGCTCGCTGTCGCTATCCACTCGCTGAAACCTGATCCCAGCGAGACCCCGATGCTTCTCGCCATGTAGCTCGATGACCGGACACCTCACCGCCTCTCCGGCCCCACTGTTTCCTGAGGTGAGATCCCCGTCCACTTCTCTTGCTCCCCTGCCGCTCATAATTGAAGTCCGAGGTTGGCGATGATCTTTTCCTTTTCTCTGGCGAGGAAAACGCCATGACCGAGCTCGGCTCCGCCGTCGTGTCCCCATCGGCCACCACAATACGTCTCTCTCCTCTCTAGCTATCTAATCTTGTATCAAGGGTCTAGATTAGATATGAGTATACCCCTTCGCCATCCAATCTAAAGCCGACATGTGTCATGCTTAATCCCAATCAACACTGCTTGCCACCTCAGCCGGCCACATCAGCAAATTTGTTGGCTTGTCAACCCAGTCACCATGCCACGTCAACCCAGTCGCCCAGTCTTCCAGTCAGCAATTCAAGTATTTCCAGTACAAATATAATTCCAGAAATTCCAATAAATCAATGATTTTACAACAAAAAAAAAACTGGAACTTCGGTCTGTCGTTTCTTCTCCGTTTTAGCTCCAATTTGAGTGATTCTTGCTCTCAAATTTTCCTAAAAACATGATGTATCCAACCATTCTAGTTTAAATAACCATCATCACATATTTACCTTAGTTTTTCCTTATTAATGTCTAGATCCTTGCAACATGAAGATATTATTTTGATTAGTAAATTTATGGTTGTTGCAATAGCATATAGGTCATGGCCAGATCTACATGTCATTATATCACAAACATAAGTTCATAATATTAAAATAATATATTAACTTGTAGGTCACACATGTTAATGTTTCAGTTAATCTTTTCTGTCATTTCATGTGAAGCCCTAGTTCATGTCCCTTTATCTTTCTCCAAAAGAAGTCCAATGGATTCCATTCTCTTTGTCCAGCTGATGCGCCCATGGCTCCCTCGGACACACACATGGTGGATTCGTTCCTTATTGTTTATATTTTCTTCATAGAGAATAAAATACTACTAAGTTTGGTGTTGTTTTGTTGCTTAGGAATATGAGGGAAGCACCACAACCTTACCCAGACGTCACCCCTTGAAGGCCAAATCTACTCGGACTCGAGGCTGAGCTCTAGTCGTGGTCGTTGTCGTGGTCGAGTCACATGACGGCACCTTAGTAAAACGGGCATAACTCTCTCATACGAAGTCTATTTTATGCAATCTTGGACATTCTGGAAAGTTTACGATGAGCCCTTTCCAATGGATAAGAGCTATACCAAATATTCCTTATAGTTTAGTCAGAGTCAAAGAAGTAAGGTGCTTCATCACCGTTTTGGACCTAGTTAGGTCTTGTAATCGTGTCGGGATCGCAGTCTAGGTTGAGTACGCCTCTTTCCACGGCTGCACAACCATAGGTCGACCACCTCACGTCCCCTATATATACAGTAGCTGTCGTAGTTTAGACTCAGATTTTTCTTAGATTATTCTATTTTATACAGTTTCACCGTTTGTTCGGTTTGTGAAACCCCAACTCGAGCACTTCATTGGTAATTAGTAATATTCAAATTGAATCTACCTGTTCTTGCTTGTTTTCTTGATTCTCTTGTAGGAAAAGCCTTCTTGGTGTGGTCAATCGCGTCTTGATACGGTTGATAACCACAGAGTAGTGGTGTAGTAGCTGCGAGGGTTCTTAATCTGTCTTGGTCAAAACCTTTGGATCATCAACGTCGAAACTCCACCAATCAACTTATCATATTACATTCGAAAGATCAGGCAAATGCGCATCAAGTGGTATCAGAGCCTCGGTTGCCCGTTAGGTAATCTCAGTTATCCTCTTTGTTTCATCATTTTCCATTACCTAGAGTCCAGAAAATTGTCCCACAAAAATATTTAGATCTTAGTTTTTTCATTGTCCAAACCACTTTGTGCCTTCACAATTTTTGTTAGTATTCGGGTTATTAATTTTGAGTCCATCATCGGTGTCTTTATTGCTAGTCAAGTCATCGTGATCTAGTTTTTAGTGTCGAGTCTTGCTGTTTAGTCGTCATGTATCTCGGCCTACCCTTGTCTGCAATAGCCGATATTGTGTCTCTAGTCGAGTCGACTATCTACTCAGGTTTGACTATTAGTCACTTCAACCATCTATTCGAACTCGATCACTAGTCGAATTGACCATCTACTCGGGTTCGACCACTAGTTGTTTCGACCATTTACTTGGGTTCGATCACTAGTCGTTTCGACCATCTACTCGGGTTCGATCACTAGTCATTCCGACCATCTCCTTGGATTCGACCACCTAGTTGGATTCGACCATCCTTTTGGGTTCGACCACCTAGTCAGATTCAACTATCCACTCATTTTTGCCTCCACAACCTAGTCGAAGTCTATTTGTTTCTAGCTGCTCCGGACACCCTACATACTTATCATATCGAGCATTGTCCGACAAAGTTCGAGTATCACTCGATAGCCCAAACAGAGGTAGCCAAAGTTCAGAGAGAGAGAGAGAGTCGCCCACCTTCTTTTTATTACCTTTATACTCCTGCTCTCCAGAAAAAGTTTGTGACCCACATACCTCACTGGTTTTAGGAAAGGCAGTAGAAGAGTTTTTGAGTTTGTGTCACATTCGAAAAAAAAAGCAAGTACGAAGCAAAGAGTGCAAAGAGAGAGAGAGAGAATTAAAAAAGAGAATCACTTTGCATTACGAATTTTGTTCCATTGTGCTTGTGCCTGTTATAGTTTTCCGCTTGTTTGAGCTAGTTCTAGGAATGTGTTCGGGCCAACAACTTTGATGAGTACTGTGGAATTTTATTCAACTTTGCTAATTTGATTTCATCAATTGCTATTTCTTGCTACTAAATATTTCCTATCCAGGCTACACCTTCTCTCGATCAAAATGGTTCTCCCCTTGTAACTACCTCACTCGCACCCGATAAGGTATCACGAACAAGCCATCGGTTATGCCAACTGCGGTGATTGGTAAGAACACTTGCAAGAGTGTGGTAAGACGCTTGAGAGTGTGTGACTCCACCTCCACCACCTAGTAATCGATAGGGATAATTTATCTTTCGTGGTTTTCTATCTTTGACTAATCATGGCAAGAGAAGCATCGGATGCATAGGAGTATATTTTGAGGGAAGAACTCACAATGATGTTGAATGATCATTGACAAGCTATACTGATGACTTCGATAAGAAGCTCGTGGAGATAAACACTACATTGCAACAACTTAATAATAGTATTGCCATACTCAATACATGGTTTGATCGAGTGGTTAATCAGCCACCAAACCATGGGCGTGTGGATCCTCGTGGCGCAGATCATGAGCAAGAGGAGTCCATCGCAGATGAAGAATTTTTTAGGCAAGAACAAGACGCCTTTAATGCACAACAACGAGACCGATTAAACTTCAACCATCAAGGTATGAGAGGTAATAATTTTCAGCAACATAACCTATGTGTTAATGGTGATCCATTTCCTAAGGTTAAGTTTACTATACCATCTTTTGCGGGTGCTTATGATGTTGAAAAGTATTTAGATTGGGAGATGACGGTTGAATAGAAGTTTAAGCTCATTTAGTTTCTAAAGTGCATAGAGTTAGGCAAGCCACTAGTGAATTTAAAGAATTTACAATTACCTGGTGGAATAGAGTATGCATTGATGGATTAGCACCTACATGGAATGCTTTAAAGGTTGCTGTGCGTAACAGATTTGTTCCATCCTCTTTTAAACGTGATTTGCGTAAGAAATTGCATCGCTTAAACCAATGTGACAGATCCGTACAAGAATATTATCAGGAGCTACAAATTAGTATGTTGCATTGTGATATTATTTAGGATGAAGAGGCTGCAATGACACGCTTTTATAGAGAGTTAAGGTGTAAAATTTAGGACATAGTTAATTACAAAGAATACAATAGTGTTCCTAAATTGTTCCAACTTGCATGTCTGGCAGAAAAAGAATTGCAGGGATGACAACAGAGGTCAAGGAGCAATTTTGGAAGCACGACCACTTCAAAATCAACATCGGAACAAGTCAAAATAGCCCCACATTCAACTACACAGACTGCTGCCCCCTTCTCGAACAGAGCGCGTTGAGCAGTACCTTCAACACCATCGCACGCTCCCGATGTAAGCAAATCCATAAGTGTGCAGGGTCCAACCAAGAGCTCTTCTTCAATTGCTTCTACAAGCCGATCGACCAGGATTGTATGCTATCGATGCAAGGGAATGTGCCACATCATGAAGGATTGCCCAAGTCAGCGAGCGTACATTGTAACAGAAGATGGTGGATATGTAAGTGCTAGTGATGTTGAGGATGAATATGCTCTTGCAGCTAACCATGGGGGTGATGAGAATGGTCTCGAGATGGATATCAACCATGAGGAAGTGTTCGATGCCACTGCCACAGAGGATTATCGGACCCTCATTGTGCAACGAGTGTTAAGCACTCAAATGGAGAGCTACAACGCTATAATTTGTTTTAGATGTTCCTCATAGTCAAGGATTATCGTGTTCGAGTCATTATTGATGGAGAAAGCTGCAACAACTTGGTAAGTTCAGATATGATCAAGAAGCTTGCCTTGCCAACAAGAAACCACCCTCACCCTTATCATATTCAATGGTTCAACAATAGTGGTAAGGTGAAGGTAATGCAAACAGCTAGGGTGCATTTTTCTATTGGTTCATACCATGATTGTGCTGATTTCGATGTAGTTCCCATGCAAGCATGCTCTCTTTTGCTAGGATGACTATGGGAGATTGATACTGATACAACACATTATGGTAGAAGAAATAAGTACACTCTTATGCATAAAAGAATAAAAATAACTTTTCTACCTTTAACCCCTGCTGAAATTGTAAAATATGAACAAGAGATACCTAAAAATAAGATAAAAGAGCTTGAGAAAGAATATGAAAATCAGCAAGTCTGTGTTATGTTTACCACTAAATATGACCTTGCTGAAATTGTTGATAATGAGCTTCCATGCTATGCTTTCAAATGCGAAAACCCTTAGTTCCAATAGAGGATATTTCTAGTTTTTTGTCTCCCGCTATCACTAACCTTTTGCAGGATAGCAAAATCAACAAAGCAATGAATGAAGAGAAGGAGAAGTTGCATGAAAGCCCCACCACCATTGCTACATCTTCTCCCACATGTCGTAATATCCTTTCCTAACCTCCTTCTTATGATGATTTTGGTGCCGAGGAGTACATTGATTGGGAAATAGCAATATATAAAATGTTTTCCCAATGCCGAATGTGTGAAAAGAGGAAGATTAGGAATGTTGCTTGTGTTTTAACTAGTTGTGCATCCATTTGGTGGAAGAATTTGTGTGCATTTAAAAAGGTTCCATGAACTTGGACAGAGATGAAAATTCTTATGAGAGAAAGATTTATTACTCAATCTCATGCATCTATATGTAAAGAATAAGTGCATCTTTCAGAGGAGAAAACCCTTGTTGCCCCTCCACCTGTGACTGAGAAAGAGAATGAGGAGACATCTACCGCACCATGAATGTTACAACAAGGTACAAATACCAACACACCTATATCAACTGAGAAAGAGAACAAAGGTAATGAAAATGTGCTACACTCACACAAGGTGAGGATTATTTTAATGTTATAAAATTGCCCGCTACTCATGTTATTGTAGAGCAACCATTAGTGGATCATATTGCTAATTTACCTTTGTCACATGATTATTTGCTTGTTGTTCTTTGTGATAAAGAAGAGTTGTGTGATAATGATTCATTTATATCACAACCACAACTTGTGAATGAACGTATTAATTCTATTTTACAAATCAATATTTGTTCTAAAATTAAACATGTTCAATGCATTGCTAGTGAGCAAGAAGAGTTGAAATTGCTATCTTCTCTAAACACATTAGGTTATATTGAATTTGATATTCTTTGTGATCTGAATAGGAGCGTGGTATGACAGGCTTAAAACCTTCTTGCTTGAAAAGAGTTTTGAAATGGGAAAAGTGGACAAGATATTGTTTGTACTCAAGCATGGTAATGATCAACTATTTGTTTAGATTTATGTAGATAATATCATCTTTGGTTGTTCTTCTCATGCTTTGGTGTCCCAGTTTTCAGAAACGATGAGCATGAAATTTGAGATTAGTATGATGGGTGAACTAACATACTTTTTGGGACTTCAAGTCAAACAAACCAAAGAAAGTACTTTTGTTCGTCAAAGTAAGTATACACAAGACCTACTACAACGTTTTGAGATGGAAAATAGCAAGCCGATCATGACACCTATTGGAGCAACAACGACACTTGATCCTGATGAAGATGGTGAGCCGTTTGATCAAAAAGAATATAGAAGTATGATTATGTCACTTTTGTATCTCACCACTTCAAGGCCAGACATACAATTTTTTGTATACTTGTGTGCACGATTTCAAGCTTCTCCACGTGCTTCACATCAACAAACTATCAAACGGATTCTAAGGTATCTTCATGGAACTCAAGATTTTGGCATTTGGCTTTCTGCTTCTTCATCTATTAGCTTAAGAGCTTTTTCTGATGCTGATTTTTGAGGTTGTAGAATTGATAGAAAACGTACATTTGGTACATATCATTTTGGGTAATTCTCTTGTTGCATGGTCATCTAGGAAACAATCATCTGTTGCACAATATACTGCTGAATCTAAATATGTAGCTGCTGCTAGTTGTTGTTCACAAACTCTTTGAATAGTTGCCACACTTAAAGATTATGGGGTTAATTTAGAGAGTGTTCCACTTTTCTGTGATAACACTAGTGCTATAAGTATTGCTAAAAATCCTGTGCAACATTCTCGGACTAAACACATTGACATCATATTTCATTTTCTGAGAGACAATGTTGAAAAAAGGAAACATTGAACTTCTCCATGTGAATACTGAACATCAATTGGCAGACATTTTCACAAAACCTTTGGATTCTTCTCGGTTTACTTTTCTTCAGGGAGAACTTGGTGTTATTCATCCTATGGAATTGTTTTGAGGGGGAGTTTTTATATCTTGGAACTTGTTGAAGTTTTTAAAAACGAGAAAACAATGAAATATGATGAGCATCATATCTGATACATATGTGACTTTTGAAGCCAGTGCTTATGCTACATAGGAGTTTTTGCACTTTCATATCTATATGTGTAACATTTAGTTTTTTCATGACTTTTTAAATCGAATGACAAATTAAATTAAATTTTTTCATGGTTAAACTCACTTGATTGCTTTGATCTTTGATAAAAATGCTATATGTGAAAGAATCAATTAAATGAAAAAGTGCTGGATAATAGTTGATAGATAAAAGATCAAGGAAGTGTGCACTATCACACTTCTTATTTTCGAGACTGCTTATCATTGTATTTTGATATGAACTTGGAAGAAGTCGTGTATGACCATAATCATTGTCTTAAGCTTCTGATTGTCTTTTTGATATAGGCTTGACATGGTTGGATAGAATAAGGTTGATGGTGCATATAATTTCTTGCAAAAGAATATGAGAAGTTCTTGACATCAAAATTGCCATCTTGTTATATGTTTTTTTTAATCAAAACAATGACATACTTTTGATATTCATGTTTTTGATAGCATATAAATTGAGGATTGATTGAGATTGTGAGACCATGTCTTGCAAATAAATCATTAATTATACTTGATAAGTTGTGACCAGACTATATTTTTACATGTGTAGATGGGTTGGTGCAAGTATTCTTGATAGTGTGGCTTGGTCGAGTATTTGTTATATATGTGGATGAATTTTGATGCTAATTGAAATGATTGAAATAACATGACTTGATTCTCTCTTTTGAATTTTTGATGAAATCATTGCCAAAGGGGGAGAGAAAATTGCTCATTTTTTAAGAGAGTTGCGAAAAAAAATTTCAAAGGATTTTTTATCTTTTAATTTCACTTTGCGTTTGATTTTAAAATCAAATCATGTCTGTTAAAAGGTTGCTAATGTTCACATGAGGATTGACAATGTTTTCATCAAGAGGGAGATTATGAGATCATGTGATGAAAAATTGGTTTGATTGATGAAATTGGTATAGCAAAGTGATTTAGCATAATGACATGTGGTCGATGTTCATGAGTTGATAAGATATGCTTATGTTAGTGTGTTGGTTTTGCTTGGAGTTTGCGTGGTGTTGCGTGAACTGATCTTGAGTCAAGTTGGGAAGGACTTGTGCTCGTACTCGATTGTTGTTTGATTCATGTGTAGTTGTTGCTCGAAGGTGAACGTGGTCGATGACAGATCAACGAACTAAGTTCAGTGAGGAACTGAGGTTCGGCGACTAGGTTCAGGAGGAACTGAGGTCGTGGTGATTGAGGATGCTATGTAGGACGTTCGAGCTAAGAAAATAATGCATATGGAGACAAGGCTTCGCGATGGACACAGGATGCGATCTGACCATGAGAGGATGTGAAGACTAATTCGTGTTCAAGTCAGAGTAGGCACGAGAGAGTCGTGTGGTGGCTGGACTTGAGACAAGAGTTAATGTTGGAGATAGACTCTGAGTTGGTTACGTATATGCATGTATGCATGGGAGATGTGCATGCATTATTATGTAAGATTTGTTGGCTAATTAGCTTAATTAGCGGAAGTTGTTTGTCCTTTTATGATTAGAGGAGGATAGAGACCAGATTGAATACGACAGAGAGTTATAGTTCGATTCAGTCACGTTTGTGCATCTGGCTACCCTATAAATAGAGAGGTCTATTGTATTGGGTAGGAAAGCGCAGATCAGGGCAGCACAAAAACTCGAGGGAGAGCTATTTTGGGATTTAGTGGAAATCATTATTGGATGCTTTGGAGAGGTATCTTGTAAACTCATCTATGCAATGAAAATCAAGTTTCGTAAGTTGATGAGTTGCTGATTCAAAATTTTCTCTCTGTTCTATATTCTGCATGCTCATTTTGGTTTTCAATTAATTTCATGTTTCTATGAAGTTTCATCTTGGTTTAATCTATCCAAAACCTTGCTAGAATATCTAGTGTTTGATCTGAGAAAAATTTGAGTGGATTTGGTTTGATCTCGAGTAGCTTTTTTAAACTCAACTAGGTTTTGATCTACTCGATTTTGGTTGACACAATTTGCTTAGATCAAGAATAACTTTTGATCCATATATCCGATTTACTAGATTCTTGTGGGGTTAGTTTTGTATTTATATCTAGTTTTTTTTACCACAATTGAGAGCAATCCGACCATAAGATCTTTATCTACATCATTTTTACAAGATCTTGTGCAATCTGTTTCGAGTGGAATATCGAGTATAAATCAAGTTTCGATTTGGGTGAGTTAATCTTTGAATTTGGTTTCTGCAATCATTCACCCCCCCCCCCCTCTGATTGGGTATTTTGCGCATATTCGATCCTACAAGATGATAATTATTTCATTATCGAAACTGATGCCTCTAAAGAAGGATGGGGTGTTATATTAAAGCAAAAACCTAATAAATATTCCCCAAAAACAGAAGAAAAAATATGTATATATGCTTCAGGAAGTTACAAGTTAAAAACTGTAAATAATACCGATAGAGAAATTTGGCAATAATATATGCAATAAACTCTTTTCGACTGTATTTAAGATTCAAAGAATTTACGGTTAGAACTGACTATGAAGCTATATGCAGATATTATAATCAAATTAATAGCTAGAAGAGTTCTACTAGAAGATGAGTTTTGTTCAAAGATATTATTATTGAAAATGACTATAAAGTAATTTTTGAACATATAAAAGGAAAGATAATAAGTTGCCTAACTTATTTTCTCATTCATCTATTTTGCAGGAATGAAGAGATCGATGAATTTTAGCGGAGTTAAATCATTTAACTTTGGAGCTGAAAATAAGCTAAGAATATTCCCATCAAATTCATATAAATTTAAACCAAAGGATCATATAGTCTTAGATGAAGTACAAGAATGCATACTAGATAACTATTGGTTTCAATATAACAATAAGCAAGAACAAAGGAGATATATGCTATCAATATTAAATAATTTTGTTGAATATTTTCACATGATAAATAAATTACTGTGCACATCAGAAAATCCAGAGGTAATAGAGCCGAAGCCTATATACGTTATATTTGATGGAAATGTACCAAACATATACATATCATTTGAAGAAATAATCTCTAAAAAGATAGAATCAAAATTGGCAGGAGATGTGAAAAATATGCAAATATTGATGAAGCATTAAATCAAGCCCGAAAATTTTTGGGAGTAAATTATTACATAGAACCTGCAGCTGAAGATTATATTTAGAAATTTATAAGAGAAAAGAATACAAAAAATTCTAATAGCAGCATCTTGTACCAAGGAAGAAGAGTATTCAAAAAGCTCATATATAAAGATTGCCTAATGAAAGATGTGGACCCTTTGGATGGTTCATCCATAGACTGGAAACTTGAAGAAAAATTTGAATCAATATTACCGCAATGGAAGATAGAAATTAAGGCAAAAATTCTAAAAGAATTACAAAAGGAGATGAGTGATAAGATTGAAGAAATGAAGACAGCATTTGATGAAACATTTGAAATCCCATTCTTAGATGAAGACACTATGGATGTTGCCGGACATGGAGAAAATCCAAAATAAAGAATATATCTTAAAAAGAGAAAACTATATAAAGAGACATATCTGTTGAAAAGATGAAAGATGTCGGGAATACTGTCCTTCAGAGGTATATGGTATTGATAAGGTTATATCAATAATTTGGGTGTGGAAGACCCATGCATAAGAAAAAGACAGAAGAAAGTATGCATACTCACATGCTCAGAAGACTGTATGCTCACATGCTCTGAAACAGCCAAAGTGCGCGATTCATCATCAAAAGAAGACAATCAGCAGATGACTTCACGTGGCTTCACATTCCGTTGGCAGAGAATATATTCTGTACCTTGAGATTCCAAGCTACTATCCAAGTACCTAGACAAGATTAAATAAAGGAGAAAAAGAGCTCCTCTCACGGCTATAAAAGGAGGCTTCAGGCAGCAGAAGGGAGGACACCACCAGACACCAGCCACCAGCCATCGAGCAGCATCCAGAGAAGAGTGAGAACATCCTTAGCACTCTCTTACTCCTAGTATTAAGTCCACCTTGTAAAATAGTTATACTGAAGGAAGGATTTATGCTACTACCGCTATAAGGTAATTCTCCGTGTGTGTAAGTATTTGGGGGTTCCCGAAAGGGAAAACCAATTGTAAGCTATGCTTGTGGAAATAAATTAGTGTTGTCTTTGAAAATCCCTTGGTCTTCTAATTTGTCTATATGAGACGAGTTTTTATGCTATGTACCATATAGGAGAAACCTCTTTGGTTATTCTCAAGTAATCTCTGCATCTGGTATAGCCATAATATGGTAAGGAGAACTCTGCGTCTGTAGAGAAGTGTTCTCTTTAGGCGAAACTGCCTGGAGTGATGATAAAAACTTATCACATATGTTCATAACTAGGGATATCCAGTGAAAGTTTGCTACTCTTGAAATAAGCTAGCGATGAGAATGGTGAGTACCGAGTAGGATTTTTACGACTATTGTGCAATCGGCTGAATTGTTAGTTTTGCCAACATGTAAAGATCATGAATAGCATCACTGAATACTACTGAATCAAGAAAGGTCGCTTTCAATATTGAATATTTTAGTATTGTTGTTACTGTTTAAAATAGTATTTTAATATTAAATTAAGTGTTTTTTTAGAGCAATTTTGGTTTAGGTTTCTAAGTGTCCTAATTCACCCCCCTCTTAGGACGTTACTGTTCCTCACAAGTGAGAACACTGGAGCACGCTTTATCGGTTTCATGGTCAAGCATGTCCCTTGCATGAACAACCTCCTAGCCGATGAGTTGGCCCATCTAGCTGCTTCTCACAAACCTGTCCTGGTCGGAGTCTTTAAAAAAAGACTCACACAACCATCCACCGCGGCCTCGAACCAAGGTGAAGGGGAAGCCCCGCTTGAAAACGGAGCACCAGAGGCAACACCTTTTGAGGCAACTCCTTCTTTGGTGCAGTCAACCTCGGGTGGCCATCATATGGTCGCCCTGCTCGATTTGGGTACAACTTGGATGGATCAAATCTTGGACTACCTTCAGAATCAAGCAGTCCTTAACAATGATGTGTCAGCAGAAAAGGTCACTCGGTAAGCCCGCAGATACTCCCTGATGGAGGGACACCTATACTGTAAGGGGAGCTACAACCTTTTACTGAAATGCATCACTCAGGAAGAGGGGAGCACAATGCTCTCTAATATACACGGAGGCATATGTGGTAGCCACACTTCATACCGCCTGATCTGAAAAGCGTTCTGGTAAATATTCTATTGGCCCACAGCCCTCCAGGATACTTGTGAGCTGGTGAAATGGTGCAAGTCATGTTAGTACCATGGCCGATATACCAACCTACCAACCCAAGCACTGCAGACCATACAACTCTCTTGCACTTTCGCTCTTTGAGAGCTCGATATCATGAGACCGTTCCCTAAGGCCCCATGCAGTTTTGAATTCCTTTTTGTGACGGTCAAAAAATTTACTAAGTGGATCAAACCCGAGGCCACCAAGAAAATCACCGCCACAGTAGTGATCAAGTTCATACAAGGGCTTGGTAGTGCGGTTTGGCAGTCCAAACCGTATAATTACGAACACTGGGACTCAGTTCATCCATAGTGCTTTTTGAGACTACTGCGAAGATATCGGGACCAAGGTTTGCTATGCATCGGTGGCACACCCCCAAAGCAACAGTCAGGTCAAAAAGTCAAATGAGATGATACTGCAAGGGATCAAAACCCAGGTCTTTGATTGGGACCAAGGTAAGGGTCTCTGTGTCCCTGCAGTACTCTGGTCACTACAAACGACCCCTAGCAGGGCTACTAACGGAACTCTTTTTTCCTGGTCTTTGGTGCATAAGCAATATTCCCCTACAACAATCACTCTTCGGTCTCCCCGAGTGACCAGCTACTCGGACAATAACCAGGTGGCGCGACAAGAGAATGACATAAACCTGATCGAAGAGTTCTACGATCATGCTCTAATTCGAGCAGCCCGATATCAGCAAAGCCTCAGACGCTATCATGACCACAAGGTTTGGGAGCAGACATTGGTCGTAGGCAACATCATCCTTAGGCAAATCCAAAATAAGGCAGGTCAAAATAAACTCTCCTCTAGTGGGAGAGGCTCTACAAGGTGGTCGATGTTACCCGATCTGGTGCGATCAAGTTAGCCATGGAGGACAGTCGTGAATTGCACAACTCCTAGAACACAACCTAGTTGCTCAAGTTCTATGTATAGGGTTACTCGAAGACAAGCATGTTTCTCTATTTGGTAGGATCTTCCGCACGAGCGTGGAACATGGATTGCAAGTTTTTCCAATTCAAAAACCAGACTCTTTGTTTTGCAAGATTTCCCAGAAAGGAACAATCTCTCACCAGCTTGTAAGTTTTCTGATTCAAAGACTTGACCGCCTAGTCGGTAGCTTTTTTACTGACCAGGCGGTCAGGGGCTAGAGCAGTTTAGATTATATAGTCTTTTTTTTGTATTTTTTTGTACTGCTAGTTACTTTGCTTGTTCGCTCATATGGTGATTACCAAACCATTTGAGTGAGGATTCAAGTTGCCACTCACGTAGTTTCAAGGATATGAGTGACTGGGGGGTAACAACCATGAAACCACAAGACCTAATTCGAGTCGAGCGCTGGTCGCCACCGAAGGGCTTGTCGTGCCAAGGGTTGTCCTAGGTGCCACGACCCTAACTAGCGAGTGGTATGAAAAGCCTTGCCCCCCCCCCCTAAATGTAACAAGCACTCAAAACCTACTTGTCACATGAACACAAGGAAATTTTATATAAAAGCATGTCCTTGCTTTACAAAATAACCGCTTAGGTAATGATCGGGGGTTGTTTATAACAGTTTATTCAGTATCCCTAGGATCTGAAGATGACCCTTTGTGGGTCAAACTGGACAGACCAAAGCAGAGACTGAGCCGCAAAAACAAATGACCCTGTAAGGTCATGAAGCTCCTCTGTGGTCTTCCAGACACCAACGAAGCCTTCAGAGATTGCCGGAACAAGATTCAGGTTGGGGAAGTGCTCGCTGACACAAGCGAAGGCAAGGTAGGCTCCATTCATGGTGGTCGCAAACAAGTGGTCGCTAATGTTCTCGCGCAGCCTCTGCTTAAGCGCACCCGCCTCCTCTGAGGCCGCCAAGAACCAGTCAACATGATCGACCCAGTGGATCTGGGGTAGTGTCTCTAGGAGTAGGGCGGATCTGAACGCCGATGGCTCGAAGCAGTGAGTCAAAGAGGGTGAATGCCTGAATGAGATTATCGTAGAAACATGCCCGACGCTGGTCGTCCTCCCTCATCACTCGTTCCAAGTCTCTCTTCACCGCCAACAACTCCTCCTGACAAGCTGGTCACGGAAATAGGTCGCAAATCACGCAAGAGTCAACTAGTCGAGTCTCACTTGGCTAGCCTGGGACTACACGTGGCTTAATGATGGTAGGGCCAACACACCTCAAAGATTGCTTTGCATGATCTCTCGCTCGACTGCAAACCTAAGCTCACACTCGACCACCGCTTCCAGACTGCACTGGTCGTCAGCGTTGTCAACAGCTGGGGTCGGGGGCTCGGAGCGAGCAGGAGGGGTGGTCAATTATGGGACTCTATGGCCATAGCAGCGACACAAGCTTATCAAAGAAATTAAAAGCTTTATTCATGCATAATACAAGCCTAAATTACAGTTCGAGTTTTACTCTTCTTCTATGGCTTCCTTAATGGTCTCCACCTATAAGATAAACCCTACGAAATCCATCGACCCTTAGCACTCCGCCTACAGCCTCTCCATAGCTACGGGACCGGCGGTCACGACCCCCCTCATAGACGATCTCGAGGTTGAAGTTGGGGTCACAACAGTGGTAGCACTTGAGAATGTAGGCTGCCACGGCTTTCTCCGCCGTTGTCACATCCTCCGAGGTCCTTGCCATCAGGATGCCTGGGAGCTGGGCAAACTTCTGCATTAGGATATGGATGGTGTAGGCCTAGCCCTAAGCGGCCCTTTCGTCCTTCGGGCCGGTAGCATCCAGCTCGATGCTCCTCCGGGGTTACCGTATTGCCTTAAAAGCTTCCTTAATAATACCCCGGGTCTTTCTCCCATCCTCCTTGAGCTGAGAATGTTCAGTAAAGCGACATTTTCCTACTAAAGCTTGGCATTTTCCCATTGAAGTAAGTGCCTCGACTCATTCTCTTCGGCCACCAATCTCTCTAGCTTGACGCATCTGCTATCCGCCGTCTCCTTCTCGATGATCACTCTTTGGATGGAGGCAGGAAGGCTGGCGACCAAGGAAAGCAAGTCGGAGGCCGAAGCGGGCTCCATGACCAACTTTGTAGACACGGAGGTCATGACCAGTGCTCCCGGTGTCGGAGCTACTGGAGGTTGGGAGGCTGGAATATCTTATTGAGACGTCGGAGGAGTTATGACCGGTACCTATGATGGGGTTGAGGACCTGCAGTGACAACAGATCCCAGAGTCAAAAAAGAAAAAAAAACTTCCAAAGCATCTACACCTAACCAGGAAACTTACCGCATGGGCGGAGGGGTGAGCACGAGCCTCATCCTTGTGAAGCCGCCGGTGACCGATGTCCCATAGGCACATTTGGACACTTTCGCAGCTCTCTTCCGCGCTAGCGTAGAGCCTTGGCCAGCTTAGCCTGATTGCCCCTGGCCTGGTTGGGGTGAAGCTAGTCGAAGCGAGTCTGGTTGGTGCAGGTCTGGTCAGGGCAATGCTGGTCAAGCAAGTCTGATCAGTACGAACCTGGTCAGAGTAGGGTTGGTCGGTGTCGGCTTGGTCGGAACGAGTCTGGTCGGGGTAGGGTTGGTCAACCCTCTGCCATCCAGTATTGCTTGAAAGGACTCCACCAGTGGTCGATATCCAACTCCGGGTAGCTTGATCGTCACCACGACCGGATTGATTGTCAATCGAAGCAGATGAAAACCCCGCAACTAGCAACTTATGTGTTTTCTTTCCCCAGGCACCTTTTCAGTGGGCGAAGTCGTGGGCTGACGCAAAGACAGTGTTACCCGTCTCGCAGCATTTAATGCTACAGGATGGCCTGACAAGCAAACGTGATGGCCTAATAGGCAATCATGATGGACTTGTAGCGAGCGTGATGGTGTTTAGCGGATGGGACAGGGCATGCAAGACGACCAATGCGGGTCGGGTGTGCCCACCTCTGTAGTGAATTGACCTAGAAGTAGTTGTTTTCGTCAGACATAGAGAAACCATCTTATTTGACACGGTCTGCTTTTATATATATGATACATCTCACCTCGTACTATATAAAGGGGAGGACCGATCTTATAAAGGAGGATATTCTAGATAAATTTATCAAACTCATAAAAAAAATACACAGGATATATGACTATTATTTTAAAGAAGACATGAACCTTAATAAACTTTGGTATTCTTAAATTTTTTGATACATGTAAACTAACAGCTACTGAAAATGTTAATCACAGACTCATTATCCGGTGTACCCTGATATATTGTCAGGATTAACCATCTACATCTGTGCTGAGTCAATCGGGGCCATGGGTTTAGGACGCTAAAACCCTAGCAGGGGTAAAACCGAAAAGGTGCTCTCTTTCGTGTGCGCTGCGCTTTGTTCGTCTCCTGTGCGCTGTGCCCCATCACCGGCTATCTCGCCGTCGGCGACGGGAGGACGCGGCAAGCGGTACGGAGGTCTTAACGCGTCGAGAGACGGCCTTCTCCTCCTTCTTGCCCTCTACAGGTACGTTTTGGTGTGGAGTGGAGATCCATCCGGATTTGAGTTCGATTTCTGTAACCCTAGCGGGCTGTGATTTTGAGCATTCAATTAGTTGTGGATTTGTTTGTTGCGTGGTATCCTGCTACATTAATGTAATTTAAATCTTCCATTCGTGTTTCGATTAGGTTCTTCTTGAGCTTGCAAGATCAATCTTCCCACGGTACCCGATCCCCCCGCGTCAAGTCCGCCCCAGCTGTAATGTATGATGACTGTGTAGAAATGGCAATTTTTCGGTTGCAATTTTTCTTTAGGGACTTAGTCTTGAATTTTGAACAAAAAAATTCAGGTTGAGGAATGCTTCTTTAAGATTCTTGCGAGATGGGGGCTGCCAGGTGTCGTCCCAAGTACTTCCAGTTGGGTATCCAGAGAATGTTCTCCCTTTGATTCGGAAGTTTTGCTCAGCGCCCATTGAGAGGCTCACCAACAGCAAAGTTGATGGCGAGTTCCCAGATCAGGATGCATCTGATCTGCCCCATGACATCTCTGATTGTGATAGTGATCCCAGTCATGGTGATGGTACCATCCATGCTATGACGAAAGAATTCAGGAAACAAGAACCCAAGGAACTACATGAAACAGAAGCTAATGGTTCAGCACCTTGGGCTTCTCGAAAGGGTCGCTTTCATGACAAAAAATTGCCAGGCAGAGACTTCCAGCCTTATCTTTTCCAGATTGTATTGGACACTCCTAGGAATGTTCTTAGAGATGTGCTTGATAAATGGATTGAAGATGGTAACCGTCTGGAAAGAAATGAAGTCTTGCTGGTTTTGTTCCATCTCAGGAAGCAGCGTCTGTACCAAAAGGCTTTGCAGGTACCTGTTCTGTCAACTACAGTATGTAGTTATTGTGGCTGCTGTTTGCGCATCACATTAAGCATATATTTCATTAAAATACATTTCAAGCTTACAACTAATGGTAAATCCAGTAGTCTTTAGCCTCCCCCCCCCCCCACCCACACACACACTTTCAATATCTTCGGCTTAATATTCTTTGCATAATTATCTTGCCTGAAGGTTTGTCCAGTGTGCAATGTGGAACTGTATTTTTTTTTCTGTTCTATCAATTTGCTAATAGTGATATGAAGTTGAGGTTTCTCAAGCTGTTGGCTGTGTAGCATCTGTTGTTTCTAATCTTGCTATCCTAGCAAACTTATGAAGGCATTCAGTAAAAGCTTAAACAAAGATCAGGTTCCTGTCAATGCTAGATCTTCGAATGGAGTTCTATACTGAGGCTCCCAAAACTGTAAATTTTCTGTGTTGTATCGGTATTTCTATTTTAATACTCTTATGAAACTGAAAATTTGTCCTTATTTAAGGGAGAATGGCCCAAAAGGGGCGAAATCTGGATCTTTGTTGAAACATAACCACCGGAAGGTTTTCAAAAACCTCTAAAGATGTAAAATTACACGGAGATCCTTGAAACCATGGAAAGGGACTAAAAATGAAATTAAAAATTGCATTGAAGCTGTTAAACTTTCTGTAACTAGCGACCTCATTGATGTTATCGGAGATCATTGCTGCCGTGAGATATGGCCAAAGGGAGGCATCGGCCAGCAGTTTGCCATACAACCGCCGATGATGGGAGGCATAGGCTTGAAGTATTCCGCCGTGCAACCATCATGGAGGGAAGTGTAGGCTACGAGTTTTCCATGCACTCACTGGGAAGAAGAGGCACATCTCTTGATTAGCCTATGCCATGGAGGTTGAAGAAAACCACACTGAAATTGATTTACATTGGCAGAATATCACCACCTCAATAGAAGCCAGCGTGGAGAGGAGACAAATAGCCATCGGGAGCATCTGTAAGATTGATCTGCAGTCCACAGCGCTGGAGCTGGTTTGTAGACCTTGATGTATTCTTCCAGAGACAAAAGGGAAGGACGAAGGAAGCTATAACGGCTGGTCAGAGATGGCATCACCGGAAGTCAAGGTAAGAAAAGCCAGCACCACGGTTTTTTAGCTGAACACAATGGGAATCTTTTTTCTAGGAGAACACAATGGGAATAATTTTATTGCTGCAAGGCAGATCATACACAGGAAAAGAAGACCGAAGAAGGGGAAACTTTTACCGGGATATCCTGATCAAGCCAATCCAAATAACCAAAATCTGGACAGACTTTTTTCTCAAGCTCGCAGGAAGCAACCCAATACGGATCCTTCTTCTATCAACACCAAATAGATGACTTTGTTGGATCTGGATCTGAAAGGGACGAGCTTGAAGGAGTTTCTTGATATCTGGCCTTGATATTTACATGGGAAGGGAAAGAAATAGTAATGCACAATGGGGTGGGACCCTCTCCCGCTCGATGCCCGTGAGCCACCAGGTAGAATATAGGGGAGTGGGTCTGCCGGTTAAGAGGGAGGAAGTTCAATTGAAAAGGGGTGAGATTTTTAGTCTGTGTGAGGATAACCGGTCGGTGTCGGCTATTAGGGATTAGAGATCAGACTATATATTAGGAAGGCTTAGATTAATTCTTCTTTGCTTGATTACAATGGATGTTGTGCCCTTCTTTATATAGGAGCTGGTCCTAACAAATCTTATCTCCAAGAGTAACTAATAGATCTTATCTCTAACTCGATATCCAAGCCACTAACCCATGCACCACAGTAACCCACACACTACAGTAACGATCCTAATGGGCTGGACATGACACTCCATCTGTTCTTTTTTATTTGACACTTTAGGATCCGTGCAAGTGTCGTCAGACCCTCTAAGTTTTGAACATCAATATGTTTAAAATTAGGAAAAGTCCACTTTTGGCCTCTCAACTGTGTGATGTCTGTCATTTGCTTTGCTATTCCTTTTTATATCTTATATTTGTTGTTGATTTACCTTTTGATAGTAGATATAATCCTACCAGGACACCTTTTATGCTTGTTATAGCCTGATCTTGATTCTATTCATAACCCTCCATCTTTTGGGCAATTTGGCATAGGTTTATCATGCAAGTGTAGACATTTTTCATGTTAAGTGCCAGGAGTATAATGGAACTTTATTTTTCTTAATCTATACTATGCTTTATTATATAGTTTCCCCCAAGTTTAAGGCAGTTTTACTGCCTTTGCATTAGTTCATCAATTAATTATATTTTTTTATATATGATTCGTCAACCATCACATGCATATATGCTGCCTTTCAACAATATATTCTAGATACTCATTTGACACAGGCCACCTTTGCATATGGCATTTTAGAATTTTGTAGAATTGTGAAGTGAAAATGCACTTATTTTTAGTAATTTATTTCTGAATGTCTGCAGTTCATGGAGTGGATTGAAAGAGGAAAACTACTAAATTTTGAAGAACGTGATTATGCTTGTCATCTTGATTTGATTGCACGGAACCGTGGTATTGAAGCTGCACAAAAATACATCGAGAGGATCCCGAAACCCTTCAGGAATGAGGTGCTCTATGAAACTCTACTTGTTAACTGTGTGTGTTTGACTAATGTCCAGAAGGCAGAAGAAGTCTTTAAGGAAATAAGGGACCTCTCTTTACCTTTAACTATCTCTGCTTGCAACCAAATGATATTGCTATACAAGAGGGTTGCTCGCAGTAAGGTAGTTGACATTCTCATGCTGATGGAAAAGGAAAATATACAGCTTTCTCCCTTTACATACAAGCTCTTGGTTGACTTGAAAGGGCGGTCAAACGACACATTAGGCATGGAGTCAGTCTTAAATATGATGAAGGACAATGGTGTTGAGCCAGATTTTACCACCCAGACGATGGTTGCTAAATTCTACATATCAGGGGGGCTCCTGGAGAAAGCAGAAGAAGTCATCAGGGCAATGGAAGTATATATAAAGGATAAACGGCATGCCATCAGATCTCTTCTTGACCTCTATGCTGTCCTTGGCAGACCAGATGATGTAGCGAGAATATGGAAGTCATGCACTGAACCAAATTTGGAAGACTACTTGGCTGCAATTGAGGCTTGGGGTAAACTTGGGTGCATTGAACAAGTGGAAGAGACATTTGAAGCGCTGCTAAAGACATCACCAAAGCTCACTTCCAAGTACTATAATGCAATGCTGAATGTGTATGCAGAAAATAAACTTCTAGCCAAGGGCAAAGAGTTTTTAGAAAGGATGTTTTTGGCTGGGTGTTCGAACGGCCCTCTAACCTGGGATGCACTTGTTAAGCTTTATGTTAATTCAGGTGAGGTGGAGAAAGCCGACTCGTTTCTGCTGAATGTGACAGAAGAAAATCCTGACAGAAGACCCCTTTTCCGCTCATTCATCATTTTACTGAAGGCATATGCTGAAAAGGGTGATATCCATAATGCTGAGAAAATATTTGATAGGTTGAAGCAGATCAGGCACCCAGGGAGGACACCACCTTATGGTTTCTTACTTGAAGCTTATGTCAATGCCGGGGTTCCAGCCCACGGGTTCAGGGAGAGGATAAGAGCTGACAATGTGCGCCCAAGCAAGACAGTGATAGAACGTTTGAAACTTCTCGACAACTTGCAGAAACAATAGAGTGAAATTTCTTTCTTTCATCTATTTGTGATTGATCACATCGAACATTTATTGTCGAGTTCCACGCAAAGGTGACTTGGAGCGGGTAGACTTTAGGATACAAGAATCCACCATGCTGCTGTTGTCTTTCCGACATGAATTTCGTGTTCCGTGGTGTTACAGGATGATCAAAGTTTTTGGCGAGCTGCTATACGTAGCTGGACGCTTTTCTTGATAGTTTTTTGTGTTAATAATGAAGGCAAATGAAAACAAATATTTTTATGCTGTTTGCTTCCCTCAAGTTTAGACTGATTTATTTTCCAAGTTTGGAAGATCTTTGGTCAAATCAGCCAAAATTTAGCGTGAGGGAAATCCCGGCACAGCTAAAACAGAACATATTTTAGGCAAATTGTTCGTAGCATCGAGAGATGCAAACGCAGGTTGTTTGAGACATTAAAACTGTCTAGTGTTATCAGAGAGACCTTATACGATTGTATATAGGAACACTAAATGCGAATAGTGGTTTCTGTTTACAACACTAAAATTAATGGAAAATTGCTACAGATTTATCGAGTTCTTTCAAGGGATAAGCATGCCTCTTATAGAAGACCATGATACAGTAACACTGATTTATCGTATGTTCCAAAGGCATTGTAGAGCTCTTGCCTACTTAAAAAAAAAAATGTTCCAAATGCTTGGACACGATTTTCACGGGTAAATCCTCCCAGAGGACTCCTAGCATGGTGTTAGCATTTGTTTTACTGATAAGCGATGTAAACATGAAGCACAATTTTGTTACATATTTTCACCTCTAAATACTTTAATCGCTAACTTCTAGTATTAGGATGTTGAGGGATGCAAGTTTTGTTTATTTTAAGTCATTGGATGGACACAAAACTCACTTAATTACATTAAAGATGTACTTCCATGATGCTAAGCAAAGATACAAATAAATTAAAGAAGTGACCCAGTGCTATCAGTATGAGAACACGGTGCAAACGCAAACGCGATAAAGTGCGTCACCTGCAACTTAAGTTCCATCCTAGGTGTGAGCAGGGAGAACTTCCATATAAAAAAAGGTTAATTAGATATGTGCCATCATGATTTTACCTATTTTAAAAAATACCACTACAAAAGGTCAAAAATCGGGTTGATGCTATTACAACTTGCTTCTTTTTTGAGATATGCCATTATGAAGATTTTAGAACCAAATTACCCATGTCTTCTTCATTCATGCCCTTCTCTCTCCCTTTCATCTCCGTCGTCGCCTCCCTATGGCTAATGATGAGAGGTGCTGCCAACGAGCTACTCTGCCACTAAAACTAACCACCGGATCCATCCATCCCCGATGCGCAATTGCAAGATTTTGCCACCGCAGCTCAGGCAGAGCCATGGTTGCCGGATCTAGCTGTCCCAGACGTGTCGTTGCTAGATCCAGTCACCAAACGAACTCGGACGATCATTTTTGCTGCATCTAGCTGTTGTCGGCACTTGTGAGGACTAGGATAATGTGGCATAAACTAGTAATATACTCCAAAACTACAAATGGCGTATGAGAAATAGATAGCTCATACAAATACAAAGAGATATGTCGATATAAAGAATAGGAGATCTCTTGTTCTGTGGGTTCACACCAACAAAGGTCCACTATCAGTAGATATTACCAAAAGCTGACTCTGGCATGCACGTCTAGCAGGGCTTGCGTGACCAGTCCCCTGATCTTGGAAGAAAACCTCATGATCAGCCCTTGCTGATCGTGGGACGAGTATTTACCTAACTAGTCTAATCTTATTTAATGCTACTCACTTAAGTATTTTCCTTCCCCTGCACCTCCTTTGAGCGAGCGAAGTCGTGACCGGCGTAATTGTGCAATAGTCCATCCCGTAGCAATTAATGCTACTGGACAGCCCTACAGGAGGGTGCAACGGTCTCGCAAGTAGGCGTGACGACCTGCGGCTGATAAGGAAGGACGCAAAAGACGACTAGGCAGTCCCAGTATGCCCATTTTTATAATGATAGTCTCGTAGTAGAGGTTTTCGGCAGGAATATGACTGTTATAGTTCTTGCATATATTATTCGTATATACGTCTCTCCTCCTACTATATTAAAAAAAAAGAGGACCAGACTCGGAAAAAATGGAGCTCTTTTGGTAACTAAGTTAATCTCTATCATTAAAAAAAAATACATAACATAACACTATTATCTCATAAAAAAAAATCTAAACCTGAATAACTTCTTGTATTTTTGAATTCATCCTCAACATAAACACACATATATATATTCACAATAACGCTCCCGTCGATTAGTATACCGGATACATTACTAAGAATTAACCCCTCGACAATCTATTAACTGTAAAAAAAAAAGCATTCAAAGCCAAGAAAGCCTCACAGCAGCCCGAACCCAAAAGCACCGAAAGTCCCAAAACGCCGGAGAGATCCCAGGCGCCCACGGTGAGCTCTCCTCTCACTCTCGGCCAAGTCAAATCCCCGAAGCGCACGAGGAGGCAGCCGCAAAAATGGCAGCGGCTGCGCTTCGTTCGGCGATCCTTCGCCGCATCCGCCTCCCCCCTTCACCGCCTCTCGCTGCTAATGCTGCTGCCGCGGCGGCGTCCCACTCGCACGCCCTGCCGCGGTGGCTCGCGCGGCCCATGTCCTCCCATGACGCCCACCTCACCCGCGACGAGGTCGTCGACCGCGTCGTCGACGTCCTCAAGAGCCACCCCAAGGTCGACCCCTCCAAGGTAACCCTAATCCTCCCCTGCATCTCATCGCGTTGCGGTCCCCCGAACCCTAACCCTAACAGTGGCGGCGGCGGCGGCAGGTGACCCCGGAGGCGCACTTCGAGAAGGATCTGGGGCTGGATAGCCTGGACACCGTCGAGGTGGTGATGGCGATCGAGGAGGAGTTCAAGCTGGAGATCCCCGACATGGAGGCCGACAAGATCGACTCTCTCCCGCTCGCCATTGAGTACGTCGCCAACCACCCCATGGCCGGCTGAGGTCTCGCCGGAGGTGAGGCTTCTCTTGGTTTTTGTTTCCAACGGCGAATAATTGGCTGGATTGGCTCAGGAAAACTGGTACCTGATGCTCCGCACTGTGTTGCAGCGGACAATGGTGTTTAAATGGAACATTAACGTTTTGTTCTTGTGACGGTGCAATGTTAGATTCTTGTTCTTGTGTTTGTTATATCTATATGCTGCTGTTGATGAACTTTCGATCGGTCATAAGCTTCCTCTTCATTGCATGATCAGTTTTTATGAATCAGGTTCCTACCAATATAGTATGATGTCTACTTTTATAAATTTTATTTCATCTGTTTTTGAGAACCAACCCAGAATATTGCTAAACAAGCGAATGGTTCATTGCTTATGGGAAATGCCAGATCTGATCTTGCCTTTTTTAAGCCCTCCTGTCTATAATTCTAAAATTTTGAATGTGGTTTATGTGACCCATTGCATGTGAAGGTATCAAGGGAAACAAAGGTCTATATGCAACTGCGGTTAACATCTCTGTTGTAAAAACCATCAAGTTTCTGCAAGCTTCCGATATGTGATTAAAACGGTGCTAACGTTTTTCCACAACAAAATTGCATCCCATCAGATAAAAAGAACTTTGCAGAAAAAAGGTTCAAATGTCACTCAACTTTGAAATTGCATTAATTAGCGAAGCATAGGTTATGTTCTGAGTGTGCACTATTATGGTATAATATTCTCTTGCATCCAAGCACAAATTTGTTCAGTTTGTGCAAACCACCTTGGTTGATTACCTTTGTCTGGTTCAGAATTTTTCTACTCAACCACTAATGTCTTATGGAGTAGTGGCCAGTATAACTTTCTAAATGCAGCAATTTGTACTTGCACTTGGTTAATCATTCAGTGTCTTGAAATTCAGTACCAGACTGGTTACCTACTTACCTGCTTAGTACATGTGGTTTTTGTCAGTTCTACAAAATGATTTTGCATTGTGTCTCTTATGTCTTCCGAATCGTAATTGAAAGTTGGTAGTATGTCATGGTTGATTTACTTTTGTGTTTGGTTGCGTTGCTTCAGGGTGAAGGATCATGGTTATTACGCCCTTTGTTTCATTATGTTTATCCATTTGATTGTGAGTTGCCGCTTCACTGTGCTTAATTCTATGAAAGAATTTAAGTGGCTGTAGCATGTTGGGGTACGTTTAGTCATTTCATATTTACTTCTCTTTAGATTTAGTACTTCCTTGGTCCATGCTGGGCTTGACAAATACCCCCTCCGTTTTACAATTTTTGTTTAAGCTCACTGTGCGCACAAAAACACTAAATATAAGAAAAGTTAATGAGAAATGACCAGACATACCATTAAAGTAGGGGTAGACAGTGAAAAATATTACAATAACTACACTTGCTTTCGTCAATGGGTGAATATTTTGAAACACGCATCCCAATAGGATGGAAAAATATTATGAAACGGAGGAAATATTTAATAAAAATATTACAATAACTGTCACCTGACTATTTAGTAGCTGTACCATGCTGAGATGGTGGCAATGGAAGCATGGGAGATATACATGGTTTTGTTCTCTAGAAGCACTTAGTAAAAAATAATTACTGCTTATGTTATTGCATCGGTGTGTTCGGGCATATGTCTGCCCTTTGTTCAAGGTGTGTTATAACCTTTTCTGATCTGGATCTGTGTTGTAATGCAACAGTTCGTACTTCTCGTGATCTGGTGGATTAGGGTCTTTGTTATCACTTGAAGCTTTTTATCCTATTTTGTTTTTGCCATTGGTTTCATAGTTTATTGTTTAATTTTAACACACCCGTCAATTTCCAACTGTTTTTCATCCCTTAGATGCCTGAAAAGTTCATTCTGCCCTCGTCTCCTCCTCTCGAAGCGCTCGTCAGCGCCGATGGGTGTTCCCTAACTTGCGGACACCCCACTCTCAGCGTTGTTGGTGCGCCATTGCGTTGTTTCCTGCCAAACATGCACGCGCAGCCTGTCGCTTGTTACTGTCTGCCAGCTGTACATGCGCCGCCCGCCATTGTTGTGGACTTCAGTGCGGAGATGGGATGGTGGCTTTCTGTTGCGAGGCCTGTGCCGTGCAAAAGCTTCGCCCTCTTGGTTCGGCCGTCCTTCCTCATCTCTGGTCGAAGCCGTCGCCTCCGGATCTCCTATGGCGAGCACCACCTCTATTTCTTGGGCCCATTGCACCTCCTCGACACCAGGATTCTGTCTGCTGCATCAATTTCACTATTCCTCCACCACCTTGAGCGTCTTCCTCCTCCGTGCCACTCACCCTCGCCACACTGCCTCTGTCGTCCACTGTCCCGCCTGTCAGCAACGTCGGGTTCCGTGAGGTGTGGGCACGCCAATACACCCCTCAGACGCGTCGTTGGCTGCCACCACGTGCGTAGAGATGCGCCCCTCCATCGTGATGACCTCCTCCCGTGAAGCAGGAGCAGTAGCAGTAGCTTCCTTTCTTTTTTTTTCTTCGTAAGGGTATTTTGGTCCGGCTTTAGGAGCCCTGGATGGTCACACCGGATGGAGGGGGACGGATATGGCATTTCCAAACAGCGAATTGTGAAACCGATGGGAAAAACGAAAAGTGATAAACATAGTGACCGAAGCGACATTAGGTTCCTCTTAATGGCAAAAACAAAATTTTCCTTCCGGCCTCACTATTCATGATTATTGTTATCAATTTCTAGCTCATTTTCCCCTTCATTGGTTATCCTACTTTTTCGCGTTGTACATTATGCCCCGAATGAAAATAGCTATGCCGAAAACTATCCGTGGAGCTGTCATGATTGATAAGCTGCGATGGATTTGAGCTGATCATGAAGTGTTCTTGTGTAAGCTGCTACCTGAAGAAACGGCAGTTCAGTTTTCAGAGCTGCAGGCCAAACAAGCACGCAGATCTCAGTGTGGAGAATGCATGGAACCACAGTTACCTAGGGCTGTTGCATGCGCCGAATGGAAGTTACCTGTCCGGTCCAGACCAGAACAGCTTTTGTTTACACGTCCTTCTCACCCGATGCAGGAGGCCCAGCTTTGTAGCAACACCAACACCATTACGAACAAGGAGCGAACCAGGACATCCGTGGTACAAATGTATGTTTCAGTCTAACAATTTCCTCCTGCTGCATTTTTCAGTCAAACAATTCTTGCACAAACACTACTGTGATGTATAAATCAAGCTACAGTCAGGGCAATTTGCAACACAACATTCCAGTTAAAGAAGGGAACCTGTATTCAAGTCTCAAGATGCACAGGAATGATTGTCTTGTAGGTATACGGAGTATCTTAGGCCTGATTGAAGACCGCGCAGAAGGCGAACTATTGAACTTGCTCGAGTTTTGACAAAGCTCCATTTGGAACACAGAAATATTCCTAAATTACTGCAGAAATAGAATTGTTTCGTGTGAAATTTTTGCATTCCAAACGGGTCTAACCTTGTGACACCACTGCCATTGCTCGGGGTTCGAAGTGCTGGAAAGCACTGTAGTGTTAGGTAGGAATTCCAAGTACTGCTCTGTTATATTTTTATGCGAACTGTTCAAATTGCACTTAGTTTAATCGAGCAGACCGTCTGTCCACTTAGATGAGAGCTATATACGCTCATACGAGGGCAGGTCACATGTTAAATCATATCTAAATGACATGCCATCGCATTCACTTCTCAATTAAACAAAAGCAATTCCCATAGTCACCTCGATATGTATCTCAAGACAAGCTCAAGATCATCACACATATCATTCACAACATACACATCACATCAAGGTATAAGACCGAACCCAACGGCTTCCCTTCGTGGGGGAGATTCCCGTCGTGAAGGGATTCTCGTTCCCTTCAGCGCTCCAACGGTTTTCCTTCAGGGTTCCCTTCACGACGGGATTCTCAGGGTCATTCACTTCAGGATAGGATTCTCTCTCTGTTCCCTTCGCGATTCCCCTCGAAGGGAAGCTGTTGGAGATGAGAGGAAATAAAGGGAATGGGAATGGAGAAGGGAACGAAATGAAGGGAATATGGTTGGGGGTAGTCTAATAGAGTGCAAATTTTAAACTTAGATTTCAAGTTCACATGATGAAGTACTAGAATCTGAAATTTTAAACGTGAGAGTGTAATGCCCTTGGTGGCCAGCTTTTCAACCATCTCCTAGTCTCTGACCTCGCTCCAGAATGCTATGACCACAGACTCGCTCATGATCTTTAGAATGGTGTTCTAGCATTCGGTGAAATGCCGGATGTAGTCTCGCAGTGACTTGCCATATTGTTGTCTAACCTGATACAAGTCATCCTCGACCCCTGGTTGGGCGTAGGTCCCCTGAAAGTTAGCGACAAATTGGTCGCACAAGTCTTCCCAGGACCAAACTAACCCACAGGGGAGGTTCATTAGCTAGGACCATGCTGAACCAGCCAGGGTGGTCGAGAAATAGTTTGCCATGACCTTCCCATCGCCTCCCACAGTCTACACCATGGTGGTGTAGATCTGCAGGAACTCCTCCGGATTGGTAGAGCTATCGTATTTTTTGGCTAGGATCGGCCGGAACTTATTCGGCTAGAGCACCTCTCACGGCCGGGAAAGAAAGCATTGCACCCCATCCCGTAACGGGGAGCTGCTCGCTGTTGGGCAGCTGCACGGACTCGAGGAGAGAGCCAACAGTCTCGCCACCTTGGCGAGGGTGCAAAGGAGTCTGATTCCTCCTTGCGAGGGGAAGGTGAGTGGCAGGGCCGATTGCCCTTTTCCTGCTCTCACCAGACGCGGTCCTCCTATTTTTGGGTGGCCCTCTGGCCCTGAATTATGTCGCGGAGGTCACAGTGGTGAAGCAAGTCACGCAGGTCAGCAAGTGGACTGTCCTGACACGGTGGGGGTGTCCTCGTACTCCCTGCCACTGAGGGAGCCCGTGTTTCCTCTAGACATGGAGCCCACTATGAACCATGCTGGCCACCATCTCGACCATCCCTTATGGTGGCCGAGGTGTTGGTTGCCAAGGTCTGGTGCCAGGCGGTCTCTACCAAGAGGGCGAGATCGCGCAGTCATGGTATTATCAATGATCCCTCTGGTGCCACCACCGGTGGGTGGATAAGAAGTACTCGCGCAGTATGCAAGTTCTGTGTGGGGGTCATAGCCTCGTAGTCGAGCTACTGACTGCGGAGCGGTGAGACATTGTGAAGGGGGGGGGGGGGAGCTCTCGGCGCTCGTGTTCCGCGTGTAGTGCGATGACCTTGAAGATGCTGCCGCTAAGGTCTCGACCTCATGTGCGCATTCCTCCAGGTGGCGTTGCTATTGCTAGGGCAATATAGGACCATCTCCATGCCTGGCGTTGCTATTGTTGTTCCCCCTCCCCAGCATGGGCCGCCATGCAAACTTCACACTGAATCTCAGAGTTCTCGAACTCTAGCTTGGTGTACCACGCTTAGAGCACACCAGGCTCGTCTGGGTCATACCTCATGACAAAAACCTCATGATGGTCGGGGTTCTTGGAACGAGACTCCGTAGTCGTCATGGATCCGGATGTGGGTTGCCCAACCATGCCCTCCAAACTTGCAGAAAACATGAAATATGCGTCTCTACTTGGCATGCCAACTGTTGAGGGATAATACATGACAATGAATCCTAGGTATACTGAACGACGGGCGTATTGATCTTTGTTTCCTATGGGTCTATACAAAACTAGACTCAAGGACACCAATATTTATCTAGATTCAGGCCTCCCGTGGAATAATAGCCCTGCATCTTGTGTATTGTCTTACGAATTGGGTGAACTTGTTGTAGAGTGTGTTCTGTATCCCTACAAGCCGGGTCTTCATCCCTCTATATATCAAGGGAAAAGATGTTCATATAAACTGACTGTACCAAAATAGATGACAAACCTATGCCTGATGAAGCCTAGCTTTTTCTAGCTCATCATGATGGTGGGTAAGCATGCCCAGCCCACTCTAGTCATCCTGCATGCCTTGTACCATCACCGAATGCCATCACGCTCACCCGTCAGACCATCCTACAACATTAAATGCTACGGGACAAGTCACTACAATACCATGTCATTTCATGACCATGCCTCCCCGAAAGTGAACACCTAGGGAAGGAAAATACTCGAGTGGGCAGCATTAAATGAGAATTAACTGGTTAGGTGAATACTTGCCCTGCGACCAGCAAGGGCTGGTTATAGGATTTTGCTTTGCGACTAGGGGGCTAGTCACACGAGCCTATCCCTAGTCGCGTGATGAGGCCGCGGTCTTGACAATACCTACTGTCGGCTACTTTCGGCGGTGCAAGGCATGTCTCGTGGGGCACCCCTTATTTATTACACCAACAAACCCCATCCCCTGGCCACCCCAACCCCCTCCCTTGCTACCCCCTTTCTTCCTACCCGCCACCCCCTGCTGTTGCTACGCTATGGTAGCCATAAGCTACAGTACTGAATAGGGAGAAAAGAAGGAGAGGAAGAAGAGAGAAGGAGGCTGCGGGAAGAAGGTCACTAGATCTTGCTGTGGGTGCTAGGTAAGGGAACATTGGAACATATCTCTATTTTTTCGTAGTTTCTGGCAGGATTTAGGGCTGTGGTTTAGGGCAAAAATGTTGGGAGAACTGTTGCTCATGGGGGATTAGGTTTCAGGTTTCATCGGTTTACGCAACAAGAGATTAAACTAGTTTTTGTGTACCTGAGAGGCCTAAACTGTGGAGAACCGTCCAAATAGTATTCGAGCTAATCATTAGGATGATCATTTTTCATAATCACGCCCACAATAATTAACCAGAATACCATCCCGGTAGTCCCAGCATGTGTTACTTCTAAGATCGGAACACATGCATTTACAACAAACACGTCATCAAAAGAAATAATAAAGATCAAGTAATTAAATTAAGTTACAAGTATTTAAGTAGATTAAACTTTACAACAAAATACATAACCCGAATATTTGTTAGAGTAGTTACACAGCGGAGTAAGTTACAGGACGACAAAATATGGGTAGCGCCATTTTCCCTAAGGCGCCACCCCAAAATAACAACACATGAGTATAATGACACTACTCCTGCCTGTCGCCAACATCGACGAGCGTAAAGTAGCCAAAAACTAAATCTTACTCACCTGAAAAGTAAACAAAGCACATGAGTACAAAAGTACTCACAAGACTTAATCCATAATGTACACTTATAAATAGTCCGAGTCCAAGAAGAATGCATATGGGTAATTAACAAGGACTCGACCACAAAGGTTAAGTAACTTCATATGCAAAAAGCGATTTGGACTTAGGTGTAAGCATCTGCACCTAAACAAAACACCCTTGTATCATGAGATCGTCAACATAACAAAGCTGTAACTTGTACCATATCAACTCCTTATCAACACCACCAACCACTTCCCAACATACCATCACAACATCCCGATATCGAACTCTACGATTGATGTAAATGGATATAAGTATGCTCATAACTAAGAGCGCGATAATTTAAATTGATCTTATACCCTGCAGGGGGCATATGTTTACCCACACGATACAAGGACTATTCGGCTTGTGTCACCCACTAAAGTGCACACAAGGGGGTACCCGTGTTAACCTTTTCCAATTGAGTCCCGACCATTTGAACATGAACCTATAGGTGCGGAGATCGACTAGGGCTACTCTCGGAGCACCCTAGTTATGCCTAAAGGTGTGGAGGTTGAAGGTGATATGCCCCAGAGGCAATCATAAAGATGATTATATCACACGTCTATGTTAATGTACTTTTGAATAATATGTTATTCCAAGAATGACTACCTTTTACATTGATTGGCAAGTATGTGACTTATTCATGAAACTCTTTGTTTATATCATGGTGTTATTCTTAGTCGATCCCTGGTCGCATATTATTGTGATGATACATAAGACCAACACATATATTGATTGATGATCACATTTTATGGATCATAGGTATAGAGATACCAAGTTAATAATGTGGATATTTATGTTAGTAAACATGATGTTGGATAGACCCACCTTGAGATACTGTTGAGATTGTTATTTATGATGTGCAATCAGTTGTTATCTCAAATGGTGTACCTGTAGGATCCTTAGATCTGAGATCGTCATTGATTCTCAGAATGTGTAGTGGCATACTTTGAGGCTGCCAAATGCTATTCCGTAACTGGGTAGTCAAAAAGGTAGTTTTCAGGCTTGTCGTGAAACATGTCGTGGGGTGTGAGCGATCAAGATGGAATTTGCCCCTTCATGATAATAGGAGAGATATCTCTGGGCCCCTCGAGGTAGTTGGATTGAGAAAGTGCATGGCCATGCCAATATGATTAAAGAGTTAGTTATGATGAATTCACTACTTGATCGAGTGAATGGTCGAGCTACCACAAGGGTGGCACGTATCTCACCTTGAGCTTGACTCGTATCGTGAGGCGAAGGGATCGTTGCATGTGTATATCAAGGTTCAGTCGATATTATCTTTTGTGTATACTCGAGAGTCAACATGTCCTGCTAGGGACCGCTATTGATTTCGGTTTGGAAAGAGTTTCTGAGTCGTAACCGTTTGTACATGAACTTAATGGGTCACACACTTAAAGGGTTGGAAGCAAACATGTGAATTGGATTCGTATATGGGTTTTGATTGGATTATGATCCATGAGAAGTTAGAGTCCTAAAGGGCTTCCAACGTGGGAGCCTATTGGCGAGCTCTATATAAGGAGAGGCGTGGGTAGGGCATGCTAAGGTTGAGCTATTTCAAAGCCCTAGCCGCAGCCTTTTACACGATATCCTAAAACCCCCTAAAACCCTAGCCACGCATGTGGTGCTAGCACATCGACACTTGGTGTTTCTACCCAGTACTTGTGGATACAGTAGAGGCACTGCTGCTATTGCGGTGTTGATCTTCTTGTCGAGTTGATCGCGACGTGTTCAGGACTGGTTGTCGGCCTTGATGAACTGGTCGACATACCTACTCGTCTGATCGCGGAGCACAACGCAACCACTCGAATTTGGTCGGACAGCACGACACGACCACTCAAAACTGGTCGAGGAGGCAACAGACCTGATCAAGAGCTAGTCGAGGAACTGGTCGAGGAGCACGACCACATGCTTGGAGTTAGTTGGAGAGCATGACCACCTGCGTGGGGTTGATCGCAGATCTGATCGAGAAGCTGCTTGAGGAGTTTGACGCGCACGACATTGGATCGGTCTACTCCAACTTTTCTTCCACTGCACTGCACGTCGAGTAGTAACAATCTATGATCTCCTACTAGCATGGTTTCCTGGGTGTGCGGTAATTTTTTTTTGTTTTAGGCTAGCGTAGCCTGCTCGTTACCCAACAGAGGTAGCTAGAACTACTCTCCGAGCAAACTAGATTCCTCTACAAGTTTATTGTGCCTACAACACCTTTACGACTTTACCTCTACAAGTCTATTATACCCACAACACCATAGGCCCACAAGCCAAAATGTCACAGCAAGAAAAGGTATTCGGCTTATCTACCATTATACTGACATGTAGTAAGTACAGAAAGGGCCAATTTGGAAATTTAGACAACATACGCGACCGTATTTGCGAAATTAGACAACATATCGACGTATTTGCAAATATAGCACTCGTATTCGGTATCTCAAATACCGAAATTAGATTTTCGGAAACTGAAAATCCGAAAACACCGTATTCGGCAACTGAGGTGCCGAATACGGCACTGTGGGCCGTATTCGGCACCTCAGTTGCCGAATACACCCTGTACTCTGCTGTATTCGGCAACTGAGGTGCCGAATATGCCCCACAGTGCCGTATTCGGCACCTCAGTTGCCGAATTCAGCGCATCATGTCACTTTCACGTCCTGTCGATGCTTTCGGTGTGTGCGTGCCAGCGGGATGCTGCTTTTGCGCTTAATAAAAAGCCCTGGCTCGCAGAAGAGAGAAGGGAGAAGAGAAGAGAGCAGCAAAGGAGAGAAGGGAGCAGCAAAGGAGAGAAGGGAGAAGAAAAGAGAGCAGCAGTGGAGAGAAGAGAGCAGCAGTGG
The DNA here is from genome assembly GCF_958298935.1 of Phragmites australis. NCBI lineage: Eukaryota > Viridiplantae > Streptophyta > Magnoliopsida > Poales > Poaceae > Phragmites > Phragmites australis. The sequence goes on from NC_084934.1 coordinate 8,535,091, forward strand.
AGCAACGCTAGGAGAAGCAGCTCGAGCAGAGGGGGCAGCCGGAGAGGATCAACGCGAGCAGCAGCCACGCTCAATTTCCTTAAGGTAAGTTTTTAGATTACGTAGTTAATTAGTAATTATAATTAGATTTTTCTTAGTTCGTTCAGAAGTATATTAGTCATTTCGTCAGTATATTGTTAAATTCATTCAAGTACATTTGATTAATTATATTATTTTGGTAAATTAGAGTATTTAAATTAATGATTTAGTTGGGTTATATAATTTTTATTAGTAAGTGTGATTAGATTCTTTACTTAATATAGTAACATGAATTTACGTGATTTAATCTAGGTAATTAGTTTTATTAAAGTAATATAATTAATCAATTAACTTGATTAATTAGTTTAATCACTTAGGTTTGGTAGAACCGTAGAAGATAGTGTCCAGTAGCAACAAAGATGCATATTAGTTGTATATTTCACTATTTAATTAGTATTATTTTTGTACTTATTATTTATTATATGTATATTTGTTTAGGAGATACGGTATGATTTTCCATATTTATTATGGAGAACGTCCCACAGTTTTGCACGGGAGACTTGTAACAATTCAGAACTGCCAGCACATAGAGAGTTCGGTTGAGGTACCTATTGATCTAGATGGCCTAAAATCACATATTATGCGCCTTTTGCGTGTGAACCAGCAGTCCCATACTGTTGTCTTAGAGGGTGTACGGCCGCGGCTTGTTCCAAATAGCTCGGTCGTTGTCCATACGTTGTTCGAGATGAGTAGGAACAACGCATGGGCTTTATACTCACGCAAGGCATTGGAGGAGAACTTTGATATGGCGGTGTACGTAAACATAGTGTCACGACTGGTGCAAGGTGATGCAGTGACCACTGTGGAAGGCTCAAGCCAGGAGGTGATGCATGAAGAGGATGGAGGGCATGTCGGGGATGGCAGTTCCAGTAGAGAGGGAGGTAGAGTGGACCCTGGTGAGGTCGATGCAGGATGCATGGATAATGAAGACGGTGGTAGCGGGGATGAAGAAGCTGCTGACAATGATGACCCGGTCCCGGCGATCCAGTACTTTCGTGGTACTGGGCTCCTGGAGTGTGTCGTCGTTGAGTATAACACCTTATCTAACTGGGGATACCAGAATAGCGACATTCAGGTCGGGCAACAGTTTCATAACAGAGGGGAGGTCATCCACTTTATTAGCAACTATGCTGTAATAACAAGAAGGGACCACAAGTGCGCCCGGTCTAACCCTACGGAGTATGAGGTCAGGTGTACGAAGCACCCGAATTGCCCTTACTTCGTACGAGCACATCAGCCAAAATATGAGAACTATTTTGTGATTAGTAGACACACCCCACATACATGCAGCGAAGAGGCTATTAGGAATGTGAGCCACGCCGTTGATGCGAGGTTCGTAGCCCAACTCCTCATCACGCTTATTGGCACAGAAATTTGTTTGTCGCCAAAATCGATTATGGGGGAGGTGCACACTAAGACTGGCATGCTTATCAATTACCACACCGCGTGGCGAGCGAAGCAGAAGGCGTTGAAGATACTGTTTGGAAGCTTCGAAGAGTCATACAACAATGCTCCGAGACTGCTGCAGAAGATTGCCATGACGAATCCAGGGACTCAGTGGGCCATGGCGGATGAGCCGATCAGGCTAGATGATGGGTCATATAGCACCACTGACCGATACCTCATTAGGTTATTCTGGTCCTTTGGACAATGCATCGAAGCATTCAGGCATTGTAGGCTGGTTGTATGCGTGGATGCCACATTTCTAAACGGCAAGTTCCATGGTACCCTTATGACAGCAATGGCGGCGGATGCAAATAATCAGATCATTCCTCTCGCCTTTGCAATGGTTGAGAGTGAAAACAATGATAGTTGGCTGTGGTTCCTCACCTTGGTAAGGACACGTGTCGTGGGAAATAGGGAACGAGTTTGCGTCATCTCAGACCGCAACAAGGGTCTTCTGCATGCGTTGGACGTGCTACATGATAGCACAAACTGCTCCATTGCATGGCCTGATGTGGAGAGAAGATGGTGCATGCGACACTTGGGCGCGAACCTGTATACAAGGTACCGCAGCAAGTCGCTTGTAAAGAGATTCAAAGGGCTATGTCTTCAGAACCAGCAGGCGAAGTTCAACGAGATATGGAGAGAGTTAAATGAGACCACTCGCAAGATGATGGCAGACCAGCAAGCAGGGGAGGATCAACTGCGGGTGCAAATGGTTGGGGGCCAAACTATCGTTAGTCGTTCATGTGGTACATTTAGCCAGTGGATAGCGGGGAAGCTGGCAGAGCGTTGGGCCCTTATCCATGACACTCATGGTGCCAGGTTAGCGCATAGAATTGTAATGATCATATTGTACCGATTCTTATGCAAATAGCCATTCTAAAATTATTGTATCCCATGTTAGGTACTCCATCATGACAACGAACATAGCGGAGGCGTTCAACAATGTCCTGAAGGGAGTACGGGGCCTCCCGTTGTGTGCCATTATTGAGCTCACATTCTACAGAACGGCGGACTACTTTCGAGACCGTGGTAATGCTGCTATAAAGTGCAGCCCACGGTTTTCACCTAAGGTGGAGCAAATCATATCAAGAAGGAGGAGCAAGGCACACTTTCATCGGTCAAGGATCTACGACTTGGCCAACAATGACTTTGAGGTCATGTGCCGCCGTAGGTATGCTTCAGGGTATAGCACCGGGGACACCGTGCAGCAATGTCAACTTGGACCTAACGAGGTGAAGTGCACATGCAATAAGCCAAAACTGCACCATATCCCGTGCTCGCATGTCTTAGCCGCTTGCAGGGACATAGGTGGCAATGACGGATCACAGTACGTATCACCGTACTTCACGATCGATGCATTGAGGAGCACATGGCTTCCAAAGATGCGGTCCTTTAACATCGGAACCAACTACAAATCGATCGAGGGCCCTAAGTGGGTACCTTATCCACGAGCACGACGCACAGATCCTGGAAGGCCTAGATCTACGAGGCTGCAAGGTGACATGGATGAAGCAGATGCTGTTGATGGCCTTCGCAGGTGCAAACTTTGCAAACAACCTGGACATGACAGGAGGACTTGCCCGACCCGTCAGTAAACTATCAGCCCACTGTCAAACTGAACTGACTTAGAGACTTTGTATTGTAAAATGTTATTCACCTGTTAGTTTTACTACTTATTGTGCATTATGTGGTTTGCACTGTACCCCTTTAGACAAGAAGTGATCATTGTATTGTAAATGTAATTTTATTTATTTATTTCGTGTTTCTTAAATATTCATGGATCCGTGTTTTGATGCAGAGACAGAGCGTAGGTAGTCAGTGAGCAAGAAATCTATGGCGGGATCCTCTAGTACAGGCTTTCCATGGTCACCTGCAACGATCGCTATAGCACTTAATGCCTCCTTACAGGTTGTGCGTGAAGGAAACGATGATCCGTTAAAGGAGAACAACATAATCCAAGCCGTTGCGAAATTGCATGCAAGACCCATATGTTCTAGGTTAACCGCGCCACTCCAATGTGTAACCACCGAGGACCTTAGGGACCTCTTGTATCACCGGCGTCAAATGTATCTGAGGGTCCGCGAACTGGCCGATCATCCTTCTGTGATAGGTTTCTCTAGGAGGCAAAGAACGATAGTAATGTCGCCAGACCAGTATGCATCCCATATTCAGGTATGTCATATAAACATTTGGTCACCCTACATGATATTATGTTCTTTAGGCGTATCGTACATGATAATGTTTGTTGTTGTTCGCTCTTTATGTGTAACCTCTGTACCGGGTTCCATGCTACTTATGCTTTACAACTACTATTGTTTCCTCTGTACTGAGAATTTCTTAAATTAACAATACAGTGAATAAGACATAATAGGGATGACCTCGACATTAAAATCAATAATACATGTGTCATGACAAATTATCCTGGCTACTCAACAGCGACGATGCCTCACACAATCTCCAGGCGTGTAAGCGTCTAGCGGGTGTGTGGCTCTCATCCCAGCAGCCTGCGCAGGCCCCTGCCTTGCGTGCCCTTGGTCGTCTTCATCATCATCTGCCTGCCCTATGGGAACCCCACCGAACGTGTATCCCGCCCCGCTTACTCGGCTCTGCATGTACCATGCCGAAGGATCCTCGTGCGGAAGTGTGGACGGCCCTAGAACGTGCTCCGATGGAGTCCAGTGTGCCGAAGGCTCGCCATGCTGGTACCAATGTGAACTTCCAGGTTCATTGAGATCATGGGAGGACTGTCCGCCGAGTAGATCAGTGAAGGTGGCGGTCGCATGCATTGCAGCACCCCAGTCAAAAGCATTAGGGTCGCTCCAGCAAGGGGTCTGCTGCGTGTAGTCAACGACATCCTCCTGATGAGTAGATGCTGCAGCCGGAGGTGTCATCGTAGCCGGAGGTGCTAGTGAACCCAGCGTAACCTGCTCGGGCGCAGGAGGCTGCGTGCACTCCTCGGCCTCAGCACCGGAACATGAGACATGACGCGCCGAAGCTGAAGATGTATGTCGTGATTCTGACCGGACGGGTTCCTCACGAGCACTGGATGACCGCCTGCTGTGGGAGGACCGCCTGCTGTGGGAGGCACGAGACGGGTCCATGGCATGTTGGTTGTACCCCCTCCATTGCGGGGCACACCCACCTAGACCACGTATAGCGTTTAGGAAGCGGGATCCTCTTGTCCTCATGTACTCCCGGAGAGGGTTACGATCCCTCTGCGATGATGACCTGCTTGGTTCCCCAAAAGGTTGATCCGCTTGCGTATGCATCTCATACGCCTCTTCAGTCTGTATAAGATGAGGGACATGTCAGTAATACACAGATTTTCCAAAGAAAACCAATATAAGTAACGCATCACTTACCACAACATGAAGTAGGCGGGCACGATCCTCGTGGAAGGGTCTGGGGCCCGGCTGTACAGGTCCGCTGAGTAAGGTGGCACGCGTGCGTGGACGGTACCAAGCAAGGTAGTCCCAGTACGTGGCCTCGTCATATTGTCCAGCAGTAATGATGACATCCACCGCAGCTGATTCTGTCCACCTCCGTATGTACTCGGCATTCTTGGATGCCCAGTCCTGCGTGCCTCCGCCCCCCTTTAAGCTCCACCTGTACGTGACATAAACAGTTATAATTTGTTAACATGGATAACCAATGTACTAAGGCAACATACAATAACACACTTACTCGTGCGCCCGTCCGGCGTCTCGTGGTGCTGGAACAGGCACCACCTGTCGGTACCCGAACTGCCTCTGTACACGTTCTGGAGAATATACTTCCACGCAGTTCATGTACAACAAGAAGCATGTGGTCAACCATAAGTCTGCGTCACGGCTACAAGAGGATGCCAGGAGTCCACCATCTGCAATTTCTTTTACTCGTGCCATACGCCATGGATCCCAATCCACTAGATCAGCGCTAAGGATGTCCAGGTCACTTATCACCCTGGAGTAGTTACCATGGTCTTGCTGCTGACTCCATCTTAGCCTGGCATGAATCCACCGATACCCCATCGTTGGCCTTATGTCATCTGCAATGCCATCAGAGATGTGAACTGGGTAGTAGCACTTGAGCACCCAAGGTCTGGAAATCGGGAGGTACTCCCAACTCCATAACTGTAAGAGATGTAAGCACCCTGTAATGGTTGCCTTCCTCTTTGTTCGCTGGGTTGCATCACACAATCCTCTGTAGGTTGCAGCCAACACTGCAGATCCCCAACTGTAAGATGTAGGCTCATAAGGATGTGACGCGAGGTGGGCTGCTAACCATACAATATGTGGGACGACATAATCGCCTGCCGTGTTGCAGAACATGATGCCTCCGAGTAGGACGTATAAGTACACCTCATAGTGTTGCATAAGTGTATTCTCGTCCGCATCCAGTGGGCATGGACCGAACTGTGTCAGCCCATGAACCCAGGACATGGAGAGGCCAGCATCCTTCCCGTCGTATTGCACACCAAACCTATAAGATGTAGATAGTCAATGACGCTTTAATAGCACTGTAATATTTTAAATGCATTACATAACAAATAATTACCTATCTGCAACATAACCCTTCCACTGCTCCCTTGCGGGTCGCGAAACTATTAACGGGGCACCCTTGATTGGCAGCCCGGTCAGCATGGCCACGTCCCGCAGTGTTACTGCCATCTCACCAAAAGGAAAGTGGAAAGTGTGTGTCTCAGGACGCCAGCGGTCGACGAGACCTGTGAGCAGTGCCTCATCAATTGCCGGGAGAGGTGTCCTACCACCGACCTCCATGGGAGCTCCGGCCATCATGAGAGCGAAAGGTAATAGTCCTGCCCGTACGAGTGGCTCGTGGAATCGAGGGTCCAACTCCTTAATCTTGTGCACACTTCGGGCTCGTAACAGACCCAACTGCATGAGTTATCCAATACATGTACAGCGTTAGTTCAAAATTCTCGTACCAATGAAATAGCACATATAAACGTGGTACCTGTTGTCCTGTGAATATCATCCTTCCCCTATGGTTCTCGTCGTACCGCTGCTGAAGAAGCTCGGGAAGACCACCATGAGCCATGATAATGATTTAAGGCTTCATGGTTCAACAAATAGGTGAACAACAAATTAGAATATATTACAAGCTTCATAATATTGTATCTGCTAAACAAAGGTACACGTAATTTTTTCTAATTTTACGGGATAAGGACATTCATATAATTATACTAAGGACACAATCTAATCACAATGTTGAAAGAAATTCATGATATCAAACTAATTAAATAATATAATTATATAGACTAATCAAATTCATATAATCAAACTAAGCATCATAATTAATTAATCTAAGTACTCTAATTTATCAAATAATTTAATTCATTTAATCTAATTAAATAAACTAAGTACTCTAATTAATTAATCTAAGTAATCTAATAACGTAATTAAATAATCTAATTTGTATAATCTAAGTACTCTAATTAAATAAACTAAGTACTCTAATTAAACTCTAAGTACTCTAATAACGTAATTAAATAATCTAATTTATATAATCAAAGTACTCTAATTTATCAAATTAATATAATTAAAAAAATGTAATTGAACGGATTAAACAATCTACTTTAAAAAACTAATCTACTTCGAAACGGACTAACCAAATAAGCTAATTACTCTAAATAATATTACTAACCTAAGTATTAAATAGGTAATATAAGGACTAACCGGTTCGAAACCTAATTAAGTGCTTGCATTGCTCCTCTTCTGCTGATGCTTCTCGCGTTCCTCTGCTCCCTTCTCCTCTCCCTTCTCTGCTCTGCTGCTGCTGCGACCTCAATTTATTCAGCAGAGCAGCGATCTCTCCGCGTGTGGCGCCAAAACAACAAATGCATGCACCGGCTGAAAGCATCACGGGAGGGAAGGGAAAAATGATTGATGTGACGTAAAAGAGATTGATGCGACGCAGCAAAATCGGTCGGCCGGCATATTTCGGCAATTGAGGTGCCGAATACGGCACTGTGGGCCGTATTCGGCACCTCAGTTGCCGAATACGGTGGGCCCGTGGTGTTTTCGGATTTTCAGTTTCCGAAATTCAAATTTCGGTATTTGAGATACCGAATACGAGTGCTAGATTTGCAAATACGTCGATATGTTGTCTATTTTCGCAAATACGGTCACGGATGTTGTCTAAATTCCCAAATTTGTCGTACAGAAAGTACTAAAGCCAACTACAACAACGGACGGTGCTTAATCGATTCAAGCAAGCCTATAGCATCTGAGACTCCCTTCTCGAGCCATCCCTATTGCCCGTCTGAATCTCGTCTCATCCTCACTGACTTACACATCCCATCATCATCATTGTATTTGTGAAATAAGAGTAAGCCCTAAGCTCATGAACAATGGTCGAACCACCGCTCGACTTCTACCGATGACCTAAATCTTGCTAAGCATGACGTGATTATTTTAAGTTAGACCATTAAGTGCTATACCCAGGGTTACAATAGATCAAGAGATAACAATACCAAGTACGGGTAATGCAACAATTAGGATATACTTCCAAAAACCCGACCTCGACTAACTATCATGTGTGACATACATATAGCATACTTCATCAAATTAAAGACAACATATGATACAAAGTAATGGGTGAAACATGCTTATATGCTTTCCTTGCTCAAGTGCTTCACACACAATATCATAATCAGGTTCCACCTCAAGAATACATCTGTCGCTCTCCAGTTCGTTGATCGCTAAAAGAAAGAATGGTGCATCACAATTAAAGTAACGAAATGCTATGATACATGCACCAAATGCAATGCAAATATAGCAGGAGATGAGGTACTGAGTAAAGAACATGACGCAACAAGAATCATATGAATTGAAGTGCGAAAGCTCATGGTATAAAAGGTTTATTTAAGGTCTGTTCAAAAAGGACCTTAATTAAGCTAGCTATCAAGATTAAAAGAGCTTCATAATTTAAACAGCACTTTTATACCAAAGTATATTTTTCCTTGGTTTCATAATTATCCAAGTGGTTTCATAATTATAGAAGATCGCATTAATTAACTGAAATTTAATTAAGCTGAAACACATTTAAATAATTAATTAATTATAAAAAAGTATTTATGGATTTCCAACATTTTTAACATGTATTTCACACTCATATGAAGCTAATACAACTGGTTTTATAATTTTTGGAGTTTTTATGAATTAACTATGAAATTCAGAAGCTATCAGCAGAGTAAAAAAAAAAAACGCATGATAAACAGTAGAATCTGGAGGGTCTGGGTTGAACTCAGAACCTCCGGATACAGGAACCTCCAGGTGAACCTCTGGGTGGGGGTCCTCTGTTAAAAATTGCTTGGATTAACCCGGAACCTCCGGGTTGTAGCAGAACATGACTTTTTCGATGATTCTTCGACCGATTCAACTTGCATGTCTCTCTAAATTGATGATAAGCATGCTTGGAACTAATGCAAGGATTATAGACCTCAATTACCCACTCCATAAGCATGAATCACTAGCTCTATCGTATCCAAACTCCATATTTGCTCCATTTCAACATGAACAAACGATACTTCACAACCACACATTCGCAGCTCAAAAACTACCCAAAACTGAACTAAAAACATGCATTGTCCCCATGGGTACCTAGGAGACTTACCCAAGATCCTTGTCAAGGTTTGAGACCGTTGGTTGGGGGAAGAATCCATAGGAAAAAGCCCGGAGAAGAGGAACCAAGCTACTGAAATTTTCAGAGGAGGGAGGTGATGAAATTGGTTGCAAATTCTTCAAAACTTCATGCATGCAAGAACGAATTGGATGGATGGAGAGCTAGAGAGGTGAGGAATACGGTGGTATAACATGCATACCTCGAATCCTTGTTCTTGAGTGGGATTTTGGGTGACGAAATGGAGAGTTTGAGAGAGAGGGAAGAGCGTGCTGCAGCTCTTGCTCTTTGGCCGGTTGGAAAAGAGAGAGAGTGGGTGTGGGGGAGAGTGAGGGGGAGGGTGGGGCTGCAAGTGAAGGGAGAGGAGGGGGTGTGGGCTGACCAGCCTAAGTGGGCCCCACTTGCTAGTGTTTCAAGCCCATTTCAGCTGAAATCATTTCTATTCCTCCTCAATTTCTCCTCCCCTTTTGTTCACTCAAGAGAGGTGGCTCCAAAATTCTAAGGATTTTTTTTTCCTCTAAAACAAAACATGATGAACCCAATTAAATTGGATTCACCCAAAAGCCTAGGCGAGACATAAACAAAGAAAGTGCTAACATCGGTTTGTTTCATAACACATAGCAAAAGCCAAACCACCAATTAGAATAACAAACGAACCATGATGCTTATGATACTAAATTAGGAATTAGGATGTGACATAAACCACCCTGATCAGTATGGAAGAAGTGGTAGGTTACGGTCTAAGTTCTTCATAGAGGGGGAAAACGTCCAATTTAGTTGAGTTGTTCGTCCTTTGCGCCCATTTGAATCTTGTTGTATGGAATTGGGTTGATGTTTCTGCAGTGCTGCTTCAACAGTCGTTTTTGCAATCTTAGAATTTTCTCCTGCAGAACTTGTCTCTTAGAAAGTTGTAACTATCGTAGGTACCTATCTTTTGTCAAGTTTTTAGAAAATTTGGCTGTGTAGTTTGTGCGAAGTCAATGATGGAAAACTGTTGTGTTGCAGTGTCAGGGTCTGTTTGAGGTTTGTTTCATAGACCTTAGAGTTTTTTAATAATTTTCTCATAATAACAAAAGTTGTAGACAATGTTGGAATCTAGCTTCTGGTAAAAGTTTAGATTTTGTGGGAGCAGTGTATTGTTGGTGGTGGTCTGTAGATGTTAGCTGGATTGAACTCAGAGGCAGATTTTGTCCTCTGTTTTAAATTGCGATTTACACCCTTTTATCAACATAATAAAATTATGGTCTCTTCGCAAAAGTTCTGGTTTTTGTTCTGTAGATTTAAAAAATGCTATCTTTTGTTGTGGTCTCTTTAGTGGATAAAAAGGTAAAAAAAAAAAAGACAAGCAGCACTGCTGTAGTGAGCTAAGCATTGGATGGGCAATTTGAGAGGGAGTTGTCGGGTTTTGGGCGTAGTAGGATTTACCTTTCAATTATGAATGCTATTTTTGAGGCTTTGTGCTGATTGGTGACTTGTGAATAGGTGGCTTCGCTCCTGACCATGTTTGAGCCCTTTACTCCATTTGGTAGAGGCAAGTAAACGTAGCGGTTGTTGCTATAGTTTAACTTGTTAAATTTACTATATTCACCATAATTGTTGATGTTCTGTAACTAATCAACCTTTAAATGAAGATGTTCTACTGTGGTATATACTTCATTTACATATTGTGGTTCATGTGGTTATATTTCTAATGAATCAGTCATGCATATCATAGCATATCATTGCTTTGAAGCTATGTTGCCATCTTATGATTGCAACAGTACCGGTACAGCATCGTATATTGTTGTAGTATGATGCACATTGTTATGTTGCTAGGTAAGAATGCAGTGGATCATTTGCATGCATATGCATTTCATGAGGATTAACTTTGAATTGAGGTTTAAAGAATTATTGACTTGTGAGAGTCATTTATGTCATGAGGTATATTTGTGGATGCTAGTTTAGTAGTTAAGGTTTTGGATATGATGGATGCTACAGTGTGGTTGACAAGAATTAATTGTGGATGTTTTATCTTTGTACTATGAGATTTTAAATTGATGTTTAATCAACCGTAGTTTATTTAACTTGTTAAACAGTTTGTTTGCTGAGATTTTATCTCACCCTGTATTCTCTTTTCCAGGTCATCCTTGAGCATGCTTGGGAATGGTAGAGTAGTACGGCACCATTACACAAGTCTTCATAACTTTTGCTAGTTTTTCTGTAATAAGTTAGAGGAATATAATTGTTTCTTTCTCTCAATCATTGAGCACTATGCTTTAATGATCCTAGATTGTGGTTGGCTTTAGTGAGGTTTGAGAATTCAAAGCTAGGCTGATAAAAGATATTAGTGTGTTGACTTCCATATTGTTTTTTTATCTCTTCATATATGATATGTTATATGCTTCCGCGTAGTCTCTCCTTTCTGGGGAGGTGCTGCCGGATTTCCTTGTGATCCAGCTAGTCGTAGGTGTAGCTTCATAGGATCCCGGGGTGTTACAGAGAGCTACACATGACAAGTCCATAATCTCTCAATCTAATTAAGAAAGTGCTAGGTGATTAGATTACAAGACATGGTTCATCCCTAGTGCTTAAACATAGAACTCGCAGTGGAAGGTTTCTCAAAAGAAATCAAAAGTCTAGTGGCACCATTGCCCATAAGGCACCACTAAAATTTGCACAACTGGAAAACCACAGCTCTTGGCCTTCACGGTCATTGGTGGGATAAAAGTAGCCAAATACAGGCTCATCCTCACATGCAAAAACTTAGAGATAACACCATGAGTATGCAGATACTTGTAAGACTTACATGATATGGATATATATATATATATATTTCCAACCAAAGAGAATGTATTTGCATAATTGCAAGGGGTAAGGTCACAAGGTTAACATATTGCATTAAAGCGATTATACTTGATCATCAATGAGCAACTAGATATAAGAAGCGTAAGCAAAAAATTAACCCTTTGGGCATCATATAAATAATTCTAATCTCAACATAAAGACAACAAGTAACCTAGCTCATACTCTTCATCCATTTCCATAAGGTGCATAATATCATCGCATCATGAGCTCATACCACAAGATTAACACAAGATTACTACAATAATGTCAACGAACCAAAGCATGCTCATAACCAAGAATGTGACTATTCGAATAATATTTACACCCTACAAGGGAGATACATCTTTACCCACACAACACGAGACCATGAGGCTTTTGCAACCGGTCACGCTACACAAGGGGTACTCGTGACAACCTTTTCCAAATATGTCACAAATGTTTGAACATGTGGCTATCAGTGCGGAGGCTACCTAGGTCCATGCTCAGACATTCCTAGGAGCCTCAGTCACTCAAGCCATAGACATGTGAGCCAAATGATCACAGTGACATAAGGTATTTGGTTCATCTGTACTATGATTGTATATATGGAAGTACAAACATTTCTTAAGACAATCATCACCAACGGATGGCCCTTGATCAACTCGAGTGAGGCTACAGCACCTACCACCCACTCAAGTCTCATGATATCATTCATCTCCATTCATCAAACTAAACATAATCCATTTCCCATGATATCATCCTATTGCTCATGAATGTTGGTGATCTTCCACCACTCTACTTTTACCGAGGACCTAGAGCATGGCTATGCAATTGCGTGGAAAAAATGATAAGACATTTACCCAACAATAACTAGAAATCAAGGTATACGAGAGAGCAATATATTAAGGAATTATAATGCAAACAAATTGGTGCTACTGACACAAGAACATAACTAGAGCCCATTTGATGCGTACATAATAACCATATTCAATTTCATCCACCAAACAAAAATCCAAAATAGGGTGAGATATACATAGATGCTTGCCTTGAGTCTCAAGTGCTTCCTCGCCAATAAACTCCTTGGGTTCACCCTCGTTGCTCTCTGAAACATTGGTATCTAATGGGAGGAAAAATGCACTGTAATCAACATGAACTCAATGCCTTTAAATTTACATGGATGACAATTTACTTAGTAATGAATACAATGCAATAAGAATAATTTGACTTGGAGTTCATTTGCTCACATTACTAAAATTTTAGCGATGATATGTTCGAAAAGCATCCTTGCTGTTTGGGCTGCCTTAAAAAGTGTGTGGCTTTAATATTAACTCATGTTGAGGAGAATTTTGCTATACCAACTCATATTTTCACAATATAGATGTCATCTTAAGAAGACTAGAATTTTTTTTAACTTAACTGGACTTATGTTGAATTATCTATGATTTTTACAAGTTTTAACGAACATTAAATAAGTGGTCTCACTAGTTTTGGACAATGCATGAATTAATGATGAATTATTCAAATTGCATCATATTTATTCGATTACATATATTTTAGTAACTATTTCATGAGTAAATATATTTTTAGTTGGAGCATAATTTAAGGAATCTAATAAAATTGGATTTACATCATTTGGAGCCATAATGAATTGTCTATGATTTATACAAAATTTCAGCCAATTACCGATGCAATAATAATCATAAAAATATTCTAAATACGTTTTAGACCCAGATCTATCTAACCACAGAGATGGTGGGTGGTTCCGGGGTTTAGCTGACCTGGCCAACCACATTGACCTGGTCAATGGCGGGCACAAGAAGAGGAACAGGGGTTCCAACGTGCCTCACCGGCGGCAAACGGCAGCGCGGCTCAGCCAGCGAAAGGCAACAGGAGCTTCAACGCATTTCAGGGGTCCGATTTGAGGTGTATGCGGCTACTAGCAGTGAGTAGAGCATCGCTCGCGGTGACCATGGCAGCGCAACGGTTCCTCACCAGCGCAGAGAGCGAAGGAGATCATGGCCTCGCGGGGATGGGGAGAAGCAGGCCGACAAACCTCACATTTGCATGAGTGATCTCACTGAGGCGCATGTCAGCGTGGGGAGGCTCTGGAGATGGCTGGCAGTCACTACTACTAAAACTATTTTTTGAGACACCTATAGTGCATTTCATAGGCAGCTCATTTGAAAAACCGTCTACGCAGTTAGCGATGGTCTGCTGTGGTTATGGACCACCTGTGCAAATATATTTTCACAAGCGGTTTCTTATATGAACCGCCTCTAAAAATATGATGATTATCACAGACCATTAATATAAGAAACCATATGTGTAAAAGGTCATTGTCATATGCGGCTTCTTATGTGAACCGTCTGTGAAAATGGGTCATTTGCACAGGTGGTTCACATAAGGAACCGCCTGTAGAAATGAGTGACCGATTATCTTAAAAAAACATAACTTTTTCATATGAATTCGGATGAGGACAAACTTTATATGAAAATTGTAGCACTCAACAAGATCTACAACTTTGTAGTTGAAAAGTTTTTCATTTAAAATCATTTATATGTCCAAATAATCATTTTAAGTTTCGGATAGAAGATATAAAAAGATTGCATATGGTGTTAGTATCACTTAGTAGTTCTTTGGTGGGATGGTAAGTAAGGTTCGCCCGAGCTGAGATATCCTGGGCTTGAGTGCTAAGAACCGCATGCGCGCGTATTTCGCGTGAAAAATCGCGTGACTTGTGACTTGTGACGTGGCGACCGTAGGGGGTGCAGGGTCGGTTAATTTTTTTGTTTTTTTTAATAAAGAAATATCGATTCGGGGACCAATTATTACAGGCGGTCTGTTTAAGAAACCACCTGTGAAAATTGATTTCTACATGCGGTTCGCTTAAGGAACCGCCTGTGAAAATAGGTTTCCATAGGCGGTTCCTTAAGCGAACCGCATGTGGTAATAGATTTTCACAGACGGCTTTTTTACGTCTGTAAAAATCATCCTTTTCTACAGGCCTTTGATTACAAACGGATGCACTAAACGTTTGTAACAACAAGTTATCAACTGCCTCTAAAAATAGTTTTTGTAGTAGTGAGTGGTGATGAGCTTGGGCGGCAATAGATGTCGGCGTCGTGGAAGAAGATACTCGCGCGAGCTTGACCAGCGAGGAAGGAGACAAGCCAATGGTGGGGACGGACGGAGGAGCCCCTGGCGGACCTCCCCACGGTAGTCGGCTCCTTGCCTGACGGCTACTGCTCTGTGTAGTGGAGAGAAATGGAGAGGGAGAGGAATGGAGCTAGGGTTCAGCTGGGTCTTATGTACGACGGCCAGGGCGAGAACAACATCGGCATGTCGCATGGGGTGCTCTCCCGTGCCAGCCACGACTGGCAATCGGGGGCGGCGACGTGGAGTTCACCGCCCCTGTTGCCCAATTGAGAGGAAAGAGGAGGCACAGAGAGAGTGTGTGACATGTGGGACCCGCAAGGAATAGTACAATAGCCAAATT
The DNA here is from genome assembly GCF_958298935.1 of Phragmites australis. NCBI lineage: Eukaryota > Viridiplantae > Streptophyta > Magnoliopsida > Poales > Poaceae > Phragmites > Phragmites australis. Next base: position 8,550,539 of record NC_084934.1, read on the forward strand.
TCCCCCTCTTACTTCCCCTTTTGATTCGAGACCTCTAAAGGCTTTCAAATTTTTTGCCAATTTTTATGGTGACATTATGATTCACCCGGAATCCATTCTAAACTGCCAGCTTTTGAATCTTCCATGAATTGTTAGAGCAACAATTTAATTTCCAAAAAAATGAGAAAAAACACTAATATTCATAATCAGTATTCTAGAATTTTAAAAAATTATCTGTTGGCACTTGTTCTATATCAAATTTATATGTTTCGTCATAATGCTCAATTTGACATTTAAGTCAACACTCACTACGTGAGAATGGACAAGGTGACGGGTTATAACCGTCATGGGTGACGGGTCACGCACCCGTCACCCCGAATGCGTCACTTATGACATGTAATAAGTGACGGGTAAGGACCCGTCACCAATAAGATCATTGGTGATGGGTCAAAACTTGATCTGTTATTTATTAAGGTCATTGGTGACCGTCACTTATGACTTGTTTGTGACCCGTCACTTATCACTGATATACGGGTTTTGCGCTTTTTGAATGCGAAAAAAGTCAAAAAAAAATTCACACAAGCCAATCCAACTCAGGCCTATCACCACTCGCCACGTGTCTCTACCTATTTTCAGGCTGTTTTTAGAATGTGCGTTCCGTAGGAATCGAACTCGCGACAGCCCCTCGCGCGTGTAGCTGCCTAACCACCTCAACCTCGCGTGCGTCCTAAAGGAACTCGGATAAAAGATCCTTTTAACTATTTTGCCGAGGGTTATAAGTGACGGGTCACAACTGTGACCCGTCACTTATTATAAGTCATAAGTGATAGGTCACAGTTATGACCATCATCAATGTTAATTTTACAATAGACATAAAATCAGTTGACTCGGAGTGCCTTCAGTTAAATGGCTATAACTTTTGCATACGAACTCCGATTTTGACGTGTTTTGACTCTATGGACATCTACAGAAAAAGTTACATCCACTTCTCCCCGAACTTATCGGGTTCGGTGAATTTTTTTGAGGCCTAAAATGGCTTAGAAGATTGAGTTCTTGCCTTCGAAAGTTTCTGCATTGTTTTCGGAATGAGCGTTTGTGTCCATAGCCGTTATCCCTTACAGTGCTTCTGAAGTGAGAAAATATAAGAGAAAAATAAAATATTTTTTTTACAATATTTGAATCATTTTTTGTATTTCTGAATAACGTCATTAGTGACGGGTCATAACTTGACCCGTCACTTATGATATGCCTATGAGATCCATCACCGATGAGTTAGTCATTGGTGACAGATCAAAATTTACCTATCACCAATGACTAACCTACGATGAACTATGAGTGATGAGTCATCATTGGTGACGGGTCAAGTTTTGACCCGTCACCAATGACTGGCATTAGCGACGGGTCACAACTACGACTCGTCACTTATGTATTGTCTCATTTATCCATTTTTCACGTAGTGACTTTTAATTCGAATTAAAAAACATTCAACAAATGCTTAAAAATATCAGAGAAATGATGCTTATTCATGCTTATGTCATGAAATGCAAATTTTAGACTCTGAGAATTTTGACGAGAATGTTATGGTAGGAGATCGTGTCAACACGATGCTTGGGCGACTTGATTCCTTGTGCTTACATGAGGGTACCAAAGTCCGTGGACCAGCGTGTGCGACCACTCCTGCTACACCTTTACCTTTCTACTAGACGCTTCAGTTCCATGTGCTTTACGTGAGGCTACCGAATTTCAAGGATTAACGTATGCTACCGCTGGGTGCATGCATAGACAAACACATACAACGCGCCAAGAGACGAGTGCACTCACTAACCATGTCTAAACTTACAGATGTTGAGTAACATCTCCTTTGGAATGGAGAAAAATTGTAGAAATTTTGGAGGATTCAATTTACACATGAGCATATCTTGCTCGACTCAAAACCCGGCCTGAGCCCAGGCCCTGGCCCCCAAAAATATAAAAAGGTAGGCCCACAAGGTTTAATACACTACTACATAAACTATTTTAAGAGGCGGTTTGTAACTAGTTTTCACAGGCGTTTAGAACAACCGTCTGATCAAAGGTCTATGAAAATGAATGATTTCCACATGCTCAAAATAGATAGATAGATTTTCACAGTCGGCGCACTTTAGGGTCTGTCTATAGATAGATAGATTTCCACAAACGGATCATATAAGGATCCGCATGTGGTATGCATTTTATTCCCTCTAGATTTCAACATATTTTCAAGAAGATTTTAAACATCACAGATTTCAACAACATTTGAATCAACATAAATACAATAGTATTCAAGTACAATATTTTTACATCACAAGTCAATTTACATCACAAACCAACATTGCTAAGATTCTTTCCTCTCCCACTTGCAAAGCCTCAGATGACTAGCTAATTCGCCTTCGAGATTAAATAATCTACCACTCTTGTGAACGACTTCATGCATAATGAATCGGCACATGTCACATTACACGTTTTGGATATCTTCATCTGTGACAGAGGTGTTGGTGCGTTCGATCATCCGTGCCTAAAATGAAAATACAACTAAAAGATTTAAAACACTACTGACAACGGAAATAGAATCAAATAAGAATGTACAAGCGTAATGATGACTTACGTCCTCGGGGGTTCGTTTTGTATCTTCTGTTTACACAAAGAAAATCGCAAACATAATATCCACAAAGAACGGTATCGAAATCTTACTTGTGTCACTTAAAAATACAACGTATTCATTAGTTCAATAAGACTCTTCGTCATAAATAGTGAGATATTAGCATTAGAGGTGTGTTATTATCAGAAGTGTGTACGGACGACCATAGCATCCTGCTTGGTCATATCGTGTATTTTGTTACGTACCACTTGTAGACATCGCATCCTGCTTGGTCATATCGTGTATTTTGTTATGTACCAGTTGTAGACCCTATTTGAATGCCAATAAGTTATCAATTTAGAAATGATTTTTAATAATTTTATGTATGGGGATTTTCTTTACTTCTGTATAACATTGATAAGATCTTGGTAGGATTTTTGAGGGAGATCGGCTGAGTTAAGAACCACAAGTCTGCTCAACTTTGGCATTAGCATTATACAAATAAAGTGGTCGCTACATGAATCTTTATGTTAGGTTGTTGATCGATCAATTAAGTCGAATACTTATGTTAGGTTCTTGGCATATCACATTTTCTTAAAGTTGTAGGAGCCATGATGTAGTCTTTGTCTTGTATTTCTAGATAGCTCTTCTTATGTAACTTCAACTTTTCCACATCATTAAATTGCATCCCAAGTAACTATTCATTACTCTATAGCATACATTGGTAGATATATGAACGTATGGGTAGATTGTAGGCACTTACATGCACCACATACTTATAAGATTGATGTCGAGTTTGTTGCGGTGGAACAAAGCATGCATGTCCTTAAAATCCACCATGAGATAGGAGTTTCTGCTTAGAAAAACATTAGGTGAACTCGTTCGGATACGATCAATACCACTAATAATACTCAAATCATACAAGGTCCAATTACAAGAGCACGTGCACGATAATTAGACCATCAAGTGAACTCATTTCTCGCTGTTCATGCTTCCTTGGATAAATTACTACTAAATTCTTGTGATGTTTTATTGCTTAGGAATGAGGGAGAAGCACCACAATCTTACTTGAATGTCACCCCTCAAAGGCCAAGTCTACTCGAACTCGAGGCTGAGCTCTAGTCGTGGTTATGGTCGTAGTTGAGTCTCGGGACATCACGTCAGTAAAATAGTCATAACTCTCTCATACGAAGTTCGTTTTGGGCGATCTTGGACATTCTGGAAAGCTTACAATGAGCCCTTTCTAATGAATATAAGCTCAATCAAATATTTCTTATAGTTTAGTCAGATTAAAAGAAATAATGTGATGTGCTGCCGTTTTGGACCTAGTTGGATCTTGTAATCGTGTCGGGGTCGGAATCCAGGTTGTGTACGCCTCTTTCCATAGCTGCACAACCCTAGGTCGACCTCCTCATGCCCCCTATAAATATACAGTAGCTATCATAGTTTAGCTTGGGTTTAGCTTAGATTATTCTATCTTAAATAGTTTCACCATTTATCGATTTGTTGAACCCTAACTCGAGTATTTCATATGTAATCAACAATATTCAGATTGCAACTACCTATTCTTACTTGTGTTCTTGATTCACTAGCAGGAAAAGCCTTTTTGGTTAGGTCAATCGTGTCTTGGTACGGTTGATAGCCACGGAGTAGTGGTATAGTGGTTACAAGGGTTCTTGATCTGTTCTGATAGGAGCCTTTGGATCATCAACGTTGAAGCTCCACCAAATTGACTTATCATATTACCTACGGAAGATCGATCATCCCCGTATCAAGTGGTATCAGAGCTTCGGTTACCCGTTAGGTAATCTCAATTATCCCCTTTATTTAGTTTTGTTCTATTACCTAGAGTCCAAAAATTGCTCCACAAAAAGATTTAAATCATAATTATTCCATTGTCCAAACCACTTTGTGCCCTTCACAATTTTGTTTTCAATTTTTGCATTGTTGAGTTCGAGTCCATCGTTGGTGTCTTTGTTGCTAGTCAAGTCAACATGTCCTATTTTCCTAGCGTCGAGTCCTTGTCTGTTATAGCCGAGTAGTTACTCTGACCACCCACTTGGGGTTCGACTAGTCACTCCGACCACCCACTCGGGGTTTGACCAGTTACTCTGAACACCCATTCGGGTCCAACCATCTAGTCGCTGCGACCATCAACTTGGGTTTCGACCAGTCACTTCGACCACCCACTTGGGGTTTGACCATCTAGTCACCGCGACCACTTAGTCGTAGTTGTTCACCTTCTCGGATACGACCACCATAGCCAAAAACAAAGGTTGCCAAAGTTGAGAGAGAGAGAGAGAGTATATTTTTATTACCTTTATACCCCTGCTCTCTGGATAAAGTTTGTGACTCACGTACCTCACATGTCTTAGAAAAGGCAGTAGAAGAGTTTTGAGTTTGTGTCACATTCACAAAAAAAACAAGAAGCAAACAGTTTAAAAAAAGAGAGAGAATTAAAAAAAATCAGTCTGCATTGCGAATTTTGTTCCATTGTGTTTGTTTCTATTATAGTTTCCAGCTTGCTTGAGCTAGTTCTAAGAATGTGTTCGGGCCAGCAATTGTGACGAATATTGTGGACTCTTATTCAAATTTGCTAATCTGATTTCAATTATTGCTATTCCTGGCTACTAAATATTGCATGTCCAAGCTACACCTTCTCTCGATCAGAATGGTTTCTTCCCTTACAACTACCTCACTCGCACCTGATATGGTATCACGAACCAGCCACCGGTTGTGCTAACTGCTGTGATTGGTAAGAACACTTGCAAGAAAGTGGTAAGACGCTTGAGATGTATGACTCCACTTCACTTTCCACCACCTAGTAGTCAATACGGATAATATCTTTTGTTATCTTCTGTTTACTACTAACCATGGCAGGTGAAATATTGGATGCGAAAGAGTGTGTTTTGAGGGAAGAACTCACAATGTTGTTGGATGATCATCTACAAAATATTAATGATGACATTGACAAAAAGCTTGCGGGAACCAATACCGTATTACAACGACTCAATGAAAGTATTGCAATGCTCAATACATGCTTTGATCGATTGGTTAATCCACAATCGAACAATGGTCGAGTGGATCCTTATGGTGCAGCTCATAAACTAGAGGAGTCCGTCATGGATGATGAAATTTTGAGGCAAGAACGTGACACCTTTGATGAACGACAAAGGGACCAATTGAACTTCAACCGTCAAGGTATAAGAGGTAATAATTTTCAGCAACATAACCCACGTATCAATGATGATCTATTTGCTAAGGTTAAATTTACTATACCATCTTTTGAGGGTACTTATGATGCTGAAAGGTATTTAGATTGGGAGATAACGGTAGAACAAAAGTTTAATGCTCATTTAGTTCCATAAGTGCATAGAGTTAGGCAAGCCACTAGTGAATTTAAATTTTTTGCAATCATCTGGTGGAATAGGGTATGCATTGATGGATTAGCACTTACTACATGGAATACTTTAAAGGTGCTATGCATAACAGATTTGTTCCACCTTCTTTTAAACGTGATTTGCATAAGAAATTGTAGCACTAATAGTTCTGTAGAAGAGTATTATCATGAGCTACAAATTAGCATGCAACGTTGTGTATTATTTAGGATGAAGAGGCTGCAATTGCACGCTTTTGGAGGGTTAAGGCGTGCAATTCAGGACATAGTTGATTACAAAGAATATGATAGCATTCCTAGGTTGTTCCAACTTGCATGTTTGGCAGAAAAAGAATTGCAGAGATAAAAACAGAGGCCAAGTTACAATTTTGGAAGCTTGACTACTTCAAAATCAACATCGTGTCAAGACAAAACAGTCCCACGGTCAGCTTCACAGTCTGCTGCCCCCTTCTCAAGTAGGGTGCATTCAGTAGTACCCTCGACACCATTACACGCTCCTTAGGAAAGCAAATACGTTAGTGTGCAGGCTCCAGTGAAGAACTCTTCTTCGGTTGCTTCGACTGATCGCACGACTGTGATTATTTGCCACCGATGTAAGGGATTGGGCCATGTCATGAAAGATTACCCAAGTACATTGCAACAGAGGACGGTGTATATGTAAGTGCTAGTGATGTTGAGGATGAATATATTTTTGCAGCTAACCTTACAGGTGAAGAGGACGAACACGAGATGAATATCGACCATGAGGAAGAATTCGGTGCTGCTGCCACATAGAATTATAGGACCCTCATTGTGTAGTGAGTGTTAAGCACTCAAATAGAGCAAGCGGAATAGCTACAACGTCACAACCTATTTCAAATGTTTCTTGTAGTCAAAGATTACCATGTTTGCGTCATTATTGATGGAGGGAGCTGTAACAATTTGGTAAGTTCAAATTTGATCGAGAAGCTTGTCTTGCCAACAAGAACCCATCCTCACCCTTAACATATTCAATGGTTCAACAACAGCGGTAAGGTGAAGATAATGCAAATAGCTATGGTGCATTTTTCTATTGGTTCATACTTTGATTGTGCTGATTTTGATGTAGTACCTATGCAAGCATGCTCTCTTTTTCTAGGTCGATCATGGGAGTTTGATACAAATGCAACACATCATGGTAGAAGTAATAACTACACCCTTATGTACAAAGGAAAGAAAATAACCTTTCTACCTTTAACCTCTGCTGAAATTGTGAAATGTGAAAAAAAGATAGCTGAAAATAAGATAAAAGAGCATAAGCATGAATCTGAAAATCAGCAAGTAGTGAAACAAATTTTTCCACCCAAAAAGGAGAAGGTGACAACTACTTCTAAGTCCGATAGAACTAAATTGAAAGGGTGTGTTATGCCTACTACAAAATCTGACCTTGGTAAAATTTATGACAATGAGTGTCACACCCAGTTTTATAAAGGGACAAAATTAGATGCAAACAATATGTATGCCATGATCAAGTTTTATACGTGCAACGACTTCATCAGTGCATCACACACAGTGCCATTATTACAATGTTTAACTAAACAAATTATATAGACCACAAAGTCTTTAACTAAAGTACACAAACTAAACACAGCGAAGCTCTTATCTTCGATAGGCAATTGACCGGGGGATCCACCAGCCTAGCAATCTTCGTCTTCATCGATATAGAAATATAGCTCTTGTTCAATGTCTCCATTGTCTGAGCAACGGTTTGATGCACATTTGGATGGAAATAACAAGTGTGAGTACGTATCATAGTTCGCAAGTGTGGGAAATATATGACATGCGATTAAAGGAATATACTATAACAGGTAAATTTGCATAAATGCCAACTATGATATCGTAAAAGAGTTATAAAAGCATCCTATTTAACTATATGATTCATCACTAGACTTCCAACTCCCAAAAATATCTCCACATGTTTCCCAACTACCTGAATTCCACATCAAGTTCCCAAACCAACCAACTTGATACTCATCACAGGTAACCAAGAACCATCCACTAACATTCACCCTTCACAGGTAACCAACCAAAACAACTAAACCAAACCAACTAATCATGTGAAGATCCAAGTCTTTCATGACCGTGAGCACGACCGATATATCAGATTGTACACTATATAAAGGTTGTCCAGCTTTCCCCATGAGTCGTGATTTCCTTGTTGCCATGTCGGCCAAGCACTTAACACACTCCAGTGGTGTGTCACCCGAAGATCATTACAAGAATGTTACAAAGCACCCTCTCAACAAGAATAAGCCCGCTAAGGTTTCATTGCCATCAAAGTGGAGTCACACCACCCAAAAGCCCCCTCATACGCCTTGTAGCTTCGGAAAGAATCACTCTTCCTTTCCACTACACCACCAATGACTCATTCTATGCTGAGGATATGCTAATGACTAAGCCATATCGTACCCATATAAGCCTCGTGGATGGACAATAATTCTTAGGTTGTCACTCCACGAACCGGTCCTTAGGACACCGAGCAAATACTGCCGCCCACCAAAGTGTTTCACGCACTTGTGCCTCACACACCATCATCAACCAACCTTCTGCTAGATATCCCTAAGTTCCATGTTTCCACACAAGCTACCATAATTCCCAACTCTTAGTTTCATAGTTCATTAATCATGTTTAACTAACAACCCATCCAAACCCTTGTGCAAAGGCATAAACTACCCATAAACCACTACTGATAGCTAGACGACAAGAAATATATGGAACATGGTACTATAAGTAAGTAGCATTCAAAATTAATAGCAAGCACATTTGAAATAAAGAACGCATTCAAAAACTGGGATCAAAATGTTCAAGGACACTTGCCTCTTCCAACTTGCTACTCAAACTCTTCAAAGTATTGGTCCTGGAGATTCTCGAACTGCTCTTTGTCTGCTCTCGAAACACAACGGAAAAGCACACACAAAACTAGGTAATAATAGTACACCAAATAATAGCTAACATCTATAAAAAAAAAGGGCACTAAAAGATAGTACACGCTGCTACTAATCCGAGAGCGCAAAAATCGTCTAAATCGGAACTAGAACGAGAAAGTTATGCTAAAAACAAGTTTTAGGTTAATTTGAAAAAGAAAAAGGGCCTATTTTGAATTAAATAGAAAGTTTAGGGTCCTTTTTGTAAAAATAGAGGGACCTAAATGTAATTTTGGAAACATTTAGGGGCTAAATTTTAAAAAGATAGGGGCTTTTATTTAATTTTAGAAGAGTTCAGGGGCTTATTTGCAAAATTACCAATTTCTAGAATTCTTGGAATTATTTTTGTATTAGAAAAGATTGATTTGCTAACTGGGCTAGGTTATGCAACGTGGCAAGACATGTCGGCTTAGATGCTGAGGTGGCTGGCTGACTCGGCGGTTGAGGTGGCACTGAGTGCTGACTGGGTTTAAAGGGGACACGTGTCGACTCGGGATTGGATGGCCGAAGGGATATTTTAGATCTAATCTCATCCATCGGATTTGGATCGGATGGTTGGGCAAGGGGGCGGCGCTGGCCGGCCGGCGACAGAGAGGGAAAACAGCGGCGGGAGGGGATTGACGGCGGCTATCGGAGGATAAACTCCTCAAGCGGGGATCTTGAGGGATCCCCTTTGAGATTCGGCCGGGGGGATGATTCTGAATCTACCTTGTACGTGGATTTAATGCGAGTATGTGAGATGTAGGCGGGACGGATGATCGGCTGCTAGTGGGAGTAAATGCTCGAGGGATTTTAGATAGGTTCGGGCCGCATGAAGCGTAATACCCTACTCCTGTGTGTATGCTATTAATGCTTTGAGAATGCCTTTCTCTGGATCACTTGTGTTACAAGGTTTTTTTGGTCAAAGTCTAGAGGTTCGGTCTTCAATTGCCGACCTCTAACTATGCGCTAGAGCTTCTTCTTCTTCGATTCATCCGACCTTGTCTTCAGCTTGTCCGAACTTCTCTTCTCCGAGGTGCACCCCCCCTTTTATCCTGTCGAGGGAGGCTTGGCGTGCTCATAAAGGAGGGCACGAGTTCCCATGAGCCATAAATGGAAAGCAACCATCATGGGGTTGCAGCTTGATGTTACGGGAGGTTGAAGATGAGCCCTCGACCGGTCCTGTCGCCCATTACGTCACCTTTTAGCAGGTGCAGCAGGGGGCCCCACCGGGTAGCCACCGAGCAACCCCGCATGCCCGCCCGGTCAAAGCTGGTCTGACACAGTAGGTGGCAGGCGATACACCTCGAGCCCAGCGACGATATCTCCAAGACGCGCAAGGTGACGTGCGATGGGACCCGTCGCATTAAATGTCCCCACGCCTTCCCGCCAGGCGGTGGCAGGGACTGACGTACTCAGTACGACAGGCATGGGGGGAGTGGTTGGAAGTGACAGGCCACGCTCCTTCTTAAATGCAGCATCGGGCCTCTCACCAATTGAAACCTCACCGCTAAGCCCTTGTGGGACCCACCGGCGAGGGGCTTCTCAGGTCCTCGGGGAACTCTGGGTGCTCGGGGACTACTATTCATAGCCCCGAGTGTCCTCTCCCGGATATGTCTATTCTCGGTCCTCGGGGAACTTCGGGTACTCAGGGACCACTGTTCATGGCTCCGAGCACCCCTCCCGGAACTGGCTCTTCTCGGGTCCTCAGGGAACTCTGGGTACTCGGGGACCACTGTTCATGGCCCCGAGCACCCCTCCCGGAACTGGCTCTTCTCGGGTCCTCGGGGAACTCTGGGTACTCGGGGACCACTGTTCATGGCCCTGAGCACCCCTCCCGGAACTGGGTCTTCTCGGGCCTCGGGGAGATGGTCCCCGAGGGGAGGCGCCACATGGCATTCTACTGTCCTAGCCTCGGGACTCGAGGACCCCTGGTTCCCATGTCACCGACAGCAGCGCTCTCGTCGGAGGGAGCGGAGACCTCATCGCCGGGCACAGGGGACGACAACGAGCAGTTGAAAACAAAGAGGGGCTCATGGCAAACTCGATTGACGACTCACCTTCAACGGCGCGGCTTGAGAAGGAGGTCGGCGACAAAAGGGCGGCGCTGCTCCTTGGTTCCTCGTCGGGGACGGGGCTTCGACGACGGAGGGGCGACGATGAGTGGTGGAAAAGACTCCATGCACGCACGCGGTGCCGGAGATGCATTCAGCCGCAGCGGAAGCGGCGGGCGACTAGCTTCGAGTGGCGGCAGCAATGGCGGGTGGCGACGCGGTGCTTTTGGATCTGGGCATCGACAAATCAAAAGGGGGGTTGGACTTATATAGGTGGGCGGTCACATGGGGAAAACAGATTCGGTTGGGTTGTTGGGATTTGGTCTCGGGTGGGCAGTGGTGTCGACAGCGCGGAGTCAGACTCGGGCGGCACAGCGCGGTTGAAGACGAAGATAGCGCAGGGTCCATGTGTCGGCGAGCAGCAGGCTGGGCCGGAGCGAGTGCAGGAGCGGTCCGGGATGCAGCCCAGGCGGGAGGGTGAGGCCGGCACGAAGGAGAGAGGAGGTGCATTCCGGGCCGAAAGGAATGGGCCGAGAAAATTAGGAGGAAAAAGAAAAACAGTCTGAGAAGGAATTTCTGGATTTTCTTTTATGATTTTGAATTGATTTCTTCCACAATTTTTAAACGGCTCTTCGCGGGGTTTTTCAAAAGGGAATTTCCACACAATAAAACCCTAATACATCTACTCCAACATGAATGCAAAAAATAATTCCTAAATCAATTATTTGCTCTATAAATTAATATTTTTCTCTAGGGTTTCAAGAGCTAACACAACCACCTCTAACAAAATTCATTACTATTTCAAAAATGTGAAAATTACGGTGTTACAATGAGCTACCATGCTATGTTTTGATATGAAAAGATGCTTTAGGTAGTGTTTGGTTGGAGAGCGAGGTGGGATGGAACGATTACATTCATGTATTTAGGGATGGGATGAGATAGTCTGGAATCAAATGCTTGTTTGGTAGGTGGGATGGAACAAGTCAATATTAGTACTCGGACCCACTGTCAGCGTCAAAATCGAAGTGGGATGGCTGCGTTCGACTTTTCTTTTTGGAACGAATCCGTCCTGAATCTTTGAAGAATATTCCTGATTCAGAACTATCCCATCCCACTGAATTCCAACCAAACAGCTCAAAAACGGAATAGATCCGCTCCATCCCACCCCGTCCCACGAACCAAACACTACCTTAGTTTCACTCGATGATATATTTAGCTCTTTGTCGCTTGCTGTTCCTAACCTTTTGCATGAGTTTGTGGATGTTTTTCCAGCTGAAGTACCTCTGGGATTACCACCAATTCGAGGAATAGAACATCAAATTGATTTGATTCCGGGAGCAACTTTTCCAAATCGTGCTGCATATAAGACCAACCCGAAAGAGACTAAGAAAACTCAGTTACAAGTTCAATACCTTTTGCATCGCGGGTACGTACGAGAAAGCCTTAGTCGTTGTGCTGTTCCAGTTCTTTTGGTTCCTAAGAAAGATGGTAGTTGGCGTATGTGTGTTGATTGTAGAGCCATCAACAATATTACTATAATATATCATCAACCTATTTCTAGGCTAGATGACATGCTTGATGAGTTGAGTGGTTCTATAATTTTCACTTAAATTGGCTTGCGAAATGGTTACCACCAGATTAGAATGAAACTTGGAGATGAATGAAAAACTGCGTTTAAAACTAAGTTTGGCTTGTATGAGTGGTTAGTAATGCCTTTTGTGTTAACTAATGCACCTAGTACTTTTATGCGATTGATGAACGAAGTTTTACGTGCTTTTATTGCAAGATTTGTGGTGGTATACTTTGATGATATCTTGATTTATAGCAAGTCACATGAGTCACACTTTGATCATCTACGTGTTGTTTTTAATGCTTTTGGATATGGATGTTTGTCTGGTAACCTCGAAAAGTGCATCTTTTACACGGACCGAGTCTCTTTTCTTGGCTATGTTGTTACTCTATAGGGAATAGAAGTGGATGAAGCAAAAATTAAAGCCATAAAGAGCTGGCCAACACCTAAGACTATTACTCAAGTAAGAAGTTTTCATGATCTTGTGGGTTTCTATCAACGCTTTGTATGGGATTCTAGCACTACTGTTGCCCCATTGAATGAATTGACGACGAAAGGAGTGGCTTTCAAATGGGGACCTGCACAAGAAAAAATATTTAAGTTGTTGAAAGAAAAACTTACCCAAGAACTTTTACTCCAACTCCCTAATTTTGGCAAGACCGTTGAGCTAGAGTGTGATGCTAGCGGGATTGAAATTGGAGGTGTGTTAATTCAAGAAGGTAAGCATGTTGCTTATTTTAACGAGAAATTAAGTGGGACAAGTTTGAATTATTCTACCTATGATAAAGAATTGTATGCTTTAGTTTGTGTGCTTGAAACTTATTAACATTATCTGTAGCTCAAAGAATTTGTTATACATTCTGATCATGAATCACTAAAATATATTATGAGTCAAGCTAAATTAAATAAACGACATGCTAAATGGGTTGAATTTATCGAGTCTTTTCTATATGTCATAAAGCATAAGAAAGGAAAGGACAATGTGATTGCTGATGCGCTTTCTACGCATTATACCATGTTATCTCAATTTGATCATTAGATTTTTGGTTTAGAGACTATTAAGGACTTATATATTGCTGACTTAGACTTTAAAGAAGTGCTTGAACATTGTAAAAAAGGGAAACATAGAATAAATATGTGTTGAATGAAGGATTGGTCTATCGTGCTAACAATCTATGCATTCCAGCTAGCTCTGTTCGTCTTTTGCTGTTACAGGAGGCGCATGGAGGAGTATTGATGGCACATTTTGGAGCAAAGAAGATTGAAGATGTGTTGATCGCCCACTTCTTTTGGCCAAAGATGACACGTGATGTCTAGCGCTACGTTTTACATTGTACCACTTGAAACAAAGCTATGTCTCGCTTAAATCCACATGGTCTTTATACGTCTCTTCCTGTTCCTCGTGCACCATGAAAGGATATTTCTATGGATTTTGATTTAGTACTGCATAGGATAATGAGGGGGAGGGATAGCATATTTGTAGTTGTGGATAGCTTTTCTAAAATGACATTTTATACCTTGTCATAAGAGCGATGATGCTACAAACATAGCTAATTTATTTTTCTGGGAAATCGTTCGACTACACAGAGTGCCTAATACTATCGTCTCGATCGTGACACAAAGTTTTTGAGTCACTTTTGAATATCACTTTGGAATAAATTAAGGACGAATCTACTGTATTTTACTACGTGTCATCCCTAGACCGACGGTCAAATAGAGGTCGGTACACTCTACCATCAAGATTTGAAGCCCTACTTGGGAGAACAAGAAGAGCTTGAGTCGAGGATGACTCCAATTCAAGAGGAGGAGGATGATGATCCCATGGCTTCTTCGTATATGATCAATACCACCAATAATCCTCAAATCATTCAAGGTCCAATTACAAGAGCACATCTACGACAATTAGACCACCAGGTGAACTCGTTTCTCGCTTCATGCTTTCTTGGATGGATTACTACTAAATTCTTGTGATGTTTTATTGCTTAGGAATATGGGAGAAACACCAGAATCTTACCTGAATGTCACCCCTCGAAGGCCAAGTCTACTCAGACTCGAGGCTGAGCTCTAATCATGGTTGTGGTTGTGGTCGTAGTCGAGTCTCAGGATAATACGTCAGTAAAATGGGCATAACTCTCTCATACGAAGTCCGTTTTAGGCGATCTTGGACATTTTGGAAAGCTTACGATGAGCCCTTTCCAATGGATATAAGATTGACCAAATATTACTTATAGTTTAGTCAGAGTCAAAGAAGTAAGGTGATGCACCATCGTTTTGGACCTAGTTGGGTCTTGTAATCATGTCAGGGTCAGAGTCCAGGTTGTGTATGCCTCTTTCCACGGCTATACAACCCTAGGTTGACCTCTTCACTTCCTCCTATAAATGTATAGTAGACATCATAGTTTAGGCTCGGGTTTAGCTTAGATTATTCTATTTCAGACAGTTTCGCTGTTTATTGGTTTGTTGAACCTCAACTCGAGTACTTCCTTGGTAATCAGCAATATTCAGATTGCATCTACCTATTATTGCTTGTGTTCTCAATTCACTAGCAGAAAAATCCTTCTTGGCGAGGTCAACCGCATCTTGCCATGGTTAATAACCACGGAGTAGTGGTGTAGTGGTTGCGAGGGGTTCTTGATCTGTTCTGATCGGAGCCTTTGGATCATCAACGTCGAAGCTCCACCAAATCGATTTATCATATTACCTATGGAAGATCGGGCATCCCCGCATCAAAGAACCCCGCGTGACATGCCCTTATGTACCATTCATGGAATCTCCTCATCTCTCATGGGCGTTCTTGGAGTTGAAACAATGGCAGAAATGGCTTGCCATTCTCATATTTCTCAAGAACATCTAGTGTAGGAAAGAAATCCAACTGAGGGGTACGTTGTGTTTTGCTGGTCTCTTTCACGAGATCGCCCTTCACTGGTGATTCCTAAAGGGATGATGCCTTTGCTTTTGAGGACAGAAGCCACCTATTCACCGGTGATGTTAGAGTCTTGTCGTATGGTGTAACCATGATAGGGACTCTTCGATGCTCAGGTGAATGTGCCAGAGGCAGAGATGCCAGAGTCACAGACGCTGGAGGTGGAGGTGCCGGAGTCACAGACGGTGAAGCACGATGCGAAGATGCCTAAGGTAGAGATACTAGGTGCAGGGGCGAAGATGCATGAGGGAAGAGGCTTGGCTCTGGGGTAGAGGTGCCTAAGGAAGAGATGCTGGGCGCGAGGGCGATCGTGACGCTAGCGATTATGACTACTGACGACTGAAGATGATATCCCGTCTGGGCCATAGAATGAAGTTGCTAACAGCCTCATAAAGAATCTCAATACCCTCAGGTGTGCTGATGTCTAGCTTGTAATTCATGAAAAGAGGTTGTACCGAGTCCACTTGTACGTTGGCATAACCGGCTGAAATGTCTTGATTGTGAAAAGCATGGCCTGGAATGGCCTGGCCCATTGCAGCCTCGACAGTGAAGTCTCCCTTGTCGATCGGGACATGTAGCATGCAAGGGGTAGCCTATGTGATATCATCCACAAAATATCTCTAGTTATCGACCTGCGTGGATCTGATGCTGCAGCGAAAGCCTGGGCTAATTGGTTGATCTATCATCATTAATGTCATCCTTTCCTTCTCCTTTTCATTCGACATTTTTATGAACTGGACCTTAACATGTTCTTATATCTCTTCCGCTAGTGTTTTCTTATATCTATTACGGGTCTTGTACTAGCCCGTGGCATTTGAGAACCCATGCTTCAAGCTCACTTTTGATCTGATGCCTCGAGTGCGACCCGGGTGTTTCTTATTCCCCAAGGCCTTGGTAAGCATTTCATTCTCCCTGTCGAGCTCTAGAGACCCTTTGTTAGCAATCCCTTGAATGGTCTGGGTCACTTCCATGATCTCAGGGCTTTTGAAGGCTAAGTCCCCAGACTCAGTTCATTCTAACCGAGCATAGACCCAGTTTCTACTTCGCTCGTCATAATTTTCCAAAGGGTTGTGTTTCCCAGCCCAGGCAGCCTCTTCTTCCTTCCTCCTCCATTCAGAAACTTTAAGGGCGTACCTAGACGAACCCAGGTGATGATGGTACTTTTTCTTCTTCGCAAGGTGTTTAAACGATTCACCCAGTTTGATGGCCTTAGGTGTGGTCTTCTGCCTAACAAACTCCTCCCATTAGTCTGGCATAATCTTTTCGTATTTATTAAAGGGTACCAAGTTCTTCTTCATGAAGTCCTTATTCAGCTCACTCTTCCAGCCCTGGAAGCTCTTTTCCATAGTTTTCAATGCATTCTGTTTGGCGGCTTCCTCTGTTCCTGAGGGGAATCAGATGGTTCCCTGCAATGTTTCCCACATGAACCCCTTCGTCTCATCGGGCCGCAACTACCAATAAGTTATAGTGATTGGGATGCACTCCTTGACAAAAAATCCGCAACTATTGCAGAATTTGGCGTAGGCCTCACAAGGTGCAACAGGCTCCCCTTCAACACCGACTTGCATTATTGTATAAGTGTCGGATGACAACTTGTTTCTGCATCACTCGCCCCGTCTTCATTATAGCGTACCCCCAAAGTGACCCGAAGTTTCAGGCACGGAGGGAGCGGAAGGTTGTGGCGCAGATGATCGACGTGAAGATCTTTGCACCCTCACCCTGTAGAGAGAAAAAAAAGGAGAGCTGACATAAAAAAAAATTCCTCCATTTAAGAAGTATAAAATGCATTGACTCAACTAAATACCTCTTCGGCAGGATTGTATTCGTTGTCACTTTCCCGACGTCGGCTCTCCCGATTGCACGGAACAGGGCTCAGGCTGTGATATGAGCTGAGCCCGAGCTTTCGCTGTTGTCGGTGGAGGACGTCTAGTGCGGGCTTGGGCTCCTATCCAACCTCCTGCTTGCATCCTCCCCATCTTGTGCTAGGGCACCCTCTATTGAGAGCAGCCTCTGTGTCGGGGAGGCCTCTATTGCGAGCGTCCTCTGTACCGGGGCACCCTATATTGCGAGCATCCTCTATGCTTCTGGTTTCTTAGGGGGTCTTGGTCTCCTATCTGACATCCTGCTTGATTCTGGTTTCCTAGGGGTTAGTGTCCTCTTCTGTCCCATGATACTTAATCGTCTGCTGGATTATTGCTGCCTAGAAAAAACTGACAAGTATGTAATGGTCCATCAATGAAATTTCTCGTTCCGATATGCCATTGTGAAGCAAGATGCAATAAAGATCAAATTGCAATGGGTAATATTATTTTAGAGGAAAGAAAAGGAATTAAGGTATGTGTTTTAAACTTTTCATGAGCACATCTAAATGGTGATCCGC
The DNA here is from genome assembly GCF_958298935.1 of Phragmites australis. NCBI lineage: Eukaryota > Viridiplantae > Streptophyta > Magnoliopsida > Poales > Poaceae > Phragmites > Phragmites australis. The sequence goes on from NC_084934.1 coordinate 8,568,359, forward strand.
TAACTAAACTCAACAATCAATCTTTGTGGCAGCAATGAATTTGGTCTCAAAAAACATTTCATTCATCTCAAAGTCTTTTAAAAAGAAAAAGAAAAAACAGAATCATCCAATTATTACGGATGACATGCTAGATGAGAGCATGTATACATGCTAAGGACAGTCAATGACTTGTGCCGTCGACAATAGTGACAACTCCTAGTATCAATAGACAGAATAAACATGACTGCCATGGCTTTCATGGTGAAGATACATATCAATAGATAGAATAACATCATATATGAAATTGCATATAAATAGTTATATGGCCAAATTGAGCAAAAGGTGGTAATATATGAATTGAACAAATAAGTGTATGCATGATCAGGCGTTGGCCGACACCTATTTTAAAGGCATTACAAAAGTGAAGAGGGAACCGTCCTGCTAGCTAATTTTGAAAATGGAATTTCAGTTTGAACGGAAAAAGTTTACCAAAGAGGATGTCGAGGAGCTTATATTCCGAGAGATACTGGAGTTCCATCCTCAACTACTTAAGGATTACATGAACGGCCCTGAAGAAACAAGCTTTCTATATCCCGGGTTTTTTTACCTTGACCATATCTTTTAGTTTTTTTCCCCTCTTGTTATTTTTGTTTCTATCTAGTAATATTCACAATATACATCCTTAATAGCTCTTGATTCTATTTTTATTATATAGTGTTGATGACAATTTTCGAAGGCAATTTGCTAGCTTAGAAGAAAATTGAGGGAGGAATGGCGCACTCAATAGGAAGCATTATACATGTTAAGGGCTTCTTTTCAGCTAAGGGCCTGCTATTATACATGTTACAGTGTCCTTGCTGCCTTGCAGGGAAAAAATGAGTGGAAAATGTTAAGGGCCTTCTTGGAGAAACAGATAAAATGCGCTAGGCTATAAAAAATGAGTTTTGAACTATTTATATTGAATGGAATTGCAGGATGTTGTTATTGCCATTGTATTATGGCCGAATTGAGCAATGAGCAATTCATTCCCACTGCACTATCATTCCCAAGGATGCAAACAAAACTGTCAAAATATTAGTGGCACGATGGCCAGGCATCACCCAGAGCACGATGGCATGATGGCCAGGCATCACACAGAGCACAAGAAAGGACCACGGCTCGGCTGGAGCATCGACTAAAATAGCTCGACTGGGTATAAAGGGGGATGGCTACTGCCTAGCAAAGACGTGGTGATTTGAAGTGGATTATCTCTTCTATAGTAGATGCCGAACCTGCTGCTCAGTGGGCAGTGGTTCCCTCCGATCCATTCCCTGGTTGGGTTAGGGGAAGATTCGAGCAATTTCCTTCACCACTCTGGTGGCGTCGGCGTGGTACTCCTCGGCGACGGCGGTGGTGGTGGATTGGGCTGCTCGGATGGTGGTGGCTTGGGTGGTTCCTTCTTAGTGGCGACAGTGGTGGTGGTGGGTCGGACTCCTCGGTGGCGATGGTGGCTCGGGTGGCTCCTCCTCAGCGGCGGCGGTGCGGCACGATCCTCCTCCATGGGGGGACGGGGTGTGGGGTGGACCCACCTCATCAGGGGTGGTGACGTCGCGGGGTGGCCCTCCTCGTCAGGGAGGGAGAGCGCGCGGTGGCAGACGTCGGTGGAACGGATGCTGGAGGCAGAGGGCCCGGTGGACGGAGGTTGAGGGCGTGGTTAACTTGGGTAGCCTGATGGCGCAGGCAAATTTCATCAATGGCCTAGGATTTTTGGGGCCTCGTGCGGATATATATATATAATGCATTTCTACAGGCGGTTGACCTAAGAAATCGCCTGTGGAAATGCATTTCCACAGGCGATTTCTTAGGTCAACCGCATGTGGAAACGTATTAGTGTCGGTCTTTACCTAGAACCGGTACTGATTAATTTTTTATTTTTTTGGGAAATATTCTTCTATTACATATTAAGCTTCTTAGTTAATACATGCCCTAAATATAAATTAAAGCATATTATTACTCCATACATGCCCTCTATATAAATTAAAGCATATTCTTACATCACACATACAAGTCCTCGATATAAATTAAAGCTTATCCTAAATTTATACAAATTTTAGGTTCTGTCACATTGGAAAATAATTTGCATAACATGACACTATTTGCCTTGAACTATTTTTCCTACACCATCAAGGCACATATAGGGCATCACAGATCTATCAAGGGTTGCTCCTACAAGTTCGATCTTTTCTGGATCTCCGAAAGGTGGCACGTCATGGAACTGATTGTATTCTTGCTCATCCTCCACATTCTCATCTCTGACAATTCTTTGTTTTTCGGCAACAACTATGTGCTTCTTTTCATTCACAGGGTCAATTATATAGAAAACATGTGCGATGCGATCAGCGAGTACCTATAGGTCATCTTTGTGGCCTACAATGCTGAGGTCAACATTTGTGAACACGTAGTGTGCACCGTCACACCATTTGGGTGTTTAACTCATTTGCACCAAAAGACGGGGATATGCAGATTCACTCAGTCAAGTTCCCAGATTTCATCTATGAACCCATAATAGGTGATCTTTTCCCCTCTTGTGTCATAGGTTTCTAGCCAAATGCCGCTATTTTGGGCCGTGCTCTTCTTGTCCTTTCCTTTGGTATAAAACATGTACCCATTAATGTCATACGCTTTCCATGACGTAACTAAACTTGATGGGCCACAAGCCAATATTTTTATATTTTTTTCATCTACGGATTCACCATCTAGAAAGTTTTGGTTCTTGAACCATGTGGTGAAGCAACGCTTGCGCTCTTTCAAGATCCAATCATATGAGCGGCCTTGATTTCCTGTGTGAAGCTCATTCAGGTTTTGCTCGACGTACAATGCCACTATCTGGAGTTGCTGCAAGATGGTGAAATGTGCTTCTTCCACTACTTTGTAATCATAATCGATGAATCTTTTCTTTCCTTTGGTCCCTCTCTCAGACAATCTCCCCTCATATCGAGATACATGCACACCAATCGGTTTAGCATCCTTTATGTAATCGATGAAACACTCAACAACTTCCTCGCTACTGTAGCCCTCGATCATGGAACCCTCTGGGTGAGCACAATTCCGTACATAGCCCTTGAGAATGCCCATGTACCGCTCAAATGCATATATCTGGTGTAAGAATACAGGGTCTAGTGCAATTATCTTATTCATGATGTGAACCATGACATCGAAAAAGGATGGAGGGAAGCATATCTCAAGTTGGCACAAAGTCTCTACCAAGTAACTATGTAGAGCATCCAGTTTTTCAGCATCGATCACCTTCTGAGCAATTACGTTAAAGAAGTGACACAACCATGTGATGACCACCTTTATGTATCCTGGCTTGATAACCCTGATTGCAGTAGGGAGCATATGCGTCATCATCACATAACAATCATGAGACTTCATGCCGATTAGCTTCAAATCTTTCATTGAGACTAGTTTCTTAATGTTGGATGAGTAACTAGTCGAGACTCTCACCCCACGTAAGCACTTGCACAGTGCCTTTTTCTCTTCAGGTGTCAGAGAGTAGCTAGCCGGGGAAAGATAACATTTCCCATTTGGTCTATTTTCATGGTGTAGCCCTGGCCTGATTTTAAAATGCACTAAGTCCTTACGTGACTTGATTCCATCCTTTGTCTTGCCCTGTATGTCTGGTAAGAGGCCAAGAATGCTATCACACACATTCTTCTCAACGTGTATGACATTGATGTTGTGGCGAACACCCAAGTCCTTCCAGTAGGGCAAATGCTTAAAGAAAATCGGCATCTTCTTCTACAACATGCTGGTTGGTGTCTCACTTTTCTTCCTCTTTTTACCCTTCGGCAGCTTCCCAAAAACAACCTTGATGCTCTTTACCATTTCAAACATTAGTGCCCCGCTGCGAGGTTTTGGGCTAGTACCTTGCTCAATCGTGTTATCAAAATGTTTCTTCATCTGGCGGTATCTATGAGTTTTGAGTAAGAACCGTCAGTGTCACATGTACAGTACCTTCTGTGAGTTTGGAAGGTGCAAAGACACGATTTCATCCAAGCATACTACACATCCTTGCTTCCCTTTAACATATCCCAATAGGGAAAAGGGTGGGATAATCACTGATGGTAACGAATATCATGGCTTTCAGCGTGAAGTACTGTCGTCGGAACTCATCCCACACTAGGACCCATCGTTTCATAGTGTCTCCATATCTTCAATCAATGGTTCCAGAAACACATCTATATCGTTGCCAAGTTGTTTCGGTCCTTGGATAAGAATGGACATCATAAGGTACTTCCGCTTCATGAATAGACATGGAGGAAGGTTGTAGATTGCTAGGACCACTGGCCAAGTGCTATGTGAGGTGCTCATGTCACTGAAAGGATTCATTCCATCGGTACTCAACGCGAACCTTACATTCCTTGGTTCTTCAGCGAAATCTGGATACATGGCATCGAACTTTCTCCATTAGCTAGCATCAGCAGGGTGTCAAAGTTTAGTTCCATCCTTCTTGCGCGTATCGAAATACCATTGCATCAGTTTAGAGTCCCTAGGGTTCAAGTACAAACGCTGCAAGTGGGAGATCACTGGCAGGTATCACATCACCATGGCAGAACTTCTTCTCTTCTTCTCCACGTTGGAAGAAGTGTCTTCTTCATCACGACCAGCATTACTCTTCTTCTTCTTCGCGTTGGTAGAAGAATCTTCATCCTCATAATCATCATTCCTCTTGTATCGACTCGCATGCACACTGGGCATCTATCCAAGGCTTCATACTTTTTACGATAGAGGATACTGGTTCGAACACACATATATTTTTTACACATCCAATGACAACATGCAGATAAGCTTCTTCACCTGATAAGTGATGGTGGGTAAGGAGTTAGACTTTGGAAGTATGTTTGTCAAGAGACTCAACAAATCCGAGAAACTCTTGTCAGACCATCCATTGCTAGCCTTCAACCTTAGAAGTTCAAGCACCGAATGCAACACCGTAAACTCCATATCACAGCCGTTCGATTCCTCATACAAAAGTTCTTTTGATGCCTTCTATAACGTCTCAAAATTATCTAAACCTCTTGTCTCCCTTAAAACATGCGGTTTTGCGTGGCACAACATTTCCTCCAGATTAAAATCAGTATCATCATCCATCATAACATTAGTGTCGCCTTCGACTCCCTCATCATCACCATCCACTTGATCAACAGCGATGTCGTCATTTGGTTCGCATGTACATTGTTTGCTGTGATTGGACCAACATGTGTAATCCTCGATAAAACCTCTCAAGATCAAGTGTGATTTTATTATACTTGATTTGTCCCACAATTTCTGGTTCTTATAGTCAGAACATGGACAGTATATTTCTTTTGTCTTCTTAGTCAAAGGGTCCTTCTCGGCGGCTTCAATAAAAGCAGAGAGTCCTTTTATGTATATTTCTCCATGTCTTGGCGCATCGTACATCCATGCTCTGTTCATCTTTAACTTCAACCACAAAATTAGATTAATTAATTAGAAAATCAGAATAAAAAAGATTTTTAAGAAAACTTTAAATGGGCTTGTTATGATTATAATATATCTACGCAATTGAATCTACATTGGTGCAAATTTATGACTCGTAATAATGTGAATTCAATACTCTCTCCCCCTCTCCTTCTAGATCTAGATCTATCCTAAAAATCCTCATTCATAATGAAACCTCCTAGAGGCTAAAAACATCAAATTCTAGTTACATTTTTTAAATATAATGCTAGAATCATGTGAATCTATATAATTGAATCAATATTTGCCACAAATTTTAGCTAATTAGATTATCTAAATGGCTAGAATCATGAGCATCTCTAGATCACATCTAAACCCTAATTAAGCCTTAAATCTAAATCTAAACTTCAAAAAGATGCTAGGTAGGGATGAGATACCCATACCTTAGATGGCTCCTCCAAGAAATTCAAAAACAAAACCTTCCCCCTCTGTTTTCCAAATCCGCAACCGCCTTTGAGCTCTACTGTTTGAACATAACAAGCTCTCTATCTAAATAGAGCTCACTGGGAGGCATTGTTTATGGAGAGATTATCGCAGGCGGTTCCTTATGTCAACCGCCCGTTGAAATGGACTTCATTTTTTCAGGCAGTTGACATAAGAAACCGCATGTGGAAATTAATTTCCACAGGCAGTCCACGATCGCACGGGGCTGTAGCCTAGTACTTAGGCGGTTTGTCATATGAACCGTCTGTAGAAATGAAACCTAGATATCTCGAAAAATAGCTTTTGTAGTAGTGATAGGTGGTCTTGGGCAGCAGTCTGTTGGCCCAAAGTGACCTAGGCCTGGCTCAAGTCTGGCCCTAAATATTATTTTCATTTATTTTTTAATGTAGAATTAATCCGACAGCTCGGCCCAAGCCTAGCCCAAAATTTTAGGCCGAACACGTTGTTTAGGTTAGGGGCCTAGTAACCATTTTAGGCCCAAAATAGTTTGGGCTTTTTCTTAGCTTGGCCCGAGCCCAACCTAATTTTTCACGGCTCGATGCACTATTTGAGGCCTAATAGTCGTGTTAGTCCGAAACAATTTGGGTTTTTTTCTTAGCCTTGTTTGAGCATAGCCCGACTATGGAAACTGGTCTAAGAAAATGATCAATCTCATGTATGTGCTGAGCTCATGAATCAATCCCAACATATAGTACCTTCATAGATGAATATCATTATAATATCTAACTTAATCATAATTAATCATCTTACAAAAGTGACATTCAAGGCCAAGATCCAAATAAAATTACAGTGGAACTACATAGACTCTATCCTTTACGACGACTTCATAGGCAAATTGATGTAAAAAAAACAGCTTAGAAAGATCCATCTTCAGTGAACGCTCCAACGTCTTCTCCAACTGAGTGTTTGGTGACAGCAAGTGTGAGCACATGTCATAGTCAGCAAGTTGTGAGAAAATAATATACATATGAAGGCTTGAACGATAATATGGCAATATTTCTCATTTGTAGAAAATAATATTTACTTTAAAATAATTTAAAAGCAAATAATAATTATTGAATAATAGTAAATAAATAGCCACCTCAAGATTCCAACCATCTTGAATTAACTAACCTTCCAAGACCTCAACCATGGTTCGCTCCACCAAGGTCGAACAACACCTCAATCATAGTTTCTATGATTGACCAAACCAACAAAACTTTCAAGTTCTAATCATATGAGGTTTTTCTTACCACTCGTAATCGTGTGTACTGTTGATTAACTAGTTTTACACTCTGTAGAGGTTGTACACTTTACCTATAAGTCATGATTATCCATTGTGCCCGTGCCCATCAAACACTTACATACTTCCGATGTGTGCGGCTAGAAAATCATTGCAAAGCCTTTGCAATGCCCCTCTTAGCACATGCATACCTGCTAAGGTTTCACTATCGTGTGAATACACCTCATCAACGGAAGCCCCCTCTTGCGCCTTATGTAAACCTTGAAAGTACACCCTTCTGTTCCATACAACCAAATAGTTTACACAATACTAAGAGTAAAGCAAATTATCAGCTAGGCCCGTTTTATGACAGGCTTGTGGTTGCACTGTTAACTTGGAAAGTTCACTCCACAAACCGGTCCTTAGATTTAAGCAAGACTACCACAAACATAACCATACAACCTATATCGGTCTCTTCCAACCACTTGCTCAAATCCTAATTACATGTTGCGCAAAAAAAAATCATCATCTTTTGTCATAGTTGCATAGGAACATATCATATTCAGTTGAGCCATTATCATAATCATCTTCATTCCCAAAGCTAGGCTAAGCATCATCTATCCTTCTATAACCATAACCATGATGATAAGGATGTTAAAAAAAACTAGAGCAAAGCCTAACTTTTGGGATTCCCAACAATATTATGAGCATGCATATTTGTAAAATAAAATATTTTAAAAATTGGGACCAATATGGTCAAGAACGCAGCTTGCCTTCACCAAACTCAGTTGGATCTTCGAAGTCATTCTCCTAAAGTCCTTCTAGCTCTTTCAAAATGTTGATGTCTACTCGGAGACATAAGCGAAAATGCAATAGATAAACACCAAGATCCAAAAATAACCAAATATCACACAAAAAACATCATCACACACAAGACCATATTTTTCTAGCAATTTTGGTGAAAGAACATGTCAAATAGGAGCTACAGTTGAAAAGTTGTAACTTTTGAAAGATTAAAATAGGACTAAAAAATTAACTACATATGAAATTATGTGATTATGAATTTTTCTAGAATTTCCAAAGCAATATATGATTTTTTTGGATTTTCTAGGATTTTTCTAGAATTTATTATTATTTATTTGAATTAAAAAATTATATAAAAATATTAAACAATAATTAAATAAAATTATTAAAACATTATTAAAGCTATTTTCCAAATTAATCCTATTTTTTAGAATTACTTTTACACTAAATAACCAATTATTACGTAATATATGATATATGATGTCAGTAGAGAAATTAAAACAAAATAAAAGAAAACTAATGCTGACTGGGCTTGCTAACTCAGCATAAACTGCCGATGTGGCTCGATAGATCATTAAACGTGATGATGTGGTGTGCTGACTTGGACAGCTGACGTGGCATTGATGGCATTAGCCGACTGATGGACGGAGACGTTAAGTTATTTAAATCCGACGTGTTGATTCCTGATCGAATGGCCGAGATCTAATCGACGAACCGATACACCTAGATATAATCGTGACTGTGTACGTGAGATCCAACATGGATAGCTCACCTTCCCTTGGTCCCGATGCGATGGATGGCAGTGCTGGTCTTTTCCATAACGGCGATGCGTCGGAGGTTGGTCGGAACCTCGTCGTCATGCTCCAATAGTTCCGAAGAGTGGCGAAAGTGCACTAGGAACTCACGGTAAACTCGGCTAAGGGGCATGTTGACATTGGCGAGGTCCCGGTGAAGCTAGTGACGGGCGGCGATAGTTCTAGGTGCCAGAGCTCATCGGGAAGAGGCTCCCAATGGTGATTTCACCTTAGTTAGATGGGTGAGAGATAGATGATGGCGAGAGGGAGGGCTCTAGGTACATATATACACTTGAGGAGGGGTAGAGGGTCATAATCGAGTTGAACTCGATTCGGCAGCAATGGATCGACTCCAAACTTGATCCCGCAGTTCAAACGAGCTTGGCTGGTGTTTATTTGGGCAAAAGCACATGTGGAGCTCATGAAATCTTTCCTTTGAACCGCATGGCTTATCTTCTTACCAATTGCGAGAATTTTTGTTTTGGACTCATGCGGCCAATGGACTTGAGCTTGAGGCAAATTCTTGTTCGTGTCAGGCTGGATCCTTCTCGGGCTTTAGCTTCTAGATGCTTGGGCGATCCCGTTTTGATGATCTCTCAGCGATTTCCAGGCCTGGACATTGCGTGCTCATTATGGACTCCCCTGCTATCGGCTTTGTGCTAGATGGCAACAGAGAGAAGGAGCAGGAGGAGGGAGGAGGAAGACGGGAGGCGGTCGGGTCGGGTCTGGCTGGCGTGTGTGCGATGTTGGGCCAGCTCGTGTTGATGTTGCCCAGGTGAAGAAGAGAAGGGAGAGAGGGAGAGAGAGCGGGCCGACATGTCATCAGCCTGAGAGGGAAGGGGGAGAGGAGATTGGGCTGAGGGAAAGGATTCGACCTGAGAGTGTTTTATCCTTTTCAATTTCGATTTCTTTTTCTTTTCTTTTTCTTGTATATCTATACATATACATACATGTATGTATCATGTATGCCATTTATATACACATATACTCAACCAATTTAAGCATATATACACACACACACACACACACACACACTTCATAGGTTTCCATTTATCTAGCATTTTTATTTTCTTCATATAAAAATAGAGTTTATTTATGTTAAAAAATTGACCTGTTATACTGGTCCATGCTCAAGTCTAATTCAATTTCTATAGTAAAAATTTCCAATCAAGCCATTTGGAACAAAGGACTAGCCTTTCCAAAATCCTATGAAATGGTTTGTTCCACGAACTTGGAGGATTCTTAGCATGACCTCATGGAAAAATCAGTTTGTGCTATGTACACGTTTTCTCATTTAGACCACTCGTGTAATACCCGCTCCGCGAATTAGTAAGAGGTGTTTTTTCGGATACAGATCCTCTGCAGTAACATCTGCTACTGCAGAGGCAAAGTTCTATGCATTAACTTGCATCTGAGCCCTCCTTTCCCAGATCAATGGCTCAGGTTGCTTTGACTAAAAAAAGGTTGTAGCAGAGGCAGGCAATGCAGAAAAGAGTGGCAACTAAGCTCTTTTATTTTTTTTGCGCCAACTGATCCCAGCTTCTTTTCTGGTGCAAACTGGTCCCTGCTTTGGCTTCCTCCTCATCCTTCCTTCCTTTCTTACTCATTCTCTTCCTTCCCTTCCTTCTCAACTAACTTGTCCCAGCTTTGCTCTCATGCTTTATCATCCTGTGAAGAAAGTAAACACAAGTAAGTCCATGTTCCTCCACAAGACAAGTTTACTTTATTGATCTTTAAATTTCGTTTGGCAATCAAAAATGGATTTCCTTATTTATGGTTTCATCTTCTTCTTCTGTAGGATGGAGAATCCACCACAGCCATTACCTTGGATGTCAAGGATAGGCATGAAATTTAAAGATGTGGATAAGGCTTGGGATTTCGGGATTGCCTATGGAGGTATGGTAGGCTTTGAAGTAAGGAAGCAATATAACAACAAAAGCCCAACAAATAACGTATATACTTCCAGTAGATATGCATGCTCTAAGGCTTGTCAGAGAGAGAAAGAAAAAGGGATCATCTAACAAAGAATCTTCGGGCTAAAACTAGAACTGGCTGCAAGGTTCGAATGGGAATAACACTAAATTGTGAAGAAGGAAACTATGAGTTATATGATTTGGTGGTTGAGCATAACCACATCCTTCAACTACCACAAACATGCCATCTAATGACACCACAATAGAAAATTTTCAATGTCCAAGCTTTTCAAATTGACATGGCAGATGCTTCCAAAATCAAACCTAAAGATGCTCATGAATCAGCTAGTAGACAAGTTGGTGGCTCAAGTAACCTTAGTTATGCATGCCTAGATCACAAGAATTATTTGAGGACTAGGCGACAAAAGGATTTGGTGTATGGTGAAGCGGGAAGTATCCTAAGGTATTTTCAAGAGAAATGTTCAGAGAATTTCTCGTTTTAATGTGTCGTGCAGCTAGATTGCGAGGAGAAAATAACCAACAATTTTTGGGCAGATGCTAAAATGCTTATTGACTATGCTAAATTTGGTTATATCATTACTTTTGGTGCCACATTTCAAACAAACAAAGAAATTAGACCACTTGGTTTGTTTGTTGGATTTAACCATTTCAGAGAAACCATAGTATTTACGGTTGCTCTAATGTGTGATGAGACATTTGAATATTTCAAATGGCTTTTTGAAACTTTTTTGAAAGCACATAATGAAAAGCATCCAAGAACCATCTATACGGATCAAGATATGGCAATGAAGAAGGTAATATCTGCAGTCTTTCCTGAAACTTGGCATGGTTTGTGTATGTTTCACATTATGCAAAATGCCATCAAAAACCTAGCTCGTCTCAAGAGCGACAATGACTCAAACATCCTAGCTGATTTCAGTGCTTGTGTGTACGAATATGATGATGAGACAACATTTGAAAAAGCTTTCAGTGCCTTGAGAAGTAAAGTCCAAAATGATGCTTGGTTGGGTGGTATATATATCAATAAAAGGAGAAATGGGTTGCATACTACATGAAAAATGTGTTTAGGCTAGAAATGCGAAGTACACAATTAAGTGAGAGCTTAAACAATGACATGAAGAACTATTTGAAATGTGATCTAGACATTGCTTGATTTTTCACACATTTTTAAAAGGCGGTTCCAAGCAAGCGAGCCAAAGAGTTAGATTCAGCAAGGAAAAAACTACCACGGATAAAGATGTTGACACCTTTGTTGATACAAGCAAGCAATTTATACACATCATGTATTTTTGAAGCTTTTCAAGCTGAGTATGAAAGATCCATGACAGCATATGCTAGACCAACTGAAAAACCTAATGAGTAGACTGTAGGGATTGGAGCTATTGATGAAAAATCTACAATGGAAGAAGAGTATATAGTTGCACATGACCTCTCCAACCAAAGGGTTTGTTGTAGTTGTCAATAATTCGAAAGAATTAGAATATTGTGTAGTCATGCTCTCAAAGTTCTAGACATGATGAATATTAAGCTATTGCCTGAGCACTATATTTTAAAGAGATGGACTCGTGAAGCAAGATGTGGGACTATACAAGATATTCATAGGATGGCTATACTGGAAAACCTAAAATTGATGCGACACGATGCTACCAGCTTTTTGCTCGCAAGTTCCTTACAATTGCTTCTCGAGCAGCTGACTTCGAAGAATGCTATTTAATGGTTGATGATGTACTTAACACCCTCTACAAACAAGTTGAAGACAAGATTAAAGACTCTCCAACAATTTCTACCAACCAATCTGAGGGACAACAACCATTTAGACTACCTGAAGATTTATCTCATATCACTGGCTTAAAGAAAAGGGAGATTTGGAAGAGGACATCAAAATGGAAGGAAAGCTGAGTCAATAAGTTGCATAAGAAGAAGAGGTGAAGTGTTATAAGAAGTATGCAACAAGCAGGAGTTAATGCCAGTTAGGTGTCCGGTCATCAAGAATAAGAAGAGAAATTCATAAACAATGATCAAGTCTTTGAGGAATTTGGATCTTTCACTGCCTTCACCCAGCTGCTAATGGTAAACCTATTCTCAACATACTCTTGATAAAATTAAGCAAGTTTATTTGTTCTTTAAATCCCTATTTTAATTTATGTTGTAGGGTGGCTTTAATATTACGAATGTTTTAGCAAGACCATGTCATTTTAGTGGAGGCCATGGATATGTTAGGATCAAATTCAGTGCTAGAATGCTGCTTTTGCAATAGAAGTTTGCAGTCATGTGGCCTATATATTGATCCGAATGCGCCCTCCTAAGGTCATCTCTAATAAAAACTCTAAAAATTCACACCCTATAACACTATTACAGCATTCTCTAACATTATTACAGCATCTCCTATTTTTTTTATCTCCAACAGACACCATATTTTCTATCTTTCATTACTCTCCCCCTCCCGGACCTATGTGTATACTCAGTACACAGTGATGAGGCATACTACAGTAGGTAGCAAATTTGCCGGTTACTCCATCCCGATGGTATTACTATTAGTAGCAGAAAAGTTGATTTAAAGCATCTGTTGGAAAGGAATACAGTGGAGAGAGACATTTTACTGTAGCATGAAGAAAAAGTGCAAATGCTACCCTGTTGGAGTTGGCCTAAATCGGCATCCAAAATTTGCTTTTCGGAGTCCAAAACGGCACTTATGAGACTAATCTGAGCCATTCGGTCGCCATCGTGCCGCGACCAGGAAGCTTCCTCACGTCTCTCTTCCATACCGCGTCCTCGCCAGCCAGCACGAAGCGCGTTAATATCTCCACCTCCACCCCTCCCTTTCTCCTCCTCTCCCAAACCCAAACCCAACCCCGATCTCCAAATCCTCCTCCGGATTTCGCATTCCGCGCAGCGCAGGTGAGGCCCCCCTCCCCACCCCGATCCATTCCTCTCCTCCTCTCCTCCGCGACGGATCCCGATTTTGTCTCGACCACATTGTCCATGGATCATTTCCGTCTCGTCTTCGGGATCTGGAGATCGTTCTTTCTCTCTCTCTCCCGTCGCGATCCGATTTGCTCCGCCGAAACATCAACGGATCTGTCTCGTTTCTTCCGAATTTTTCGATCTGTTTCCGCGCGCGAGCGGCATGGTCTTTTAGATCTCTACGAGTTCTCGTGTGATCTGCGCTCCGCGCTCGGGTCAGATTCGCGGCGCTACGGCGTGGGGCGCGTTCGCCACGGTCCGTCGCTGCGTAGGGTTTGTTTGTGTGGAGATCTGAGCGGTGGGATGGCGTGCAGGTGTGAGGAGTGAAAGATGGGGCTCGCGTTCGGGAAGCTCTTCAGCCGGCTCTTCGCCAAGAAGGAGATGCGGATCCTCATGGTCGGCCTCGACGCCGCCGGTAAAACCACCATCCTCTACAAGCTCAAGCTCGGCGAGATCGTCACCACCATCCCAACCATCGGTGAGCCACACGACGCATCGACCACTCTTTTGCTTTTGCATGCTGTCCGGGTTCTGTTCTTCATTTTGGTTGCGCAGGGTTGGTGTTGTAAGGAAACAGGTCCTGTTAATATTTCTCTTTGATAACCGAGTAGAAATGATGGATCTATCGTATTCGTTTTAATCCGTATTTGATTCAATCCTGATTTGTTCAGATTAAGGTCTGAGTGTTTATGGGCTCCGATGCTCCCAACAGGTTCACAAGGGCCATTCAACACATGGTTCATAAGACAGTTTAACCTCAGCATATCATGTTTATCCAGTACTCATGCCACACCTAATTTCCACACTTATGGATTACATTAGCTTAGTTGAATGTAAGATCTATTTGTTGCTAGTGAACATAATTCATTGATTTTTGGAGTTGTCATCATAGGACTGTTTAAGGTCACTCCAATAATTCATGAATTTGTTACATATTAGATTACTTCCCATCTGTGTTACCCGGACACCCGTGTCCAAAATTTTTTGCCGAGTCGGACACTCGCGTATCCGTGTCGGATTCCGACACCCGTGTTGGATTCCAAGTGGTATTTGGCGTGCCCCAAAATTTTTTTGCCGAATCGGACGCCCCGACACGAGTCGGACTCCGACACACGCACCCGTGTCCATGTAACACAGCTTCCCATCTTCCCATAATTCGAAGATGTTGAAATACATGGAAGTACAAAGCAGAAGTTGTGAACGGGATGTCTGTCAGCTTTTAGTAGGGTGGTGCTTCATCAAACTCCTATGTAGTGAATAGCACTATAATGCTTGTCTTCTTGCTTGATTTATTGTTATACACTTGAGAATCGTGTTGTCTTCTTATAGCAGCTGATGAACATGCACACAATATTTTCTGTCTTTTCATGAAAACTAGTAAAATTTTGACATTTGGGATTGATGGAAGGTTCATTTAGACATTATCGTGTTCAGGAAAATTAAACAAAAATTGACTTCAATAGCATAGTGGAAATAACAACGCAATAATGGGCATTTAATGCATGTTTTCCACGTAGGGATATATTCTGTTAGTTGAAGAGTGATGTTTTTTGAACAAAAGTTAGGATATATTCTAAAAATTACATGGGTTTCAATCAACAAAAGTTTGGATACACTGGTTTATTTGAACAGTGATGTTTTTTGAACAAAAGTTAGGGATATCTTCATTTAATGCCATTTTGGATATACTGCATAGGGTGGTCTCCAGTGCTACTTTCTTATGTTTTTGTTGTGATAACATACTTGTGATGTTTTATGTTCTATTTCTCGTGTCTTATGAGAGAAGTGATTTCCTTTTGAAATGCAGGCTTCAATGTTGAAACTGTTGAGTACAAGAACATTAGCTTCACTGTCTGGGATGTTGGGGGTCAGGACAAGGTATGAACATTACTATATTAGCTTGACCTATGGCCTACCATCTCTCTGTCTTCTCCCGAAGTATTTACATGTTCTATCACATTTTTACTGACCTAAACTCATTTTTTTGAAAACAGATCAGACCTCTCTGGAGGCATTACTTCCAGAACACACAGGGTCTTATCTTTGTCGTGGACAGCAATGACCGTGACCGTGTTGTTGAAGCCAGAGATGAGCTGCACCGAATGCTGAACGAGGTAAACTATTCTCCTGGGTCACTTTATCATGTTGTCTTAGCAAGGCAATTAATTTATGAATTTTGCAGTCATTGACATTCATGTGGTCTACATGTGGTTGACAAAGCAATCCTTTACTGAGGAGTGACTATCATTGTTCACCCCTTGCTTTACATTACCCTAAATTGTTTTACTCCTTTTCACTTCAAATTTTGGAGAAGTTTTCTCAATAGAATGAGTGAGAAAGGACTGGGCCTGTTTCAAGTCAATAATTTTCTTTGGCTACCTTTTTTTACATAATTATTTTCTTGACTGATTTACAATAGAAAGGTTGTCTCTTTGCTCTTAACACTATTTGGAAAATATCAGATTCCTTTTGCAAACTATACAATCTCGCGCCAGTGTTTAATGAAATTCATTTGGTATAATGGCAGGATGAACTACGTGATGCTGTGCTGCTTGTTTTTGCCAACAAGCAAGATCTTCCCAATGCAATGAATGCTGCTGAGATTACTGATAAGCTTGGATTACATTCCCTGCGCCAGCGACATTGGTAAACAATTAAACAAAAATTACCTGTGCCTGTAAACATTTGTTACTAGGAATTTACTTCTCTGTTACTTAGCATTTAGAATCTGCTGCAGATGTAAATCACGACTTACTTTCTCCGAATCCTTCAGATTTCAATGCGTTTTTCTTGCTGACAGGTACATCCAGAGCACTTGTGCCACAACTGGTGAAGGTCTGTACGAGGGCCTGGACTGGCTGTCCAGCAACATTAGCAAGGTATACATACATATGTGGCAATTATCTGGAGATTCTTCTGCACGAGTATATTTTTTCCAATCTGTTTTATTTTATGGTAGCAAGAGCACATAGCCCGTTTGAAGTTCTACTGCTCACTTCTTTATGGGCCTGATTGATTTCCTCACTTGTGCACCTGTAGGCTTGAGGGCCTGTGATATCAACTGCGAACTGACTAGGAGCTCCGGATGTATCATGGAAACTTAGGACAGAATCGCCTTTTCAATCCGTTAGGTGTCTTCTGCGGGCACGATATATATTTTTGGAATATGTATGAAGTCATGTCACTGTTATATGTTTGTTCTACTATTGGATGTTTTTTGGACCTGTTCGATTTGCACAGTATCATGTTACATTGGGAAGTTACCGTATACTTGCCTGACTAGTTTATTAGCAGACAAGGAGCTCTAATGTCATGCTACGTCGGGAGTCAGACTGGTCAACAGTCAAAATAGCAGAGTCTCGGACCATGTCGCAAAACTCAAACCATTTGGTCTTATGGTATCCAATAAAAAACACTTTTAAGGGACACTTTGCTTGTCCCTAGGTGGTGTGGAGGTTTTAGTAAGAGACAATCCACCTTAGGTAGCCTTGGGTTCGTTGGAATAAGCCAATGGCGAGCATCGATCATTCGATCTTACAAGGTTCGTTATCCAACTCCAAATGCGAAAGGCGAACATCGTTCTTAGAAATGCTCTTCATCTAAGTTGCCTGGACGTGTCAATTCGATCGTATAAACAATAGTCGAGGCGTGCCCCAATCTATAAGTGTGCTGAATGTACTGCGCATGCTGCCCTAAGATTTATGCTTAGGCGGAAACTTGTTTTGTGCTTCAGTGAAACTCGCCATGCCACGGTAAAAATGTCGGAGAAGGGCACATGAGGGGTCATAATTCATGGCAGCCAGGAGCTATGGACGGGACGTGGAGAGTAACTCTCGCGTATGCAGGATGCAAAACAAATTTCACCTTTTTTCTTAACAAACATCAGCCAACTAAAAGTCTTAAAACCATCCAACCATTTTACTTTCATTTCGTTCTCTTCCTGATTTCCTTTCCTGTTTCATTTTCTTTATTTTTCTCTATCTCCAACAGTTTCTTTTCGAAGGGATTCATAAAAAGAAAGGCGAGAGAATCTCGTTCCGGAGAAAATGACTTTGAAAATTCCTTCGTGAAAAGAAATCATGAAGGAAAATCGTTGGAGTGCTGAAGGGAACAAAAATTCCTTCGCAAAAAGAATTCGTTGGGCATGATCTAACTGTGCTGTGCAGTTCAAAAGAGAAAGAAATATATACTGAATAAACCATAATTTTATGTAGGACATGGCTCATATCTTCAACAAAGATTTTTAGGACCTCATGTTAGATAGTATTAACTACTTAACTTGGGTTATGAACATCAAAATTTCTACGATATCCCGAGGTATTATTTCAGCAGTAATTAAACCTCTACTTGATGCATAGACGGTATCTGACATATCTAAATATGAAGCCTTATATTTTTTAAGGTATCACCTCCATTCAGATCTAAAGAATGAATATCCGATGGAAGAAGATCCACATGCTCTTTGGATATCCCTCAAAGAGTGATATGATCAACAAAATGTTGTTATTCCGCCAGAAGGAACTCGTGAATGGTCACTCACTCGTTTCCAGGACTTTAAGTCTGTGATAGATTATAACTCCGTTGTTCATAAGATCTACTCCAAATTGCAGTTTTGTGCAGACTTTGTCTACTTTCCTTCCATCAAATAGGGTATTGCAATAACAACAGCGTACTCCGAAGTACACAGAGTATTCTGAATTGATCTACACATTACTCTAGGCAGAAAAACATGATGAGCTTCTAATAAAGGATCATCAACCATACCCAACGGGTGCAGCACCACTGCCTGAAGAGCATTCAAACATTCAGAATACGAATAAATTTGGTGATCACAAAAGACACCAAAATAAGTTCAAAGGAAAGCGAAAGTTTAGTGGATTCAATAAGGGTATAATATGACCACAATGACAATTCATAAGTTTGTCAGAAATATGGTTGTATGAATCATCGTACCTAGAAATACCGCACCCCTAAATTTGGTTGATTTATACATGAAATTTGTTGGAAAAGGAAAATAAGTTCAAGGGGACAAGTTTAAAGCTCACTTCAACATACAACCTAAAGTAAATATGGAAGTTAGTTGTTCTCAAGATGTTCCTCAAGAACATAACAACAACATGATCCTGCAAAAGCAGGACAACTTTCTTAATGAAGACGCCATGCTTGTGGAATACACTTCCCAAGACATATTTGGAGACTTGCATTAGTTTCTTCAAAGTCCCCATATATTGTTATCAGCCACTCTACTAAATGTTGTAATTTTATTTGTCATTATATAAAATATTGTATCTCACAATGATACTCAATAATATTAGTATGTATTCTATATATGAATCAATTCATAATGATACTCAATAATATTAGTATGTATTCTATATAATGAATTGATTTCCTATATATAGATTTTATGAGAGACAACCAGATGGAGGAGGAAATTTGTTTAGTGGATAGTTATACAACTAACACTATATTAAGGGTGACAAAATATTTCCGTACTCTTAAGAAGAGGCAAGGAAATATTATGACTATCACTAGACGCGATGCTTTGATTGTCGGTTCAGGACAAGCCACAATCATTCTCCTAATGGGTACTCATAATCAAGGATGCACTTTTGTATTCTAATTCTACATGTACTTTGTTAAGTTATAAAGATATCCATCAAAATAGTTTCCACATAGAAAGTTATAATGACAACAATGATGAATATTTCTTCATCACCAAGAATAATGGATATGTCAAGCAAGTTCTTGAGAGAATTCCTTCTTTATCCTTTAGATTGTACTATACATACATCAATGTTGCGTTCAAGATATTTTTTCATAATCTTGATAAATTAAATATTTGGTATGTGTCGAATATCTAATTGTGGGGTATACGTATAAGGAGTACACTATATATAGATAGGGTATGCCGTGTGCATGTTTAACAACTCTGGATACCATGAAACCGAATTTACGGTACCTGATACACCTGGAAATTTAGAAGACGTATAATAGGAATGTCTCGATTGGTTGCCCAACTCGAGAACAACTAGTATCCAAGTTAGATTCATCTGCTTTATCTTGGTAAATAAGATGAAGGACTCCCTATCGACTACGGCTGGATAGTAGGAGGCATATCAGCCCTATATAAAGCAGGAACCCAGACCCCTGGGAAAGAGGGAGAATAGAGAGGAAAATCACGCATCTGCATCTCGATGCAAGTACCAATATCATAGGAGATACTCGGTGACATAATGCTTAGTTTATCTTAGATCCAATCTCCTCCCTGTAATAGATCTAGACATATTGCTTGTACTCGAGAGAATACATATACATTACCATCCATACAGGACATAGGGTATTACTCCAACTGGGGGCCCAAACCTATCTACATCGTGTGTCTCACTTCGTGTTCAATTCCTGATCTCGAAGGTACCCTAGTCAATTATGGACATATTGTTAGGAGCTAATCTTCGATAGTTGGCGCGTTAGGTAGGGAGTCTTCTTCTGTTTTTCAAGATTGATCATGTCTCGAGTTCACATTCACACTGGTTTCTCCAACGATGGTTCCTACGACCACTTCGAGTCAGCGCCAGCCATCTACTCATCACCTCCTACTGGATTTGAGATCCTCTTTGGAACTATGATTTTCTGTTGGGACGATCAAGGTGGACTGATTCACACTGGTATCCTCGAGTCTAGCCCATTGGACACATACTATGAGGTGGGACATCTCGACTGGGATCCCAAGGAGCCTAACATTATCTAGTGCATAGAGATTGATAGCGAGGACAAGGATCGGGAGAGTAGCAATGACAACTCGGTTGATCGCCAGATTAACCAAATCAATCAATTCGTGTTCATGGCTAGAGGAGTTGAAGCCTCACCCAATGACCTGATGGCAGTAGATCAAAATGCCACTAAAAACGACGACACTGGGATTCCTGCGAACCCAACAGTGACAGTCACTGCCCATGGTACCAGCATCGCCGGAGATATACTACTAGGAACGTCTGTGGCTGGAGCCTAATTCACTCCTAATACTACTAATCATTGACGGACCGCAGGAGGTTAGGTTCCCTTTGGTCTTCAATGATGACTTCTGGTGGGTACCCTCCACCAGCATTGGTCCAGAGATCGAGGAAAAGGTACTCTTAGGACAACAGTGATGAGGCTTTGTGGACTCAGCCATAGCCAAGCCTCGGTAGTGGTGTCTTTAGTACTCTAGAGGCTAACGTTCAGGTTGCTCATCTGATCCCAAGATCCTTCCCCAAGTTGGATCCTACGAATCCTTTAACCCTGATACTCAATCAAGTGAAGACTTTACTCGATGCGGCTAAGACCCAGGCTGCTCAAGCAAACCACCATGGCAGCTCTAGGCACCTGAGTCAGCAAGGAGCCAGTTCAAAGAGCCACGGACGTGGATGTTCTCAGGTCGACGAATCACAGATGGGAAGCTTGGGTGGTTGAGGTTGAATGCAGTCCTGCGGGCCAAGTTGTAGCTGCCCTATTCATAGGCGTAGAAACCAGGAAGACCTGAGAAACTGCATCCCAAACGATCGGCACGATCTAAGAAGAGTGATATGCATCCATCGTGAGGAACGCCGCAAGGATGACCAACGCTATAACAAGCACAAATCTCCAGGACGGAACGATCGACGTGACTCCCTTGTTCGAAGGAATAGGCATGACGGTCCTCCTCCTCTGCCTCCTGATGAGTTTCATGGGGGTTGCGAAGCCTTCACACCTGAGCTCTGGTTGATACGGTGGCCCAAGAAGTTCAAAGAGGGTCCGATAAAAAAAATACGATTAAAAGCTCAATCCCAATGAGTGGTTGCAGATCTATACTACTTTTATTCAAACGGTAGGCTGTGACAACAAGGTGATGGCCAACTATCTGCTGACCGCACTGGATGGACCAGCATGGTCTTGGTTGTTGAACTTTCCTCTTAGCTCGATTCGATCGTGGGCTGAGCTAAAGGCTCAGTTCATGGTGCCAACTTCCAGGGCATGTTCGAGCACCCAAGAATAGAGAACGACCTTCATCGGCTAAACCAAGGCAAAGATGAATCTCTTCGAGACTTTATTCGGAGGTTCAGCAATAGGCGCAACATGATCCCGGACATCTTCGACGAATTAGTCATCATTGCCTTTAGGCGAGGCATCAAGGACACGAATGTGGTTGAGAAATTAGCTATCAAAAAGATTCAAATGGTTAAAGAGCTCTTTGAGTTGGCCGATAAGTTTGCAAAGCGTGCTGAAGCTCAGGAACATGCAAAAAATCCTCAGCCTAGTAAGCAAAGAGCTCTTCGAGTTGGCCGATAAGTTTGCAAAGAATCCTTGAAGAACGGGGGGGAAGAAGGGTAAACCGGGTGACAAGCACAAGGGTCCAGACAGACTATAGCTGTGGTCAATAGGTGAAAGTCGCACAACACCGGGGATAACAAAGGTCTGAGCCGAGGTGGTGGAAAGTGGTGTCCTATCCATTAGACCAATCAACATGAGTTCGACGAGTGCCACATCATTAAAAAGGTCAATGATAAGCACAAGACTGTTGTTGCTGAGTATCACAACAAACAGGCCAAGCCAGACGTTAAAGACGACGAACCTGAATTTTGTGAGGTTGATCAGAGCTTGGCACACATCTTTGAAGGATCTGTCGTGTACGAGTCCAAGAGACTGTACAAAGCAGTTAAGAGAGAGGTAAACCTGGATCTAACAGGGCCTACTCGATACCTCAAGTGGTCAGATGTCTCGATCACCTTCAACCAAGATGACCACCCAGCTATGGTCCACACCCTGATCGATACCTGGTTGTGGTCTAACCTACTATCCTTAACATCAAGATAATCGAACATTAGTTGATGGGGGTAGTTTGCTTAATCTCATCTTTGCCAAGGCATAAGATAAGATGGGAATTTCAAGGTCGGAGCTCAAGATAGGAGCTGAGCTTTTTCATGGTATTACCCCAAATTCATCCAATATACCCATTGGCCAGATCAAGATGCCAGTTACATTCGGAAAGCCTGACAACTTTCACATAGAGAAGTTATCCTTTGATGTCGTAGACTTTGAGATAACTTACAATGTGATTCTAGGTCACCCAATGTTGGGCAAGTTCATGGCCGTGGTGCACCATGCATATCAGACACTCAAGATTCCAGACCCTAAAGGTGTCATAACTGTCAAAGGGGATCAGCATGTAGCACTCAAATGCGATAAGCAGTGCTTAGATATGGTCAAGCACTTCTACTGGATGACAACTACTTCTAAAGGTGTGGAGTCCAAGCGCCAGAAGCATTGATATTATGGAGATCTGGACAGTACCTTTGCAAATGCATTTGCCAACTGATCCTTTGAAGAAATGAACACACACCATCGCCTTGCCATCTACTTGTTCTCTAAAAAGTGGAAGTCTGCTTCAATGTGCTTTGTGCAATCATGGAACATTGGATTTATCATTAGATAAATTGCACCGAGATTATCACACGAGACAATTGGTGTTGTTCCTTGGAACAACATGAACTCCTTCAATAGTGATTGTATCTATATTATTTCAACTGTCATATTTACAATTACCTTGTACTCCGCTTTGGAGCTCCACCTTGACATTATTGGTTGTTTGCCAAAACTCCATGAGACAAGATTTGATACCAAGAAAAAAAAACCACTTATAGATCTTCGGCCATCGGGACACCTAGCCCAATCAGTATCACAGAAGGTGCTGATTGTTATGGAACAAGACTTCGGAAGCTTGAGTCCTTTCTTGCAATCCCTTTAATGTACCAGACTATTTGCTCCACACCTGCCTAGTGGAGATTTGTAGGTGACTGAAATGACACCCTTTGTTAAGTGCAAAAGATATGACCGTGTTATGGTCAAATACTGTAGGTCTCGAAGTAGACTCCTTTACTGGAATGTTTCTTTGCCAGTCAATGGTGTCCGAAGTGTCTTCAATAATTTCTCTCCTGATGCTACCGGGGTTGAGAAGGTGTTGCATTTTTCTGCATTTTCTCTCTTTAGCAAATAAAGCGCATAATGCTTCTAAGGCGGCTCCATTCTTTTCTGGTCTGACTTAATAATACCCTGAACATATTCCAACGAACCAAGATCCTGAAACTACAGTGCTGTTGCGTTCGAACCTCGACTCAAGAAGTTCAGCATGTGGGCGTATAGATCACTGATAGTGATAGGATTGGCGATCAATGTGCATTGTGATGCTCCTAAAATGAGGATCGCACTCAGATATGAGGTTGCCTAGCATGTAGGAGATAACTCTTCTTCAAACGGCTTGCCAAAGGCAAAAAGGGTGTTTGTGAGACCCTTCATCTTACATAAGTAGTTGGTGATGCTGAGATCATTCTTCTTCAGTGTGGAGAGCTGCATGTTAATGATCTATGCTAACAAGCTAGATGCGAATATCTCTTCACTATATAGATTAAGGGCACGTTTGGTTTAGATTCAGTTTCTCGAAGAAATGTTTCTCGGAGACAGGTGATTCTGAGAATCGGAGAAACGCCTTCGAGACTGTTTCACATTTCAATGAGAATCATCTCACCGTTTCAGAGAATCACCTCACCGTTTGGTATGAAATCACCTCACCGTTTGGTATGAATTCTCGAAGAAACACTTGAGAATTGGATGAGAATCTGTAACCAAACCCACCTAAGTGTATGAATCTCGCATGCTCTTATATGGTGAAATGATTTGTGTGAGAAAGGGTTTGCCGAACACAATGATCCTCTCAGGATCATTCTCATTATTATGGACAAGACAAGTGCAACAATGTGTGGATCTAAGATCCGTACATACAAGGTAAGAAGCACAGCTAGGTCCTAGTCAATAGCACCATACACAAAACTGTAAGTATCGTGGTGACGGTAGCAGTGCACAACCTGAATTCTAACTACCTGCACATGGGGGATGCATTGCTACTTTCCCTTGTGTCTTGTCGAAACACACGTGAACACGCAAATCCCATGTGCAGCAGACAAGACAAAACGGAGTGACGGGATGCTCTTCGTTCACATTTATATATGTTTCTGTAGTGTCAACTCTGATCCATGGGAAACTCTAAACACCCCGTGTGTCTTTCTGTTTACTGAGTGTTTATTTCTTATTTGCATTCAAGAAGTTCCCTTGAGTGACACTCGTGATAATTTTGACACACGGAACCCCCCTCCCCTTTAGTAATGTTTTATTCCCCTTCCCATCTCTCTAGCTCAACACCAAACCATATTATCAATTTTTTCACAAATGCATACATGCTCATGGGCTCGGCAATACTGTTTTGATGTGGTGATACTTCTAGGAAGCATGAATTTTGTATACACATAAGATTTACTTCGTAAGCTAGAAGAGAAATAAAGGTATACCTAACTTGAGATCATTGCTAGTTTTGATCTCGGCTAAGCCTAACTAACTTGGCCGAGTTCTAAGGGGTCCGATAGCCCCACGTTCACGCCATGATCAGAGGCAGAAGCTAACTATTGGTTTTGGTCCCGAGTCACACAACGCCAAATAAAAGTAGAAGCCATCCATCTCGTTGTGATTGATCGCTCTCGAGATTAGCCTCACCCTGACACTCCCAAACCGTAAAAACCGATCACAAAGGGCGCTTCTATGATTCGAAGGATGTCACCACGATCGGGTAATCCTGTCTGTCGGAGGGTGAACTCCTCAAGCAGGGATCCGGAGGGACCCCCTTTGAGATTCGGCCGGGGGATGATTCTGAATCTGTTTTGCGGGTTAAGTAAATGGGCGTAAATGCGATGCAGGTGCAATGGAATGATCGGATGCATAATGCAGTAAATGCACTGGAGGTTTTTAGACAGGTTCGAGCCGCACTGAGCGCAATACCCTACTCCTGCGTGTATGCTATAAATGCTCTGAGAATGTCTCTCAGAGATGTTGCTGGTTACAAGAATATTTGTCTATCCTAGAGCTTCGGGCTTCTTGTTCTTCGGTAATCTCAGCTTCTGTGCTCCAACTTGTCCAGATCTCGATCCTCTTTCCGTGTCCACTGGTCCCTCCTTAAATACTCGCTGGCGGTAGCGTGCCCAGAAAGGGAGGGCACGAGTTTCAAGGCGTCATAAATGGAAAGCAACCATCATAGGCTGCTGCGCGAAGTGACGGGGAGGGTTGAAAATGCGCCCCCGTCTGGTCTTGTTCGTCATGATGCCATTCTGCAACGGGCGCCGCGGAGAGGGCCCACCGGGCAGCCACTGAACGGCCCGGCGTGCCCGCTCGGTCTTGTACACCTGACACAACAGGGCGGCAGGCGGGCGCCTTGGGCTTTGCGATGCTATCCCAAGGCGCACCGGATGTCCCGCGATGGGACCCGAGCATTAAATGTCCCCACGCCTCCCTGCCAGGCTGTGGCAGGGACTAAGACCGAGCGTGGCAGGAGCAGTTGGAAGTGACAAGCCACGTGCCCTCTTAAATACAGCATCGGGCCTTTCACTGGTTGACACCTCACTGCTGGACCTCTATGGAGGCCACTGGCGAAGGACTTCTGAGGTCGTCAGGGAACCGAGTGCTCGGGGGTCACTGTTCACAGCCCCGAGCACTCTCTCCCGGATATGCCTTTTCTTGGTCCTCGGGGAACCAAGTACTCGGAGGCCACTGTTCACGGCCTCGTGCACTCTCTCTTGGAACTGACTTCCTTGGGTCCTCGGGGGACTCGGGTACTCGGGGGCCACTGCTCGCAGCCCCGAGCACACCCTTCCCGGTACTCGGCTTCCTTGGTCGTCGGGGGACTTGAGTGCTCGGGGGCCACTGTTCACGGCCCCGAGCACTCTCTTCCTGGCGCTTGGTCTTCTCGGTTCATCGGGGAACTCGGGTACTCGGGGACTACTGTTCACGGCCCTGAGCACCCTCTCCCGGGACTTAGTCTTCTCGTACCTCGCGGAGATGATCCCCGCGGGAGGGCGCCACGTGGCAAACTGCTGATCTGGCCTCGGGACTCGGGGACCCCTGGTTCCTGTGTCACCGACAGCAGCCCCCGGGCCCATTGGCAGGCGATGGCCCAGAGACTGCGAATGGGGCCCTTGTCTTCATCGAGGCCAACCCCAGCACCGACGCCACGTGGCGTGTCTTCAGGCGCTGGTCTCTCAGGCCCAGGCTTCTGGTACGATCCAGTGGGGAGCCGAACGGACGTGCATCTAGCCAACTCCCGAGGCGCATGATAACGAGGCAGGTAGCGCGCGTGGCAACCGCCCAGATCGAGGGTAGTGCGCCTGGCAACCGCGTAGATCGAGGGAGATTTGCCTAGCGCCCGCGCCGATCAAGGAAATTCGTCTCACCGAACGCGTCGCGGCAAGCGTCGTTTGAAATCCCTAGGATATAAAAGGAAGAGGGGAGCGAACCATTGCCCCTTTACGCCATCTTTGCGATCAAACCTTCTTGCCTTCTTCTTCTTTGCGCTCGAGAGCTCTCGCCCTCCATTTGGCCCGCAGCGCACTCTCTTTCCCCACCGTTCCAGCACACTCCTCACCTCGAAACAATGCCGAGGGCAGGAAGCAGCCGTCGTGACAAGGGGCCTGACAACATACTGCCAGAGTCGAGGATTGTCAATGAGGAGGAGGCAGAGAAGGTGCGCAAGCTGATGGTGCCCGAAGGCCAGCGGGAGGCGTCGGTGGTGAGGCCGGCGAGCTTCCCGCCCGTCACGGACCGACCGGAGCGCATCGTCATCTTCGTCTCCTTCATGGCGGCCGGGCTGGTGCCGCCATTCTCGACGTTCTTCCTTCAAATCTTGGACATGTTCGGCATCCAGCTGGTGCACCTGAGTTCGAACTCGGTGGTCATCTTGGCCATCTTCGCGTATTTCTGCGAGATGTTCGTGGGGGTGCTCCTGTCGGTGGCGCTGTTCCGCCATTTCTTCGTGCTGCGGCCGGCCGAGAAGAAGAGAGGCTCCTCCACCGTGGACGTCGCCGGCTGCTGCAACTTCCAGCTGCGGGACGGCTTGGCGGAGCTGTACATTCCCCAGGTGCTACGAAGCAAATGGGACGATTGGCGGCACGATTGGGTCTACGTCGACGTCAGCCCCCATGACCGCCTCGCGCAGCCGGAGGCTGTGGCGGAGCCCCAGAGGTCGATCTGGGAGGCGGCTCCGGCGGAGGATGAGCGAATGCGGCCAGTACTGAAGCGAATCGACTACCTGCGCCAGGCGGGGCTGACATCGGTGATGGTGGTGGCGGACTATCTGCGCCGCCACCTGGCACCCCTACGGGAGCGGGCCCGGCCTAGCTGGATGTACACCGGCCCCAACGACATTACCAGGACCCAGATCGGCGAGGACGGGGACCTGGACGAGGGAGCGCTGGCGGGCCTGCTGCGGGTGGTGACTAGCGTGGAAGACCTCACCCGGGCGGTCCTTCCCCGGGAGTAATTGGCAGGCCGCAGGCGGGCGGTAGGGAGGCCGCGGGCGACTGAACGTAGGCCGGCGGCAAGCCGCAGGCCGACCGTGGGGCTGCCGCAGGCAGCAGCCAGCAGGCCGGTGGAAGAGGCGCTGCCGGCAGCGGAGCGGCGGCCCCGGGGGACAAAGGAAAGCACCCCCGGACGTTTAGAGGCCGTCGGCGGGCGGCGCGAAGGAGGGGGGCCGGGGCGGCCAGTCGTCCAGCGTGGAATCCGCGACGGAGGCGAGGTCCAGGGCGCGGGAGCTCGAAGACCGCCGACGCGGCGGTGCTACAGCGGGCGCCCGGGCCGACCCGCCGCCGGAGGTAGGCTCCACGGTGGCCCCTCAATGGCCCAAGGGACAGAGCCCCCCGCCGAAGAGGAGGAAGGCAGACTCCGGGCCGAAGCCGCAGGGCCCAGAGTTCAAGATCCCAGAGTCCCGATGGTAATACCGCGGACCGAAATCTACGTGAGTCTTCTCCTTTTCCCGAGCGCACTTTGCCCGGATGTAAGTTAGGGGACTAACCTTTGTCTGTTTTCAGGCCGCCCAAAGACGTCGCCGGAGACCAAAGGCGACAGGAGGCGCCAAGGTCGGCCCCTGCCCCTGAGCTGAGCACACCGGCCGAGCTGGAGCCGCGGGCGCCACCCTGCCCTGAGCCGAGGGTAGCGGCCGGGCCCAAGCAGCCGGCGCCGACCGAGCCCGCCCCGAGCACTTCGAGGACAGGGCAAATGGCCAAGGCGAGGGCGGCGCCGACGTGGCAGCAATTGGGGACCCTGAGCACCTCTGCAGAGAGGGCTCACAGGGGACCCAGCGCCCGGCCGTCGTCCAGCCAGGCCGCAAAACCCCTCCCGGATGTTCTAGGAAGCGCCCGGGAGGTGATCGAGCAGCTGGAGGCGGCCGTGGTGGGGGAGCGAGCGCAACTCGAGACGGACTGCGCCGCCCTCGTCGAGGAGAGGGGGCGCTTGGAGGAGGTCGGCCGGCTTTTGGAGGCCCGCATCGCCTCGGCCCGCGCAACCCATGAGAGGGCAATGCACGCAGTGGCCGAGGAGCGGGAGGCCCTGGAGGAAGTGCGCGAGGAGGCCGTCGCCACGCAGGAAGAGGCCAACCGCTTAGGGGAGATATCACGGCGGTGGGCCGCAGAGCTGCTCGCTAGGGAGCGCCTGGTCCGTGCTCGGGAGGAGGCCATCGTGCAGCGCGAGAAGGCTGTGGAGACCACCTGGGTAGACTTAGCTCGCCGGAATGACGAACTCGAGTGGAGTCGCGCCGAAGTCCTCCGTTGGGAGGAGGAGGTGGCGGTCCGCGAGACTGACGTCGAAATCACGGCGACGGCTCAGGACGCCCAGGAGGAGCAGCTTACCCTGCGCGAAGAGGAGGCTGCCACGGTGTCGGCGGCCCTAACTGCTCGGGAGGAGCAAGCCGCCAAATGGGAGGCCGAGCTGGCCGCCAGGGAGCAGGCCCTTACTGCCCTCGCCAATTAGGTGAAGCGGGGCCAAGCCGAAGCCCCGGCGACCAGCGGCGTCCCGACCAGCGCGGCCGAGGGGATTAGCCTCGAGGAGCGGCTGCAGATCGCGAAGGACGAGCTCGAGACCGTCGTCGCCGAGCGGGCCAAGATCAAGCTGATGATGCAAGACATTCTTTGGCAAGCACGGAGGTCCGTGAGGGTGGCCGGGCTTGGGCGAGTCAACGTTGGCGAGAAGGGGATGGATCAAGAGACCATCGGCCACATCGCCCTCGGCTTCGAGGAGATCAGCCGGCAACTGAAGTCTCTTCCCCGGGCTGTGCAGGAGTTGGCCTCCCGGGAGGGGCGCGCTTTGGCCCAAGTGGTGGCCGAGCACGTCGTGGCCTGCTACCGAAGTCGAGACCCCAACTTCTCGCTGGAGCCAGCCCGGCAGGGGGTGGTCGAGGCTGAGGAAGGGGCCGCCCGGGAGGCTATCCGGAGCGTCGCCGCCGAGGTGGCGGCTTGCTTCACGTGGGAGCCACCGCCGGTACCGAGCAGTGGCAGCAGCAGTGAAGACTCCTCGCCGCCTTCAGAGCCCGCCGACCTAGATTAGGCTTTTGTTTTTTGTTTTTTTGACTTATCGTAAATATGGGAGTGATCCCTCCGAATGGTTCTTCTTTTTTGAATATAATGGAAGCCTTTCTTTGGGATCGCAACTCCAATGTTTGTCTTGATGCTTGATGAAGTCTTTTCGCTTTTCACTTGATGTCCCGAGGAGTACTTAGCCGGACCGAGCCCGACCTTCCTCCCCGAGAACGAAGTCGCCCCGACAACTCATCGTCCGAGTAGTGAGACCACTCCGCGCGTTCAGCCTCCGAGCCCTCGCGAGTCCGCAGCAGCTAAGTCAAGAGACAAAGGCACGAACTTACTTGCTCGGGAGATAAGTCGATCCAGCACAGAGCACGCCACGACCAGTGAACACTTTTCCACTTTGCGACCACTCAAACAAGCAGACCGGAGACACGTGCGGGCGAAAATGCGACCAAGAGTCCCCACGGTTTGGTGGTGTCCGGGCTAGGACGGATGGGACCGAGCACCGATAGCCCGCCCCCAAGGTCTAGGCTCCCGACCACTCTTTGCTCAAGCGGTAGGATTACCCAAGAACCCCAGAGGCTCGGTAGTGCCCGGGGTACTGCCAAGCTGGCCGAACACCATGACCACCATGAAGGACTTCGGTCAAACATCACCGTTTGTACGGTACACCTGACTACTGTCCGTTCTGTCGTTCTGGAAAAAGCGAGAACGTGGGTAGGGTTTTGTGCGCGAGGAGACCATCTCGCCGAACAGATTAGAATGCGAGGGTCCCGAGGATAGCTCGGGAACAATAGATTGCTAAATAAGTAAGAATGTAAATTCATATGACTTTAGCCACTCACCAGACAGCTGTTAGCTTTTCGGCCGACCGATCCAGGAGGGGTATGCGCTCCGAGCTCGGGGTGCCCGGGAACTTGGTTCCCTTGGACGGAGCGCCCGAGCACTGGAAAGCATGAGAGGGAGCTGGGGGCCAGGCGGTCCCGACCACTCGTGCCCGAGCGGTAGGACTGCCCGAGGACCCCATAGGCTTGAGCAGCGCCCTGGGCACGGAGGCCCTCGCGGTCGAGCTACTTTTATTCTTGATTGTTAATCTGTAGCTTAAGAAAATAGGAAAAGATTCTTTGTTTGGTGCGCTCTGTTAGTAGGGTACTCATTATAGACTGCTCTCGTTTTTTACCCGAGACCTCTTGAATACCCGGACCGGCGAAGTATACAGATAGAGGCATAACCCAGAGGTCCTATGGTTCGGTGGCGCCCAGGAAGGACTGACCAGACCGAGCACCGACAGCCCGCCCCGGAGGTCTAGGCTCCCGACCACTCTTTGCTCAAGCGGTAGGATTACCCGAGAACCCCAGAGGCTCGGTGATGCTCGGGGTACTGCCATGGCACCGGACACCACAGCCTACCACAACGGACTTAGGTCAGCGGCAACTGCCTGCGCGCATACCGATCGGGATTCTTTTATCAACGGGGAAAATGAGAGAGCATGTTTTTCTCGCACAATCGAGCATCTCACCAGACAGATTAAACATATGGATTCCAGAGAGAAAATTTGTAATAAAATTTGAAATAAGAACTAGAAAATGAGAATATATATTGACAATTTTGTACAAGGTTGGGTGACTTACATGGTTGGTGGTAGCCCCCGGCCAACTTGGGCGGGGGGGACCCCCGGCCTGGTTGGCCCGAGCACAAACATGTCCACCTAAGAATAGAACTTACGCAGATGCTCGATGTTCCACGCGTTTGGGAGCGGCTGCCCATCCTCCGCAGCGAGCCGAAATGAGCCTTCTCGCGGGACACCGATCACGATAAAGGGGCCTTCCCACATAGGGGATAGTTTATTCCTTCCTTCGCGCGATTGGACTTGTCGGAGAACTAGATCCCCAACCTTGAGTGACCAGGCCCGGATGTGACGCTGATGATAGTGCCACAGGCCTTGCTGGTATCTGGCTGCTCGGACGGCGGCACGTCGCCGGTGCTCTTCCAAGTAGTCGACGTCGTCGTGCCTTCGCTGTTCCTGTTCGCCCTCGGAGTAGGCATGCACCTGAGGGGAGCCAAGAGTGAGCTCGGAGGGGAGGACCACCTCAGCGCCGTACATGAGGAAGAATGGCGTCTCCCCGGTGGTGCGACTTGGCATGGTCCAATTGGCCCATAGCATAGCAGGTAGCTCATCGATCCACAATTTCCCGTGCTTTGCGAGCACGTCGTAGGTCCGGGTTTCAAGCCCCTTTAGTATCTCAGCATTGGCACACTCGACCTGCCCATTGCTCCGAGGATGAGCGACAGAGGTGAAGCAGAGCTTGATGCCGAGGTCCTCACAGTAGTCCCCGAATAGGGCACTTGTGAATTGATTGCCGTTGTCGGTGATGATCCTGTTCGGGACACCGAAGCGACTTGTGATACCGCAGATGAACTGAAGCGCCATGTTCTTGGTAACCTTGATGACTAGAACAACCTTTGGCCACTTGGTGAATTTGTCGATGGTGACGTAGAGGTACTCATAGCCCCCGATTGCTCGGGGGAATGGACCCAGGATGTCCAGCCCCCAGACCGCGAAGGGCCATGACAGGGGGATGGTGTGAAGAGCCTGAGCTGGTTGCTGAATCTGCTTTGCGTGGAACTGGCACGCCCTACAGCGCCGAACCAGCTCGGAAGCGTCCTGGAGAGTTGTAGGCCAGTAGAAACCTTGCCGGAAGGCCTTCCCGACCAGCGTGAGGAATGATGCATGGTCACCGCACTTACCCTTGTGGATCTCAGTGAGAAGCTCACCGCCTTCTGTCCGGGTGATGCATTTCAGGAGGACACTGTCCGTGCCGCGCCGGTAGAGACCCCCGTCTACTATGGCATAGCGTTTGGACTGCCGTGCAATCCTCTCGGCAAAGGCATCATCCCCGGGAAGGAAATTTTCTTTCAAGTACCCTTGGATCTCGTTGATCCACGAGGCATCTTGAGAACTGCCGGCAAGTGCAACGCACTCGCCGAGTGGCGGCACCCTGACGGGGCTCCCCACGGAGGGTGCCGCCTGGGTCCCCTCAACTAGGCTCGAGGGTTCCCCTTCATCCTGGTCGGCAGGCAGGACGGAAGGCCGTGTGAGCCTTTCTTCAAAGGCTCCGGCAGGGATGCGCGCACGGGAAGAGGCCAGGCGAGAAAGGTCATTGGCCAGAGCGTTGTCGCGGTGAGATATGTACCGCAGCTCCAGGCCGTCGAAGTGCCTCTCCAGCCTCCTGACTTCCGCCACGTACGCCGCCATTTGAGGATTCGTGCACTGGTACTCCTTTGACACTTGGTTGACCACCAGCTGGGAGTGTCCCTTGACCAGCAGGTGACGAATCCCGAGGCCCACCGCGGCCCGGAGGCCAGCGATGAGGCCCTCATATTCCACCATGTTATTGGTTGCTCGGAACTGCAGCTACACGATGTACCAAAGTTCTTCACCCGTTGGGGAGGTGAGAACCACTCCGGTCCCCGCGCCTTTCAGCGTGGGGGATCCGTTGAAGTGCATAACCCAGTACCCAGGCGCATCGTGCCTGGGATATGCGGAAATCTCTTCTCGGTCAATCTCGGGGACAGGCGTCCACTCTGCCACAAAGTCAAAGAGCGCCTGGCTTTTGATCGCCTGGCGGCTGACAAAGTGCAGATTGAACTCCGCCAGCTCCACCACCCACTTGACGATGTGCCCAGTGCCTTCTCGGTTCCGTAGGATGGGCCCCAACGGATACGTGGTAACCATTGAGACCTTGTGCTCCTGGAAGTAGTGGTGCAGCTTTCGGGAAGCGACGAGCACGACATAGAGCAGCTTCTGGGCTTGGGGGTACCTTGTCTTGGTGTCTCGAAGGACTTCACTGACGAAGTACACTGGTCGCTGCACACGGCGGGCCCGGACTGTGGCTTCACACGAGGGCTTATCATAGCCCTCGAGCTCAGCGGCGTGGTCGGGGCTGGCCGAGTGCTCGGGCTCGACTCCCTGGTCGGGAGGAGCCAGGTGCTCGGGCTCGACTCCATGCCCTGGAGGAGCCAAGTGCTCGGGCTCGACTCCCTGCTCGGGAGGAGCCACGAGAACTGGAGAATGCCCCGGGGCAACCGGGAGCTGGGACCCAGCACCTTGCCCCGAGCACTTATCACGCTCCACCACCAGTAATATGCTCACGACCTGAGGTGTGCCCGAGATGTAGAGCAGTAAAGGCTCGCCCTCGGAGGGGGCCACCAGTATGAGCAGCGAGGTGAGATACGTCTTTAAGTCGCGGAAGGCCTGCTCGGCCTCCGGCA
The DNA here is from genome assembly GCF_958298935.1 of Phragmites australis. Taxonomy (NCBI): domain Eukaryota; kingdom Viridiplantae; phylum Streptophyta; class Magnoliopsida; order Poales; family Poaceae; genus Phragmites; species Phragmites australis. Next base: position 8,602,677 of record NC_084934.1, read on the forward strand.
TCCAGTCGAAGTGACCGGTCTTCTTCAGGAGCTTGAAGAGGGGTAGTCCTCGCTCTCCGAGCTTGGAGATGAAGCGCCCGAGGGCCGCCATGTAGCCAGTGAGGCGCTGAACTTCCTTGAGTCGAGCCGGGGGTCGCATCTGCTCGATGGCCCGGATCTTCTCTGGGTTGGCCTCGATTCCTCGGCTAGAGACCAAGAAACTGAGGAGCTTGCCCGCAGGCACCCCGAAGACACACTTCTCGGGGTTAAGCTTCAAGCGGGTAGTGCGGAGACTGTTGAAAGTCTCGGCCAGATCTTTCAGCAAGGTGGCGCGGTCTCGGGATTTAACCACGAGATCGTCGATGTAAGCCTCGACGTTGCGGCCAACCTGCGAATCAAGGGGTAATGCGCACAGCGCACTGGAAAGACGACCCAGCGTTGCGCAAACCAAATGGCATTGGCACATAACAGTAAGTCCCCATCGGAGTGGTAAAAGAAGTTTTTTCTTCATCCTCTACGGCCATGCGAATTTGGTGATAACCAGAGTTTGCATCTAAATAACATAAAAGATCGTACCCCGCGGTTGCATCTACGATCTGATCTATGCGGGGTAAGGGAAAATGATCTTTTGGGCAAGCCTTGTTTAAGTCGTTGTAGTCGACGCACATGCGGAGCTTGCCGTTGGCCTTCGGGACAATAACTAGGTTTGCCAGCCACTCGGGGTGGAGGACTTCTCAGATGAAGCCGGCGTCAAGGAGCTTACTTACTTGCTCCCGGATGAACTCCTGGCGCTCGGGCGCCAGCCGCCGGACTTTCTGTCTCACCGGCCGTGCGTCCAGGCGCACAGCGAGGTGGTGCTCGATCACCTTCCTAGGGATCCCAGGCATATCGGACGGCTGCCATGCAAACATGTCGACGTTAGCCCGGAGGAAGGTGACTAGCGCGCTTTCCTATTTGCCGCCCAGGTCACCGCCGATTCGGACGACCTGGGAAGCGTCTTCGCCCACCACAACCTCCTTCGTAGGAACGAAGGCGTCGGCAGCGAGTCGGGGTTTGGATAAAGAGGGTCCCGGGGCCTCTGTGTAACCTTTGACCTCGGCCCGAGCTGAGACCAAGGCCGAGTATAGATGCTCGGCGCAGGAGATGGCGCTGCCGGTCTTGGCAGGTACGGAGATGGGGCCTGCAGGGCCCGGCATCTTGACCATGAGGTACGCGTAGTGGGTGACCACCATGAACCGAGCGAGCGCCGGGCACCCGAGGATGGCGTTGTAGGGGAGGGGGACTTCTGCGACATTGAAGATGACGTTCTCCGTCCGGAAGTTATCCCGGCTCCCGAATGTCACGGGCAGCTCGACCTGCCCGAGGGGCAGGGTGTGCCCGGGTGTCACCCCGTAGAAGGGGAGCGACGGCTTTAGGCGCCTGGAAGGCACCTGCAGCTTCTCGAAGGCCTCCCGGGAAAGGAGGTTCAGGCCTGCACCCCCGTCGATCAGTACTCTGCTGACCTTGACATTGCAGATGGTGGGGGACACTACCAGGGGTAGTCGCCCCACGCCTGCAGTACTTGCGGGGTGGTCGGCCAGGCTGAACGTGATCGGGGAGTCCGACCACTTTAGGGACCTTGCGGCCTCCGTGCTCGGGGTCGCCGAGCACACCTCGCGTCGCATGGTCTTGACATAGCGGCGGGAGGAGGGCGTGTACGCGCCTCCGTCAATGAAAGCGACGGTGTGCTCAGGCTCCTGGAAACTGAGCTCTTGATTCTCGGGGGCGGCTCTGTCGTTGCCGCCCCTGCGGGGCTCTTCGCAGTCCCTCTGGCACCGCTCGATGAGACCTTTGACTGTGCGGCACTCCGTGAGGTCATGCCACTCGGTCTGGTAGATCTGGCACCACTTCCCTGGCTCGGGCCTCACAGGAGCGGGGGCCCTTGCGGGAGCAGGAGCCCTCGCGGGAGCCGGAGCCCTCGGAGGGGCTGGAGCCCTTGCGAGCGCGGGCCTTCTGTCGGCGGCCGCCCCGCGCGCTGGCCGGCGGTCATGTTCCTCGGCCGGCCTACGGGCAGGGCCCTGAGCCAGCGCGACAGGGAGAGCCTCGCGCCTCCTTCTCTTTTTCTTTTCCCGTCTGTCAGAGCGGGAAGGACCTGGTTGATCGGCAGCGGGTTGCTCAGGGTGTGGAACATGCCATGCCTGAGCCTCCGCCACGGTGGTCTCGACTTCGTGCGTGCCCAGCTTCTCGAGCATCCACTCGTCGCGGACACCCTGCCGGAACGCGACAAAGATGGCGTGGGGGGTTATCCGTGGGATAGTGTTGCGGACCTGGCTGAAGCGCAGTATGAAGCACCGCAATGTCTCCCCCTCCTGCTGTTTGACGGCGTGGAGGTCGCACTCCAGGCCGGGGCGCGTGAACGTGCCCTGAAAATTAGCCACAAACTAGTGGCAGAGGTCATCCCAAGAGCCGATGGATCCTAGGGGTAAGTTCATAAGCCAAGAACGGGCAGATCCCCTCAAGGCTACATGGAAATAATTGGCCATCACCTTTTCACTGCCGCCGGCCGCTTGGACAGCGGTGGTATAGATTTGAAGGAACTCGACGGGGTCGATGAACCCGTCGTACTTCTCCGGCAGTTCTGGCCGAAACTTGGTGGACCAGTTGACCCGGCGGAGCTCGCTGGTGAAAGCGCGGTAGCCTGTGCCGTACCCTGCTGCACGGGCAACGCCCTTGGGCGGTGAACACCGGCAAACCGGGGAGCCCCGGCGGTCATGGGCCGGCATGGAGGAGGCTTGGTCCTCAGCTTCGGCCTCATGCCGGGACTCCCGTTGGCGCTCAAGGGTGACACGCGCATCTTCGATGGCCCTCCGCTCGTTGAGACGCAAGCAGAGGTCCTGAGCTCCGGTAGTGGCCAGGGGGGCAACACTCCGCTTGGAGGCCCCCCGGCCAGTTCGGCCGCCACCTGAGGATGGGTCGGCCTTGGTTGCGCCGTGGTGGGAGGTAGCCCGGGAGCTTTCGGCCAACACCTGACAGTGAGCCGTGCCCTCCAGAACGGCCACCTCCTGGAGCCAGCGGCCCTCCGGGGTTTCCCCCCCGCCTGGACTGGCGGGTGCCTGAGGAGAGCTTGTGCCGCAAGCAGTGCGCTCCTAGGACTGGCATCGCCGAAGGCGAGCCTGCGCCGTAACGGCGCCCGGTGCTGTCCAGACGTGGACCACACGGCAGGAGTTTCTGCCGCTTGCTGAGGGTTAGGCGGTGCACTAGCAACGGCGGCGGTGGCCCTGCTGAGCCCAGCGCCATGGCCCCCATGAGAGGGGAGTGTCGTGCGGGCGGACCGTGGCTGCTGCTGAGGAGCAGCAGCGACTAGGGCCTCCTGTGCGAGGAGCTCCATTTCTTCACTGGAGCTGGAGCCGGTGCGTCGGAGACAATGGCCACCTGCCATTTTTTCTGCAGGAGAACAAAACAAATTCAGGGATGCAACCCCCCTACCTGGCGCGCCAGCTGTCGGAGGGTGAACTCCTCAAGCAGGGATCCGGAGGGACCCCCTTTGAGATTCGGTCGGGGGGATGATTCTGAATCTGTTTTGCGGGTGAAGTAAATGGGCGTAAATGCGATGCAGGTGGAATGGAATGATCGGATGCAGAATGCAGTAAATGCACTGGAGGTTTTTAGACAGGTTCGGGCAGCATTGAGCATAATACCCTACTCCTGCGTGTATGCTATAAATGCTCTGAGAATGTCTCTCAGAGATGTTGCTGGTTACAAGAATATTTGTCTATCCTAGAGCTTTGGGCTCCTTGTTCTTCAGTAATCTCAGCTTCTATGCTCCAACTTGTCCATATCTCGATCCTCTTTCCATGTCCACCGGTCCCTCCTTAAATACTCACTGGCGGTAGTGTGCCCACAAAGGGAGGGCACGAGTTCCAAGGCACCATAAATGGAAAGCAACCATCATGGGCTGCTGCGCGAAGTGACGGGGAGGGTTGAAAACGTGCTCCTATCTGGTCTTGTTCGTCATGATGCCATTCTGCAACGGGCGCCACGGAGAGGGCCCACCGGGCAGCCACTGAACGGCCCGGCGTGCCCACTCGGTCTTGTACACCTGACACAGCAGGGCGGCAGGCGGGGCGCCTTGGGCTTCGGGATGCTATCCCGAGGCGCACCGGATATCCCGCGATGGGACCCGAGCATTAAATGTCCCCACACCTCCCTGCCAGGCCGTGGCAGGGACTGACACCGAGCGTGGCAGGAGCAGTTGGAAGTGACATGCCACGCGCCCTCTTAAATGCGGCATCAGGCCTTTCACTGGTTGACACCTCACCGCTGGACCTCTATGGGGGCCACCGGCGAAGGACTTCTGAGGTCGTCGGGGAACCAAGTGCTCGGGGGTCATTGTTCATAGCCCCGAGCACTCTCTCCCGGATATGCCCTTTCTTGATCCTCGGGGAACCAAGTGCTCGGGGGGCCACTGTTCACGGCCCCGAGCACTCTCTCCCGGAACTGACTTCGTTGGGTCCTCGGGTGCTCGGAGGGCCACTGCTCGCAGCCCCGAGCACACCCTTCCCAGTACTCGGCTTTCCTGGTCGTCGGGGGACTTGAGTGCTCGGGGGCCATTGTTCACGGCCCCGAGCACTCTCTTCCCGGCGCTTGGTCTTCTCGGTTCATCGGGGAACTCGGGTACTCGGGGACTACTGTTCACGGCCCCGAGCACCCTCTCCTGGGACTTAGTCTTCTCGTACCTCGCGGAGATGATCCCCGCGGGAGGGCGCCACGTGGCAAACTGCTGATCTGGCCTCGGGACTCGGGGACCCATGGTTCCTGTGTCACCGACACTGTCGTTCACCCTCGATGTCACTGCATCATCAGCACTGACATGAGGCTACATCAATGAATCGATCCCTATTGTTGTTCTTCCCCAAGCGACCGAGATCATCATGTTGGCTTCTCCAAGAAACAATTAGATTCATTAATTTCCCCATAAATTTAAGTGCTCATGTTTTACACTTATTGATCCTTATGGCTTAGCTATTCTAATGTCTAACATTTGGTATCAAGAGCTATCTAGTCTACCTCATTAACCTTACACTACGTGAAAAAAGGACAAAGAAGACACTACATAAGTGACGGGTCGTAATATGACCCATCACTTATGATAAAAGTGACGGGTCGTAGTTGTGACCCGTCACTAATGCCAATCATTGGTGACGGGTGAAAACTTGATCTGTCATTAATGACGACTCATCATTCACAAGTCATCGTAGGCCAGTCATTAGTGACGAATCAAGTTTTGATCCACCACCAATGACTAACTCATCACTGATGGGTCTCATAGGCCTGTCATAAATGACGGGTCAAGTTATGACCCGTCACTAATGACGTTATTTAGAAATACAGAAAATGGTCCAAACATTGCAAAAAAAAAATTTATTTTTATTTTATTTTTCTCTTATTTTTTCTCACTTCAGAAGCACTAGAATATGAACCATTGTACATTTCTGCTCAAGTTTGATGTAAGGGGTAACGGCTATGGACACAAACGCTCATTCCGAAAACGGTGCAGAAACTTCCGGAGGCGAGAACTCAATCTTCCAAGCCATTTTAGGCCTCGAAAAATTCACCGAACCCGGATGTAACTTTTTCTGTAAATGTACATAGAGTCAAAAAAACGTCGAAATCGAAGTCCGTATGCAAAAGTTATGGCCATTTAACCGAAGGCACTCCAAGTCAACTGGTTTTTATGTCTATTGTAAAATTAACATTGGTGACAGGTCATAACTGTGATCCGTCACTTATGACGGGGTCACAGTTGTGACCTGTCACTTATGACCCTCGGCAAAATAGTTAAAACGATCTTTTATCCGAGTCCCTTCAGGACGCACGTGAGGTTGAGGTGGTTAGGTAGCTACACGCACGAGGGGCCGTCGCGAGTTCGATTCACACGGAACGCACATTCTAAAAACAGCCTAAAAATAGGTAGAGACACGTGGCAAGTGGTGATAAGTCTGAGTTGGATTGGCTTGGGTGAAAAATATTTTTTTTGACTTTTTTTCACGTCCAAAAAGCGTGAAAACCGTATATCAGTCATAAGTGACGGGTCAAGTTTTGACTGACCTTATTGGTGACGGGTCCTTACTCGTCACTTATTACATGTCATCAGTGACACGTTCGGGGTGACGGGTGCGGAACCCGTCACCCATGACGGTTATGACCCGTCACCCTTGTCCATTTTTCACGTAGTGTTAGTTCCCATCGTTAGTTTGGTGTTAGTCTTAGATTGATTGAGATTATGGTTGATTATTCCTCTATTAGTGTTAATTCCTCAGTTTTAGCCCTTAATTATTTGTTAATTTTTTCATAATTAAATGTTACAACTTCAGTCAGCATTCAAAAGGAGGGAATTTGGGCGAAATCAAGAACCCTAGGGCATTACTCCCTATTTTCCCCTAAATCCGAAACCCTACGTCCATTTTTTTCCCTAAATCTGAAACCCTAAGTTCATTTTTTCTCTAATTTCAAAACCCTAAGATTGATTTAGGGATCAATTCTTACCTCTAGTGGATGTCATCACCTTGCCCGCGCTTCGCCATGCGTGGCATCAGTTGGGCCACGCGTGCGCCATCATCGCTTGCCTATCACGCTCCTTTTTGTCGTGGATCTACTCCTCACCGTGTGTGGCATCATCCCATCATGCACGCACCACCGCGCTATCACCATCGCCACCACTCCACCGCATGCTTACATCAATATCGCCTCTCTCTCCCTCTGGTTTTCTCGGGAGAACGGGTGATAAAATAACTAGGGTTAGGGTTTTGGCCCATTTTGATCTGAACACGATTGATGCAAGCTGTATGTTCAAGATTCAATAGGTGGAGATCATCGGCTGCCATCGTGGGCCGAAGCAAGCTAGATTGCGTTATGCTTGTTTCAAGACCGCAGAATGAGATTGGGTCACGCCTGATCTTTGCTGCGAGCCCATTTTTGGCCGTTTTCATATGAGTTTTACTTCCCTTTTATTTTTTCTTTCTATTTTTAATTATGTTCCTTTTATGCATTTATTTACTATTGCAAATTATGATTATGTAATGTTTTAATTGCAAATTTTGATTATGTGACAATTAAATTTTTTGAGTATTATTTATCTCTAATTAAAGTGGAACCAACGAGAAATTTTAGTTAGAGATTTAATATGGGAATTGTATAATTTATTTTTCATGGCCATAATTATATTCTAGCCAAGGTTTATTATAATGGTGTATCATTAATTAAATTCCCACTTAGTTAAATAATTTTGTTCCTTCTCATTTCGGCCCAACGGTGATGCAAATTTGAACTGTCATTAGCAAGAACGTAGAAGATGCAATATGAAATTACGAATAATATTAAGCACAAATAAAGTGGGGGTTCCACAAACCAAAGTAGCAGCCTAGCCGGTCTAGTACAGAAGCAAATATCTTACCAGCAATGTGTGTAGATGCAATCTAAGCAAAATTCGAGTCTAAATGTGGCGACAACAAACTATATAAGGAAACAGGTGGCGGTGGCCATGTAGGAGGAGGCAGCCAAGGGGGTGGATGTCCTAGGGCACCCCTTGGGCATGCTCCTAGTGGTGGGGGTGCACACCAACTTGGGTCTGGTTCCCAAACGAAATTACAAGGCCCAAGGCCCGATAAAAGGTGATGCAACACTCAGTAGAAACAACAACTTGTTGTGATGTTTTGAAGACCTTCCTAGATGAATTTGGATGTGGGACTTGATCCATTGGAAAGATGAGGAAATAATCTTTGCATCAAGTACTCATGTGCCTCCATCGGACTTTGTACAAAATAATTATGGCCTTTTGAAGGTGGTGCTGTCAGTCTGTCCCGAATTGGTTGCAATTGTGTCGATATAGGGAAAGTAGAGGTAGGCTTGGCCATATTGTTGAAGTAGTTGTATATGTTTAAGTAGTCATAGTCATGGCCGTGTGGTACCATATCATGATCACCATGAAGTAGGGGAAGTAGTGGTGCGCTATTGTTCATCCTTGCAACAAGCTTGTTGTCATGGAAACCTGAAAAATCATGCACACAAAAATATATATGATGCATGGGTTGTTTGGATTGCCCAGTTGTGGTTGCATCCATGATGAACATGGTCTCATCACTTGGACCTCGCTGAGAAAAACTGGATCTATGAGGCAACTAAAGAAAAGTGGGATAGCTCTAACTGCATGTCCCTTATGATTATGAAGATCACCATTACTGTTGGGATTGAAGGAGCAACCCCCGACTTCGAGTGCGCTAAGACATACTTGGCTTTAGTAGAGGAGCAGTTCAGAGGCTCCTCAAAAGTTTATGCTAGCATAGTTATCATGAATATGTTGATGACCAAGTATGAAGGGACTAGCAGTGTGAGAGAACATGTCATGATGATGAATGACATGGACGCTAAGCTTAAGGGCATGGACATGGAGATCTCAGAAGACTTTCTGGTCCACTTCATTATAACTTCACCTCCTTCTGAGTTAGGCCCCTTTAAGATTAATTACAAGACTCACAGAAGTGGGCCATGAGTGAGTTGATTGTCATGTGTGTCCAGGAGGAGAAAAATCTCAAAGCTAAAAAGAAGGATTTTGCTCATCACCTTAGCTCAAGGTTGGGGAAGAGAAAATTCAAAGGGGAGTTTAAGGCCAAGGAGAAGTTGCACTACACATTGATGCTTTATAAGTCAGTGCCTAAGGAGCTCAAGTCGCCTGTTACACCTGCTAAACATAATGTCATCATATCCACCTCTGTAATGGAAAGGGCATGTTCAGAAGGAGTGTGCAGGCTTTATGGAGTGGCTTGGAAATAAGGGTAATGATGTGATTTCCTTTATTGATGAAACCTTTTTTTTTCTATTTTTGCACTGACTCTGGGTGGATTGACTTTGGTGCATCTGTGCATGTATGTAATTCCTTACAAGGATTCCTTTCTGTGAGGATGCTAAGATAGGGGAGCAAAGTCTTAGAGTGGTTGATAGCAATGAGGCTAAAGTCAAAACAGTAGGAGATCTTCTATTAGTGTTGTATAATGGCTTTACCCTTTATTTGAATAATGTACTCTATATTCCCACCTTAAGTAGGAACCTCATTTCTATTTCTCTTTTGGACGATTATGATTTTGAATGTATTTTTGGGAACAAAAGATATGTAATAAGACTAGGCAATAATAATATTGATTATGGTTTTCACCAAAACAAACTCTATACTTGAGTTATTTCATTTCCTTAAATCCCTGAATATGTGCAACAAGTTAATGAATGTAATAAGACCTCATCAAAATTGTGACATTTTCAATTAGGCCACATTTCAAAGTGGATAATGGAACGTCTCATTAAAGAAGAAATATTCCATCCCCTTGACTTCTCTAACTTAGGCCCCTGCATTGACTGCATTAAAGGGAAATATGTTAAACAAATTACGAAATGAGCCACCCTCAACACAAGATTATTAGAATTTATTTGCGGTGACATATTTGGTTTTCTATTCCAAGTGTAGATGGATATGACTCATTCATCACGTTTACTGATGACTACTCCTGTTACAGATACATCTTTTATATTCGTGACCGTTGTGAATCACCCTCTAAGTTTAAGATATTTAAGGCTGGAGTACAAAATCAGCATAATTTAAAATTTAAGATGGTGAGATCAGACCAAGGAGGAGAGTACTATGGTAGACATGCTCCCTATGGGCATAGTCCTTTTTGCACTATACCTGCAGAAATATGGTATAATTGCGCATTACTCAATGTCTGGCGAACCTCAGCAAAATGGAGTAGCCGAAAGGCATAACTATACTCTTATGGATATGGTACAAAGCATGATTAACACCTCCAGTTTGCCAAATAATTTATGTATGGAAACATTAAATACAGTCGCTCATATACTTAATAGGGTCCCTAGTAAATCTATGTCTAAGACACCTTATGAATTATGGACTAGGAAGAAATCAAGCTTAAGATACTTATATGTGTGGGGTTGTCCAGCTGAAGCCAAAATATTTAATCCACGCTTACAAAATTGGATCCTAAGACAATAAGATGCCACTTTTATTTGGTACCCTAAAAGATCAAAGGGGTATCACTTCTATTATCCAAATTGTAGCACTAAGTTTATAGAAACGAGACATGCTGAGTTCTTAGAAAATTCTGAAATCAGTGGGAGATTTGAGGGAAGGAAAATCTCACTTGAGGAGAACCGGGTTTATGTTCCTGTCTCAATAATCCAAGAGGCTAATGTCCCTGCATCTCATGTTGCTGCAACTCCAAATGTTCGTCCTCAAGAAGAGGATTCTGTGATTAGTAACACAACAACTAACGATCAACCTCACATATATGAGTCTCCTGTGATCGTTAATGAACCCTTAAGAAGATCACAATGAGAAAGAAGATCTGCTCTTCCTAATTAGTATGTTGTGTACATGAATGAAGACGTGAATGGTATCGGGAATGTGGATGATCTTACCTCGTATAAGGAGGCCATGATGAGTGAGCATTCATCCAAATGGGTTGAGTCTATGAAGGATGAGATGGAGTTAATGAGTTTTAATAAAGTCTAGGATCTAGTAGAAATTCCTGATAGAGTTGAAATAGTAGGTTGTAAATGGGTCTACAAAACCAAACATGACTCTAAGAGAAATGTTGATAGGTTTAATACAAGACTTATCGCTACGGGCTTTTCGCAAAGAGAGGGGATCAATTATAATGATAGTTCCTCTCTTGTCTAAAAAAATTATTCATTAAGAATTGTTATGGGGCTTGTTGGTCATTACGATTTTGAGCTACATCAGATGGATGTTAAAACTGCATTCATTAATGGCAACTTGCATAAGAATGTGTACATGGCTCAACTAAAATGTTTTGTCATGCAAGGCAAGGAACACATGGGGTGTAGGCTTAGAAAATATATTTAAGGATTAAAACAAGCATCTAGGCAATGGTACCTAAATTCGATGAAGTCATAAGAAAATTCGACTTCAAAGAAAATGAAGTGGATAATTTCATTTTTATTAAGGTTAAGGGAAAGAATTTGTTATCCTAGTATTTTATGTGTATGATACTTTATTGGCTAGCAGCGATAATGATATGTTGTATGAGGCTAAGATTTTTGTCATCCAACTTCGATATGAAGGATCTTAGTGAGGCTTGTTATGTTAAGAGCATTGACATTCGCCAAGGTAGATCTAAAGGGGTATTATGCCTATCCTAGAAGGTTTATATTGATAGAGTGCTTAAAAGGTATAATATGTATAATTATTCTGCATCATCTACTCCTGTTGTTAATGAGGATAAGTTTGGTTCATTCCAATCCCTGAGAAATCAATTAGAAGCTGATTAAATGAAGACGGTTCCTTATGCTTTAGTAGTCGGAAGCATTATGTATGCTCAGGTCTGCACGCGCCCTGACTTAGCCTATACAATGGGGATGCTAAGTAGATATCAATCAAATCCAGGAATAGAGCATTGAAAAGCTGTCAAGAAGACCTTGTGCTATTTACAAGGCACTAAGCACTTCAAGATAACATATAAGAAGTCTAATAATTTTGAGGTTAAGAGTTATTCATACGCTGATTTTGCGAGGTTCATGGACACAAATAAGTCGACTTCATGACATATTTTCACCCTCGCTAGAGGATCCATTTTCTGGAAAGCTCCAAACAATCACTTATTGCTTCTTCTATGATACAATTTGAGTTTGTGGCATGTTATGAGGTTACTGGACAGGCTGTATGGCTTAAGAATTTTATCACAAGACTAAGAGTGGTTGACAATATAAATAAGCCACTCACAATATACTACGATAAGAAAGGTGCAATTTTCTTTTTGAGTAATAACAAGACAAATGGTGATGCATAACACATAGACATTAAGTATCATGTTGTGAAAGATAGTATACATGATCAAACCATTGAGATCGAGCATATAAGTACAAATTCTTGCCAACCCACTAACTAAAGGTTTATCACCCAATGTATTTAAAGAACATGTTGCCGGCAAGGGTTTAATTGATAGCATTTGATTCTGAGATAATTATTTTAAGATCTCAGTTTCATGATCCTAGGTATAAAGGATTGTAAGAAAGAAACCAACTCCCAAGGAATAAGTAATCATCCATATTGAGGTGAAATTGTGTAATATTGATTATGAGGTCTAGTGGCATTTTAATAGCTATTGTGACCACATTATCTCAGTGCACTATTTTGTTGAGTGTGGACTAATAATGATTAGGCATTTGATCAAGTGAGAGAATGCTAGTTTTGATCTCGGCTAATCCTAACTACCTTGGCTAAGTCCTAAGGGGGACCGATAGCCCCATGTTCGCACGATGATCGGAGGCAGACACCAACTATTGGTTTTGGTCCCGAGTCACACAGTGCCAAATAAAAGGGAAAGCCAGCCATCTCATTGTGATTGATCACTCCTGAGATTAGCCTCACCCCGACACTCTGAAACACTAAAAACTGATAACTATGGGTGCTGCTATGATTCGAATGCCGACACCACCGTCGAGTTATCTCGGTGTTCGCCCTCAATGCCATTGCATTGTTAACACTGATGTGAGGCTAAATCAACAAACTAATCCCTGTTGCTATTCTTCCCTAAGCGATCGAGATCATCATGATGGCTTCTCCAAGCAATGATTGGATTAATTAATTTCTACGTAAATCTAAGTGTTCATGTTTTAGTCTAGTTGATCCTTACAACTTAGTCTAATGTCTAACAATAACTGGCCATCTTTATGCCACAGATGCTGCCTCGTCATTTATGTGCTACTACAATTATAAAAAGTCAAAAAAATGCCTAGGATCACATGTGTTTCATGAAGAAAGTCACAAGTTCTATGAAGATATAGTCCCTATGAAGGTAAAATTGGGTAACTAGATTCAGATTCATATATATGTTTCATCTAGTCCCTATACATATCTAGGATTGCATGCAATGCCCAGTTGTCTCTTTCATATGGTAGGTTGATATGTTTTAATTCCTATTCATGAGCAATCTACATGTTTTATTTGTTGTAGGTTAGTTCATGATACATATATTTATTTTATATCATATATGTGCCATGAGTCTAAAATATAGGGTATGCTTCTAAATTGTCGTTCATGACAACGTGCATGCCTCCCACAAGTTATTCAATTACTTGTATGTACTAATTTAGAGGAAACATATCATATTTTTTGTTATTTCGAGACTAACACGTTTGTAAGCTTATTTTTGTTTAGTCTCATGGTGAAATGATGATATCCCGGAGATATGTTATATCTTTCTCTTTACAAGTGGTTAATGGTTTATCGTTTCATCTTTTACCATTTATCTAGCTACATTCTATAATATAGTTCAAATTCCCTAACTTGACTTAAATATTAAAATTATGCATATACTTTGCCTTCCACTATATTTGTGAACAAATTAGGAGCGAGGGGTTAATCTATATTATGAGGCTTCGTGAATTATGATCCAAATGCCTTCCATATTTAAAGGATCATGATTTATGAAGCTTTTCCTTATGCTTTTAATATTTTTTTTCATTTTGGTGTTTAACTCGGGGGGGGGGGGGGGGGAAGGATAAGCATTCCCATAAGGCATCAGTTTGCCTTGGCGTTTGATGATCGTTTGTGAAGTGGAAGACTTCGTGTTTGATGAGCACCGGTGAGAGTAGTTTCATTGCTTGACCAACGCCAGGTTAGCCAGACCTTATCTCCTCCCTTGGATCTTGTTCTCTTCAATCGACAAGAGTGGCGACCACATGACTGGGGACTGTGGAGATGTACACCATGGTTAGATGAAGACTGGCATCGATTTTCACTTTTGATCAGTGCAAAACCGGCAAGCAGGTTTTCGTAGTGATGGTACAAACTGATGATCGGAAACATGCTTCGACAGTAGAGCAAGACTTGGCTTGGGCCTCCTCGTAGAGTAGCATTGACCATCCCTACAAGAAAAAAAGGAAGAGACATCTTCGTCTTGATGATGGTGGTGATATTTTGCAAGGTAGAGGAAACCGTTGTTGACCGGTTGGTCGATGTCATCAAGGATGTCGACATAGTCGAGGATGTTGGCATGGGACTTGAGTTTCTGGGAGTATGCAAGGATGGAGAGGTCGCCCTAAGCCATGTTGGGGAGCTCGGCTTTGAGAGACATGGCACGCGATGTCTTGTTGTTGTGGAAGAGGCTCTCTAGGCTCTACCAGATGGCGAGCATCGGGAGAGAGAATGATCGCGAGGATATCCTCCGAGAGAGACACATGGAGCAGTGAGAGGATGGCATAGTTGGTGACCAACTAGGTTGCGCTGAGCTCGGTAGGGACGTCACCCTGGATGTGCTGCTTGACGCGGAACATGCAAACGAGGATGAGGACATGCATTTTAAAAAAGGTCCAAGGTCGAGTTTCCAAAACTATAAAATGACTACAACTTTAGGATTACGGTTTTCAAAACAAGATTTGTTACGTTCAAAAACCTCTTAATTTTCAAAACCAAGGTATTTTGAAAAGGCATATAATTTTTTACAAAACTTCAAAAATACTTTATATCCAAAAAGGGCCTAAGGCTAATAGTCCGGAGCTAAATCAGGGATGATTAGAATAAAACAAACAGAGGAGTAACCACCAAATAGCTACTCCAGCACCTGGACGTAATGTACAAGGAATCCAACAACTAGAAGCATTCATGTCCGAGCGAGCACACAAATTGACAATGGCATCTGTGAAGAGGAAAATGGTCGAGAAGTGTGACTTGTAGCAATGGAAACGCGTGCGTGTTGCTCATATTGCTAGAGCGCTAGAAGGGATAAAAGAACATAATTAGCCCAGCGAGCTCAAGCTACTCAGTCCTCTTGTAGCCACTCGATCTTCGTTTTGGATATTGTAGTGCTCCCAAATACAAAAAAAATACACCATTACGGCATAATTGTTTTACTGTAATTTTCACTTAACAATTTATTTTTCTAATTTCTTCGTATTAAAGAACTTGTTAAAATACAAATGACATAGAAGTACTTTTAAGGTCAAAATATAGTATTATTTATTATAAAAAATTAAATTGGTCAATGTAAGGCGTCCGTTCCCCTAGGGTACTGTCGCATGACAATGGCTTGATGATGATCCAGTCGTTTTCAGTTTTGGTTGTCACAACATGTGTCGGAAGTTTGGTGCCATCCATGATTGGCAGATCCAGACAAAAGAAACGTTGCTAATGAACACCAATAAAGATTATCAAATTCTTTTGTTATCATCTGATAGCACGGAATCGGCCTGATCCACCCCTGATTGTCACGACTAGTCCAAACCCAGGCCGTGATGCTTGCTGGTTAACGTTCTCTTTTGCTGCCCCAAGACTATGGTCATCTATCGATCCCTGTACGTAGGCCAAAGAATGAATGAGTTTAGGGATGCCAATAGGTTTATGAGTGCACATGCACTTTCCTTCTATCTAAAAATACTATTAAAATTATCTTTGATAAACAGTAAATTACTGTAGCTCTGATAAATAGTAAAGAGTTATGCACCTCTCTCTCCGACGCTGGCTTTACCCCTGAATAGGTCCAGACCTATCGGGTTTTACCACTTATATTCATATCCATCTCAAACAAACACGCCTACTATAATATTTATATCCATTCATGGATGCAATTTTTATCCATACATATACCCAAGCAGGTAATAGGTATCCAATAGGTTACTCACACCTAGGATCCGATGGCAGCATTCAGGATCTGACAGTGGTGACATGCTAGACTAGACTTGGGACGCCTAGGGGTCGAACTGGCAGCGGCTGGCTAGACTGGGGCTGTGGTCGGCGATGACCGGGAGGGGAGCGACGAGCGACGGGGGTACAAGGCAAGGGCGATGGGGCCCAGGCAATGGGCCGAGGCAGTGATCGACGAGGGCGACGTGTTAGGGCAGTAGGCTAAGGCGACGACCGACGAGGGTGACGGGTGAGGGCGGTGGGCTAAGGCAGCGACCGGACTAGGCGTCTCACACCTAGCTGGTTGGGGCACTAGGAGGCGACAGTCGGGTCACTGAGAGCTAGGGAGGTGAGAGCGACTGGTTGTCGCAGTGCGGCAGAGACCGCGGTCCGTTACAGTGCGAGCCTACTGTGAGGGGTCGAGCCGCCAAGGGCAAGTCAACCGGCGACGACTATGTGCCTGTGTGAGGGACTGAGGGTGAGGGACATGGCCATAGCTGCCACACGGGTGGGGTGTCAGGGTTAGCCTCTACGCAGTGTGCTTTGGCACCTTCACGAGTAAGGTGGTCGGGGTTTTAGTAGTTGAGCTACATGGGTGATGGGCCGAATGATCGGATGAATGGAGGTGGGCTTATAGCCTAGTGGGGACCTATAGGTACGGGTACTATGAAAACGTATTTGAACTTGCTCTACTCAACGAGTGACTTCTTTTTTTCCCGCTAATAGAACCGTTGATATGAAAAATATCTATACCTAACTCTTAATAGAGTAAATACCTGCCGGTAGCAGATATCGGGTATCTATTGGCATCTCTTAATGAGTTGTGTTCAGATAGGAGTATTATACTCCACTCTTTTACTCCCGCTCTGGTAAGACGCACGCGTGGTGCACCTAATACAACATCGATAAAAAATAGTATGTTTTTCATTTGAAGGGCGCCTGGCCTCACACGTGTTTAAAGTTGCAATCTTCTATCTTACCTGTTGTATGTGGCTGGCCGGACTATGTTTTTCATTGGAGAAGTCTTTAAAAATATACTTTAATCATTAATTTATTTTATAATATATTATCAATTGTTACAAAATTAATATCACAGTTAAAGATCCATAAAATATGAATCTATTGATATTACATTCATACACTTAAATCTATACATAGTTTGGCTAATTATTAATCAAAACTTATAAAGTTTAATTATTTCAAATCCTAATATGCCCTGTAAACAGAAATAGACGGAGAATAACATTTCTCAATCAACCTAAATGCTTCGTATGCAAATTAAAAAGAGGAAAGAATACAATTTCCCAAACAAATCGAAAAAGTCCAGTCCAATCCCTTGGTAAGGCCCACGTCACCCGCGTACGCATTAAAAGTCACTCGACTAACATGATTTTGGAGTTCTTGTCGTGCTAAATTTCTGTTGCTGCACTATGGACATGTTCAGCTGATTGATCAATGATATGTTTATATTATATATGATCTCTGTGTTTTGCACTATGTCTGACTAGATATTCTCTACCGTATTCGATCTAATCTGTATTCATTCACTACTTGTGAACAAAGCTATTTACTTCACTCATATTTGACAACATTTCCAATCTGATAAAAAGATGTAAGACATGACAGAAAACATGAACAATATCTGACCAAATCACCTCGCTCTCGGAAATATCTTACCGTTTTTGAAGGAATTGGGGCTTATCTTACTTAGCTCAATTTTTTATATCTCAGTCACATAAACTTGCAAATTATTTAACCTAAAATTACAACACTAAAAGAATGACAAAAAAATCATGCAAATTTTCTGAACTTATTTCACCCAATACAAAAGTACGAATCTTGAAGCATATAAAGTGGGTGTGATATAAACATACGATATACAGCAATACGAAAAAAAATCTCAAAAAAGTTAATGTCCTATGCAAATCGAAAAATAAAAAAGAAACAAAAAGTTTTCCCAAACAAATCAGAGAAGGACAAGAAAGCCATCGACTAGCGGGCACGATTGAGATCTCCTGACCTCATCAACTGGTGAAGTCAGCTGATTTTAAATTTTTGTGAGCCGTTAGATGTAGATGAATGATCTGGATTTTACGTTATAGCGTATGGTGAACAGTAAATTCACGGGACCCGGATCTCCTTCGCCCCTTCGCAATCTGCGGCGAATATCCTCGGATTCCTTCCTTCCCCTCTCCCCTCGTCGATCACGCCCGCCGCGGTCCGAAGTCCCAGGCTCCGGCGTCCCCGCTCGCCGTCCGTCCGGGGCTCCGGGCTCGCCGGGTGTCGGGATGCCCTGCTGCCCGCCGCTGTTTGGAGTGGGCCCGCGGCTGCGCTCCTTCCTCCGCGACTACGACGCGCTCCAGTCCCTCGCCCTCGCCCTCATCTACCTCCAGGTGCGCTCCCGCGCCCTCATTCTCCCACCCGCCTCCCCCGCTCGGTCGGATCGGCCGGGCCTGCTCGGCTGCTCGCCCTGGCCCCCAATATCGGTTCACTTTTGTTCTTTGCTGCTGCGGTTGTTGTTACCGGTGATGGGAGTCTTGGTATGACTTGGTGATTGGATCGGGTTTGAGCGTGCTGTAATTTTTGCTACCGTAGTGACATTTGTGCGCGTTGGGGGCGTTGTTTCGACCCCTAGTTTACCCAAGTTTTGTTCTGGTTATTGAATGCGATGGGGAACTGAAGTCTTAGTTGAATGCGATATTCATATGGGGTTTCACTTCGATTCTTTTTGTTAGGCATGGAACGAGTGGAAGGGCGATAGCTTCGTGCTTCGGTTTTTTGACCTAGGACGCTCTGGATGACGCTTCAAGATTCAGTTACTTTTAGATACAATTATGCTCTGTTGCTTAGTATTTCGATTTTGTTTTTGCTGAATTCGGGCGCTTGTTGCCTTCGTGATTCTTTCATTGTTTGAAACAAGTTAACTTTTGTTAGATGCGGTTAAGTGAATATCTTAGGCATGGTTATGTTGAATTTTCTATCAAGTGTGGTGAAAGAATGAGGGAAAACTGGTCTGTTTACAATGTCATGAACTCATGATGATTGGCCATGGTTTAGCATTCTGCATGGTTAGCTCTACTGGTACTTAGAGTTCTTCCTCTATGTTTGGTTTCTTTCAATGCTTATGTGATCTTAATGTTCATGATGTTGAAATGGATCCTCACTCAGCAGAAATTGAATTTAGTGAAGTTGTGGTATTCATGCGCATAATTACTTCAATTTTTTTTAGATTGGCTGTGCACTGATTGGATCACTTGGGGCATTGTTCAATGGGGTTCTTGTGATCAACCTGGTGATAGGGCTCTTTGCTGTTGTAGCGATCGAAAGTAGTAGCCAGAGACTTGGCCGGACATATGCTGTCCTTCTCTTCTTCGCTGTCATCCTTGACGTTGCTTGGTTTATACTCTTCTCGTGTGCTATATGGTATGTCTTCTGCAACAACCATCTTTCAGTCTAGTTACCTGTTTTTCATTTCTTGTAATGTGAATCCATGGATGGAGAAATGAATATGATATTCTGGATGTATAATCAATATGCTAGTGACTTTGGATGTTATTGGCTGTTTTTTTTTTTTTTGAAGCGGGACAAAGTCCCTTGCTCATGCCAGGTAAAGATGCCCAAATGGGCCGTGCCTACTAGGTCGACCTGAGGCATGACATTGTAGGCACGGCCCAGGCACGGCACGGCACGGCCCGAGTCGAGACGGGCCGGGCCGGAACGGCACGAGGCCACGGCAGGCACGGCCCAGCCCAGGCCGGCACGGCCCGGCACGCATAGGCCCGGTTCTTTTCTATTTTTTATATATATTTTTAATTTTGTAGCTATTTTTTTATCTGTTTTTTATATTTTTATCTATTTTCTATATATTTTTTTAATTTTGTAGCTATTTTTTATGTTTTTGGGCTGGCTGTGCCAACGGGCCGTCCGTGGCACTGTGCCCGCTGGGCTGACCGTGCCCGTCATGCCGATCGTGCCACCAGACCGAAATCGTGCCCGGGCCAGCCCAGCACGGCACGGTGACCGACGGGCCGTGCCGTGGGCCGAGGGGGAGGCACGCGGGCCGGCATGGCACGGCCTGTTACAGTAGCTAGGCCGTTCGGGCCGTGCCGTAGCCAGGCCGTGCCGAGCCGAGCCCGTGCCAGGTCAGCCCGAATGGCCCATTTGGCCATCTTTGATGCCAGGGATCGAACCCAGGTCGTGAGCGTGCGCCCTTGCGCCTTGACCGGATGGTATTGGTTCTGCGGATAGCTTTGTATGTTTGAAATAGGGTACTTTGCAAAATAGCTGCCGATCTCCTTGTTCTTTGATATATTAGGTTACCCATGTTGATTTCCTGAAACCATGCATTGACGAGTACCAACAACTCTGCAAGTTGCAATGTCATTTGTTGGAGCCCACCATGCTGAATCTTGCACCAGACTGATTTCCATGCTTGTTTCCTATCGTTCCTCTATTGCATTGTATTGGAGGTTTAGGGATACCCTTGTTCCTTGAAACTCGTTAGATTTATGACCCTCATATTGTGCCTAATTGACTGAAAATTGTTTAGTGGGGTTGTGTATTTGTCTTTCACTGTGGCACAAATATTTATTTCTTCTTTTGAAGATAAAGTTAATTTTGCTTTTTGCTGCACCGTGAACACTGTATAATAATTGATTTGCCAATTATTACATATGTGGGTTTTAGCTTCTTGTATTATCTCATTAGTCGTTACTATATTGATTGGAACTTAGAACTTCAGAGCATAAGTTAGTTGGAACTCCATCAGGTAAAAAATAAGCGACTTTTAAGTATGCAGAGTCAAATTTTCAAAACCTTGCTGTCAGATGTTTAGGAATAACCTATACAAATGATACTTGTTGATTGTGATTTGTCTCAAAGTTATTTTCATAACATATTAATTTTTCAAATTTTTGTAAATATATTACTAGACAAATTAGTGGTTACATATGTGCTTGGGACACTGTGTTGAGATACAAATCGTCACTTATCTGTGACTAGAAAGAATATGTGCATGCTATTGGATGAATGTGTAGCTTCTTTTTTGAGTATCAGTAACAATATTCTTGTATCATATTTTTCATGTCACTAACTCTTGTACCTGCTTATACAGGACTTTAAATCCTGACGAGAAGTATGGCCAGCTTTTTGTTTTCTCACTCAGACTAGCATTGTGGATGCAGATCATTGGGTTTTCAGTCAGGTTTTTTTCGTCATTCATATGGATCCAGATGTATAGATTAGGGGCCTCTTCCAACATGCCAACATATTTTGAAGCAAATCATGAAGCAAGAAATAGTTTCTTAAGCCCCAGATCTGATTCAGTTAGACGGAGTTCCATGGCAGATGATATGTTGGGAGGTTCAATTTATGATCCTTGCTACTACTCGTCACTCTTTGAGGATGTTCGAAACAATGCATGCAATCATCAGGTATTACCTTGTAATTTATGTCACTCCCTCTGTTCTTTTTCCATTTGATGTTTTATACTTACTAGAAAAAGCACATGATGGCTAAATAACCCTGTTAAATTTGTGGTATTCCCCACCTTAACGTAGTCTACAATAGTTAGCTGGTGAGATTTGAAGTTTATATAATACTCAGATTCACAACAATTAACTGTATATAGTTCGCTGATTTTCATGTACAGTTGATATTTGGTAACATGGGGAAACTTTATGGATTATTCCCCCAATCAGATTGTTTTCCCATGGAATAGTGGGGGCTTCCATGTGGCCACTAAAAAACTGAGCAGGTGTTTTTCCCTGGTACACAAATAAGACCAATGTGTAGTGATTATGGGGTGTACTAAAACGAAGGTCTCAAGTTTTTACCTATATGTCTGGATCTAACTTGAGGATACGGTGTCATGCAATAGACTGCACAGTTTCTCTCTGGCTTATGTTATCTGGCATTCATATTTCTGTATTCTCATTGGCTCATTGCCATCAAGTTTTTGACTGCCCTTTTTTAATCAGTATAAGCGCAATACCAATGTTGAGTGTTTTTCTGTAATACATCTGCTCTGGTTGAAGTTGTTTAAGTTTCAGGCTCACTTAGCTGTAAATATGTAGGGCTCGTTTGGATCGAGTCCTGGCCGGAGCTGCCTGGCCAGGCAGCGCCCTCAGGTGTCCGATTTCGATCGCCTGGGGCTGACGCTGCTGCCTGGCCGGAGCTGCCTGCACCAGGGTCCGAACCAAACAGGCCCGTATTGTATGCATTTTTCATGAGGATCATATATAATCTTCTGGAACAAAGGGGCAAAAGGCTCGTCTAGGATACAACACTCTTTAAGTCATTTATCAAGGCTGCAACTATTGTCAACATTGCTACAAGCCTAGATTGTGTTAATTTACAAAAAAGTTTCTCTCTTTGCAGGGTGATTAACAAAGTGGTAGTAATGATAGTGGGTAAACACATGCGGGCCAATCTCGACAACTTAAATCTTTTGCTTGTAGATCTCTTTTGGCTAATGATGTAAGTGATGCCCGATAACTGGAATAATAATACAACCATTTCATTCTTTGACGATTCCTATATATCCCAATCCTGGCTATTGTGGATATGGATCCAAACAAGTAGTGTGGGGCCTCGAAGCCCGGACCCAAAGGGACCTTTCGGGCTAACCTTGCTTTTGTGGCGATCTCTTGGAAGAGTGATGTTATGATCCTAGGATCATTAGAGGGATAAACATACGCCGGGAGCCAAATAGCCAGGCGGTGTTGGCTGCTACGGAGCGATTAGACTATAGATTGGGAAGACTTAGATTAATTCTTCTTTTGCTTGATTACAATCCTAATTTAATTCCAATTCCTAACTTATCTCCTACCAAACTTATCTCTAAACAATCCTATTTCAATCCAACTCCTAACATCTCTTACCAAACTTATCTCTAAGATATACTAACTAATTTATCCTAACCTCCCTGATCTCTTGCTAGCCGTGGTTACTGTTCACATGCGTGAAGAGTAATTCTTGTACATAATAGATGTTAGGGTAAACACCCGTTGGGGGGATAGCCGGGCGGCGTCGGCTGCTATGTGAGAGATTAGACCATATATTGGGGAGACAGAATATTGAAAGAGACTTAGATTAATTCTTCTTACTTGATTTGATCTACTAGACGCAATTCTACACACACACATATATATATATATGTATATGTATATATATATATATATATATATATATATATATATGTATATATATATATGTATATATATGTCAGCTGGCCTACGGAGTCCTAATTCAAATCTAACCTATTTCTAATCTTATCTCTAACTCTTATCTGCTTTAAACTAACAAATCTCTAATCTTACCTCTAACCAAATCTGATCCAAACTAACAAACCAATATAACTAACCCTATCGCTAACAACTCTAATCTCGTGCTAAATTACCGCGCGCAAACAGTACCACTGATGAACAGTAATTCCAGCACCTAACAACAGATGTGATGGACCGATCTCAATGGCCCTAATGGGCTGGACATGACATACTCCATGAAGGTGTTCCTGTTGCTTGACTAATATTTACAGCCTCAATTCTATAGTTTGAATATTTAACCAACAACTCCATCATTATGGTATATTCTAGTGATAGCAGGCAGTCAGCCAAAAGAGTCTGGTGCTTTATGTTTGGAACATTTTGCTGTTGCCACTAAGATGGACCCATGTTCATAGCCAATGGAGGCATGGGTCGTCCGTGAGAAAGCA
Organism: Phragmites australis; assembly: GCF_958298935.1. Classification (NCBI taxonomy): domain Eukaryota; kingdom Viridiplantae; phylum Streptophyta; class Magnoliopsida; order Poales; family Poaceae; genus Phragmites; species Phragmites australis. The sequence continues at coordinate 8,626,055 of NC_084934.1, forward strand.
TTGGCTTTGGAAGTGTTGAATCTTTTGAGACCTTGTGGTAGAACCACCACTACGCCCAATTGGTCTCCGCCGCACGATCTTAGTGTTGCGAAGGTTCGCTTTCTTCATCATGTCCGCCAATATCTCTTTGGTCACGCTGCTCCGGCCAAGAATGTTGGTCGAAGGGTACTTGTGGCATACCCTTAAGTCCTCTAAGCCTACGGCCTTCCCTGAGCAACCCATGGAGCGACAACGACAAAGAAGCGACGAACGAAGCGGGAAGATGGACGGAGCATAACTACGAAGGAAGGAGGACGGAAATGTGATGAAGCAACACTTGGCAAGGAGGCGTGACACGAGAGCAGGTCGGCGCAAGATCACAAATGAGGCGAATGCGGTTAAGGATCAAGTGCCCTGTATTTAGGGATGCAAGTGGATACCCAATGGGTACTTCTGGATCAATACTTAGTTCATTTTTTTCTTGACTTAATTGGGTGGGGGGTGAATTTTTAGTTTATTTTTTTGAGTTTTAGGCCGGCCCAATGACCTAGAAAATACAAAACTTGCATCCTTACCTGTATTATATAGTGCAGGCTGCGATGAGACGCCAATGACTTGCATCCTACACTGGCCAATCGGCGAAAGACTGACACTTGTCCCACTACGAATGCAATGACCGAAGCAATGGCGTCCCTTGGCAAAAGACAACCCACGATTAACGTGGGCCAATAAATGACATGGGAACGCAGCAACCCACTTCAAGTAGGCTGCTCAAATGAAAGCACATCAAAACACGGCAATGCGTTTCGGGCTGACCGCATTAAAGCATAGCGCAAAGATATCAATGCCCAACAACACAGCGACTTGCGTCAATAACTCGAACGTACTTTGAATGGCCGAAGGGGCACGACGGATCAATGCCAACATCTAACGGTCAGGAGCTCCCCCCGTTATCTCACCCGTGAGGGGCTACTGTTTGGGGAATGGTACGTCATCACCCGTACGGCTAAGATTCGACGAAGTCAATATAAAGCACGATGCCTAGAGGACGAAACGATAGCTACAAACCGAAGGGAAGCAACATGCAGAGCGAGGACAAATTTTGCACCGGAAGGGAACACAGTTCAAAGGGGTAGAGTGAGCTTTCGTAGCATGCTCAAGGTCCAAAGGGGTAGAGTGAGCTTTCGTAGCATGCTCAAGGTGGTAAAAGTGCGAAGCGGCGTCTCACCCGAAAGCCCACTTGTCACATCTAGCCCATTAGGGCCATTTAGATCGGTCCATCATGCAGGAAAAGCTGTTCACGTATGCAAACAGTAACCGCAGCACTGTAGTACGAGGTCAGGGAGGTTAGGATAGATTAGTTAGTATATTTGAGCGATAAGTTTGGTAGGAGAGTTAGGAGTCGGATTGAATTAGGACTGCTTAGAGATAAATTTGGTAGGAGATAAGTTAGAAGTTGAAATTGAATTAGGATTGTAATTTCCCCTCTCTATATAAAGGGGCAGCCAACATATCCTTGTAATCAAGCAAGAGAAGAATTAATCAAAGTCTGTCCCAATATTATAAGTTTCTCTAATCTATAGTCTAATCCTTCCCCTAGCAGTCAACGCTGTCCGGCTATCCTCCCGGCAGGTGTTTATCCCCTTAATGATCTTAGGATCATAACAGAGTATTATTTAGATGCATTTATGTTGGGCGACATATCAGGTGCAGTCCTTTTTTGAGGAATAATCGTGCAATCCAGCTTCAGTTTGGCACTACACCAACATGGATTATTTAGATGCATTTATGTTGGGCAACATATCAGGCGCAGTCCTTTTTTGAGGAATAATCATGCATTCCATCTTCAGTTTGGCACTACATCACATGGAGAAGTCTTTAAAAGAAATGTACTTCTCAATATACTCAACCTATGGATAAAATTTAAGGTTCAAATTAATCTAATATTAGAATAACAAAAATGAAAACTTTGACTGATAAATCAAAGGGAAATGAAAAAGGAAATCACAATGTTACTTTTCACATATAACTTATCTCTCTTTTGTTTTTCTTTCTAGCACATTTTGAATTTAAATTGGAAATTTCAAAGGGTGCTATACCACTCCATAGACTACCTCATTAATATTTTTTAGAATTTTTCATGTGAATATGATGCTCAAACGGAGATGCACAATTACACCGTAAAACCGGATTGCACCTGATACATTGCCTTTACGCAGAGATGCAATTTCATTGGCTCAGGCATGTATTTTGGCCTTTTGGGACATGCTTCTGACTTCTTTTTTTTAACAGGTGGAAGGTGGACTTAGAAGACCCTTGACCTCTTAATGTATCTCACAGCGGACTCGAGTTGAAAATGGAGTTTATTTTGTGAACCTAAGTCCTGTAGCCGCTGTTCTTTTTGAAGCGTAGATATCCCAGTGAAAGGAGATCAGCAAAATACTGCAACTGTGATCACCTGTGTTGCTGCACGTTCTTGAACTTCGACAAGATTTTTGGTGCCATTGCATGTGGAAGCGCCATTTCTGCTTGGCCCACATGAGCTGGATGGTTTCGCAAAGAGCAGTCGAATGCTGATGTTGCACATTGTTTTATGCCATGTGACATGTTTTACTGCTCAGTATGGTCCATTTTTCAGACATGTCTTTGCCTGTTTCTCTTAGCTATCAAGGAAATGAAGCTGGTAGTTAAATAGTTCGGTAGTCACTCGGTTCTACTCTAGCCGCAGGCTGGTATTCTTGTTCTTCCCTAGCATTTTGGTCATTGTTCATAGTGCTATCTTGACAAGTTCATCTCTGGATCAGCAAAGGAAGAGAAATGTACAGTTCATTCGGTTTGTGAGTTCATTGAAGGGATATTGTATCGGGATCAAATTTCATAACACTAGGTTACCATATTCTTCTCAACTTCTGAGAATGAGAATCCTTGTGTCATGTTATGCTCTACTTGGAATGCTTAAATTTCATAAGAAATTTTGCAGTTTTGCACTTCCAAATATAGTTTGTTGTAAGCACTTGGGCCAGTTGTCTCCAATGCAAGACCAGATCTCGCGGCAGAGAGCAACACACAAATAGTGGCGATAACCAATCTAATCGGTAGAGGAGGCGAGCAAGTGATGGTTGTGCTTATAGAATATGGATGTTGCTAATTTGTAAATCGGTTTTGATAAAAACAACGTGTACTCGTTTTGTTAAAAACCCACAATTCTTGGTTTACGAGGGACTTGTTTTTGTCCATTTAAAAAAAAGAAACAATTAGAGCTCTCATGGTTTGGGAGCTCGAAGGTCAAATGCAAAATCGGGGAAGATGCTAATTTACCCTGTCTTTTCTTTTGTTTTAGACTTAAGTACACCTCAATTAAAAAAAAAAGACTGAAAGGTAGTGGTAAAATTAGGGAGGAACTCATGTGAAAATGCCACAAAATGTTAGAAATGATGCACATTCGTCAAAAATCATACCTAGAAGTTCTTATTAAATCTGTTTGTCCCCTAACTGTAAATTATCACCAACAAATAAAGAGATTGAGCCCGTAAATTATAATACACGTTAAATTAGGTAAGCTACTCGTTCCGGTTACAAAAGAGTGTTATTTTGAGTTGCGTACAATCAACATATTTAAAGTTTGACCATCAATATTTTTTTAATATTTTTGTTGAACTTTTGAAAATGGTACAACTAGATTTGTTTGAAAAATAGTTTTATGATAGTACAACTTTGCTATGTTTTGTATATTTTTTATACTAGTGATTAGTGGTCAAAGTAGTGTGTTGGTGACTATATTAATATAGAAAATGACATTCTTTTATTATCAGGGGAGTACGTCAGCAAATATGGGCATAACATAACCGCTTCCTAAAATTAGGCACCATCGCATAAAAAGCTCGCCACTTTTCACACAAAGGTCCCCCGAAGTTGGCAATTACCACGGACGATCCAAACTTCATTGCACAAAATTTGTGGAAAAGGACTCGCTACTATTGAGAAACCGCTGCTACCGGGTGTAGTCCAGCGATTCCGTGAGAGAACAATTGCAGAATAGGGACATAATGTAGGGAAAAGCTTATATTCTTTATTCATCTATATTTATAATGAAGGATTTTGCCCCATATATATAGTGCCAAAACCCCCTAAGAGATAGAATTGAATCTTCCAAGAGATAGAGACGGGCCCACATTTGATTGCAAACTTCAGGTTTCCTAACACTTCCCCTTGGGCACTTCTCGCGAAAAGCATATATCTTATTAAAACTCTTCAAAACCAAGTGAGAAAAATTGGAAGAAAGACTACATAGCTCACGACATGATCACACGGATTGCCTTGTTAAAAACCTTAACATGACAAACTTCAGGAAAACTCATATAAGGAAAAAAGAGTACTATCGGTGTAAAGAATAGTGGGGTCCTTTGTGGGCGGACCCTCGCCGGTATGATATCAGCAGATACCGTAAGCCACGTTTTTTCCAGAACCGCGGTCCTCCCGCACGACCAGTCAGCAACCGCGTGGCAAGCCATCGACCACGCAACCTGACACTCCAATCGGACTCCGCGATCAGTCCCCAGGTCATAAGAGCAAACCCCGCAACCAATCTCCTCTAGTCGTGGGGTAGGTATGTGTTCTAGTAGTCTAATCACAATAAATACTTTTTCACTTGAGTAGTTCCCTTCCCCATATCCCCTTTCTGGTCATCCACAGCGTGGTCAGTGCATAGCGGTTGTGACCCATCCCGTAGCATTAATCACTACGGGATGGCCTGACAGGCGTGGCAAGAGTTCTTTTGCAGGTGCGCAGGTGCCGTGTGGGGACGGGATATGACAGTTTGGGCGACCGGGATGACGCAGGCGATGGAGCGATGGGACAGGCTCTGTGGCAATGTAGAGCAAATGGGATACGTCCGCTTTTAGTAATGATAGGCCTAGGTGAGAAGCTCGGGCTAGGTCTGAGTCTGTGTCTCGGCTCATGTGTAAGTACTCCCTCCCTCTGATATATAAAGAGAGGAGTACTAGGCTTATAGGGAGAGGTTTTTTTGGGCCCAATGAGTAGAAGGCTGGGCAAGAAGAGCATGGGTAACTGGCTTAGACCACAAAAAGAAGAATACACATGATGCAGGGCTATTACCTTGAGGGGGGGCATGAACCTGGATAAACCCTTGTGTTCTTGAGTCACACACACACAACCGGATCCAACATACGCTTTCCGAACAAGGATCACGCACCCATCGTCCGATACACCCCAGAATCACTGTCAAGGATTTACCCTCGACAAGTACAATCCACTCAAAATTCTTCATATAATCTTCATGATTAACTTTTGGGAACTTAATGTTCTTGACTAAGATTTAATTCCTTGTATCGGTATTATATGAAAATTCTTCTCCTGAAATTTGCAACTCTCTAAGCCTCATCATCCCAATGCTACGAACACATCTTTCAAAACTAGATTCAGGGAGAGACTTAGTGAATAAATCTGCAAGATTCTCATATGACTTGATATGCATTACCTTTATTTCGTTCATCATATACAATTCATGACTATAAAAGAACTTAAGGTTGATATGTTTCGTTAAGTTGATTTTCATAAATCCCAGTTGCACTTGTGCAATACATATAGCATTATCTTCATAGATAATGGTGGGAGTGTTACTAGTGTTCAAACCATATGACTATTGGATATGATTGATCACTCTTGTAAGCCATGCGCATTCTCATGTGGCTTCATATAAAGCTATTATTTCCTAGTGGTTCGTCGAAATAGATACAAAACTTTGCTTTGATGATTTTTGGGAAATTGCAGTTCCACCATAGAGGAAAATATAGCCAGTCTGTGATTTCACTGTATGTGGGTCTGATAGATACCTAGCATCTGCATATCCAACCAGACTTAGGTCCTAGTTCTTTCTGTAGAACAGACTCATCTTTGCTACCTTACAAGTAACGCGGAATATCCTTCAAGCCCTTTTAAGATCTTTTAGTGGGCTCTACACTGTATCGTGTAAGTAGGTTTTCTGCAAATGCTATGTCTAGACTAGTGCAATTAGCTAGATACATCAGCACACCTATTGCACTTAAGTATGGGAATTCCAGTCCCAATACTTCCTCCCCCTCTTCTCTAGGTCTATAGGGATCTTGATATGCTTGCAATGACCTTCCGACTATAGGGGTTTTAATGGGAAATAATTTTTCAAAACCAAACCACTCTAACACCTTCTGAGTGTAGTTTGATTGATATACAAAGATTCCATCTGCCACATGTTCTAGCTGTAGGCCCAAGCAAAATTTGGTTTTATCCAAATTTTTCATTTCAAATTCAAACTTCAAGTACGAGCTTGCTTCCTTAATTTCTTCTTCTGTACTGATGATATTCAGATTATCTACGTATACAGATATTATGCAAAATCTATTCTGAGACCTTCTTATGAATACACAAGGACAATCTATGCTATTTGTGTAGCCTCGTTTGATGAGAAATTCACTCAAACGATTGTACCACATTCTACCTGACTGTTTCAACCCATATAGTGACTTCTTCAATTCTACGCTATAAAGATTTCTATTTCTTCTATCCTGATTCGGTAATGGTATTCCTTCAGGTACCTTGATATAAATATTTGAATTAAGTCTCCCATAAAGATATGCAGTCACAACATCCTCAATTTCATTTTCGACTCTAGGTTGACTACCATCGACATTAAATATCTAAAGGTAATGCCACCCATCACTAGGGAATATATTCTTCATAATCAATGCCTGGTCGTTGAGTGAAATCTTATGTCACTAATCGTCCTTTGTACCTTACAATTTCATTTCTTTCATTCTTCTTACGAACAAAAACTCACTTGTATCCTACTGGTTTGATGTGGGGAGGTATGCGGCATACTGGCCCAAAAACCTCTCTTATGTTCATGGATAGTAGTTCAACTGTTATTGCTTTTTGTTAGTCTTCCCAATCTGACCTCATTCTACATACAGTGAGCGATGCAGGCTCAGCGTCATGATCTATAACTGTGGTAATTTTATTTGTGAAGTATGAGTCAACTATTGTGGTTGCTCTATTCCAGAATTCCCATGAATTCACATAGTTTATTGATATTTCATCATAAGTTTCACTTTCAAATGCTTCTACATCTTGCTCTTCATAATTTCTTACTGTTGGAGCAAGGTCCTTTAGTTTACTATCTTCAATTTCAACGTACGCATTTTTGCCGGTTTCTTCTTACGTGAGAAGATTCAAATCTAATATGCCTACTTCCTTTGGTTCCATACCATCACCAAGTCTCAACTGGCTCCCGTTCCTTTTCCTTTAGGGTATTTTTGTGATCGGTTATGGTAAGCTCTCATTTTCCACTTTCGCTAGACGTCTCCGGCAATCAATACCATAAAGTACCGAAACATGTCAAAAAATGGCTAAATAGGACCACAAATATTTTTCTAGATTCGGTCCAGGAATACAAGGATTTCATCTTGTACTATCAAGGTAGACTGTCTTATAATTAATTTCCTGGTAGCACATGCACGGTATACAAAATCTTCATGATTCGGAAAATTCTTCACATTTATACCATGACCTCGTGAGTTAGTAATTATGTTCCTCATCATTCTAAGACCAGGGTGATTTAATCTATCATGCCATAGGGAGAATAATTCTGCACTACGAAACACAGTCTTCAAGGTAGTGAACACTTCAGGTGCTTTAATGCGAGTGTTGGAGTAGGTGCTCCCTACCATCTTCTTCACCAGTTTCTATATAGAAACTATTAGCGTAGATATCTTTAAAACTTATGAGATTTCTTGTAGATTCAGGATACAATAATGCTTTTTTGATGTGCAAAGTAGTTCCCATATGTAGTATGACTGTGGCTCTTCTAGAATCTACTATACATTTATCACTTCCAATAACAGTCATTACTTTTTCAGAGATATTTTCTAATAGACTGAAAATACACCTTTTCTCTTAAGATGGTGTTTATGGTTCCACTATCCATAATATGCACTTATTCTATGCGGGCACCACACATATTCTATAAATAAAGCATTCAATCATTCAATCCTCCTAAATTCATTCAATCCTTCTAAATTTGGCAACTAAGTAAATGGCTAATTACTCTAATTCTAGATAGAGTCTGCGAAAGATCCGGTCACTTCATCTTCAGTAGCTCTCTTTTCCGCTTCATCATTCATGGCATCTTCTATGGTAGTGTAGGAGGGTAAAGTAGAGGCCTTTGCATCCTTCATTGGGTGGTCATTTACTGCTAGTGCGGAAGCGTCATCAACTTCCATGTGAGATACTTCCCCTTCAACTGCGGCTGCTTTGTCCACCTCCATCCTCACTACAATGGTGAGGTGTGCTTCTGACTACTCTTTTTTCTTCTTCCGGTATGCTTCCACAACATGCTTTGGTGCTTTGCATATTCAGGACCAATGGGCCCAAACACCGCACTTATAGCATGTCTGGTTCTACTCACCATATGGTTTTACTTCCTTCTTTGTCTTGCCATTATCATCACCAGTCTTGACTTTGTCTGCTACAACTTTCTTTCCTCCCTTCCCCCGCTTCTTATTGCGGTTCTTGCGTGCTTTGAAAGAGCTGATTGACTTCTAGGCCACTGCTTTTGCGGCTAGGATAAGAAATTCTTGTTTATGACTTCATCATGAACTTCATGAAGTTGCAACACGTCAATCAGTTCAGAATACTTCTTGTATTTTGATTGATAGTAATTACGTGCGGATTCTACCACATTAGGGTGGAAAGTGGATAGAGTTTTCTCAATTTTCTCCTCTTCTATGATATCTTTCCCACAAAGACACAGAAAGTGTGCAAATATGGTGCAGCGTGGAGGTGTACTCTCTGACATGCTTGCAGTCACAGAAGTAGAGCCGATCCCATTCTTGTTCTGCAAGAGGCTTGATGGTGTACTTAAGGCGCTTAAAACTCTCCTGCAGTGCGTCCTATAGTGCCTTAGCGTTGGTCATTGCCATGTACTCATCCTTCAAAGTTGGGGATAGATGGTGGCGGAGAAAGAAAAGTTTCTGATCATTCTCATCCTCCATGAAAACCATTGCACTACTTGTTTCAAGGCCAATAGCAGCATAGAGCCTTTTCGCTCTAAGTACAATCCAGACATCCAACGCCATCTACATATTTAATAACGTAAGTGAGATAGTTGTGGCCATCTACACTAAGCTCAACGCCATCTACATATTTAATAACGTAAGCATTACTACTAGTAAAGTTGTATCATATTGCTAAATAGGGTTACTGCAATTTTTTTGACATTTTCTGTGCTATTATTCAAATTTTACTGAATTTAAATGCATAATAGGCTATTTAAATAGTAAATAATAATAATTAACAGTATAAAAACAATAATAATAGAATTAAGTACTACATAATTGCTAAACAGATACAAAATTCGAATTCTAGAGGTACTTCTATGCAAAACAGAGGCTCTGGATAAATTTCAGAACAACTAGAGGTCCAAACACAAAAATTCAAGATTGCTCTCAAAAATGGAAAACTCAGGGGGCTAAATGCAAAATGTGGAATTTTTATTTTCTTTTCCTTTCTTTCACCGGATTTTCCTTCTATCGGGCCGGCCTGCTTACATCTTGGGTCTGCCCGGCCCATCCGCCTGCACATCCTACTTATATGGGGTAGCTAGGATTTGGAATCCCTAGATGCCTCACGATTCAATCCGAGCGGCGCCCGGCAGCACACAGTGTGGGGTGGCGTCGGTGTGACTCGCGAGGGCTATAGCGGTGCACGGTCCGGGTGACAGCAGGTGGCAGCATGCAGCGGTGTCGCTTTCGGTGGTCGCGCGTGCGAGCGGTGCGGCTGGCGACACGTTGCAGGCCGCTGGAATGGCGCGCGTGGGGTCGCTTCAGGTAACGGGGTGGTCCACTAGAGGCTGCAGCGGCGCGATGGCCCGGTGACGCCGCTTCAAGGCAGTGGTGTAGGGTGGTGTGTGATGGCTTCAAGGAGTGGCGCACGGTGGTTAGGGTGCATGGCGAAGAGTGCTTAGGGCAGCGCGGCGAAGCAAGAAAGCTGCTACTTCCATGCCGGTGGTGGGACCATACACCCCCTTTTTTTTTTCCCCCGATTTGTAGTGGTGGCATTCGAGCCACCGCATACTTTGCTTGAGGGTGGCAACCAGATTCGACTGGCGGCGTGTTCCTTTGTTTTGTGATCTATGCAAAAACGGTGGCCGTTGGTACTGCTGGTGGTGACATGGTGGCTATGGGCCCCACCAGATCGGATTCGTGGAGTTCATGCAATTTTACTACTGTTCATCCATAAGTCCTACTGTTCATGCGAGATGTGATACTGCGATGATATTCATATGGACTCGCTACTGTACATGCGATTCAGATCTATTTTTTTACGCAAAATAAACAGTAGTAACGAGTATACGTACCGAATTGATCATACCTTTCTATCTTCGCGAGCGAGACGAAACGATGTCCTAGCTTGTCTCCAGCAAAGCTTCATGCTAATAATATATAGAGAAACTTTTGGCTCCAGGTGTAGTCCAGCGATTTCACGAGAGAACAATTATACAATAGAGACACAATATAGAGAAAAAACTTATATTTTTTATTAATCTATATTTACAATAAGGAGCTCTATCATATATATATATATATATATAATGTCAGAAATATATAAAAAATAAAATCAAATCTTTGAAGAAACCAAGACGAATCTACTTTCCGTTGCATACTTGTTTCTAACCGCTACGATGGTATTCATGCTATTCTTGGTTTACCGAAAATACCCCTTCTCACCCCTGCAGACCTAGCTAATCGAACCTCTGCTCCCTTCCCCTGCTGTCGGCCGCCGACCACGCCGGCCTTCCTCCGTGCCCTCTTCCACCGAAGCGAACCACACCGCCAACCTCGCAGGAATCCTTCGCCTGTAGTCGTCGTCGTCGCCGTCCTCCTACTCGTTCCCCTTTACTGGACTGGCGCGAGGGGAGATCCGCGCGGATTTGGCTGGTATCTTTTCTTTTGGTAAGCGTCCTTAACCTAGCGCGTTTGGATGGATCGCTCGTTCTGTTATGCAAGATTTTTTTCCTTTTCTGTGAGAAATCGAATCCAGATCTTTCTTACTAGGAGTGTATTCGAATCTCTCCGTCCAGTCTCTCGCGGATTTGCATATGGTGTGGAGCGGGTGCGGGGTACCGATAGCAATTAGTTTAATTTACAGAAATTATCGGGGTTTAACTGAACCCCACATTTCTGCAGTACCAGATTTTAGCTCCCATAAGGGCAAGAAATTGCAACTCGAACGCGGGATATCTATTTTCATCTCTGAATCTTTACTGTAACTTGTAAGACTCAAGCACCAGTTGGTCAAGATTCAAAGTCATTCTGGCAATGTGTGTTGACTAGGTCATATGGACCCGCACAGATTGGTCAGACCTTGTGAGAATTTAGGTACCCTTTGACTAGCATCAGACAGCTAACCTTACGTGAAACCCGTGAGTCAGCGTTGGCTCGAAAACTGCTAGATATAACGGTGCAAAATGCCCTTGGAAGTGACCAATACCTTTTAGCTTTGTTTCGATATGTAGCGTGAAATTTTGAACAAAATGCAACATTATTAGGGGTATGCGGAAAGTAGGAAACTTTTAGCCGGTAGTGCTACAGGAAATCTTTTGAGTAAATTGCACTAACTTGCAGGGGTGCTCCTGAAGTTACTTTATGAAATAATTATATATCTTATTTAGTCGTCTAACATTATTAGGATAGAATCTGTGGGCTGCAACGTCCCAATTCATAACCACCCGTCCATTCCAATCTCAGAAAAGATATCAATTTTTTGTAAGTGGAGACAATGTTTCCACTAGGCCCATCAGTATGTGAACAGTGCTGCAGAGTATCGTGGAACGCCTTGCACGACAAAAAAAAATGATTACCTAAGAACACCTTATGGTAAATTAGCAACGAACTAGCTGCCCCCCCCCCCCCCGCGTGGCTATTACTAAGCATTTTTTAACTTGTTTATTTTCTTTCAGTCATTTTTTGTATTGCTACCGATCACAATATGTTATTCTTTTTTCAACATCACTGTTAACTTCTATGCCGGTCCTCGCAAAACTTATTTGAATATTATGTGAGTAAGTAGTTTTCTCAGCTAACAGACGGTATTTTTATTGTTATAAATTAGGAAAGAAATATAAATGAACAATATGAAATTATTTCTGATGATATTATACTTGTGTCAGTTTCTTGTATACAACCGCAATACTTCCAAATAGATCAATTGACTGAGTCAAAATACTGGAATGTGTAATTACTTAGTTACATGGTGTCCACAGCAACACTTTTAGTCTGGTCTGCTCCTACATGCTTGCGACTTTTATGTACTCATTGCTGTAGATGATTTAATATATTTTGTATTGTGATTTTAAGTTGGGGACACTTGTAATTGAAAATTGCATCTTTCACTTGCTTATGCTATTGGTGTTGATTATCTCTTGTTTCCTACTTAGTAAGCTAGAAACCTGTAATAAACGGTAAAACTTTAGTATATACTAATCTGATGTTTCTTCTCGGACAGTAATATAAAACAGGGATAATTTTGTTTTTGCCATTAGCAGGATCCTAGTTTCGCTTCTGCCATCGTGTTTTACCACTTTTTGTTTTTGCCATTGGTTTTGCAATTTGTTTTTGCCATTGGTTTTACAATTTGTTGTTCATTTTTGCCATCAGTTTGCAATTTGTTTTTCGTTTTTGCCATTGGAAAAACAGCTGAAAGTGGCAAAAACGAACATCAAATCGCAAAACCGTTGGCAAAAACAAAAGTTGATAAAACACGATGGCAAAAGCAAAACTAGGGTGTTTGCTAATGGCAAAAACAAAAAAATTCCTATAAAATATGCCAGAAAATGATGCATTAAATAATAAGCAATCATATGTTAACGTTCTTGTTCATTTCTATACCAGGACACTGAAGGATCTTTTTCCCCTTTTCCAGCTTTCTCTGAAGTATGAGCTGTAAACAAGTGTAGAGGAAGGTACAAAAGATATAGTGATACAAAACTTGATTTGATAAAAGATCAATTGGTGCCTTACAATGGCTCAGCAGACAGCTTCAGTTCTATTGAATGATACAGCGGTTGTTGACGCCAAACCCTTGCGGACACTGACTCCCATGTTCCCTGCACCACTAGGGCTCCACACATTCACCCCTCAAAACTCGCCTTCATTTGTCTGTGTGACCCCATTTGGACCGTATGCTGGAGGCACTGAATTGGGGATGCCTGCTGGTATTCCACCGATGTTTGCAGCACCGGCTGCTCCTGCAGACCCCAACCAGAGACAGCCTACTGTTAATATGAATGGAGCTGTTCATGCTAATGGTACTGCAACCAACAGTTTGGTCACTTCTTCCTTGCAAACTCCTCCATCAGCTGCCACACAGGAATCTGGTAAGAGGAAAAGGGGAAGGCCCAAGGGTGTGCCAGATACTACTGTTCCTTTGGCTCCTTCAGTTCCTCCAGTTCCTCCGGTTCCTCCAGTTCCTTTGGTTCCTTCAGCTCCTCAAGAAGGTAACAATGTTGTTTTCCTGACGCCTTCTTCAGCCACCTCACAGGAATCTGGCAAGAGGAAGAGGGGACGGCCCAAGCGTCTGCAAGATGTTCCTGTCCTGTCAACTCCTTCAGCTTCTCAAGCGGATAGCACACCTGTTCTTCAGACACTTCCTGCACCCACTGTACATGAATCTGGTATGAGGAAAAGGGGACGGCCCAAACGTGTGCAGGATAGTTCAAATACTTCAACTCCTCCAATTCACTCAAAAGATAGTGACCCCACTTTCCAGACACCTTCTGCAGCCACCTCACCTGAAAGTGGTAAGAGGAAGAGGGGACGTCCAAGGCGCGTGCCCGATGGTTCAGTGACTCTGCCAAGTCATTCAGGTTTTTCAATAGATGATGACACTGCTGACGCAACAAAACGTGGACGACCTAGGAAAATTGACACCAATCTGTTGCAGCTTCCATCTTTGTCTTCAGATGATCCTAGGGAGTCTGCAGATAATGTACTCATGATGTTTGATGCACTGCGGCGGAGGCTCATGCAGCTGGATGAGGTGAAGCAAGCTGCAAAGCAGCAGCATAACTTGAAGGCTGGGAGTATCATGATTAATGCTGAACTTCGTGTCAATAAGAACAAGAGGATTGGAGAGGTTCCCGGTGTTGAGGTTGGTGACATGTTCTACTTCAGAATTGAGATGTGCCTAGTCGGGCTGAATAGTCAGAGCATGGCTGGGATTGATTACATGCCTGCAAAGTTTGGTAATGAGGAGGATCCTGTGGCTATCAGTATTGTGTCAGCTGGCGTGTATGATAATACCGAAGATGATCCAGATGTTCTAGTTTACACAGGACAGGGCATGTCTGGTAAGGATGACCAAAAGCTTGAGAGGGGTAATCTTGCACTGGAGAGGAGTTTGCATAGAGGTAATCCAATCAGAGTCATTCGTAGCGTAAGAGATTTGACTTGTCCAACTGGCAAGATATACATATATGATGGCCTTTACAAGATCAAAGAAGCTTGGGTGGAGAAAGCGAAATCTGGTTTCAATGTGTTCAAACACAAGTTGCTCAGGGAACCTGGCCAGCCTGATGGCATTGCAGTGTGGAAGAAGACTGAAAAATGGAGGGAAAATCCATCATCTAGGGACCATGTTATAGTGCGCGACATATCAGATGGTGTCGAAAGCAAGCCTGTTTGCCTTGTAAATGAGGTTGATGATGAGAAGGGTCCTAGCCACTTCACCTATACCACTAAATTGAACTATTGGAATTCTCTGAGCTCAATGAGAAAGATGCAAGGCTGCAAATGCACAAGTGTATGCCTCCCTGGTGATAACAACTGCTCTTGTACACATCGAAATGCTGGTGACCTGCCTTACAGTGCTTCAGGTATATTAGTTAGCCGCATGCCTATGTTATATGAGTGTAATGATTCCTGCACTTGTTCACATAATTGCCGGAACCGAGTTGTACAGAAAGGTACCCAGATCCATTTTGAAGTGTTCAAGACGGGAGATCGTGGTTGGGGCCTTCGTAGTTGGGATCCAATTCGAGCAGGCACATTTATCTGTGAATATGCAGGTGAAATCATTGACAAAAATAGTGTGAATGGAGAAGATGATTACATCTTTGAGACCCCTCCTTCCGAGCAGAATTTAAGATGGAACTATGCACCAGAATTACTGGGTGAACCTAGTCTTTCTGACTCAAATGAGACACCCAAGCAACTGCCAATCATTATTAGTGCCAAACGAACCGGCAACGTGGCTCGCTTTATGAACCACAGCTGCTTGCCTAATGTTTTTTGGCAACCAGTTTTGTATGATCATGGTGATGAGGGATATCCACATATTGCATTCTTTGCAATTAAGCATATTCCTCCTATGACAGAGCTTACATATGATTATGGTCAGAGTCAAGGTAATATTCAACTGGGAACCAATTCTGGTTGTCGGAAGTCTAAAAACTGCTTATGTTGGTCCCAGAAGTGCAGAGGTTCCTTTGGCTAAACAACCAACCCCGTAAGAGAAGGATTTGATCATAATTTGCTATTACAAGGTTAGTGATTTTTAGTTCCTTCCTGAACATTACTTCTCCAAAAATGCTATGGCCTGATGTCTTGCAAACCTTTTGACTTCGGAGTTCATGCGTTAGTATAAGTGTGACACTTTATTGACAGGTGTGTATGATGCTTATGACATATTGATAGATTATACATTCCAGTTGGGAGATAATATTTTTGTGCCTTTAGGGAAAATGAAATTTGGTGCTAGATGGTTCTTCTTTACTCTCTTCTAGGAAATTGAAACTCACAAGACGTGGGAGTTAAAGGCTGCATCTTTATGTTCCCTATGTGTTTACTTTGGAAATGTGATTGGCCTGTGTATGATTGTATTCTTGGGCTGATACAAGTGTCCAATTTGGTAAACTCTAGGAGTTGGAACATCCGAAGGACCAGGTTTATTATCTCCCGCAAATTTAGCTATTTAACACAAGTTGTTTTGGGTTTTTTTGGCAATGGTTTGGGGATACTTAATGAGATATGTAATTTGGAGGTAAGGTTGTAGAAAATCCGAAGCAAATATGTAGAAAATCAATTTTGAAGAGAAATGGACTGCTTTACTGGCTGTTTACTGGAAACCGATGGAGGGACGAGAATAAGAATAGAATCCAGTTGTTTTGACCAGAGTACTTCTACCAGTTTTCTAGCATCATAAATATTACCAAAAGCTCCAGATGTGATATAGTGTTGTTTTATACTCATGGAATATCTTCATGACCTTTCTTAAATTTCTGCCCTTGTCACATCATACTTATTTTCCAACTTATTTTCCTTACGTGCTTTTTATTTAATTGCATTAAGGAATAACACAACAAGAGCTGCATCTCTTTTTCTTTCACACACCTGTAGATCTCTGCTGATCAACACTAAATTCAGCTCACCAAATGCTGTCAAATGTTTCTCAGAGTTCCGTTTCTGATGAACTGAATTGTCTCTACCAGCAGAAACAGCAGGTCGTTGTGGCATGTATGAAGCAGCAGAGGTTTCCTAGGTCTCCATGCACCGTCGAATAAGTCTGCCCCTCCTCGTGCTAGAATGCAGAAGGGGGTGTTTATTAGGTTTCTTAGATTAACTAGTTTTTAGGCATGTTCTGCGAAGGGAGAATGTATGTTATGCTCTTTGTCGTGCGCTATTGGTTGTCTGCTCCTATTATGACCAACCAACGGTATTTTAATAATTGTAGACGCCATGTGTAATTGCAATGCATGCCAGCATTAGTACGTCGATGCCCCCCCCCCCCCCCTAATTTTACATTAGTACAGTTTTTCCTTAAGAAAAGTAGACTTTTTTTTTTTTTGCTGATCTTCGAATTCTTTCCCGCTCTTCAATGTTGATGGTCGGTGCACAACTAACTTAAGATAGGAAAATCACACTTTAATGTTGAATATATATACTTTCACTATATAGGTACTCAACCTCTTAAAATTTAGGATGTTCGTGAACTATATACTTTCAATGTAAAACTAGGTTTTCTTGGAATAACTAGCTTTTGGCGTCCTCTGAGGAGGTAGAATGTATGTTATGCGCTTATGCTCTTTTGTAGTTGCACTATAGCTATTATCTGCTCCGGTTAAGACCAACCAGTCAGACTTAATGATCGCAGACACCATGTGTAATTGCTAGGCCTGTACAGGATTTTGCATATCGATATTAGTACCATTAGTAATCCCATATTTTTCTTTTTCATATGGTCGACCATATAGCTGGAAGAAGTCAAAAGTAAAGCTGGAGATGTTACAAACGTGCACTATGTACGGTTGTGTTTGTAGCAGGTGGCTGCATCTTTCCAAAATCTGATCGTCTTTTTATTCTATACTTGGTTATCTAGTGTTATTATCCTTAAATCTTAGCAACCCAGAGATTGTAGGATTAAATCCAAATAAAGTCACAGAAGACCAGGTTTATCATAGAGCAGATCTTTTTTTTTTCCCTGTGAACAAGATATTAAATTCACAGTAGACCAACCTAAGGAAGGAGATTAGAAATAATCTCTACTATATAAAATACGAGTTTGATTTTTATGTCATCTCTTCATTTTACTCTCTTTTCATCTAATAAAAATTCTTAAAATTTGAATAATTTATATACTTTTACCATCCATCCTATTTCTTTATCCTCCTCGTCTTTTAACGGAGATAGCCTCACCTCTTAACGGCTATATATGAGATCTATTTTACTGATGAAAATAAATGAAAAAATTAAGAGAGAAATTAGTGGATAATCTTCTTCTAATTTTTTGAATCTCATCTGAAATCAAATTAAGGTATGCTTCTGACGTATTTGTTTGATGGTGTTTCTCTGACGTATCTATATTTTCGTACTTTAAATTTATGATTATATTATTGTGTCTAATATTTGTGTTTTTATTGTAACACATGAACGCTTAGCTAGTCATAAAAAAAACTAAATGGTATCTGGCGTACCGCACGCCATCCCTCTGAGATCTAGCTATCTCCTCCTTGATGAGGTTGAAAACCTGCAGCGGCTGCAATGAAGCTTGCTGAAGTATGCGCCTGCTCCGTTCGTTCCACAAGTTCCAGCTGGTATACATCAAAATTGCAGCGACCGTTCTCTCGTGTAGATCGAATTCCTGTGCTTGTGCTGATTGTGTCCACCACATTTGCATGGACATGCATCCATCCCCTGTCAGCTGTATGGCATTATTGGTCCAGCTTCTCACCTTCTCCCATACTTCCTTGGCGAAACAGCACTGAAGGCATAAGTGTACAGCAGTTTCAGGCATTTGATCGCACGCCAGACAGGTTGGGCTCCATGGCCAATTCCGTGGCAACAGCTTGTCGGCGGTGAGAATTTTGCTCTGTACCGCCAGCCATGCCAAAAATTTGTGCTTCCCTTCTGCGTGCGGGGCGCGCCAGATTGCCTGTGCGTCATACCTATTGAATGACCCCTGAAATTGGATCAAATATGCTAATTTCGTCGTGCATATTCCATTTTCAGTCCACTTCCATGTTGTTCCGTCCTGGCGGCAGACCAGCTGCACATTCTCAATGAGACCCCAGCTCAGAGCAAAATGAATCGCGCGATCTGGTCGGCTGTAGTCATCCCCATGAGTCCTCTTGTCCACCTGTGGTTGATCAAGTCATCGTGCACCGTGTTGTTTTCGCGCCATGCCAAAGCGAACAAGCCTGGAGCCATGTCCATGGGCGTCTCTCCGTTGAGCCACAATTCCAATTGGAGTGCCAAAATTTGGCTCTTCTACCATCACCCAGCCTAATTACAGTGCAAGCTTGAAACAGTTGCTTATCGGGTGCATCACACGGTGGTTCTGTGCCTACCCAGGCCACATAATATAAATATTTTTCACTTCCTCAGTTCAATTAATCCTATACATGCACGAGAAATTTCCTGGAGCTTCGAAAACAACTCTTTATTGAAGTCTTGTCCGCAAAAGAACAAGAAAGAGCAGTATCAAAGACATCCAACCTGAGTTTTTCCGGAACGATGGAAGCATCTTCACAGTTACCGTCTCCGATTTGTTCCATTTGAAACATTCGTATATTTAGGCACCATTTGGAACGCAGGAGTTTCGCGTAATTTGTAGGATATTCCCACAACAATCTTGTGGAATTCCAAGATTTCAAACGGGGCCTGAATGTGTTGGAAAAGATGATGAATTGCGACGTCGTCTTCCCGTTAGCGTCGTCTCTCCTGATGCTGCTTCTGCGCCCGCTGATTGCCGACGCCGTCTCCGTCGGCGGGAAGATCACCGGGCTCGCGCGCGAGGCCGCGGAGTTCCTGGCGCGCGACGACACCGTCCGCCGGCTTTGCGGCAACAACCCGGTGAGCCGGTGGTGTTGACGTGCGGCGACGCTGCTGCCGTCACCGCGCGGCTGTGCCTCCTCCCCATGTGGAGGTGCCAGAGAAGCAGCGTTAGTGGCAACGGCACGACGGATCAGTCGTCGGAGTACCGGGCTTGCGGCGCAGCCGAGGTCGCCCGCGAGCTGGCGGGCGGCGGAAGCGCGAGCGAGGGGGAGCTGGAGGACCGCGGCGAGGACTGGTTCATCTGCGCGGCGGAACTTTGGTGCGTCATGAGAATGCTCGGGTTCGCGGAGGGGGACGCGCTACGAGGACTGAGAGAGGATGATCTACGCCTTTGACGACCTTGACCGGAGGATCAGCTTCTCGGAGTTCATGACTATAACTTTGCTTCGACGACCCTGTGGCAGGATTGGGCAGGACGAATTTGGATATGAACCCTTTATATCCAATTCAAATTAGAACTAAAATTTAAATTTTCACAAGAAAATACATCCGATCAAAACACACACTTGATTCACCCTTCATTTAGGGTACGTTTGGTTGCTGAATTTGCTCCAGCTTTATCTGATGGATAAGTATAATCTCAGGGAAAAATGTATTTGGTTGCCCGTATATACTGTTGCAGCTTGATTTGGTGGATGCAAATATACACCTTCAGTTTGGTCCAAGATTCGAGTTTCACTCCGCAGTTTGATCTGACAGATGCAGGCTAATGCATCTGCTCATACAGACGGGCCCCATTTATCAGTGTTATAAAATCTTCAGACGAGCAACCAATCCCAATTTCAACTATTGCATCCGCTCGTACGACCTAAAATTCGATCAACCAAACACAAACTCGGTTCAGCCTGCCTATACACATACAACAAACTAAATATTCTTATTTACAACAAATATGACTCCGCTCAGCTTATTTTGGCTCAATCAGACTGTACAATATAACTCTACAAAACTCCATTCAGAGAACTAAACACACCTTGAGCTACTCGCATGGTGCAACTTGCGCTGCCGCCTCTTAGTGTTTGGAGGAAGGTAGGGATTTTAGTCATCCAAGTTTTAAGTTAGAGTGAACATCCAGAAACACATGAGGGAATACATACCACATTTTCCGCTTGGCTCCAAGAGAACAAGCAAATTTCGCTAAATTATGAGCCTCCTAAGCTGCTTTGTGCTAGGAGAAGGTGCACAACCAACAGCGATATGTCCTTTTTATCCTAACGGTGAAAAAAATGCAGTGTATTCATTCAGCAAGTTTAACTGGCTCATATATTCATTTTCACTCAAACACTTGCAATGAATAACACATTTTTAGTGTAGCCTAACCACTGAACAAATCCAACACTGAATATCCACTGAAATCCAACACTGAATAACACATTTTTGTAGCCTAACCACTTAACCAAGCACATTTGATGCTGAACCAACACGTACTGAAACGGAATGGAATTTAGAGCCTCCCTTCCAATCAAAAGAAAACTGCAGCCCCTCTCCGAGAACTCTCTTACCCATGGATCATTGTCGGCGGCAAGCGTGCTGATGGCGGTGGCGCTGCTTCCCCTGTCGGAGGGCACCATGCCGGCTAGAAAAATCTCGGTCCCAACCTTTTCCCCCCTCCCCTGCAGATAGTAGCGAACCAATAACCCACCAGTCAATCAATTGCCCCGGCAATCTCTCCTGATTTCTGAATCCTGACAAAACGAAATATCACAGTGAAAGAAGAGCTACCTTGAATCGGAAGCGAGGCTACTAGGCACTTGCCCGGATTCGGGTCCCTCCGTGTCTATGAGGGCGCGTGCGGGCTGGGAGTCCTTGGCCTCCGTCACTGCCCTTCTCCTCATTCCTCTGCTTTTCTTTTGGCAAAAATCCAAAATAGACAACACGAACGTATTTGCTAAAATAGACAATATATAGTCATATTTACTAATTTAGCATCCGTATTCGGCACACCGGTAGACATACTGAAAAAGCCATATTCGGTACACGGTGTGCCGAATATGGCATTGTAACCCATATTCGGTACACCGTGTGCCGAATATGAACCGTATTCGGCACAAGGTGTGCCGAATATGCCTTTTTCCTGTGCGGTCACGTCACAGTCACTTTCATTGCTTTTGCTTTCGGCTGGCTGAATATGCCTTTTGCTTTTGCTTTCGGCGTGTCTTGCTGTTGCTTTTGTTGCAGGCAAGCGCTTTTGCTTTTGGCTAGCAGGCTCGTTTGGTCTCGTTTGCATGCAAGCTATAAAAGGGCAGCAGTGTTCGATGATTAGCAGCAGTGCAGCAAGGAGTAGTAGCAGAGATGGACTTACAGCCCGTGCTGAGGGGGCTGCAGCACCCCTCGGCCCAAAGTACATCAAGCACCACTGTAGTTCCAAGGCCCAGCCAGAGAATTGAAGTTGATCCAATTGAAGAGGCCCAGCACCCCTTCCGTGGCTACTTCTGTCCGCCTAGAACTCATTCCGCATTGCTCGTTGTGTTTGCGTCGATCCCAATGGTCGAGCGAAGCCAAGCAGGTGAGCAGCCCTAGACAGGTCCATCGCACACCGGCCACCGTCACTTCTCCCACCGGCTGCCTCGTCTCCTCCCCTGTGTGCGAAGGGAAAGCCCTCGCGGGGCTCGCCCGCCCACAGCGACAGCCGCGGCATCGGTCGCCTCATGCACGGCTACCGGCTACGCTTATCACCCTGTGCCCCCGGGGACCTCCCGCCTCTCCGATTCGCTCCCCATTGCCGAGCGCGCGCCGTCCACCAAAGAACCCGCCCACGCCCGCTAGTCCGCCACCCGGCCTCGTCTCCTTCGATCGTGTGGTCAGGCCAGCCACTAGGCGCCCAGGTCTCCACCCTCCGGTGCCTCCCGCATCCTGGTCTGCTGCTGCTTAACTGCTTTGCTCCTCGGTCCTCACCTCGTCGGATCCTAGCACAACCAGTGGCGGATCCAGGAATGGAGCGAGGGGGGGGTGCTAAGTTATGAGACTAGAAATCTCACTAGCTATAAACTCAATGATATCATAAGTAAAATGTGCAATCGATATGCAAAAAAGTAATCAGGGTAGGTAAATACCAAATTAGGAAGATTTGGTCCACCAAATGTCATGACATATCTCTACGCCAGTTTGGCCACCATCTACATTGAAATTTTATAAAGTATCAGAGTAACTCACATAAACAAGATAACAATATGGATGGTAAATTCAGAAATAAAACATAACACTCATTTCTTACGAGGGAAATTAATCTTTCGGTTTCCTATGGCTTGAAAATGCTCCAAGATGCTTTCATCTTCAATGGATGCAAAAATATCTCGCTCAATATAGCATATCATGCTATTGTTCATCCATTCATCACCCATTTTGTTTCTCTGCTCAGTCTTAATGATCTTCATAGCAAAAAAGGCTTGTTCAACTATGGCTGTTGCCACAGGCAAAATCAATGCAAGTTCAATGAGGCGATACACCAATGGGTAACATGTATGTCTATCAATTTGAATCATCTTCACAGCAAGGCTTCCAAGATCATTACAACTTGAGAAATCATCATCACCTCTAACATCAACAATGAATATGGCTAGTTGATCCCTTAGGACTAGACAATCATATTCAGAGAAGTCAGCAGCATATATTCCAGCGAGTTCAATCAATTTGTCTTCCTCAAAATTGGCAAAAGAATTGTTCGAATCAAGGCAAGCAATGCATCTCAACAACTAAGTCGATCTTTCAGCAAAGCGGTCGTTTAACTCAGCAAGAATTTGATCAATCACAACAATGAAAATTCCATGGTGGAAATGATGGTAGTAACTCACCAATTTAGCACCACGATACCTTGAACAACCCCTATTTGGTATTGTATCTTCCATATTTGGCATGATTATGTTCCTTTTGAGACAAAAGCTCTTCACCTCGTCAAAAAGCGGATCCCAACCATTTATCCTCATGTCATTCATATTCTTTAACACAGACCCAATCAGTCCTATAGCACGAACAATATTATGATTTTTCCTCTGCAGACATTATGACAGCTCTTGAGTCTTCCATAATACTCTTATCACAAGATACAATATAAATACATATTCAAATGTCTACATTTTTTTCTATCAAACTGGCTGCTTGTGTTTTCTTTTCCCCATCATTAGCATCTTCACTAATATTCTCCAATGCCTCCAATACCGAGACCCACATTAGTTGATGAGCCAAAGTTTTATGATGTGTGCCCCAACGTGTATCACTGGGCCTTGCAAGACTAGTTTCTTGGTTTTTTCCTCTTCCTGCAAAAATATCACCTCTCTCCAACTTATCCACAAGTTTTTCATGATGATCTTGGAGAAGTTGATCTCTCCTCTTACAAGAAGCACTGACAGTGTTGACAATCAAAGATGTGTAGTTAAAGAAATCAAAAACAGAACTGCAACACTTGGCAACAGAAACTACCACTAGTTGCATGGATGAGATAGTTGCTGATCCAGGGCTTCGGAAGCCGATTCATTAGTTCCATCCAGACATTAGAGATGATGCCAGGAGAGCATATTTGCAAATGGGTCCGTGTAAACCATTCGGTCATAATTTTCCATGCAACCAAGAAAAAAGCCAGACGAGGGGTTTTATTGAATCATGGTTAGGAAAATTTGATTGGCTAGAGTACAGTGTGCACAAAGATGCAGCTTATTGCTTTTATTGCTACCTCTTTAAGCCACCAAGAACCAATGATTTTGGTAATGATGCATTCACCAAAGTAGGGTTTAATAATTGGAGGAATGGATTGGATTCTTTCAAGGAGCATGTCCAATCAATTGATGGGTATCACACTAATGCAAGGAGGAACGCCGTTGCTTTCAAAAATCTGAGACAAAGTGTGGCTCATGTGTGGAATGTGAAAGGAGCGAAGGAAGAGGAGCAATATAAAGCTCGCATGGCTATCATATTAGGAGTTGTAAGATTTCTCCTTTTGCAGGCTCTTGCTTTTCGTGGGCATGATGAGTCTGCAAAATCGAGCAATAGGGAGAATTTTTTGGAGATGCTTGAATGGTACAAAAAGAAAGACCCCAATGTTGCTAGTGTGACCGGTGAGAATGCTCCTGGGAATAATCAAATGACTTTCCCAGAAATACAAAAGGATTTGGTTAGAGCTTGTGCGGAGGAGACAAGTAAGGCAATTAAAACTGATATGGAAGATCGTCTTCTTTTTGCGGTGTTGATGAGTCTCGTGATGCATCAATAAAGGAGCAAATGGCAGTGATTGTAAGGTATGTGGCAGCATTTAATTTGTCTATATGATATTATTGTCATTTATCTGTTATCATTTCTCAATAAGCTTTTCTTTTTGTCATGTAGGTATGTCAATGATCAAGGGCACGTGATTGAGAGATTCCTCGGCATTCAGCATGTTTTCGATACTACAACAGCTTTACTAAAGGTAGCATTGAATGCTATGTTTGGAAAATATGGTCTATCTATTTCTAGATTGCGAGGGCAAGGATACGATGGAGCCTCCAACATGAGAGGATAGTTTCATGGGTTGCAAAGACAGGTATTGGATCAAAACCTATATGCTTTTTACATCCATTGTTTTTCCCATCAATTGCAACTAGTGGTAGTTTCTGTTGCCAAGTGTTGCAGTTCTGTTTTTGATTTCTTTAACTACACATCTTTGATTGTCAACACTGTCAGTGCTTCTTGTAAGAGGAGAGATCAACTTCTCCAAGATCATCATGAAAAACTTGTGGATAAGTTGGAGAGAGGTGATATTTCTGCAGGAAGAGGAAAAAACCAAGAAACTAGTCTTGCAAGGCCCAGTGATACACATTGGGGGCACACATCATAAAACTTTGGCTCGTCTTCAACTAATGTGGGTCTCGGTATTGGAGGTATTGGAGAATATTAGTGAAGATGCTAATTATGGGGAAAAGAAAACACAAGCAGCCGGTTTGATAGAAAAAATGGAGACATTTGAATATGTATTTATATTGCATCTTATGATAAGAGTATTAGGGAAGACTCAAGAGCTGTCACAATGTTTGCAGAGGAAAATTCAGAATATTGTTCGTGCTATAGGACTGATTGGGTCTGTGTTAAAAAATATGAATGACATGTGGATAAATGTTTGGGATCCGCTTTTTGATGAGGTGAAGAGCTTTTGTCTCAAAAGGAGCATAATCATGCCAAATATGGAAGATATAATACCAACTAGGGGTTGTTCAAGGTATCGTGGTGCTAAATTGGTGAGTTACTACCATCATTTCCACCATGGAATTTTTATTGTTGTGATTGATTAGATTCTTGCTGAGTTAAACAACTGCTTTGCTGAAAGATCAACTCAGTTGTTGAGATGCATTGCTTGCCTTGATCCGAACAATTCTTTTGCCAATTTGGAGGAAGACAAATTGCTTCAACTCGCTAGAATATATGCTACTGACTTCTCTGAATATGATTGTCTAGTCCTAAGGGATCAACTTGCCATATTCATGGTTGATGTTAGAGGTGATGATGATTTCTCAAGTTGTAATGATATTGGAAGCCTTTCTGTGAAGATGATTCAAATTGATAGACATACATGTTACTCATTGGTGTATCGCCTCATTGAACTTGCATTGATTTTGCCTGTGGTAACAGCCACAGTTGAACGAGCCTTTTCTGCTATGAAGATCATTAAGACTGAGCGGAGAAATAAAATGGGTGATGAATTGATGAACAATAGCATGATATGCTATATTGAGCGAGATATTTTTGCATCCATTGGAGATGAAAGCATCTTGGAGCGTTTTCAAGCCATAGGAAACCGAAAGATTAATTTGCCCCGTAAGAAATGAGTGGTATGTTTTTATTTCTGAATTTACTATCCATATTGTTATCTTGTTTATGTGAGTTACTCTAATACTTTATAAAATTTCAATGTAGATGGTGGCCAAACTGGCGTAGAGACATGTCATGACATTTTGGTGGACCAAATCTTCCTAATTTGGTACTTATCTACCCTGATTATTTTTTTGCATATCGATTGCACATTTTACCTATGATATCATTGAGTTTATAGCTAGTGAGGTTTCGAGTCTCATAACTTAGCACCCCCCTCGCTCCATTCCTGGATCCGCCACTGAGTAGTAGTGCAAGGAGAGGAGGAGTAGTAGCGTTCGGCGATTAGTAGCAGCGGAGCAGCGAGGAGCAGTAGTAGCCAGGACAAGCAGCAACGCGAGGAGAGGGCTGCCTTCCATAATAGTAAGTACTTTTATTATGTATGTAATTAATATTTAGATTAGTAAATGTAAATTAGAGTAAGTAGATTGTTTATTCTGTTCAAATACATTTGTTAAATGATCTTAAGTTGGTAAATTAGAGTACATAAAGTATTTGCATAATTTTATTAATGAATTTGATTAGTCGGTGTAATGAATTTGATAAATTAGCGTATTTACGTAATGTAATTTGAGTTGTATGATTAATTAGTTTAATTGAATTAATATGATTAATTAGCTTACTCACTTAGGTTAAGTAGAGTAACATGAGGTGCCAAATATGACACTGTAGGCCAAATTAACAGAATTTGGCCAAATTAATAGAACTAATTCGATTAATTAGCTCAATCACTTAGGTTAATGTATGGGGTGTAATTAGTTGTGTATCATACATACATTTGAGTAGTTACTTTTTACATTTACGTTTGTTTAGCAGATACGCTATGACTATCTATATTTATTATGAAGAACGTTCCACTGTTTTGCATGGGAGGCTCGTATCAACTCAGAACTGCTAGTACATAGAGAGTACGGTTGAGCTACCTATTGATCTAGATGACATGAAATCACATGTTATGAACCTTTTGCGTGTAAACCAACAGTCCTATAATGTTGTCCTAGAGGGTGTGCGGCCACGGCTGGTGCTAAACAGTTCGGTCATTATCCATACGTTGTTCGAGTTGAGAAGGAACAACGCATGAGCTTTGTACTCATACAAGGCATTTGAGGAGAACTTTGAAATGGGGGTGTACGTAAACATAGTATCACGACTGGTGCAAGGTGAAGCGGTGACTAGCGTGGAAGGATCAGGCCAGCATGTGATGCATGAAGAGGAGGAAGAGCATGTTGGGGAGGGCAGTTCCGGTACAGAGGGATCTAGAGTGGACCCTTCTAAGGTAGATGCAGGATGCATGGATGATGAAGCCGGTGGTAGCGGGGATGAAGAAACTGCTAATAACGATGACTCGGTGCCGGCGATTTAGTACTTTCATGGTGCTGGGCTTCTAGATTGTACCATCGTTGAGTATAACACCTTGTTTAACTGAGGATACCAGAATAGCGACATCCAGGTTGGACAACGGTTTTGGAATAGGGAGGAGGTCATCCACTTTATTAGCAACTATGCTGTAATCACAAGAAGGGACCACAAGTGCACCCGGTCTAACCATACGGAGTATGAGGTTAGGTGTATCAAGCACCTAAATTGTCCTTACTTCGTACGAGCACATAAGCCAAAATACAAGAACTATTTTATGATGAGTAGACACACCCCACATACATGTAGCGAAGAGGCTGGTAGGAATGTGAGCCACACTGTTGATGCGAGGTTCATAGCCCAACTCCTCATCACCCTTGTTGGCATGAACATATGTTTGTCACCAAAATCTATTATGCAGGAGATGCAAACTAAGATGGGTATGCTGATCAATTACCACATCGCGTGGAGAGCGAACCAGAAGGCGTTGAAGATGCTATTTGGAACTTTTGAAGAGTCTTACAACTATGCTCCAAGGCTGCTGCAGAAGATTGCCATGACGAATCCAGGGACTCAGTGGGCCATGGTGGATGAGCCAATCAAGCTGGAGGATGGGTCATATAGCAGCACTGACTGATACCTCATTAGGTTTTTCTGGTCCTTTGCACAATGCATCAAGCTTTTAGACATTGCAATCCTGTTGTATGTGTGGATGCCATATTTCTTAGTAGCAAGTACCATGGTAACCTTATACATCGATGGCGACGGATGCAAATAATCAAATCATTCCTCTTGCGTTTGCAATGGTTGAGAGTGATAATAATGATAGTTGGCTGTGGTTCCTCACCTTGGTGAGGACACGTGTTGTTGGCAATAGGGAACGAGTTTGCATCATCTCAGACTGCTACAAGGGCCTTTTGCATGCGTTGGATGTGCTGCATGACAGCACAAACTACTCCATTGCATGGCCTAATGTGGAGAGAAGGTGGTGCATGCGACACTTGGGTGCGAACCTGTACACAAGGTACCACAACAAGGGTCTTGTAAAGAGATTCAAAGGGTTATGTCTTCAGAACCAGCAGACGAAGTTCAATGAGATATGGAGAGAGTTAAATGAGATCACTCGCAAGATGATGGCAGAGTAGGAAGCAAAGGAGGACCATCTGTGGATGCAAATGGTGGGGGGCTAAACTATCATTAGCGGTTCACATGCTACGTTTAGCCAGTTTATAGTAGGAAAGCCGGCGGAGCGTTGGGCCCTAATCCATGACACTCATGGTGCTAGGTTAGAACATAGCATTTCAATGATCGTATTTTACTGTTGGTTATGCAAATATCCCATCTAAAATTATTATCTCTCATGTTAGGTATATGATCATGAAAATGAACATAGTAGAGGCATTCAACAATGTCCTAAAGAGTGTACGTGGCCTCCCATTGTGTGCCATCATTGAGCTCACATTCTATAGAACGGCTGACTACTTTCGAGACCGTGGTATAGCTGCAATGGAGTGCAGCACACGGTTTGCACCTAAGGTGGAGGAAATCATATCCAGAAGGAGGAATAAGGCACACTTTCATTGGACTAGGATCTACGACCGGGCCAATAATGAATTCGAGGTCATGTGTCGCCGCCGGTATACTTTAGGGTATAGCGCGGGGACACCGTGCAACAATGTCAAATTGATCTTCAAGAGGTGAAGTGCACATACAATAAGCCAAAACTGCACCATATCCCGTTCTTCCATGTCTTTGCCGCTTGTAGGGACATGGGCGGTAACGACGGATCACAATACGTATCACCATACTTCATGATCGGAAGCAGCTATAGAGCGATGATGGGCCTAAGTGGGTACCTTATCCCTAAGAACGACGCACGGATCCTGGAAGGCCTAGAGCCACGAGGCTGCAAGGTTACATGGATGCAGCAGATGCCGTTGATGGCCTACGTAAGTGCAAAATATGCATACAATCTGGTCATGACAGGAGGACTTGCCCGACCTGGTGGTAAACTATCAGGCTATGATCGAACTGTATTGTATTAGAGTTGTTGCAATTTAGTTTGTTATATGAAGTTAATCACATACATGGTTTGTATTGTAAATTGTTATTCACCTATTAGTTGTTCTACCTATTTTGTAATAGCTATTGTCTTACATTATTTTTTTATTGAACCATGAGGCTTGAAATCATTGGCATGGCTCACGTTCATCTACCTGAGCTTCTTAAGTTGCGGTACAACGAGAACTACAGGGGAATGATGATTTTCACAGGGCCACTGGTACAATGATAATACGTGATTTTCAATTGCCACGATAACTTGGTACTTAGTCAATACATGTATTGGATACCTTTGCAGTTGGTTCTGTTGCGTTCCAGGAGTGTGCGCAAGATTAAGGAGTTAGACCCTCGATTCCACGAGCCACTCGCACGGGCAGGACTACTACTGTTCGCTCTCATGTTGGCTGGAGCTCCCATGGCGGGCGGTGGCAGGACTCCCCTCCCGCCGATTGAGGTGTCACTGCTCACAGGTCTCGTCGACTCGTGGCGTCCTGAGACACACATGTTCCACTTTCCTTTTGGAGAGATGACCGTAACTTTGAGGGACGTGGCCATGCTGACCGGGTTGCCGATCAGGGGCACCCTGTTAGTACTTTCACGACCAGCAAAGGAGCAGTGGAAGAGTTACATTCAGGCCATGTAATTATTTGTTATGTAATGCACTTCATATGTTCTAGTGTTATTCATGCTTCATTGAGTCTCTTCATCTTGTAGGTTTGGTATGCAATATGACATGAAGGATGTTGGTCTCTCCATGTCTTGGATTCATGGGCCACCACAGTTCGGTTTATGCCCACCAGATGCGAATGAGGCTACAATTATGCAGTATTACAAGGTGTACTTGTACATCATGCTGGGAGGCATCATGTTCTGCAACACGGCAGTCGATTATGTACTTCCTCATATTGTACGGTTAGCGGGCCAGCTCGCGTTACGTCCTTATGAGCCGACATCTTACAGTTGGGGATCTGCTGTGTTGGCTGCTACGTACAAAGGATTGTGTGCTGCAACCCAGTGGTCAAAGAAGAAGAGATCTATTTTAGGCTGCCTACACCTTTTACAGCTATGGAGTTGGGAGTACCTCCCGATTTGTCGACCGTGGGTGCAAGAGCTATTATCCAGTCTGCATCTCCGATGGCATCGTAGATGACATGAGGCATACGATGGGGTTTCGGTGGATTCATGCTATGCTGAGATGGACTCACCAGTAGGACCATGGTAACTACTCCTAGGTGATCAATGATCTGGACGTCCTCAGCGCCAATCTCGTGAAGTGAGATCTATGGCGTATGGCATGAGTGGCCAAAATTGCGACTGGAGGCCTCATCGCATCCTCTTGTTTGCTTAACTCAGACTTATGGATGACCAGATGCTTCTTGTTGTACATGAATAATGTGGAAGTATATTCTCCTGAGCGTATACAAAGGTAGTTCGGACATCGACAGTTGGTGCCAGTACCTCCCCCACGAGATGCTGGTCAGGCGCACGAGTAAGTGTGTTATTGTACATACCATTATTACGTTAGGTGATCTATGTTAAGAAATTATAACTGTTGTTGGAGCAAGAGTTCATCTTGCCCCAGCAAGTATGGCGAGAGTTTCTTCTAAGGAGGAGACTCAAGCTTGGAGACAAAGTTTGAGAGGAAGGAACACCACAAATGTATTGATAGTAAAAATAGGGATCGGACTAGGGGGAGTATCATAGGAAGGCTTGTGATTGTGCTCCTCTATGCTGGGTTGAGCGTGCTCTCTTGCTCAAATGACTATGGCCCCTTATTTATAGGGTTGGGCATAGCTTAGCGTACAAGTTACTGCTATGTGCAAAATATCCAGGATCTGGCTGAGTTACATGGTCTTATCCTCGATAACTACTTTTTACCCGACATAGAAGATAAATATCTACTATGTTAACTATTAGGGTGCCTGTACCCAGAGGGGTGAGTCGGTTGCCAATTTCAGCCTGGCGCCGTGATGTCAGGGTGTCAGGATAACCTCCATTGTACCGGGGTATCAGGATGGCGCCCACTAGCCTCGGTAATTAATATCGGTCACTTCCTTGCAGGCAAAGGATGACTAGCGTTCCTCTCTTGGAAGATCTTTCTTGAGGCCCGATGGCCTGTCCCTTAGCCTTTGGGAAGCTTGCCCGAGCCCCGAAGATGGGGGCTCTGGGCGGCAGGCGTGGTTCTGGGGCTTCGGGAGTCATGGCTGTGGGAGGTGGTTACTCCAAAGCCTGGAAGTCAAAAGGCGTCTTCAGGAGGCGTGGGCCCATGGGCATGGTCCAACGAAGCCAAGGGGCTGTCAGGAGTCCTTAACAACGACCCCCAACAGTAGCCCCTCGTGAGGGCGGCTAGCGGAGTGGTCGGGCCCGCAGTTCTTTCGGAGCAAGGTCTCCAACGATCCCTGGCTTGCTGTTGATGGCTCATGGTCCCTAATATCGCTTGGCTTGCCTTGAAAGATTTTACCCACTTGATTTGAATGGTCCGCTCGATGATGGTGGTGACAAGGGGCATTGAATGCGCCCTGTGAAAAGGGCGTGACTACGCCTTGTCAGGCGGACGTGGGATGTGTGGCGTCCTGTGGTTAGGGAGCCGCAGGGGCGATTCTGCTTTCCCTTGATCGTGGCCTGGTAGGCGAAGGAATAGGGCATACGCTCATTTTTCTAGGTGGGGGGGGGGGTAATCTCCCCCTTACCTTTATAAGGGGAGGGATTACCCTGAGTGGCCTTTTCGCTCACGCTTTGTTCTTGTCTGCCCTTTGCCTCCAGTTGTCCTTGCTTTACGTGTGTGTCTATCGATTACTACTCTTCTTTCTCCTCCGTCATCCAGTGCCCTTCAGCGTCTTCCTGTGATCCATATGGCTGGCTCGAGTGCCCTGGGTGGAGCAGGAACTCAGGCGGTGAGCGAAACTGTGGTGCGGCCGTGGCAGGGGGCCCTCAGGTGGTGCCGGTTCACCCTTTGTTGATGTGGCCACTGCCTGGGGTGGAGCTCCACCGCGCCAGCAGGAGTCATCCCCAGCAGACCACCATGCTGGGAGTGTCTGCCATCGATGATGAGGAGCTTGATCAGATGGTTTGGGAGGGGAAGATTCCCTTTAGAGCTATCGTTCGGCCTCCGCTAGACAAGGAGGTCCCTGAGCCTCTAGCCCACGAAGTCGTGGTATTCGAGGCTTTCTTTGAAGCGGGCCTGGGCTTTGTGTCAGCACCGCTGCTCGAGGAGGTGCTGCGTCACTACTATGTGTAGCTTCTGCAGCTCCATGCCAACTCCATCGACTGCCTGGCCACCTTCAAGTGGGCCATGCGGGCGAAGGGGTGGGAAGGGAGGGCTGACTTCTTCGTGACCCTCCACTTCGCCAGCTGTCAGCCGAAGATGATCAAGGGTGAGGGGATGAAGAGGCCCCTCAGCTTTGGTAGCGTTAATTTCCAGATACGGCCACAATACCGTGATGCTTTCCTGGCGAAGGCTATTAATGGTAGGTGGTATACTGCTTGGTTGCAGCGGTGGTTTTACTACAACGTTGGCCTTGCATCCCCCCTTCGTTCCACAAACCAAGATATTGCGTATGTCCCAGAGCTGGAGACGGGGATCATGGACGACCAGTTCGCTTTGCGGTTGGCACTTCTTAGGAGGGTGGCTGAAAGGATGAGCATGTGTGATCTCGTGGAGGTGTTCAACATGTTGCACATTCGGCCCCTTCAGATGGACTGGGACTGCGCCTTCGAGCAAGGTGCGGAAGAGTGGCCGAGGGTGTACTCTGCCCCCCGTCAGCCCTGGTGAGTCCTCTTTGTTGTCTGGTTTTTGATTCACAAATGTGAGCTGTCTTCCGCTGGAGCTTGCGATGAAGAACACCGAGGTGATCCTGGGCCCACCTACTCATGTGGAGCGGGAGTGGCGGGTCGCTCTGACACGGAGATGGGAGTGGTACAACTGCATCTGCTTTTATCTCCGAGTGGGGGCTTCGGCGTAGCGGGATCTGCCAGAGCCTAAGGCTGCTGGGAAACAAGTGCGTGCCACTCCCGCGATCCGTGCGTAGCCGCTCCGGGCCTGGCGGCCTTTTGTCTCTGGAGGTTTGCATACTGGCTTGATGGCTCAGTTGTCCAAGGTGCCGCTGGTCCATAGGAAGCGTCGGAGGTGCCGCTGAGTCGCATACCTACCCGGAGGTGAGGGTTAGGTCAGCAGTGGTGACTGAGGGAAGGGCCTGGCTTACTGGACATTGCCGGCCATGGCCAGAGCTGGAGAGGAGGCGTGGCCTCCGTGGAATATGATTTTGGGTTCTCCAGTTCGGACATCGATGATGTTACGGGCCCTTCTATGAGAGGGTTTGGGGGACTTGGTGAGGCGTCGTTGCTTCGTTAGCTATATCTTTGACTCCCCCTCAGAGGCTGGGGAGCTCTGGCAGGGGCCGGGGACTTCTCCGGAGGTGTCCTCGAAGGTCGACTTGGGGGACGTGGCCTCGTCTCCGCGGAGCCCCGAGCTGGCTGGTGACTTGGCCTGGGTGGACGGTGCTGGGGGCACTTTGCCCTTCATTGGGGCTCCTCCCACGATGGCCGAAGGGGGCCCTGGCCACTTTGAATGACTTTGTATTGCACCCGGAGGCGTCAATGGCCTTCATCATGGCCTCCCCTCTTTTCCAGAGTGGAGAGGATGAGCGATTATTGGCCCAGTGCCTTTTGGAGGAAGTGGAGGCATGTCTGGTAGCGGTGGCCCTGCAGGTTAGTGGTTTAGTCGTGATTTACCAGGTCTGGTGTCTGATTCTAAGTAGCTTATTTTGTCCTTTTCATTCTTCTATTGTGCCTTGTAGCAAGTAATTGTGATGAGGGCACTAGGAGATGGGGGGCACCAGGCCTTTGCCGCGGCCTGTGACGAGGTTGACATCCTTCGTCAAGCCTTGGACGAGGTCCGGAAGTGGGTGGAGTCTTCGTAGGGTCATCTTCAGGAGGAGGCTTTGAAGTAGGAGCGCATGGAGGCTGAGGCGCAGAATGCTGCCGAAGACCTTTGGGAGGTCAGGGAGTTCCCCAATGTGGCCAATGCTGCCCGGGTGTCAGTTGAAGGTGATGTTGAGACCCTTCGGGCCGTGGTGGGTGAGGTGCGGTGAGAGCTGGATAGGCTCATGCATCGGAGGGAGCACTACGCTCGAAGTGCTAGCGGTTAGCTGCACTTGTGTCGGAGGTTGCCCGAATCACCTTCGACGCCCTGATCGGCCTTGGGGCCAAGTGTCCACCACTCCCTTCTGACTCGGAGGTGTCAGTGATGCTGCTCTTCTGGCTTCGGTCTTTCGCGAAGGTCATGGTTAGGGCTGTGGGGGCATATGCGGGGTGTAGCGCACACATGGCCATGGTGCTCCAGTTGACCCTGTTGCACCAAGTAGGGGTTGGTCTCTCGAAGTACTGGAGCAGACGGTGCCGGACTCCGTGATCGAGAGTTTTCGGCCTGAGGTACCTCCGGTGGAGATCCGCGCGGCTCTGGTGAACTTTCGTCATAACTTATGGGCAAGGCACGGCCGGGTGTGACGCTACTTTATATGGTAGGTCAGGTGACTCCAGGTGCCCGGGGAGGTCTTCGTCCGGGTTCTTCGTCGGGAGGTCCGTCCCCTCATCCGGAGCCTGCGGGCGCGCCGCGGCCCTCTGGAGGCCCCTCTCTTCGCGCCGTTGCTCCGCAGGAGCAGTCTTTGTGTGTGGATGCCCCGGAGGTGTAGCTCTATTGCATGCTGTCTGTTTCTTTGCTTTGTTTCTTTTTGAAGGGGGTCAAAGTCTTAGTATGTTGACTACCCCCTTCTGCTTTTTGTATTTGGACTTTTTTCTTATCTAAATGGAGTCATGTCTGCCTTCTTGTGGTTCGCCTATGTTATTCTAGAGTGTTCGTGCCTTCGAGGCTAGCCGGAGTTCGATCTGTGTGTATAGGTGCGGTTGCCCGAAGCCGGAGGGGGCCTCGCTCGTATCCAGGATGGTGCCTCCGAGGAGGGATCAAGTGTGTCCGGGGCCATTCCGTTTGTCCGACGGTGGAATTGCTTTGTTATGCCCCATGATTCCGAGGGGCGCATGGATCCGAAGGTGGCTGCCGATGTGTTGGTCAAGGTCGAGCCGGAGGACCCCCATGTGTCTAGTCTCGATGTATGTTTTGTTGTAAAGGATGACAGGTGTGCAGCTCGAACAGCCCGGGAGATTGTTCACGCTTCTTCCAACGCCTTATCCTCCCTTGGGATTCTGATGGAAGGGTGCCTTTGGAAATTCTTGAGCCTATCCTGGCCGAGGTGAAGGTGGAGAGGTGCAGGCTACGGAGTCCCCGTCGGAAGAGAAGGAGGAGGATGAGCTAGATTTCTTAGCCTTTGACTTCCATCCCTTCCCAGCGGGCCCTTCGTCTTCCCGAGGTCGAGGGGGCTCTGCTTTAGGCAGTGGTTCCCTCTGTGGAGGGGATTCGTGTCGACCCCTGTGTGCAGTTATCGGGCTCCATCCTCCAGGTCCCGTGGTGTTTCTAGGAGGTGTGGCGGTCTAGTGCCCTTGTCCTCCCGTAGTGCTCCGGGGAGGCGTAATAGGTTAGCAAGTTTGCTAGTAATAGATTCGATGTACAGTGGTTAGCTGAGTGCAAACTCTTTGTATGCCGTGTATGAATAAACTTGTGTTGTGTTTAGCTTTGTTTTTATAATTTATCGTATCAATGCTTTGTTATCGTATCGATGTTTCGCCTGTGCCCCCTATCCCAGACCCTTCGCATTTTGCGGCTTATTAGTGGCCACAGGGTGCGAGATCCGAGGGGTACAGTGTAGCGTTAGGTGTGAGCAGGGAAGATACCGTAGGGGTGAGATGATTTTGGCACGGAGACTTTTAGTCTTCAAGGTGCTGGAGGATCAATACTTTGTATGAATCCTTTTTGGGACGGCAGCTAGGTCTTCAAGATGCCGAGGAGGTTATCCCTTCGCCACGTAGGTCAACCAGGCCTTAAAGATGAGGGAGGGTCTTATGCCTGTCCGGCATGGAGGCAATGCCTTCAAGAGGCCGGAGCGGTCTTTGCCTCTCCGCCATGTAGGTTAGCTAGACCTTAAAGATGGCAGAGGGATATATGCCTGTCTAGCACAGAGGCTTAAGCCTTCAAGATGCTGGAGCGGTCTTTGCCTCTCCGCCACGTAGGTCAGGCAGGCCTTAAAGATGGTGAAGGGATATACTTCTCCGGCACGGAGGCACTGCCTTCAAGATGCCGGAGGGATTTTGTTCTCTTGGCACAGAGGCAGTGCCTTCAAGATGCCAGAGGGTTTTACCCCTTCAGCACAGAGGTAGTGCCTTCAAGATGCCGGAGGGTCTTAGTAGGCTCTGTTTAGGTTTGTTTTTGTGGGGTAGGTGTTTTCTGGGAGGTGATACCTCTAGGTAAGGTGGTTATTTGTGGGTGGGTAATCTATGATTTTATTTGTGTTTGGACCTTTGGAGAGGGTGGAGTCTGGGGGCCCCTACACATAGTATTTGCGGAGGGTCTCCGTGTTCCAACTTTGTGGTAGGGGGTTCCTTTTGTGTCGGCCAGGCGGTAGGAGCTGGGTCTGTTAGACCTGAGGACCAGGTATGGGCCTTCCCATTTGTTGTGCAATTTTCTCGGAGCCAGGGCACGTCGAAGTACTAGGTCACCGAGTTCAAAGTTTTGTGGCACAACCTTAGGATAATACCAGGCCTTGGTTTTCGCGATGTAGTGATCGAGGTTCTGGACAGCACGAAGCCGTGTTCCTTTGGTGAGATCGAGGGAGAGTTCTCTTTCTCCGGTATTTTGTAGGAGTTGTACCCGGAGCGAGCATCCCTTGACCTCGGTGGGGGTCATGGCTTCGTCGCCACATAGGAGGCGGAAAGGGGTGAACCTTGTGGCTCATGTGACAGTGGTGCGAAGGGACCATAAAACCTTAGGGAATTCCTCGACCCATAGGCCTTGAGCTAGGCCGACGAATCGGCGGTTTAAGCTGGAAAGAATGTTGCTGTTGGCCTATTTGACGGCCTCGTTGGACTTAGGATGTCGAACTGCAATGAAGCATAATTCGATGCCGAGGTCGTCGTATAATTGTCTGAAAGGCCTAGAGTTGAATTGTGTGCCGTTGTCGACCATGAGTTGTTGTGGGACGTCGAAGTGGTAGATTATATTTTTTCAGAAGAATTTCTGGACATTCTTCGATGTGATCGTCGTGAGGGGTTTGGCCTCGATCCATTTGGAGAAGTACTCCAATGCTACCACCGTGTACTTAAGGTTGCCTTTGGCATGGGGAAATAGGCCGATTAGGTCCATGCCCCAACGAGCCAGGGGCCAAATAGGAGCGATTGGCTGTAAGGGAGCCAGGGGCCAGTGGCTTCGTCGTCCCATCCATTGGCATCCTTGGCAGCTGCGGATGAGGTCTTCTGCATCGGACAGGATTTTAGGCCAATAAAGCCCCTGGTGGGGGGCCTTGCCAGCTAGGGTGTGAGGCGCCAAATGGTTGCCGCAAAGGCCCTCATGTATCTCCCGGATGAGGTTAGACCTTCTTGTTTGGCGATGTAGCGAAGGAGGGGAGCGCAGACACCTATTTTGTAAAGGGTGCCTTCTATGAGATGGTAGCTCCTGGCGTGATGCTGAATGCGGCGGAGCGCAACTAAGTCGTCAGTCTCTTCTATTCCACTGAGGAAGGATAAGAGGGGAGTTCTCCAGTCAGTGGTTTCGATAGGGAGGATGTTGGCGGCAGTCTCATCAAGAGTTTTAGCAGTCGGCTGGTGTAGAGTCTCGAGGAAGGTGCCCAACGATGGGTCTTTGTCCATGGCAGTAGCTTTTGCTAGGGCGTCTGCCTGGCCATTGTCTGTTCGTGGTATGTTGCGTATTGATATGCCGTGGAAGTGTTCTTCGGCTTTGTGAATGGCTTCAAGGTATCTTGCCATGTCCGGCTGTTGAACTTGGAAGCTTTTGTCGACGTAGCTGGCGACGATCTGAGAGTCGGTCTGGATGATGACTCTGGCTACCCCCAATGCTTGGGCCTTCAGGAGGCCTAAGAGGACGGCTTTGTACTCGGCTATGTTGTTAGTTGTCTTGAAGTCCAGACGAGCAGCAAACTGGACCTGCTTGCCTGTGGGGGAGATGAGGACCGCGTTGGCTCCGGCGCCCATGGAGCCATATGCTCCATCGGTGTATATAGTTCAGATGCCTTGGGGAGGGGTAGTGGTGGGTTTGGCGGGCGCCGGAGTCCATTCGGCGATGAAGTCTGCTAAGATTTGAGATTTGATAGTGGTGCAGGCCACAAACCTTACCACGAAGGGGAATAGCTCTACTGCCCATTTACCGATGCGTCCTTTTGCCTGCCGGTTGCGAAACATGTCACCAAGTGGGTACGAGGTTGGGACAGTGATGTCGTAGGCAAGGAAGTAGTGCCGGAGTTTGCGTGAGGCCATCAGTAGGGCATAAGCTATTTTTTTGAGCTTGATGTAGCGCGTCTTGGCCCTAGCTAAGGCCTTTGAGACATAGTATACAGCCTTCTGAGCAGAGTGACTGTCACTCTTCTCCTCCCATACCAGGGCGGCGCTAACAGCGGAGGCAGAGACAGACAGGTATAGGAGTAGCCCTTCGCCGAGGAGGGGCATTGTGAGTGTTTCGAGGCGGGAAAGGTGGGTTATGAGGGCCTTGAATGATGCATGGCACTCTAGAGTCCAGCTGAATGGTTAGGAGCCCCTCAGCGTTTTGAAGAAGGGGAGGCTATGCTCGGTGGATTTGGCGAGGAAGTGGTTGAAGGCTGCGAGGTGGCCGGCCAAGCGTTGTACTTCTTTTGGATTGGTGGGAGCTAACATCTCTGTGATGGCACGAACATTGTTGGGGTTGGCCTTGATGCCTCTCCAGGAGACGAGATATCCCAGCATTTTTCCCGCGTTGGCGTCAAATACGCATTTCTCCGGGTTCAGCCGTATGCCTGTAGTCCAGAGGCTATCAAACATTTCTTGCAAGTCAGCGACGTGGTTGGTTTCGAGTTAGCTTTTTACCATGATATCATCCACGTAGGCTTCGACATTATGGCCCAATTGCTATTTTAGTACCTTGTGCATTAGGCAAGAGAAGGTGGCCCCAGTATTTCGAAGACCGAAAGGCATCCGGACGTAGCAGTATACGTCGAAGGGGGTAATGAAGCTGGTCTTTCTCTCATCCTTTATCACCATCCACGCCTGGTGGTACCTGGACTAGGCATCTAGGAAGCTCAGCAGTTCGCAGCCAGCGGTGGAATCTACTAGCTGGTCGATGCGAGGAAGGGGGTATGGGTCCCAAGTGCACACTTTTTTTAGCGATATGAAATCGATGCACATATGCCACTTTTCACTGTGTTTCTTGACCAGGATGGTGTTGGAGAGCCAATTGGAGTGGATTACTTCTCGGATAACACCAGCCTTTAGTAGCTTCTAGACCTCCTCTTTTGCGGCCTCTACCCGCTCTGGGGAGAGTTTGCGAAGCCCCTGGTGTACGGGATGGGTCTTCTGGTCGACCTGGAGAGAGTGTTCGTTAATGTAGCGGTCGACCCCCGGGAGGTCCTGCGGTGACCATGAGAATGTGTCGAGGTTACCCTGTAGGACGGCTAGAAGCTGAGCTTCCTGCTTGGAGGCGAGGTCTGCTCCTATTTGGAAGGCCCGATTGGGTTGGTCTGGTTGTATGGGGACAACCTTTATGTCTCCCTCTAGTTGTGGCCTCAGAGGACCGTGGTGTCCGAGATATGCCAACGGAGGGTCCTTGGAGCCCTCTGGGGTTACTGCATGGATGTGGCAACTGAGGAGTGGAGCAGGGTGCCCGTACTCGATGCGCCTAGCTAGGTCTTAGTCACCGTGGTCTGGGCATCTTCAAGCAGAGGTAAATTGTGATGGGGTACGGCTCTGAATTTGTTCAGGGTTCCTCGTCCCAGAATGGCATTGTAGGAATAAGGTACGTCCATAACGTCGAAGGTGATTACCTCCTTCCGTGCTGCAGGGCCTTCGCTGAAGATGATTGGGAGTTCTATCTGGCATAGGGCATCAAGGGGGGCCCATTGAACCCCTGGAGGGGTCTGTGGCCCGGCGAGAGTCGACTCCACAGGATTCAGAGCTGGTCGGAGGCATGTATGAATAGGAGGTTCGTCGAGCTTCCTCCGTCGACCAGTATTCTCCGGACCTCGACTTCGACGATGTTGGCTGAGATGACCAGGGAATCGGAGTGGGGAAATTTCACCCCCTCGGAGTCATCGATGGTGAAAGACATGGCGGTGTCGGTCCATTCAGGGGCCTGTCGATGGATGCTGGTTGTTCTGATGTGGTACACCCTGTGTGCATAGTCTCGCCGCTGCCGTTTTGAAGCACAGCCGGAGCTCCCTCCACCAGTTGTAGCGAGGATGATCTGTTTGCCCTATGCCCCTCGTCATTATATCGCTTGGGGGATGACCGGGGCGGAGAAGGTAGGGCCAGCTACAGAGGGTTCTGTAAGGCCAGATGATCAACCTGTCGGCTGGTTGGTAGCCGGCGATCTTCGAACCGCTCCTTGGTGGCCCTCTCAGTTGAGGCGAAGGCCGCCAGCCTCCCAAGGTATTCTTCTCGAAAGGTAGTGAGGGTCTAGCAGTTGTCGGTATTGTGTTCCCATCCTACGCCATGTAGAGTGCACCAGGATTCCTCCTTGGAGCACCGGTTTGGAGCGCGGCCTCGCTCTGGGACGCCTCTGGGGCATCCTCGGCCACTTCTCCTGGGGTGGTTTTGGTTTGGAGCCCCACGGCTGGGGCTGATGTAGTTGATGTTTTGGCGTTGCCGCTGCCGCCCGCTTTGGGACCTAGAGGTATGAGCCTCCTTGAAGCCCCTCTTCGCTGGGGGAGTGGGGGCGTGTGATGGTCCTGCCTCCAAGTGTGACTTCTCGGGGTTGACACGGGAAGTCTCGGTAGCTTGCGAGCGCTTACAGTGGAGTTTTTCCTCCTCTGCATGCACATACTCATTGAATTTGCTCATGAGGACTTCCACTGTGCGTATGGGATGTCAATTCAGCCGATCATATAGGGGGCCTTCGGCCAGGCCCTGGGTCACGGCATCAATGACCGAAGAGTCCGATATGCCCCTAATCTGGGCCTTCGTCTGGGACAACCTTCAGAAGTAATCCTGGAGGGTTTCGTCCGGCTCTTGTTAGATAGTGAATAGGCTTCCAGAGGTTATTGGTTCAACAAAGGTGCCCTAGAAGTTGCTGCAAAATAGGTATCGCAGTTGGGACTAGGCGTGAATAGCGCTAGGGTCCAGTGCTCAGAACCAGTGTATGGCCACCCCTTCCAAGGCGCGAGAAAAGCATTTAGCCATGGTGGCTGGTCTGCCCCTGTTAGCCTCTATGGTGAGGGCGTAGGACCGGACGAACTCATTAGGGTCTGAATCGCCCTAAACTTAGCTAGCTTTGGGGTCCGAAAGCCCTCCAGGAAGGGCGTCCTTTGCAGGTCGGCATGCAGGGGAGAGTCGTAGTCTTGCAGGGGATCCTCGCGACGTCAGCTCGGGGGTTCTGGAGGCTGAACGTGCGGGGCCCTGGCCTCGAAGGGTTCATCGGCCCGTAGAGCTTGGATCGGAACAGTGCCGGTCATCACATGGGCAACAGTGGTCATGCGGGTAGCCTACTGCTCGACCCACAGGGTCATTTGTAGATCGTCCATACAGGTCAGGAGTGCCACCAGGCATGATTGATGCTTGGATGGAATGGTGTTTTCAGCGGTGGCATCAGCCGCGGCCCCTAGGGGTGCAGCGGGGCCCTCGCCCTGATGCTGTTGTTGATGGGTCTCCGGGGTAGGGAGCCCCTCGGGGCTGACCGCAGCTGTGGTCATGGCTGGGTCGGCAGTGGTTGTAAGGCCTCGTTCCCCCTGCTTGGGGATCATCGTTGGAGCGGCCTGTTCCTGGTTGCCTGGACTATTGTGTAGTTGTGACGGGGGGGGGGGGGTCGGTTGCTATCGTCGCGGCCTTGGTGGCCTTCTTCTTGGGTTGTATTCGAGTCCCCACGGACGGCTCCACTGTTGGAGTAAGAGTTCATCTTGCCCCAGCAAGTACGGTGAGAGTTTCTTCTAAGGAGGAGACTCAAACTTGAAGACGAAGTTTAAGAGGAAGGAACACCGTAAATGTATTGATAGTAAAAATAGGGACTAGACTAGGGGGAGCATCACAGGAAGGCTTGTGATTGTGCTCCTCTGTGCTGGGTTGAGTGTGCTCTCTTGCTCAGATGACCATGGCCCCTTATTTATAGGGTTGGGTATAGCTTAGCGTACAAGTTACCGCTATGTGCAAAATATCTAAGATCTGATCGAGTTAGATGGCTTTATCCTGAATAACTACGTTTTACCCTACATATAAGATAAATATCTACCATGTTAACTATTGGGGTACCAGTACCCAGAGCGGTAAGCCGGTCGCAAATTGTGGCCCGACGCCGTGATGTCAGGGGGTCAGGATAACCTCCATTGTACCGAGGTGTCAGGACGGCGCCCACTAGCCTAGGTAATTAATGCTGGTCACTTCCTTGTAGGAAAAGGATGACAAACTTTCCTTTCATGGTAGATCTTTCTTGAGGCCCGATGGCCTATCCCATAGCATTTGGGAAGCCTACCTGAGCCCTGGAGACAGGGGCTCTGGGCGGGGGGGGGGGGGGTGGGGGAGGCATGGCTCCGAGAGATGGAGGCTTCGTAAGGCATGGCTCCAGAAGGTGGAGGCTTCGAGAGGCATGGCATCCGGGAGATGGAGGCTTCGAGAGTCATGGCTTCGGGAGGTGGTTACTCCGAAGCGTGGAAGTTAGAAGGCGGCCTTCGGGAGGCGTGGGCCCATGGGCACGGGCCAGTGAAGCTAAGGGGCTGTCAGGGGTCCTTAACAATGACCCCAACAACTGTTTATGTCAGGTACAGGAGGAGCACACAGGCATACAGGGCTGGTGTGTGATTAGTGCTGAGCACATAAATAGGTGGATGGAGTCAGCCGCAGTGGATGTCATCGTTTCTGCTGGACAGTACGATGACGACACGTACTGGGAGTACCTTTTGTGGTACCATTCCCGCACACGTGCCACCTTACTCAGCGGACTAGTACAGCCGGCTCCCAGACC
The DNA here is from genome assembly GCF_958298935.1 of Phragmites australis. Classification (NCBI taxonomy): domain Eukaryota; kingdom Viridiplantae; phylum Streptophyta; class Magnoliopsida; order Poales; family Poaceae; genus Phragmites; species Phragmites australis. The sequence goes on from NC_084934.1 coordinate 8,669,699, forward strand.
CTTCCCCGAGGATTGTGTCTGCCTTCTTCATATGGTGGTAAGTGATGCAGTACTTCTATCAATTTTCATTAGTTACACATCTGTATTACTTACATGACCCTCAATTATACAGACCAAAGCAGGGGTACGAAATGCATACGTAGACGGAGTAAGCATGTGGGGAAGCTTGTGGGTCATCAACGCAGAGGGATCAGAACCCTCTTCGGGACTACATGAGGACAAGAGGGTCTCGTTTGTTGTCCGTGTTACGTGGTCTAGGTAGTTGTGCCCTGCGTTTGAGGGGGTATGACCTACCAGCCATGGACCTGTCCCGTGCCTCCCATAGCAGGTGATCGTCCAGTGCCTGTGAGGCACAATCATGAGAGACACCTTCGCCTGTTGAGCATCATGTGCCACGTTCTTGTGCTGAAGCTGAGGAGTTCATGGAGGCTCCTGATCCCGAGCAGTGTATACTGGGTTCACAGCCCCCTCAGTGGACACAACCTCCTCAGACTACAATGACACCTCCACCTGTAGTATCAACTCATCACGATGACATCATTGACTGCACGCAGTAGACGCCTACCTAGAGTGGCACATAAGATTTTGACTGGGCTGCTGCATTGTAGGCGGGCAGCTTCACCGAGCTCCTGAGCGACCAGTACCCCAATATCCCGATGCACCTAGAGGTTCAAAGTGGTACCAGCATGGTGGGACTTCGGCACACCGGACTCCATCGGAGCACGTACTATAGGCGTCTACACCTCCGCATGAGGATCCTACATCATGGTACATGCAGGGCCAAGTGAGGGGTTTGGATACACGTTCGGTGGAGGTCCAACAGGACACGACGACGATGATGACGAGCAAGGGCACACGTGGCAGGGGCCAGCGCAGGCTGCTGGGATGAGGGCCACACACCCGCCAGACACTTACACTCCTGGGGATTGCGTACGGTGTCATCGTCGTTGACGAGCTAGTGCAGTTGTTCGGTGCACTTGTACTTGTTAATGACACATGTATTATTCACTATATTGTCGTAGTCATCTGTATTATGTCTTATGTACTGTAGTGTTAACGTAATTACATTTAATTTACTTAATATTTGTCAAATAATTATGACACATTACTTCATTTATGAGTTACTTATTATGCATATGTACATATTAATTATGATATTTAATACTTAATATTTATTAAATAATCAGAGATTCATGCTTTGGTGCAGAGCAAGAATGTTCCAGTCAAAGATCAATACATATATGGCGGGATATTCTAGTACAGGCTATCCATGGTCACCTACAACGATCGATATAACACTAAATGCCTCCTTGGAGGTTATGCGTGGAGGGAAGGATGGTCCCTTCAAAGAGAACAACCTTTTCCAAGTTGTGTCCAAATTGCATGCAAGACCCTTCTGTTCTACGTTGACAGGTCTGCTCCTACATGTAACCACCGATGACCTTAGGGCCATCTTGCACGAGCGCCGCCAAATGTACCTCAGGGTGTGTGAACTAGCTGACCATCCTTCTGTGCTAGGTTTCTCTATGAGGCAAAGAAGGATGGCGATGTTGCCCGACCAGTATGAATCCCACTTCCAGGTTCATCATTTTCTATTTGGTCACCCTACTTATCTTATTTCCATTGATTCGAATGCTCCTGTTCTGCGTTACGCATTCCTGGAAGACGCATAATTGATCAACAAAGAAATCCCTCACTTCTTGGTGATGCATATGCTCTTCGGCGGGGGTGTGATGCCTAGTTCGCGTAGAAGACGACCAAGATCAGTGAACCTAAGGGGTACAAGGGTGCCCTCTACTATTCTACCTGAAAATGATGAGGCCAATGAGGACGATGATTTCATGCCACCGATGCCTCAATGTTCCAGCAGCTATACAGGAGAAGGTTCAACGAACACTACAAGAGGATGTTCACACACCACATCGACATGGTGTCCAACCAACAACAAAATAGGATGTGCTCCTATCGTGATAGCTCAAGATGATGACGACGACGACGATTTCATGCCACAACGACCCCTCCCTCCGATGCCTTCATCTCTAGAGGACACTGATGACTGTGAAGATGATGGCCTTGAGTGCCACAACTTCCAACCACCACCTCGGAGACGACAACCATCTTACCTTGATAGCCTTGACTGGCACAACTGGCATTCTTCTGCTAATTTACATCGTCACTTTCCACCGTCATGTTGAGATGATTAATGATACAAGGGTGAATGTTGTCACTACTACATTTTAAATTGTGTATGTTCAAACATACCTAAGTGTTAAGGCTGCCCACCACCTTAGAGACTACATGCATGGTGAATTATGAATTTTGAAATGTACAGTTAAATTAGCAAATTTCATATTTTGTTGAAAGTTTGCAATTACATGAAATGACAACACACCGACATCAAATGAATGTAAAATTAATTCTGAGAGGATGGCCATTGCTTTATTTCCCTGTACATGAAGGAGATCTTGTCAACAACTTCGCGCTAGTGCTAGATAAGGCCTCTTGCTTTGAGCATCGCACTGTAGACCTGGTTTGCTCCTTGGATTGAGCTTACCAATGCGCAATGTTCAAATTAAGAGAGACATGCTGCCGCTATAGTGAGTTACAACATGCAATGAAAGCATATGTTCATCTTAGATTGGTGAACCGCGAGGTGTTGTACAGGGAAAATTGGACCACATCGTATGAGTCGGCCCCCATTTTCTATTATTTTCCCATGGTGCTTGGTGTGCGGATACCTAATGTCTATGATTGCCCAATGGGGACATGGAATGGAGTACCCATACCGCCATCTCAGCACACGAGTAACACTCGAGTGTCACTTTTGGGTGAGCTGCAATAGCTTTCACACACTTGGAACTCGGAAGACACTGGCTCTCCCAGGCATCATCTTCTGGATGAATTCCCAGAGGACTTTGCTAGGAATCCCTATAATGATACCTTCTAGATCAACCTAGACACTGTACTAGGATGTAATTTTAGTTAATGTATGTAATAGCGATAAGCTAGCTACGTTATGCCCCTATGTGTACTGGAATCTGGCTTGTGTTGCTTAGCAATATATGGTGTGCTTGCTTATGGTGGGAGTTACCAAAATGTGAGCTACGCGTCGATTAGGGTCATGATCATCTTCATGTCTCTCATTGTGCATGCATAACTATCAAGTTGGAATTATTCTTTCACTTGCTAGTTACTAGTTTTAATTCTCCAATTGTCTGAGATTCTTTAACTATCTAACTCTTTAGAGCATACTCATTGTCACTAAACCTTGGATGGACGATAGGATGAGGACCCACAACATTTCTGAGAGCAATGTCCTAGAAGGCTTAGGTGAACAGGATCCACCCCCACTGCCGACCATGGCGGAGGTACTGATGCGAATTGAGCAGAACAATCAAGATCAAACCCAACTTCTCGAAGCGTTGGTTCAAAATGTGGCTCCTCATGGTGGAGGTGGAGCAAATTGTACTCCGACTTTCTTTGTACTCATCCACCCATCTTCACTTGCACTGAGGACACCCTCAACGCTGATAACTAGCTTTGCACCATCGAGCAAAAGCTTGCTCTTATTCAATGCGAGGATCATGAGAAGGCCCTTTATGCTGCGCACCAACTTCAAGGAGCAACCGGGGGTATGATGGATGAATTTCCTCGCCATGCATTTGGAAAATTGTCACATTTCTTGGATGGAGTTCTGTGAAGCTTTCTATGCCTACCACATCCCTAATGGTGTGATGGATATCAAGAGGCGGGAGTTCATGGATCTTAAGCAAAGGGGAAAGTCTATGATGGACTACGGGCGAGAGTTCAACTATTTGGCTCAATATGCCCCTGAGGAAGTCAATAATAATGTAAAGAAACAAGGCCACTTCATGAATGGGCTATCAAGCAAGATGCAAGATAGACTTGTGGCTCTTGAGTTCACCTACTTCAACAAGTTGGTAAACAAGGCTATCATGATGGAACACAAAATAAAGACCCTCCAAGAGGAGAAGAAGCGTAAGATAGCTCCACTTCCTCCAGCGGTTGGTATCTCACAACGTACATGCTTTGGGGTTTCCTCCTCCAACCAGTGTGCCATCTTAGACTCCTCTATAGCTTATGTGGATGGTTCGATGCCCTCCTCCTCCTTAGCAAGGACAACTGCAAAAACCCGCTGGGAATCAAGTCAACTCGGGTGGTGGCCCAAGGGGCCCATGCTTCAATTGTGGTCGTAGCGAGAACTTTGCTCCTGATTGTCACTTCCCCAAGCAAGGCAGTATGGTGAATGCCCCGAAGCAATCACCACCACCTCCAGTGCAGCCACCAAGCCAAGCACACGAGAACATGTAGGCTTCAAAATGTCATTGTGTTAACTACACCACCATTGAAGAAGTTCCAGAGGACGACAATGCGTTTTTAGGTATGCTCATCATCAATTTGCACCCCACTATCATTCTTTTTGATTCTGGAGCTTCTCATGCATTCATAAAGATGAGTTGTGCCATACATCATGCCTTCACCATCCAAGATATGCACACTCCATACCTCATAACCATGCCTGGTGGAGAGATATTCTCCAAGCATATCGTCTGAAATGCACAAATTCTCATTGATGGAGTCATCTTCCATGCTAATTTAATCGTAATCGACTTGTTGGGATTAGATGTCATATTAGAGATGAATTGGCTAACCAAGAATGGTGCCATCATCGATTGTGCCCGAAGATTTATCACACTGAAAGATTCATCCAGTGTCCGAATTCCCCTCAACCTTGATGAGGGAGGTTCACATCTTTATGCCTTGGAGGGTGCCAGGACTACACATATTGATGCAGTTTTTGTGGTGTGTGAGTACCCGGATGTATTTCCAGAAGAATTTCCAGGAATACCTTCCATCAGAGACATTGAGTTTGCCATTGAACTAGTACCCGGAACAACCCCGGTATCTAAAAGACCATATAGGATGCCTCGAAATGAATTGGTGGAGATGAAGAAGCAACTCAAGGAGTTAATTGAGAAGGGCTTTATTCGTCCAAGATCCTCACCTTGGGGATGTCTGGCTCTCTTCGTCAAGAAGAAGGACCAAAGTTTGCAGATGTGTGTTAACTACTATCCGTTGAATGTGGTCACTATCAAGAACAAGTACCCTCTTCCTCGTTTGATCAACTCTCTGGTGCCCAATTTTTTTTTCCAAGATGGATTTAAGGTTGGGCTACATCAAATCAAAATCTGAATGGAGGACATTCAGAAAATGGCTCTCTGTACTCGTTATGGGCTTTACGAGTATACCACCATATCCTTTAGCCTAACCAATGCTCCGGCCTACTTCATGTACCTGATGAACACTGTCTTTATGGAAGAGCTCAACACTTCCGTTGTGATCTTTATCGATGACATCCTCATCTATTCAAAAACCAAAGATGAACATGCTAAGAATCTGCGGATTGTTCTTGAGAGACTTGGGAACATCGCCTTTATCCCAAATTCAGCAAGTGTCAATTTTAGATGAAGGAAGTCTTCTTTTTGGGTCATGTTCTTTCTTAAAGTGGCATCATGGTTGACATAAGCAAGGTACATGATGTGCTTAATTGGGTGCAGCCTTAAATCATTACCAACATCCGGAGGTTCCTTGGACTTGCGGGTTTATTACAGTCAATTCATCAAAAACTTCTCCAAGATTGGAAAGCCTATGACTAAATTGTTGAAGAAGGGCGTGGCATCCAAGTGGTCAGATGAATGTGAGCACAATTTCCAAACCTTGAAGGCTCTTCTCACCACCTCACCCATTCTAGCTCAACCGAACATGCATAAGAGCTTTGATATCTACTGTGATGCTTCTGGCATTGGACTCGGGTGCGTACTGATGCAAGAAGGTCGAGTTGTTGCCTATTCCTCTCGCCAATTGACACGTCATGAGGAAATCTATCCTACTCATGATTTAGAGATTGCAGCCGTTATGCACGCTCTAAATATTTGACATCATTATCTCCATGGAAATCATTGCAATATCTACACCAATCACAAAAGCCTCAAATACATCTTCACTCAAGCTGATCTCAATATGAGGCAACAGAGGTAGCTTGATTTGATCAAATACTATGAGTTGAAAGTTCACTATCATATCTACAAGGCTAATGTCATTGCTAATTCCCTGAGTCAAAAGTCCCAATGTACTTACCTTATGATTCAGCCGAAAGTTGCCACCCTTTGCGATGAATTTTGAGGGCTTTGTTTAGAAATGGTCAAAGAAGGATTCATTGCTAACATTGAGGTAACATCCACCATTCTGGATCAAATCAAAGAAACCCAAATGATTGACAAGGGTATGAACTGGATTCGGGACAAAATGAAGGAGGACAAGGCTAGTTGTTTTTCTAAAGATGATCAAACGTCTTATGGTTTGGAAAACAACTAGTGGTTTCTAAGGTCCATGAATTAAGAAAAAAATATTGGATGAATCTCATGATTTATTGCTCTCCATTCACCCCAAAATCATGAAAATGTATCAAGACCTTAAGCAAAATTTTGGTGGACTCGCATGAAGTGAGAAATTGCTCAATATGTGGCTGAATGTGACATTTGCCAAGTGGAAGTCAATCATCTCAAACCGGATGGTACTGTTCAACCGATTCCCTCTTAGAAATAAGAAGAGATTGGTATGGATTTCGTTGTCACTAGTCTAGGTGAATATGACACTAAGAAACTTTGAAGTTTTTTGAGGCCCAAGAAATATGTCCTCGCAGCACCATCGTATCATCTTGTCGATACCATTATTGTTCCATTCCTGGAACTCCTACATTCCTCTCACTCTTCCCGAACCTCACCCTAATATCGGGATGTGATTCTTTTAAGGGGGGGGGGGGGGTAGGTTTGTCACATCCAAAATTCTTAAACATGTCATTAAGCATTCATCAGCACCATTAGCATCATAATTGAAGCTTTGAGTAAGTAATTAATGCAATTAAAATTAAATGGGAATTATTAAGTTTAATGCGAAGTGATGCATTGTGAAGGAACTCAAAAAATTACTATGTAACCTAGGACTTGACATAATTTTAGAAATTATTCCATGGCATATGAAAAATATTAGTGAATTTTCCTAGATTTTAGGGAATTAATTTGAAGCCTTAAAAATTAGAGAATGTTAGAAAAGTTAGAAAATCTAGGGAATTTTAATTTGAGTTTCGCTCAGGCTCTTTGGGTCAAACTAGTTAAAATGAGTTGCATATGAATTATGTAACCCTCACAAAAGTTTGTAGATTTTTTGGTGTACAGGAAGACCTTGGTTTGTAGAAGAGAAAGGAGGAGATTTTTCTACTATGTCAGTCACTGTTCATCAGGCCCACCTATCATCCCTCTCTCTGCCTCTGTGTCGGCCGCCATCTTTGTTGACAAATGAGGCTAGCCAGATTCAGCATTGACTTCCTTGACAAAGCAAGGTCGGCCGCTGCCTTATATGTCCCCCTCTCTGTCTCTCGTGCACACCTTTCTCTTTTCTTTTGCTCCTAGCCGAATAGCATAGAGAGTAGAGCATCACACTGCACCATTGCTGCCACTAAATCCAAGCAGCCTAAGCCCAAATCAGCCAAACCGAGCCTCAAATCGAGTAGAGGAAGGTTGTGTGAAGCATTCCCCTCCATTTCCCACGCGAGCCCCATCCCCTTCCGGCCAGATTTGGTGCGCCACACCACTCTTCTCTAGCTCCAGTGTTAAGCTCCGCGACTCTACCGACAATCCTCTGCTCTGAGCTACCTTCATCCAAGCCAAACATTTGGTGACCTTGCCCTAGCCCCCGTCCATCTGTGGCCCATGCCTTTTCGTCACGAGCCCATCACTAGTGTGGTCGTCCACGCACACCGAGCGCCGCCGCCCCTCTATGCTCGTTGCCGGCCATGCTCCAGCCGAGCTCATCAGTCAACACCTGCCTAGGAAGTTTCTCAGCTACAACTGGTTCCATGGGTGCTCTTGGCTGGTTAGGTTCCGCGGCCAGTGAGAAGTAACACCGCATGCCCTCCTACACATGCCACCGAGGCTAGCCATGGCCTCGGATCATGAAATCGAGTCAATAGGCCAGGCCTCGGTCCCACCGGTCCATGGGTGTGGCTAGCTAGGTCCCGGTGCAAAATTTTTTAGGGCCTTTAGATATGTTGTTTATTTCAGTTAATTAAAAAATTGCAAAATAGATTATTCGTTGCACTGATAAATATTATGGATTTTTCTCGAGTGACTACTTTAAGCTTGAATTTTCAAGAGGAAAGTGCAGCACTCAATAATCGCAAGAAAAGAAAAGCCAGAAACACACTTGACAGGCACAAAACATTAATCTCAATGTCAAGACCTAAATCCCACAAGGCCGTCCTTCTCATAAGGCTGGAGGTCTAAGATTTTTATATATGTATATTAATATTTTTAAGAATACATGTCCGTTTCAAAAAATGGCAGACATAGGTTACTGTCGCCTGTTAAACGGGAGAGACCTTGTGGGCCCCAGTGGTCAACGCATTAAATAAACCGCAAAAGTCACATCTTGTCCGTTTAGTGGGTGAGAACTTCATCTCGTCCACTGAACGAGCGAGAACTTTGTGGCTACGACGCTAGGCATGGGCGAGATCTTTTGGGTATATATTTCGGCCATGCCAGCCTTGCTGACATCAGCCGTCATTTGATTCCAGCTAAGCCGAGAGGAGAGGAGAGGGAAGAGGAAATTTTGTGGCAAAGCTCTGCTGGAGAAAAGAGATATGTTTTTCTCTTATTTTTAACAAATCCTGTAGGGTAGTCACTAGTGCTAGGTTTTGACATATGTTAGATGTATGATTCTTTTACAAACTTGGTACGATAGTCACTAGACAGAGTTAGAATGTAGATCTAGTTTTAGAATCAGGGTTAGATATAGTTTGGCAGGTAGATCCTGTTTGTATATATTTTAGCAATTAGATGTAGTATTTAGACATATGTTAGGTATTAGATGTAGAATCTAGACATATTGTAGTGATAACTAATGTGGTAGATGTAAGATCTAGATGTGTTTGATGTAGCGACTTGGGAATATTATGTTATAGTACATATTACATGTTGGACTATGTTTGTAATGAATTTTCCATTGTAGATGTAGTTTTATATAGTTATTTCTATTATGTCATAACAATGTTAGGGTTTTTGTCAATGGCTGCAAGGTATGTTGGATATGTGGCAGTTTAGGATTTTTTATAGGGATAGTGAAATAGTATATGGTCCGGAAGGAGTAGTACTATTTGTATTTCGGTCAATAGACAAGGGTATCTCCAGACCTATGCATAAATGTGTCGGACACTTGTACGCCTGGTTGATGCGGCGTTTCAAAATAGACCCCGAGGTTCATGAGCTGACCATTAGCATTGTGAGCAACCGAGTTAGAGATGGCGTGTACTGGGAGGTGTACCCGCTAAGGGAAGATAAAGTGTGGAAGAGGTACATGCAGGATGTTGTGCACAGAGGTTGGCCTCCTATATTGCTTGTGCAATGGAAGAATAAGAAGGCAGTTGGAGATATGCACAGTGGGGGTACGTAGAGGAGGAGGGTGATGAGGAAGAGTATGATGAAGATATCGATCCGGATAGTGCACATTCATCAGATTATCGGATTGAACCAACTGGTGAGGCAAATGAGGGGAAACGAATCCCTTCTCTAATTGAACAGATGGAGTGGGATGATCTTGAGGCTGACAAATCTCCTGAGTATGACATCTTGGATGATGAGGACGATACTCCTGTTCCCGCGGATTGGAATAATTTCAACTTTAACAATCTTGTGGTCAATGAGGGGAATCAGGTGGCCTGGGAGTATACGCAGATGAGGTGACCTAGGGTGCTAGGTATCCTACTAGTCAAGCCATGAAGGCTGCTGTGACTCAGTAGGCGACATCACTTCGATAGCGGTTTTATGTTGTCAAGTCAAGCAAGAAGGAATATCATATCAAGTGTGTGAAGGAGGGTTGCTCGTGGTGGGTGCACAGCTTCAAGGGGAAGTGGGTTGAGTATTGGGAGGTGTCGATTATGGTCAATGACACTTGCATGATGGACGTTAATGTGATGTATTCCTCGATTGTGAACAACATGAACTACAAACCAGGGTCCATAATCAGACAAATTGAGGAGGAGTACAAGTATACTATCAGCTACAGCAAGGCTTGGAGGGCGAAGAGGAAGGCAATTGAGATGAGGTTTGGGACCAATGAAGCGTCATATGACAATCTTCAACACTTGCTACAGACCATTGCTCGAAGGAATCCAGGGACGTATTACAACATTGATAAGTACACATTGTTATCCAAACCTAGCAAGTATGTCCTGAAATGATGCTTCTTCGCATTAGGATCATGTATCAAAGCTTTCAAGAATTGTCGGCCTATCAGTGCATCGATGACACTTTCTTTATCAGCAAGTACACGGGACAAATTCTGACTACTATTGGGGTTGATGGGAACAACCAAGTTTTATTGTTGGCCTTTGCATTTGTGGAGAGTGAGAACACTACCAGTTGGTATTGGTTCCTGTACCGTGTGAATATGATAATTGTTGGTGCTCAACCAAACATGTGCTTTATACATAACCGGCATGCTGGGATGCTCGTGACGAATCTGGATCTACAAAATGGAACGGACCTGTGTGGCCAGATCTGCAGAGTAGGTGGTGCATGAGGTATTTGGGTGCAAACTTCTTCTGCTAATTTAAGAATAAGAACCTCATGAACATGTTTAAGAGGCTGTGCGATTAGAACCAACAGCGGAAGTTTGATGCTCGGAAGACACTGGATGAGCTGATGAAGAAGCAAATGAAGAAGCATGTAGGGAGGCTTGTGAGGGGACCGGAGGACGAACCAGTACTCTTGAGTCTCTGCCAAAGGACGATGAAGTTGGCATTACGCGGAGGAACATGTCATCTACTTGGTCATTTAGCAAGTGGATTAAGAATGAGCCGAAGGAGAAGTGGGCTCTTCTCCACGACACAAATAGGGCTAGGTATGACATTATGACTATAAATTTAGCAGAAGTTTACAACTGGGCGATAAAAGATTTGTGATGAGCAATGTTGGCCTGATCTTCCAATAGGTAGCGATAAGTCGGTGGGTGGAGAACTCGACGTTGATGATCCAAAGGCTTCGACCCAAATAGATCGTCTCCCTTGCAATCACTACACCACAGCTCCGATGGTTATCAACCGTGTCGCGCGGTTAACCTCACCAAGAAGGCTCAATCCCTGCAAGTGTACCGAGAACACAAGCAAGAACGTAGAAGATGCAATCTGAAATATTGTGAATTGAATTCAAGCACTCGAAGTCGGGGTTCCACAAACACTTGTGGCGGCCTAGTCGGTCCGGAACAAGAGCGAAAATCTCACAACTGTGTGTAGATCAATATCTAAGCAAAACCCAACCCTAATTAGGGCGGCGGCTACTGTATATAAAAGACTAGGGTCGGCCAAGGACCCCTGGACGTGTCCCTAATGGACTCCAACACGATACACGGCCCAACGGCCCAAAAGATGGTGGCGCAGCACCCTGACAGATTCTGGACGTCCACTTGTTTCAACGATTTCCATTGACTTAGAAAGAATTTGGACATGGGACCAGTCCCGTTGGAAAGCTTATCTCCTTAGCTTTCCAACCATGTGTAGAATGTCAAAAACGGAGTCCGTATGCATCCTGGGCGACAATTTTAGTGCAGGCTGATCCTGGACTCCGAAACGGACTCGAACTTGATTGGACCTCCACCTTGGCTTGGGCGCCCTTGCTGTTCTTCTCCCGTGTTCCTAAGTAACAATACATCACAATTATTCAGTAGCATCCCATCCTCATCAAAATATAAAGGAACACTAAGGAACGAGCTCACCTCATGATTTAGTTGACGTGCACGAGCTCGTGTCAATGAACCTATTGTTGGAGGAATACTCGGTGTGTGTGTATCCGAAAGAGTGATGTCCTCATCATCCTCCCCCTCTTGAATTGGAGTCATCCTCGACGCAATGTTATCTTCTTCTCCCAAGTAAGGCTTTAAATCTGAAATGTTAAATGTGGGACTAACCCCATAATCTGCAGGCAACTCAAGCTTATATGCATTATCATTGATCTTTTTCATAATTTTAAAAGGACCATCTGCTCGAGGCAGCAATTTATACTTTCTCAAATCAGGAAACCTATCTTTGCGCAAATGTAACCACACAAGATCACCAATTTCAAAAGTAATATGTTTCCGACATTGGCTACCATAAGTTCTATACTTCTCATTCATCTTTTCAATATTTTGCTTAGTCAACTCATGCATTTTCAGAATCAAATCAGCATGTGTCTTAGCATCAAAATTCAATTTCTCGGATGTTGGTAAAGGAAGTAAATCAATAGGGGCACGGGGGTTAAAACCATACACTACCTGAAACGGACTTACCTTGGTGGTGCAGTGAACTGATCTGTTGTAAGCGAACTCAATATGGGGTAGACACTCTTCCCACATCCTCAAATTTTTCTTCAAAACAGCCCATAACATGGTAGATAATGTGCGGTTCACAACCTCCGTTTGTCCGTCGGTTTGAGGGTGACATGTCGTCGAAAACAGCAGCTTTGTCCCAAGTTTATTCCAAAGTGTCCTCCAAAAGTGGCTCAAAAATTTTGCATCACGATCCGAAACAATGGTGTTAGGCACTCCATGCAAGCGAATGATTTCCCTGAAAAACAAATCAGCTATGTTTGTAGCATCATCGCTCTTGTGACAAGGTATAAAATGTGCCATTTTTGAAAAACGATCCACAACGACAAATATACTATCCCTCCCCCTCTTGGTCCTAGGCAATCCTAAAACAAAATCCATAGAAATATCCTCCCAAGGCACACTAGGAACAGGAAGAGGCATATAAAGTCCATGTGGGTTCAAGCGAGACTTAGCTTTATTGCAAGTAGTGCAGCGTGCCACGTATCGCTCGACGTCGCGCCTCATCTTAGGCCAAAAGAAGTGAGCAGCCAATACATCCTCGGTCTTCTTCACTCCAAAATGTCCCATCAAACCACCTCCATGCGCTTCCTGTAAGAACAATAGGTGAATAGAGCTAGCTGGGATGCATAGCCTGTTAGCACGGTATAATAATCCATCAGTCAGCACATATTTATTCCAAGTTCTTCCTTCATTACAATGTTCAAAAGCATCTTTAAAGTCCAAATCAGTAGCATATAATCCTTTAATTGTTTCTAAACCAAAAATCTTATGATCGAGTTGGGACAACATGGTATAACGTCTAGATAACGCATCTGCAATGACATTGTCTTTACCTTTCTTGTGTTTAATGATATAAGGAAAAGACTCTATAAATTCAACCCATTTAGCATGACGTTTGTTCAGTTTGGCTTGGCTTCTAATATGTTTCAAAGCTTCATGATCAGAATGAATAATAAACTCCTTAGGCCAAAGATAATGTTGCCATGTTTCTAAAACTCGCACTAAAGCATACAACTCCTTATCATAAGTCAAATAATTAAGAGATGGCCCATTCAATTTCTCACTAAAATAAGCAACGGGTTTACCTCCTTGTAGTAGCACTCCTCCAATTCCAATGCCACTAGCATCACATTCTAACTCAAAAGTCTTACCAAAGTCCGGAAGTTGGAGTAGAGGTGCATGCGTAAGCTTATCTTTCAGCGTATTAAAAGCTTGTTCTTGTGCTGGCCCCCATTGGAACGGACCACCCTTCTTTGTGAACTCATTGAGTGGGGCAGCAATGGTGCTGAAATCTCTCACAAAACACCGATAGAACCCTGCAAGGCCATGAAAGCTTCTCACCTGTGTGATAGTCCCAGGGGTCGGCCAGCTCTTGATAGCTTCAATTTTAGCTTCATCCACTTCAATTCCCTGTGGAGTAACAACATAGCCAAGAAAAGCAACTCTATTCGTGCAAAAGGTGCACTTGTCAAGGTTAGCAAACAAACGTGCCTCTCTCAAAGCAGTAAAAACAGCACGTAGATGATCAATGTGTTCTTCATGTGACTTGCAATAGATCAAAATATCATCAAAGTACACCACCACAAATCTTCCTATGAAAGCACGTAAAACCTCATTCATCAATCTCATGAAAGTGCTAGGTGCATTAGTTAAACCAAAAGGCATCACTAACCACTCATATAGACCGAACTTAGTTTTGAAAGCAGTTTTCCATTCATCTCCCAATTTCATTCTTATTTGGTGGTAACCACTACGCAAGTCAATCTTCGTGAAAATAATAGAACCACTCAACTCATCAAGCATATCGTCTAGCCTAGGAATAGGGTGATGATACCTTATTGTGATATTATTAATGGCTTTACAATCAACACACATGCGCCATGTACCATCTTTCTTAGGAACCAAAAGAACAGGAACAACACAAGGACTAAGGCTCTCTCGTACGTACCCACGGTCCAAAAGGTCTTGGACTTGTCGCTGAATTTCTTTAGTCTCCTCCGGATTGGTCCTATATGCAGCGCGGTTTGGCAAAGTCGCTCCCAGGATCAAATCTATTTGGTGCTCTATCCCTCTCAATGGTGGCAGCCCCGGGGGTATCTCAGCTGGAAAGACATCCTTATACTCCTGCAAAAGGTTAGTGACAGTAGCAGGCAAAGAGCTAGGTATATCATCAATTGAAAATAAAACCTCTTTGCATACGAAAGCATAGCACAAAGTATCATTATCTTGAATTTCAGCAAGGTCAGATTTAGTAGCAAGCATAACACCACCCTTTAACTTAATGCCTTCGGACCTAGGTGTGTTCTTCTCTTTCTTAGGTGGAAAAATAGATTGAGCTACTTGCTGATTTTCAGATTCCAAAACACGTTCTTTCTTTTCTTTTTTAGCTAAAGCTTTATCACATTGCACAATTTCAGCAGGTGTCAAAGGAAGCAAAGAGATTTTCTTTCCCTTGTGCATGAGAGAGTATTTATTACTTCTACCATGGTGTGTAGCATCGGTATCAAATTCCCAAGGACGGCCTAACAAAAGTGAACATGCTTGCATAGGCACTACATCAAAATCAGCATAATCATGGTAGGAACCAATAGAAAAATGTACTCTCACAGATTGTGTTACCTTAACCTTACCACTGTTATTGAACCACTGAATGTAGTATGGATGAGGATGTGCACGTGTTGGCAAGGAAAGATTCTTCACAAGATCAGAGCTCAAGAGGTTGTTGCAACTCCTGCCATCAATTATGGTACGAACACGTGCATCTTTGACAATGAGGAATGTCTGGAATAGATTATGGCGTTGTAGCTGCTCTGCTTGCCCCATTTGAGAACTCAAAACTCGCTTCACAATGAAGGTGCGTGCTGCATAACTTTCCGTGGCAGCGGTACCACTAATCTCCTCCCCCTCACTATCCATGTCATGATCGGCTGCAAGATTAGCTTCAAATGCATATTCTTCCTCGACATCACTATGACTAACATATCCACCATCTGCTGTTGTGGAGTATGCTCGCTGGCTTGGGCAATCCTTCATGACGTGGCCAATACCTTGGCAGCGACGGCACACAATGCCCGTTGTAGGACCCGTGGTAGCTGCACCTGAAGAAGAGCGTGGCATTGGATCTTGCGAAACAGTAGATTTACTCACCTCACGTGATGGTTGTGGTGCTCCTGCTGAACGCGCCCGAGTGTTGGAGGAGTGGGCAGCAGATCGTGTAGATGTAGAAGGGAATGTTGTTGCTTGTCCCGGTGGTACTCGTGAAGTAGATGTACTCCCAAAATTGTTCCGCAATTTCTGCACCTATTGTCGACCCTGCAGTTCTTTTTCTGCCAAGATAGCAAAATGGAACAACCTATTGGTAGTATTGTAATCTTTATAATCAACAAAGTCCTGAATTTCACGTCTCAACCCGGAGTAAAAACGAATCATGGTATCCTCATCATCCTCTTGTATACTACAACGAAGCATAGCAATTTGAAGCTCTTGATAGTAATCATGCACAGATTTAGAACCTTGATTTAAGCGCTGCAATTTCTTTTTCAATTCACGTGTATAATCAGGAGGAATAAATCTATTGCGCATGGCACACTTGAGTCTAGGCCATGATTCAGGTTCTAAGCCACTAGAAACTAGACCATTCCACCAAATAATAGCATAATTCGTGAACTCATAAGTGGCTAGTCTAACTCTATGCATTTCAGGAACCATATGAGAACTATACTTTTGATTAACCGTCATTTTCCAATTCAAATAAGCATCAGAATCATATGCACCATCAAAAGGAGGCATTGAAAACTTAATCTTAGAATAAGGATCATCGCGACCATTGCGATTAACATTATTACCTCCATTACCTTGACGACGTTGTTGTTGGCCACGACGTAATTGTTCAGCATGAGGACGTTGCTTAGCACGCGCATCTTGCCCAACAAAAACCTCACCATCTTCTTGGTCACCATTATTAGTATCATCATCATCATCATGTGAATGGTCATCATCCTGTGGTGGCTGTCGCAACTCAAGGTTGTTGACTCACGTGACGAGGTTAGCAATGCTTGTTCTAATGTCTGTCAATAGCCTAGTATGATCCTGCAAGGCTTTGTTGAGTTCTTCCTTGGACACACAATCCTTAAAATCCAATGGAGAGCCATCACCTGACATGGTTAGTAGAAAACAAAAGACAACAAATATTATCCCTATCAACTACTAGGTTGTGGAAGGTGGAATCACACACACTCAAGCGTCTTACCACGCTCTTACAAATGTTCTTACCAACGCAGCAAGGAGGAACAACCGGTGATGAGTCTGGAAGTGTGGGATGATTGCAAGAGTGAACCTGTTCGGATCAAAGGAGGTGGAGCTTGGAAGGCACAATATGGTAGCAAGGATTAGCAATAACTGTAATCAGAAGAGCAAAGCCAAATAAGTGTCCAAAGTATGAATCACAGTTGCTGGTCTATCTCGTGTCCCTAGTCCTAGCACAACAGCTGAAACAAAGCTAAAAAGGATGATCAGAGAAAGACACAGCAAATAGCAC
This sequence comes from Phragmites australis, assembly GCF_958298935.1. Taxonomy (NCBI): domain Eukaryota; kingdom Viridiplantae; phylum Streptophyta; class Magnoliopsida; order Poales; family Poaceae; genus Phragmites; species Phragmites australis. The sequence continues at coordinate 8,686,677 of NC_084934.1, forward strand.
AATGATCTGGGTGTTCTCTATGTGCTCCGCTTTTTTGTCTTTTAGCACTAGTAGGAATCACGAAATTTGTTTTTTTTGTATTTTTCTGATATTTTTTTCTGAACTAGGAGCACACAAGCAACAACCACAGAAATTTTCAACTCAAACGGATGCAAGATGTGGCCTATAGAAAATCAAGCACGTTCTCTGAAAAGCGTGCAGAAACTTCACGGCTCGAATACTCAATCTTCCGAGCCGAATTTGGGAAAAAATTTTCTGTAGATGTCGGACACTTGTACGCCTGGTTGATGCAGCGAAGCGGGGGGAGCAACGGATGTAACTTTTCCTGTAGATGTCCGTGAAAATTTTTTTTGCCTGATTCCGAGTCCGTATGAGAAAGTTATGGCTGTTTTACTGAACCTCTGTCAAGTTAGGTTTTTTTTTTCAAGCAACTCTTGCAGAAATTGACCTCTTTAAGGTATTGCAAGCAATAGGATCGCGAGATGAACAAGGATGGCAGCGGTGGCAGGGCAATTGATACAAGGCGGCTTGCGACCTATCTAGGGTTGGCGTGGCGGAAAGTACCACAAGGCAGCTCACGGTGGCAAATCGAGTAATGTGGTGGCTCGACTTGTTGGTGGGGATGGTGGCGATGGGATAGCGGCGTGATCAAAACAGCACGGAGCGTTGACTAAAAACCAAGAACACGACTCTAAAACCAGCAACAAGACTCGACCACGGACACAAACTCAACAATGCGCAACTGAAAACAAAAATTGCAAAGTCACAAAGGGTTCTAGGGCAGCGGAAATTGACGGAATTTTTTTGGCTTTTTCTGGACTCTAGGTAATGAAAAACAGACTAATCTAAAGGGGAAGACAAAATTACCTAACGGGCAACCTGAAAATCTGATACCAGTTGATGAGCAATGTTGGCCTGATCTTCCGATAGGTAGCGATAAGTCAGTGGGTGGAGAACTCGACGTTGATGATCCAAAGGCTTCGACCCGAACAGATCGTCTCCCTTGCAATCACTACACCACAGCTCCGATGGTTATCAACCGTGTCGTGCGGTTGACCTCGCCAAGAAGGCTCAATCCCTGCAAGCGTACCGAGAACACAAGCAAGAACGTAGAAGATGCAATCTGAAATATTGCGAATTAAATTCAAGCACTCGAAGTCGGGGTTCCACAAACACTTGCGGCGGCCTAGTCGGTCCGGAACAAGAGCGAAAATCTCACAACTGTGTGTAGATCAATATCTAAGCAAAACCCAACCCTAATTAGGGTGGCGGCTATTGTATATAAAAGATTAGGGTCAGCCAAGGACCCCTGGACGCGTCCCTAATAGACTCCAACACGATACACGGCCCAACGGCCCAAAAGATGGTGGCACAGCACCCTGACAGATTCTGGATGTCCACTTGTTTCGACGATTCCCGTTGACTCAGAAAGAATTTGGATATGGGACCAGTCCCGTTGGAAAGTTTATCTCCTTAGCCTTCCAACCATGTGTAGAACGTCAAAAACGGAGTCCGTATGCGTCCTGGGCGACGATTTTAGTGCAGGCTGGTCCTGGACTCCGAAACGGACTCGAACTTGATTGGACCTCCACCTTGGCTTGGGCGCCCTTGTTGTTCTTCTCCCGTGTTCCTAAGTAACAATACATCACAATTATTCAGTAGCATCCCATCCTCATCAAAATATAAAGGAACACTAAGGAACGAGCTCACCTCATGATTTAGTTGACATGCACGAGCTCGTGTCAATAGACCTATTGTTGGAGGAATACTCGGTGTGTGTGTATCCGAAAGAGTGATATCCTCATCAGTTTGAGGGGGTTGCCGCTGGTGGGGATTGTAGAGTTCATACTCAAGAGACCTACAAGTATTTTAGGGATCCCAGTGCAGTGGCGCACATGGAGCTAAATGATGCTCGTGGGATGAAGATGACCAAGTACATGGAATAGAAGATAGAGAAGGCAAAGATGCATTGGGCGAATATCATGGAAACTGCACAACACTAATACAAAATTCTATGCTGGGACAAAGGAAGGGGGGGGGGGCAAATGTGAGAGAGTTATCCAAGAGTTCATTGTCTTTGTTGATAGGTGTGTTTGCACTTGCTACAAGCTGATGCTACTACAGAAGTCATGCTCCCATGTGATTGCCACGTGTGCTATGACGGGGATGAGGACCTGGAGGTACGTCTTCATCTATTTCAAGAAGGAAGCTCTGTTCGACACGTGGAACCATGAGGTCTATGGTTTTGGGATTTATAGTTTTTTCATGAAGGAACCTAGGCCTGATTGTTTGTTCATCCCCTCGACAAGATGAAGCAAAAGCTGGGCATCACGTGAAATGGTGCAACAAGTGCAACAGAACATGACACTTTTATAAGAAATGCACTGTTGGTGTCCCAAGTGTGAAACCCCATGGAAGCAGGTCCTTCCGGGTCTGGTGCAGATGGCAAACATCCTCGTTGTTGTTGATCGTCAACTTCGACGGCTCATTGAGATCGGTTAATATTGTAAATTCGTGGTGTGATGGATATTCGTGTGCACAACATTGTACTTTACTGTGTTAGTACTGAGACTGCCACTATGTGCGAGGTTGTAACGTATTAGGTTTTGATTTTTTCACATATTTGTGTACCATTTGAACAATCTATGATGTCATGTTATATGTTAGATGCTTACTTATTTAGTTCCCACAAATAAGGACCAGTCTAGACCAGTTTAGACCAGGTTTAGATTGGTCGACACTTCTTATTCTGTGTTTGTTTTGCATATAAGAATGTAAATAACTTGTGAACATGCAGGTATGGTGCAGTTGGATCTGCTTGACCCTCAGCTCGATGTTAGGCACCATTCATACCGTATCACGGTGTAGGCTGAGGAGCTTTTGGTACTATGACCTCATGTGCTGGATGAGATCACGAGGATTGACAAGCGCTGGATCCCGAGGTTTGTCCAATTTGAATTTAACATTTCATACAGATTTTTATTGGTATTCATCGCTAAATGTATTATGTTTGCAGGTTGCATGCTGTCGGCCTATGTGAGGAATCGTCCAAACGGTATTCAAATTAATCATCACGCGGATCATTTTTCATAATCACAACCTCGACGATTAATCAGAATGTCGCTCTGGTAGTCCTGGCACGTGTTTTGTGCCCAAGATCGGAACACATGCCTTTCCAATATATACATCACAAAGCTTAAGAAAGAGCGAGTAATTAACATTATATTACAAGTCTTTAAACATACAGCTGTTTCCACAATTTACAACAAAAAGGAAACAATAACTACGCAGTGGAAGAAAACTATGCAACAAAAGGATATGAAGCTACATGCCCTTAGGCTCCATACCCAAACACTGAGTTCAAAGTAGAGTGTTCTACTCCTGCCCACCACCCTAATCGGCAGGCACAAAGTAGCCGAACACCGCCTCTTCCTCGCCGACCTACGAACCTGCATCAACTTAAGGGCAGCACCCTGAGTACGAAGGTACTCGCAAATCTCACACAATATGGGTATACATATTCCCGACTCCAAGGATCATGCATTTAAGCTGGTAACAAGACTTAAACATGGTTAAGTTAATTAAGCGGTAAGCATCCTAGACATAGGTGTGAGCAACTAACTTAGCCAACTTATATGAAACTACCCTGCCATAACCAACAACTGAGCATATGTAAATGTAACAACAAGTATATCAATGTGAACAAGTCCCAACTTGAACCACCAACCACCAACCACCATACCCAGACCATAATCACAAGCACAACCATCAACCTCATGCCATCATCCACAAACCACAACGAGAACTCTACGATCGGGTGCAGATGAAACAATAGCATGCTCATGACCGAGAGCGTGGCAGTTCAAACTGTTTATACACCCTGCAGGGGAATACTTCTGGACCCACACGACATGAGGACCATTCGGCTTATGCCACTAGCCAAAGTGCACACAAGGGGGTACTCGTGACAACCTTTCCCAACCAGCCCCAACTGTGTGGGGCATGCATCGCTCGGCGTGGCGATACTAGAACTACTTCCGGAGTAAACTAATACCGCTTACAAGCCTGCCCGCTCACACTGTCGATGTTCACGGCCACAAAGCCACAGTTGCGAAGGTATTCGGCTCGCCTTACCATTAGATCGGCATGGGGTGAGTAAGGTAAGTGCTAAAGCCAACAACCCCGACGATCGGCCTTAAACGATGCAAGCAGTCTATGGTGCTCGAGTTTCCTCTCCCGACCTGCCCCCTGGACTTTCCACCGGGGCAGACGACACCCCTAACACCGCCCACATCTTGTCTCATACTCACCACTCACCAACCATGCCATCACCAACAACATGTAATTGTAAACAATAGTAGATTCTATTATCGCGAACAACAGAGAACGCCGTCGTTCGACTTCTACCGAAATACCTAAGCATTGCTAACCATAGCGAAGACCTTTAGACATCAACATCACCTCTAGACTTTAAGGAACACACATGAACTCGTGACCAATGTAGAAGAATGCAACGACATAGGTTCTACCCAAGGGTACCCGACACATGCATACATACATAAGCATAGATAACACTTTAGACTTTCAAGTTAACACGGTGCAATATGATAGATGATTGCCTTGCTGCCCTGGATTAGAAAGATACGGCGCGACGGGATCGCCTTCGGCCTCCGAAATCGACGGATCGGCGGTCACTATAAGACATACACGTGTGCAATGCATAAATATACGAACAAATGTAAATGCATGAAAATATGCGAGTTCTAGCAGTGGTAGAGCGCCAAGGCTCAATTACATATGTAAAAGATCGCTAAAGTGTTAGGGTTCCGAAGTTCAAAACCCCAAACAAGCAACCCTAACTCACCCTAGCTTCTATGTACTGGTGGTTAGACCGGCCCCTTGTGGCGGTCAGGCTGCCCCCACTCAGTAGGTTCTGGCCCACGGCGGTCAGACCGCCAGCCATCTGGCGGTCAGACGACCCCATGGCGGTCAGACCGGCCCAATGGGCGGTTGGACCGCCACAACTTAGTGGCAAAATGACCCTGGCGTTCAGACCAGCCTGGTGGCGGTCAGACCGCTAGCACGGCAACAGAACCCCTTTTTAAAACTCTAGACTTTTGAAGGGCCGCTGACAGAGATTTCGGCGAAAACATTGAAAACGGTTTGGACTAAAATAACTCTAGGACGTATGTGAAGTTTTCACATGGACGTTTGGACGACATCCATGGCCCAAACGTGTGGAACCCATAAAGTGGATCTATAACAGGAAAAGTGGGGTTCCGCGCTGAAAAACTAGATGCTGACCGATTCGACCAACAAAAATACATAAAGAGGGTATCGAAATGTTCACCTTGTTGGCGAACTTTCTAGTGGATCACTTCTCCGCCGGAAATCTCCAAACTCCGGATTCTGGCTTCTGGAAGGTGGGCGTGCCTAGGGGAAGAAAACGGTGAATACCGGCTTTAATCTTTTGAAACGGTGAAAACCAAATGGATGGATGAGTAGCTCTCGAGCGTGTGGTCGCGTGGGTACCACACGCGCACCTCGGCTTCGCTTGTAGTGGCGGGAACCAAGGGAAAAAGGGAGAGCTAGAGAGAGAGAGATGGGAGAGAGAGGAGCACGTGGGGAGTGAGGGAGGAGAGAGAGAGGGTGGGCTGCCCCCTTTTGAGTGAGAGAGAGATATTTCCCTCAGGTGGGCCCTACAAGTTAGAGAAAAAGTCTGATTTTGCTTCTAATTTAATTCTCTCTCCAATTTTCTTTCCGCTCACTTCATTAATCCAAATTGAGGTGCTATTGTGCTCCAAAAATCCCAAAAATTTTTATGTCACAATTTAATTCCTTAGGGGCATCTGATCACATAACTACAGCTCAAATTCCAATCAAGTGATCAAAAGCGATCCAAATTCGAATATGACTCAAATGACACATGTTTAATATTAAACACAATTACGGATTTTGGGACGTGACAGCCTACTTCCACTGTGTCAGCTAGTGGAGGTGGACACGTTGGTAGGGGCCTCAGAGGCGGCGACACAATTCATCTACGACATGTCCCTCCTTGTGGCCCTGGTAGACAGGTAGCATCCTGTGTGGTGAGATAGTGCCCACGCTCGAGGATATTTCACTGTTGATGGGCCTACCTTGTGAGGGTGCCGCTGTTGGGGTTAGGGATGTGGGCGTGGACCAGCATGACAAGATGCTTTCCTGCTTCTCTATCGTTGAATGGAGGGACAACGTAGCCCCGTTCACGGCTTTTCCAGGGACCGAGAAGCACGGCCCGATGAAGGACTTTCTTGTTTAGTTTGTGGTACATATGTTTTGTATTGTTTCTCATCTCCTTTAAGTATTAATGGATGAAGCTAATTGTTCTTTTTCCTTTTTTGACAGGCTTACAACATCCACCCACTGGCAGACGATGAGGACGTCGCCTGCCACCTGGAGACATACCTCTTATGGTTGTTCGAGTGGGTCATGTTCACCAAGATCCACGGTAACATAGTCTCAAGGAGCATGATACCCTATGCCAGAGGGTTGCTAACGCTGACCCGGGGGAGGTCCCGAAGTATAGCTGGGCTTCAGTTGTGCTGGCTGCGACGTACCGTAGCCTTTACGACGCCTGCGTAAAGACTGATAGCAACGTGATCCTCACCGGGTGTCTCTTGCTACTTTTGATGTGGTCGTATGAGCGCATCGTCATTAGCAGGCTTGTTGTCGACCATAGCGTGTACTAGTTGGCTGCAGATGGCATCGGCGACCCTACCATGGGGTCATTGTCGACCATATATGTTCACTACTTCCTTTTTAGTTTCTCTAACTTAGTTTAGTTGCACAACCGAGTTGGTCCAGGATGCAGACACACCATGCGTACCTGGACTTCCTCACTAGTTCGATGAGCTGACAGTGAATTGTGTCCGCTGGAGGCCGTACACGGAGGACGAAGTATTTCGACACGCTCCGCTTGGACTTTTAGTGCCCTGCTTATGCGATTGGGAGTACTGATTCACGACTTACGCCCTCGTCTTTGACATATACATCAAGGAGTACTCACCGCATCGCCTGATGCGTCAGTTCGGAAAGTTACAGGCATTCGCCCTACAGTTGACTAGGACAGTGCCTATCAACATAAACATGTGTGTAACGTTGTAATTACATTTTCATATGACCCACGTATACACCTGTTTTCATGTACATATGTTTTTGCAGGTTGATGTGGAGGGGGCTCATTCCACCAGTGTGTTTGCATCGCATGTGCAGAGGTGGGTTGATGAATGGGACCAAGCTGTAGAGCATGTCATGGACAAAGATCAGCCACACCCTGAGGAGGCGTACGCGGAGTACCTCTCATGGTTCATGGCTCGGATGTGGATCTGGGTCACATACACACCGGTCGAGCTTCCACGACACCTGGCAGACGTGCACGACATGTACTCGATGCACAGGGACCAGACGCGGTCATTTGAGATACGAATAACACTACGCGAGTTCTCATTAACTGCATTTGTTGGTAAAAAAATTGCGTAATCAAATGAAACCTTTCTTTGCAGAGGGACATACTGCACCAGATTGATGCTGAGGCACGTGCGACAAAGCTGCACCTCAACAGTGGCCTTGAGGTCCCTAGGGGTGAGATGAGCATGACATTTGGCCAGATTATTCGGAACGTGGCGAAGGTCTTTTGATCGATGAGCTGCAATTCATCATCAGATGTTACGATGGGAGCATGAGTGTTGTCTTATCTCCTGGCATGCCTGTTCACCATGTTCACCGACCTGTCACATCCACTAGTACGCCCGATGAGCTGCAATTTGTCTTCGGATGTTACGACGGGAGCACGAGCCTTGTCTTATCTCCTGGCACACCCGTTCACCATGTTCACCGAGCCATCACACCCACCAGTACGCCTGATCTTCGCCACTAAGCCTTCGAGGACGTCTTCGACCCCAACTTCCTCTTCGACCCCTACTATGGCAAGGTAGTCCTTCATTGTGGCTAGTGACCCACACTACAGTGGCACGTGGCCTCGGCTTTCATTATTTGACACCAGTGACCCCCACTATGACGTCACAACATCTAGGCCAGGCATCACCAGTGCTGGTGACCACTTCAATGTCACTAGCGGGGTGATGCACCCTTCCTCCATGGACCCAGGCCCTTCGAGTTCTCGCGTCCCCACCTTAGGTACAACAGTCGCTTCATGCATATCAAATTGTTACGAATGTCATGGTTTGTCGGTGCTAACATTTTTCCTTCATTATTCCATGTGCAGAGATCGACGATCTCTGGGACATAGGAACGTAGGGTAGCTACATGGAGCTACTTAGTGGGGACATTACTCAGGTCCCTGGATACGACTTCATCTTTGGATAGAGTGATGATCTCGGCGTGTCGCAACTACCTGGCATGCCACCCCCGGGGGCACAACCTTCCCAGGACGAGTACGTCACTCCACCACCCACTGGACGGCCTGAGCAGCCGATCGTTCCACTGGACCCCCTGACGTACTCAACTAACCAGGTGGGAGTGAGGAGGCATAGGGTCCCGAGGTTGGATCCAACCAGGGGCCTGGTCCGTAAGAGGGGATGTAACCAGTAGGCTCCTATGTCATTGTTAGTTTCTTGATGTTATGTAATTGTCTTTCTTCATGCTACTATGTTATTGTTACTATCATAATATCTTTTCATGTACCATGTATTTGTTTTGTGATTGTAGTCGGACCATTGACTCGTACAATGACCATCCCGTAACAATCATAATAAACATGTCGACCGAACGTTCCTAGTGGTGAACCGGAGTTTCGCCTAACATGCCTTAGGGAATGAAAAATAGTACAAGTCAAATACAAAATCAAATCCTCCACCGACCACTAGAACACATCGATATTACTCCTAGTAGTTCCTTCGACCCGCCATGCGAGGCGGGATATAGCATTTATTGATGTTGCTAGCTCTCTCTTGGCGCAATTGTTCCCATAGTTCCTCGATGATGACGTGTATGTGAAGGATGTATTCTTGAATGTGTGGTTCTATCTGCATGTCAATCTAGTACTAGAACCCACAATCATCCGTCTGGAAAAAATGATAGATGAGATAAGTAAATGGTGTTGAGAAAATAGGAAAGAAAGTGAGTATTATTCATTCGTACTATGAAATGTGGACAACAAAAGAATCGGCGGTCTGCATCACTGAAATGCTTATAAACTTGGACTACAACATCATCTCCATGTCGACATGGGGGCCAAAACGAGCATTGTGGTTTTCGTAGAAATCTCTACCATAGACGTCTAAATGGGGGTGTGGAGGTGGTGAATCGGTGGGGCCATGGAGAGGATGAGGATACGCTATTGTCTCGATCCAATTTGAGGTCACGAGATGTCTAAGTATAGAATCGATTGGGTTCTATTTATATAGAAGATGTCTTGGCGGTTGTGGAAAAAGTCTATTCAATAGACTACATAGGTTTTTCCCTGCTACTGCAGTAACGCACGCTGATGACCTTACTAGAGTATCCCATGGCCTTCGTCAATATAAGGCACTGCATCATTGACTCATGCACATGTTTTTCCCTGCCACTACAGTGATGCACGATGATTAGCTTACCAGAGTATCCGATGCCCTTCATCAATATAAGGCACCTCCATCTCGACCATTTGAACAAAACTAACACAAAGCATGGCAGAAAGAGGAAGATGTGGAAGGGCCATGCAACTATTTGAAGGTCATCCACCAAATGATCCAAGTAGGGATGTGTTCGACAACTGCTTACTCCCAAAACGTATGCCGAGGCCCGAATGCCATTGTGGACAGACATACAATGTTCATTGTTCCCATGACTTGGATACCTTCGGGCGGAGGTACTCTTGTTCAAACATTGATGCACTTTTCAAAGAGAGTGAATCTTCTCAGGTAATCACTTTGAGAAAACACAATTTTCCATTGACTTCATGTACTAACACTTTTTGTCCGCATGCAACAAATCGTGTCCATCCACCAACCGGGGTGTGTGCATTTTACCAGTGGATCAATGACTTCATATCCCCCAAGGACCAGGAATGGGTGGGTCAAAGGAAGAAGTGGGACGAGGATGAGCTAAATTGGAGGTGTGAGAAAGAAGCCTGCGCACAAACGCGTAAGAAAGAAGCATCAGATGACGAGGATTGACTTTGGTGTGACTCCACTATGGGTTGGCTATTTACTTTCCCTAAGACATGTATACATGTTATACTTACGTTTTGTATCAACCATGATACCTAACGCCACAAAAATTGTAAATTTCCTATGTATGTTATGTACTACAGTGTAAATGTGTTATATAACCATACTCGAATAAATTATCACCGGCCATTATTCTACAAATCATACTCCATCTTGTCAAAGAAGATGTTTATGGCAGTATTACCCCCTTGTGTATATAAGGGTAACCCATCCATGGCTACTTCATCTCTAACACAATCTAACACAATCCCTTCCATGGCAAGCGGATCCAGGTCTGTGTCCAACAAGGGTACGGGCAAGATGGGTGTATATTGCCTTATGTATTGTAGCCACAGATGGGCAATGAATGCTTACAATGATATTTATATGTGATGTACTTTACTATCATCAATGAAATAGCTAAGATTTATCATTCTACCAATACGTTTTTTCTAAGCCCAATACATTCATATGGTTCCCTGCCTTCCATGCAGAAGCAACAATAACTCCTTGCTAAACTTTTGCAGAATAAAATAACCACACCAACCAATAACTTTCACAGGAAATCTTTGCCAACCATCATTACCATAACTTTTCTAGCTTTCACAGGGAATCTCTACTCATTTATCCTGGTGCACAGTATTCCAATGCTTTAGCCTCCAACCATGCCTATACACTCAGTCCATGCACCAGACCCCAACCACCATAAATAACCCCACCCTCAACCATAGATAGACCACTCATTCCTCAGCTCTCTCAACTGCAATGTCTTCCTCAACTTCACCAAACCCACCCAAGAAACATTGGAGGATTTTCATCCTCCTTGGGGTCAACTGCCGATGTGCTTTTGTAGTGACCCTTGTAGGTACATGAGTCCCATGACATCTCCTACACCTAAGGCAGATGCTTCTTCATGTGCGTCAACTACCAGTATGATCCTCCTCAACATGGACCATATGAGTACACACCAGTATAGCGACATTGATCACTCTTGTGGCACTTTTCATATGATCTGGTGCACTATCTTACTAATCTCCCCTCTTGTTTCATTTCTCCAGTCTCCTCCACCTATCTGTGACTTTATGGGATGGCTGAATATGGATCAAACTGAGGACCAGAATTGGTGGGTCGACATGAGCATATGGTGGAGGAGGCAAGCTTACGAACGCCGGGAGTATGAGTGACAACAGGAGAAACTACAGATCAAGCTTCAGGAGGAGGAGTGCATGAGGAAGGCAGAGAAGGAACACACCGCAGTTGAAGCACGTGAAGCAAAGAGGGAAAGAAAGTGGGAGATGGCCCATCACGCTAAGATGGAGGGCCCTGATACCCTGCGAAAGAGAAATATCCTACGTGCACTTAGTAGAGTGTATCTATTGTAACCCGACCTGTTTTCATTCTTTAAGACATGTTAGGTTTAGCAGCTGCGCATAATTAGGTTAGTCTTTAGGTGTACCGTACATGCTAACATTTGTTGTCGTTATCTCTTTACGGTTAGGGTTCATTCGCGCAACGACGATAAATGCCATGTCCCATGTAATGTTTATGAGCGTATATAACTTTCGTGCCAGGTTATATGATAATTATGCTTCACAACTACTATTGTTTGACAAATTAGATTTTATATCCTCCCAACGTTACTTCACTAAAAAATAACTCATACACATTTACATCAACTAAATAGAGAAATATCGATAAAATTAAATCGAACCAAAAAGGATAAAATAAAACACTCCGTGAAGCCATTTGGACAACTATTTGTGCAACCAACACTTTTCGCTGAAATAATGTGCAATATTTTTCAAATTACCGTATACAAAAGTTATATTAGAAAGAAAATTCTTATCGTAAATTAAATTAATTTGAACGTGTCGCATGTTCAGCGTGCGAGATGAAGATCTCTCCCACTCAGCGGGCAGAAGAAGTTCTCGCCCACTGAACAGACGAGACGTGGCTTTCTCAATTTATTTAATGCACTGAACAGTGGGTTCATTGCATTAATTTGAATGTGTCGCCTGTTCAGCGTGCAAGATGAAGATCTCTCCCGCTCAGCGTGCAAAAGAAGTTCTTGCCCACTGAAAAGACGAGACGTGGCTTTCTCAGTTTATTTAATGCACTGAACATCAGGACCTACTCGCCGAGATGTATTCTTAAAAATATTATATATATATATATATATATATATATCGGAGGTCTAAGATCTAGTACGCTCCATTGGCCCAGCCAATAAACCGGAGGATCCAATCTAGCTGTCTGTTACTACTCCCACCCGATCAGTTGGTCCCAATTAATTCGGCCGCCACTAGCCCTACTATAAAAACCCCACGCAAGGCGCCCGCGCGACGCAACGGAGGCGGAGGCGCTAGGGTTTGCTCTGTGGTGAGTTTGGAGTCTCACTTCTACTACCCTCGATTGTTCCCATTCTTCCAGCAATTCCCATGCAATTTCTTCGCTTTCTCCGCCCCATGCTGTATTTTTTTGTCGATTAGGCATGGGAGCGATTGTTTCTGGGTGAAATTCGTGGCATCGGGGGAGGTAGGGTTCTTGGCGATCGGATCTGTTTCAATCCGGTGGCTTAGTTGAATCTCTGTTCTACTATGGCCCTGTTTGTTTGCACTTAAGATTATAATAAGTCAACTTATTTGTACAAAGTGGAAACAAACAGGTAGATTATTTCCTCAGATTATTATAAGCTATAGTCTAGATTATTATAATCCTATAAGCTGTAGAAGAGGTGATTATTTCAGCTTATAGTTTCATCCTTTATTAGAGTACCCATCGTTTTTCTCTTTATTACCCGCAATTGCCACTCATTACACCGAACCGACCGCTTCTTCCTCATTCTATTCGCAGCGACTCCTTTTTTTTCTTGAATCCTGGCGGTGCCTCCCGAGTCCCTTTAGGTCTCCCAGATGCGATTCTCGTTCGGCCTCCCAGGCGGCGCTTCCCCTTCGGACTCCCCGGCAGCGCCTCCCTTTTGGCCTCCCCGGCAGCACCTCTCCTGAAGGCGCCTCTCCGTTCGATCTCCCCAGCGTCGCCACTCTCCAGAAGCTGCCTCCTGTTCGGCCTCCCCGTTCGGCACCACTCCCGAAGGTGCCTCTCCGTTCAGTCTCCCCGGCATCGCCACTCTCCAGAAGCTGCCTCCCGTTCGGCCTCCCAGTTTGCCCCCGAGAAATATAAGGTCGGCCAATCCGGTTCCCCCCCCCCCGTTCTCTCCCCAATTTCGACAAGCTAGCCAGTGGTCAGCGGAGGATGGAGCCAATAAACGTTGAAGATGCGGAGGAGACCCTCACCCTCGCCCTCGCCTACCGGGATGCTTTGGCCAAAGACAGTATGCCGGCGACACAAGGTGGCTCGTTTTTGCTCGGCGCGGCAGGTTCCTCCGGTGCGGGCGGAATCACGGCAGGGGCTGTCCCTGGCGCTGCAGTCCCGGTGCCCGTGGACTCAGGGGAGGTTTCCCCGGCATTACTGCGACGAGTGAGGCGTGACTCGGTTGTTCATCAAGGTGCGGTTGTCGCGGATGGCTCCCCTGCTGCATGGCGAGCGAAACGTCCGTACAAGGCGCCGCGTCCATCTTCCGCGACTGGTGGCCACGATGCCGACGCGGCCACGGTAGCGGACGATGGCGAGGCGGACGCTGCTGCACATGTGAACATCAGCAACAAGGTAATGTTGCCCTATCTGTACAGATGGATTTGAGTACTGAGTTGATTCTATTGAGTAATCTATTGAGTACTGAGTTGATTGTGGAGCCTTGTTTTTAATCTTCTGGATGAATGGCAGTGCAGCATACAATCTTCTGGATGAATGTTTTTAAAGTTGGCCGATGAACTAACATCAAATGGTCCAATTTTGGATGTTGAGTAAACTAGATAAAATATGACTCCCAACTGATAAATTTCTGTTACAATTCAGGAGTTCCAAAAGAGAAAGAGTAACCATGCTGCTAAATAGTTATGTGAACTAGGTATAATTCATGCGGGTAATTTGTATTGCAGCACTCATATTATTGGATAAAAGGCATAGCTGTGAAATATTTGGTCAGTCTTTTCTCATAGGACACAGTGGACTCTTAAAACCCTTTTGCTTTTTTTGGTTTTATTTCAAGTACTTCAGTACCAAGATTGCGTTTTGAGAAGCTATTATTACTGTCCTATATTGTTCATCTAATGCATGGTAGCTGAAATTATCTAATGCAGTTTGCAAATTTTGACATGTATGCTGAATTCTCGATACTGAGTTGATTGTATGGAACCTTATTTTTAATCTTCTGGATGAATGGAGTGCAGCATACAATCTTCTGGATGAATGTTTTTAAAGTTGGCCGATTAACTAACATCAAATGGTCCAATTTTGGATGTTGAGTAAACTAGATAAAATATGACTCCCAACTGATAAATTTCTGTTACAATTCAGGAGTTCCAAAAGAGAAAGAGTAACCATGCTGCTAAATAGTTATGTGAACTAGGTATAATTCATGCGGGTAATTTGTATTTCTGCTAATCCAATTGCATATTTACTGTGTCACAAAAGAAAAAACAATTCACTAACAAAGTTGAGGGCATTGCAGACTTTAAACATTAAAAAACAATAATCTAAACTCCAATAATCCAGATTGCCAAACAGCTTACAACTTATTTACCTACAGCTTATCATAATCCAACTTATTGTAATCCACTATCTATAAGCTGCTTATTATAATCTTAAGCTGAAACAAACAGGCCCTATGTTGACGCATAGTTTAGGTCCATGCTTGGTTACATTCATGTCGATGGGAGTGATGTATTGGCTGTTATGAGGATTTGTGATGGATATGCCGTATTCTTCCATGTTCATTTCTGATTGTCCCATAATGCTGCAATCTAGGGGTGTTATATTATATATAGGCTTTGCTGTTTTAGCCTCTCCCAAATTAGTTTGTCTGCGTCTTAATAGACCTCTCTAATGAGTTCAATTGCTCTGTCCTGTAGTCTCCTGTGCGTGGTCTTAAATTTCCTTTTTGTTATTTATTTATTTTTCGATGGTGAGGGCTGCTCCTACAATAAAACACAAGCATGCGTTCTGGACATTGAATGTACGTTTTTTTTTTTGCGTCGGGGCCATTGAAATGTTTTATGGTGGATGGTTCAGTTCTAACGATCCTGTCTTTACAATTTACAGGACAAGGGGCATTAAAGGTTTGTTGAGCGGGATCAAAGATGATTCTCAAGTATGTGTTTCTCTCCATGTCATTTTTTCCTTTTTTTCTATCCTATATGTTTATTGGAGATATAGCTAGATAATGATTCTTATGCATTTTGGGAATTTTGTTACACAGGACAGAGCTGTGCCGTTTCAGTGGCGCTAAGATCTACCCCGGGAAGGGTATCAGATTTATCCGTGCAGATTCACAGGTATGTGTTGACATGATGAATTCGTGGAAATAGGTGGGAGCTAAACATAATCTATAACCCTGTTGTTTTCTGAACGTTTCAGGTGTTCCTCTTCTCGAATTCGAAGTGCAAGCGCTACTTCCACACCCGTCTGAAGCCAGCCAAGCTCACATGGACAGCCATGCATAGGAAGCAGCACAAGAAGGCAAGGGAGCTGGCCGATCGGTGATATTTTGTTGTAATGATCTGTTCACACTGGATTATGAGCGAACTTTGTTTACACTGCGAATGAATTGTGAAAAACTAATTAGTTTGGTTTGATAACTGATTTTAGTGGTTAGTGGTGTTGATTTTTTCACAACATGAGTGGTAGAGCAGAATGCTTTATTGGTGACCTAGACTTCGATTTATTCTATCGATCCTATCATCTATCCTTTGTGTAATGTTCATGTTCTTTCTATTGATAATGTCTTTCAAGTATTTAAATGTGTGTAGTAATGTTTCATTTGTGTGTGTTGAAAGGACATTCATGCTGAAGCTGTTAAGAAGAGACGCCGCACCACCAAGAAGCCATACTCCAGGTCCATTGTTGGCGCCACCCTTGAAGTCATCCAGAAGAAAATAACTGAGGAGCCAGAGGTTCGCGATGCAGCTAGGGAAGCTGCCCTTCGGTATGCTACTTTTTTGTGATCTATCTTAGCTTTGTCTGCTTCCTTGCCTTCTATAGATGACTTCGTGTAGCCTACTTGTTTTTTGTCACTTTGTCATGCTATGCTGATGAATTGATTATGTTTATTCCTCCTTCTGTGGTCTCCAATGACAATTACTTTCACTACTATAAAAGCTATTTCTCGAAACACTTACTGTTCATTTCTACAGACGGTTCATATAACAATCCGCCTGAGTAGCAGGCTGGGGCCCCGTGCGGTTGTGGACCGTCTGTGTGAAAACTAATTTACACAAACGGTTCCTTATGTGAACCGTCCGTGTAAATAGCTCCATTATCACAAGCGGTTCATATAAGAAACCATCTGTGATAATGCTACATGATAGCAGAGGTGGTAAGGTGGCTACACGCACAAGTAGGAGGTCATGGGTTCGATTTTCATGGAACGCAAGCTTGAAAATAATGTGAAAAAAGCATGGCTTGTGAGGCATATAGGATGAGCCTGTGTTGGAATGGCTCGGGTGAAAAAAATATTTTTTTGTCCAAAAAATACGAAAAATATTCATCGATCATTAGTGATGGGTCAAGATTACAACCCATCACTAATGTTCAGTCATTAGTGACGGGTCATCACCCGTCACTAATAACCAACCTATCATTAGTGACGTGATAAGAGTGACTGGTATAGGACCCGTTACTAATACCAGTTATCACCCGTCACTAATGATTTTTTTTCATGTAATGTGTGAAAACTAATTTCCATAGGCTATGTGAACCGCTTGGAATGCTTCTTTTCCATAGGCGGTCAACATAATGAACCACATGTGGAAATAGATTCCATTATCACAGGCGGTTCACATAAGGAACCGTCTGTGGAATGCTCCGTTTTTGTAGGCGGTTCCTTATGTAAACCGTCTGTGAAAATGAAGTCCATTTCCACAGGCGGTTAATTATATGAACAGCCTGTAATGATAGCTCCATAATTAATGCATATCCGAGGGGAGCTCGATTCAGACCGACCTCACTGTTGTTCATACAGTACAGCTCAAAAAGCGGCCTCAAAATTTGAAAACAAAGGGGGAAGGTTTTGTTTTTGAATTCCTTGGAGGAGACATCTAAGATAAGAATATCTCATCCCTAGTTAGCATATTTTTGAAGTCTAGATTTAGATTTATGGCTTATTTAGGGTTTGAATAGGTACTAAAGATGCTCATGGTTCTAGCCATTTAGATCGTCAAATTAGCTAAAATTTGTGGTAATATTGATTCAATTGTGTAGATTCACATGATTCTAGCATTATATTTCAAAAATGTAGCTTCAATTTGATGTTTTTTAGCCTCTAGGATGTTTTTATCATGAATGAGGATTTTTTTGGATTTAAATCTAGATGTAGAGGGAGAGAAAGTAATGAATCCACATTGTTTTGAGCCATAAATTTGCTCCAATATAGATTTAATTGCGTAGACATACTATAATCATAACACACCTATTTTTTTTCTATTTTTTAAAATTTAATTATGATTTTCTTATTAATTAATTAATTAATTAATTTATCTAATTTTATCGTTGATGTTAAAGATGGAAAGATCATGGGTGTACGATGCGCCAAGACGTGGAGAAATATACATCAAAGGACACTCTGCTTTTTATTGAAGCTACCGAGAAGGACGCTTTGACTAAGAAGACAAAGGAAATATACTATCCATGTTCTGACTGCAAGAACTAGAAATTGTGGGACAAATCAAGCATAATCAAATCACACTTGATCTTGTGAGGTTTTGTCGAGGATTACACATGTTGGTCCAATCACGGCGAACAACGTACATGCGAACCAAACGACGACATCGCTGCTGATCAAGTGGATGGTGATGATGAGTGAGTCGAAGGCAACACTGATGTTATGATGGATGATGATATCGATTTTGATCTGGAGGAAATATTGCGCAACGTAGAACCGCATGTTTTAAGGGACACGAGAGATTTAGATAATTTTAAGGCATTACAGAAGGCTTCGAAGGAACTTTTGTATGAGGAATCGAAGGGCTGTGATAAGAAGTTTACGGTGTTGCATTCGGTGCTTGAACTTCTAAGGTTGAAGGCCAACAATAGATGGTCCGACAAGAGTTTCTTGGATCTGTTGAGCCTCTTGGCAAACATGCTTCCGAAGCCTAACTCCTTGCCCACCACCACTTATCAGGCGAAGTAGCTTATCTGTTCGTTTTCATTGGATGTGCATAAAATATATGCGTGTCCGAATCACTGTATCCTCTACCGTAAAGAGTACAAAGCCTTGGATAGATGCGAGTCAGTACAAGAGGAATGATGATTGTGAGGACGAAGATGCTTCCACCAACGCGAAGAAGAAGAAGAGTAATGCTGGTCGCGACGAAGAAGACACTTCTTCCAAAGCAGAGAAGAAGAGAAGAAGTTCTTCCATGGTGATGTGGTACATGCTAGTGACCTCCCACTTGCAACGTTTGTACTCGAACCCTAAGGACTCTGAACTGATGTGTTGGTATTTCGATAAACGCAAGAAGGATGGAACTATGCTTCGACACCCCGCTGATGCTAGCTAATGGAGAAAGTTCGATGCCATGTATCCAGATTTCGTTGAAGAACCAAGGAATGTAAGGTTCACGTTAAGTACTGATGGAATGAATCCTTTCGGTAACATGAGCACCTCACATAGCACTTGGCCAGTGGTCCTGGCCATCTACAACCTTCCTTCATGGCTATGCATGAAGCGTGTCCATTCTTATCCAAGGACCGAAACAACCTGACAATGATATAGATGTGTTTCTGGAACCATTGATGGAAGATATGGAGAAACTATGGAACGATGGGGTTCAGGTGTGGGATGAGTTCCGACAACAGTACTTCACGCTGAAAGCCATGATTTTTGTTACTATTAGTGATTATCCCGCCCTTTTTTCCCTATTGGGACAGGTTAAAGGGAAGCAAGGATGTGTAGTGTGCTTGGATGAAACCACGTCTGTGTACCTTTCGTACTCACAGAAGGTAGTGTATACGTGACACCGACAATTCTTACTCAAAACTCACAGATACCACAAGATGAAGAAATATTTTGACAACACAGTTGAGCAAGGTACTGGCCCAAAACCTCGTAGCGGTGCACTAGTGTTTGAAATGGTCAAGAGCATCTAGATTATTTTTTGGAAGCCGTTGAAGGGTAAAAAGAGGAAGAAAAGTGAGACGCCGACCGGCATGCTCTGGAAGAAGATGCCGATTTTATTTAAGTATTTGCCCTACTGGAAGGACTTAGACGTGGAAGAAGCACATTTCACCATCTCGTAGTAGCTCCAGATAGTGGGACCGTACGTCGAGCAACACCTCAATGAGCTTCACACGGAAAATCAAGGCCGCTCATATGATTGGATCTTGAAAGAGCACAAACATCGCTTTACCACATGGTTCAAGAACCAAAACGTTCCAGATTGTGAATCTGTAGATAAAAAAATGTGAAAATATTGGCTTATGGCCCATCAAATTTAGTTATGTCTTGGCAAGTGTATGATATTAGTGGGTACATATTTTATACTAAAGCAAAAGATAAGAAGAGCACGACCCAAAACAACGGTGTTTAGATAAAACCCTATGACACAGCAGGGCAAAAGATCACCTACTATGGGTTCATAGTTGAAATGTGGGAACTCGACTATGGAGTGAATCTGCAGATCCCCGTCTTTCGGTGCAAATAGGTCAAACACCCAAATGGCGTGGTGGTGGACACTACGGGTTCACAACTATCGACCTCAGCATTGTAGGCCACAAAGATGACCCGTGGGTACTCGTTGATCACGTCGCACAAGTTTTCTATATAATTGACCTCGCGAATGAAAAGAAGCACGTAGTTGTTGCCGTAAAACAAAGAATTGTCAGAGTTGAGAATGTGGAGGATGAGGAAGGATACAATCAGTTCGACGACATGCCGCCTTTCGGAGACTCAGAAAAGATCAAACTTGTAGAAGCAACCCTCGATACATCTATGATGCCCCACATGCGCCTTGATGGTGTAGGGAAAACAGTTCAAGGCAAATAGTGTCATGTTATGCAAATTGTATCAAGGACTTGTATGCATGATGTAAGAATATGCTTTAATTTATATCGAGGGTATGTATGGAGTAATAATATGCTTTAATTTATAATTAGGGCATGTATATGCTTTAATTTAAGAAGCTTAATATGTAATAGAAGAATATTTTAAAAAAATAATCAGTACCGGTTTTAGGGAAAAATAGGCACTGATATGTTTCCACAGGCAGTTTACCTACGGAACCGCCTTCCACATGCGGTTCCGTAGATAAACCGCATGTGGAAATGATTTCTATATATATTTTCGTGTGAGGCTCCGAAAACCCTAGCCAACTGACGAAGTTTGCCCGCGTCATTAGGCTGCCCAAGTTCACTGCGCCTTCTCCCTTTCGGCCGCGCCCTCTCCCTCTGTCTGCCGCCCGCTCGCCCCCCCCCCCCTGACGAGGTGGGGCCACCCCGCACCCTGTCCCCCCACGGAGGAGGACCGCGCCAAGGAGGAGCCACCGAGGATGCGCCACTGCTGAGGACGAGCCGCTGAGCCACCGCCGCCGCCGAGGAGTCCGAGGCACTACCACCCGAGCCACCGAGGAGGAGCCGCCGAGGAGGACCGCGCCGATGCCGCCGAGGTACTATCAATAGCAAACAGACTTACTGGGTAGGTTATTCGAACAAAATTGATTCCCACTCTTCAACATGCCAGCATTGGGATCAAGCCTGTCAAAAGAAGGCTTAAACCCGTATGTAAGAAACAAAACATGAAGCAATTTAATCCATATAAACATTTCCAAGGATCTGCTAGCATTTAGTGGAACTAGTTTTATGTCAGTCAGCATAGGACTCTTGAGTTGCTTCAAAATTCGATGGGAAAAAAAAAGAACACACTTGCTTTATTTTATTTTATTTTGTTATGCTCTACATGTACTGCTAACCAGTGTGCCATGTCAACCAAATGTTTAGCTCAGGACGCCATGTCAACCAGAGGATCAGTCCTTCACTAGAAAAAAACTTCAATTATTTCATAATTTCTTTGTATGTAGTTTTAGTTTCCAAACACTATTTTTATTAGCTCCATAGAATTTGAATGTTATCTATGCAGTTTTATTTATTTAAATAAGCTAACCATGTTATAGTAAAATGGCACGAATCGGGAGTTCAGCTTTCAATGAAAATCTGTTTCTACCTCCCAAGTTACTGTAAAACGGTATCGAGGCTTTCCTCATCCAACACCATTTCTAGGTTACATAATGTGACAAAAGAGATACCTTAAGAAATACAACAGCTAGAAGTACTCCTTCCAGCACTTGGGCCAGAGAATCCAACCAGAAGAATTCATACATAATTTATTCCAGTCTTCATCACAACTCGTAGCCTTGGGTCTTATACTAATTATATATTAGGAAATACATTTACTGCATGCAGAACTAATCGTTGCTTTCTTATGGAGTACTAATATTCAAAAGATTGCACATCACGATCAAATAACCAACAGCTGCATTTTTCGTGTCTTATTTTTCAACACATTAGGCAGCCGAGTAACCCACTCATCTTATCTGAATTGTTTCTGTGATTTCACATCTGCAGCACTCTGGTTTCTTACATGCAGCCCTTGGATGTTGGGTGTTGCTTACATTTGGACCTCGAGTGTGTAGAGCATATGGTCAAATGACGTTTTTTCTTATATACATATTTGGAGGAGTCTGTGGTAATTTCACAAGTTTTATTCACATGCCAGAGCTAACTGTTTGGTAACATAAAAAACTTATCTTGTAGATTTGATTCAAATTCATGCAATGGATATAATCATACGCAGACTTTGTGAAATTCAGATGTTGATTTTAAACACTAATGTTGCTTTTTGAAACATACAACAGACCCAGTATTTTCTCTAATTGGAGCATGGCTTGTCTATCAGAGTCAAAATAAGCAAGTCATTGATAAGGATGTTTCAGAAAATATGTTCTGGCACGCTGTGATAGCTGCAGCATTGAGCTTCCTACTGAGCATTTTTGGGGCAATTGACAACTGGTAAAGTAACTAATTTGTCACCTTCCTGTACTATTTGATTTTGTACTATTTAATTTTGTACAATCGACTACCTATGCTATAATTTTTTTTAACCGCTGCCCCTCTACTATCCATTTTGTACGATGCCCCATCTTAAGGTTATTTTGCCATTAAAGAACTTGTTCCAATTTAATCTGTCCCAATCTAGTCAGAATTATCTGATGTGCACTAAAAAGACTTTATATTTCATTATAAACCCTAGCCCTCTACATCATGAACATTCAAGTACTTGTCTAAAGTGGTCTGGATGCAATTGAATATCACTACGCTAAAATACACTACTACAAAAACTATTTTTAGCGGCGGGTTATAACCCATTTGCATAGGTATTTAGCTAACCCGCCTGTGATCGAAGGCATGTGGAAATGGACCCATCACTAATGAGACTCATTATATGATTCTGTTAATAGCTCATATTCAAGAAGACTTCAGTTGACCTTAGGGCTTAGGCTATAAATGAAAGTATGGGACCTTCTACAAAATACATACCAATATCTTACAATTATCTCCTAAGTCTTAACTCCTATTGTGCTATCAAGATCGAGCCTGCCCTGCAACAACCAAATTAACATGCTGCCCACTGCCATGTATTTCAAACAGACTGACAATGACCCAAAAATGATACATATTTACAGCCAAAGTAGTGTACCACTCAGCCAAAGTGTTGTCATTAGGAGATACATATACCATATACTTATCACAGTTAAACTTTGGAACAAAACACAAGTACGAAACCAACACCTAGGGCCATCAGCAGCTCAGGCCTTGTTGTGGCAAAATAAGCCCAAGCCTGGCCTGGGTCCAACTGGGGCATATACAACACCTCGACCTCTCCTTGATTTCTTTTCTTTCCTCTAAAATAATATTACCCATTGCAATTTGATCTTTATTGCATCTTGCTTCACAATGGCATATTGAAACGATAAATTTCATTGATAAACCATTGCATACTTGTTAGTTTTTTCTAGGCAACAATAATCCAGCGGTCGATTAAGTACCATAGGGCATAAGAGGACAATAACCCCTAAGAAACCAGAAGCAAGAAGGATGTCGGATAGGAGCCCAAACCCCCCGAAAAAACTAGAAGCACAAAGGATGCTCGTAATAGAGGTCTCCCCGGCACAGAGGACACTCGCAATAGAGGCCTCCCTGGCATAGAGGATGCTTGAAATAGAGGGCGCCCCGACACAAGATGGGGCGGATGCAAGCAGGAGGTCGGATAGGAGCCCAAGCCCGCACCAGCTGTCCTCCTCTGACAGCAGCGAAAGCTCGGGGTCGTATCACTACCCGAGCCTTATTTCGTGCGATCGGGAGAGCCGACATCAGGAAAGTGATAAGGAGTACGATCCTGCCGAAGAGGTATTTAGTTGAGTCAATGCATTTTATACTTCTTAAATGGAGGAATATTTTTTGTTTCTGTCAACTCTCCGTTTTTTCTCTCTAGAGGGTGATAGTGCAAAGATCTTCGCGTTGATCATTTGCGCCACAACCTTCCACTCCCTGTGTGCCCGAAACTTTAGGTCCCTCTGGGGGTACGCTGAAACGAAGATGGAGCGAGCGAAGCAGAAACAAGTTACTGTCCGACACTTATACAATAACACAAGTTGGTGTTAAGGGGAGCCTGTTGCACCTCGTGAGGCATGCGCTAAATTTCACAACAGTTACGGATTTCTTGTCAAGGAGTACATCCCAATCACTATAACTGATTGGCGGTTGCTGCCAGAGGAGATGAAGGAGTTCCTCTGGGCAACATTGCAGAGAACCATCTGATTCCCCTTGGGAATAGAGGAAGCCGCCAAACAGAATGCATTGAAAACTATGGGAAAGAGCTTCCGGGGCTGGAAGAGTGAGCTGAATAAGGACTTCGTGAAGAAGAACTTGGTACCCTTTAATAAATATGGAAAGATTACGCCAGATCAATGGGTGGAGTTTGTTAGGCAGAAGATCACACCTCAGGCTATCAAACTGGGTGAATCTTTTAAGCACCTTGCGAAGAAGAACAAGTACCACCATCACCTGGGCTCGCCCGGGTTCGCCCCCAAAATTTCTGAATGGAGGTGGCAAGAAGAAGAGGCTCCCGGGTTGGGAAACCCAACCCTTTGGAAAATTGTGACGAGCGAAGTAGAAACTGGGTCTACGCTCGGTCAGAACGAATCGAGTTTGGAGACTTAGCCTTCAAAAGCCCTAAGACCATGGAAGTCACCTAGACCATTCAAGATATTGCTAACGAAGGGTCTCTAGAGCCCGACAGGGAGAATAACCTCCTTACCAAGGCCCTAGGGAACAAGAAACACCCAGGTCGCACTAGAGACATCAGATCAAAAGTGGGCTAGAAGCATAGGTTCCCAGACACCGTGGGCCAGTACAAGACCCGTAAAAGATATCAAAAGACCCTAGAGGAAGAGATACAAGAACATGTTAAGGTCCAGTTCATGAAAATGTGGAATGAAAAGGAGAAGAAAAGGGCAGCATTATTGATGATAGAGCAACCAACCAGCCCAGGCTTTTGGAGCAGCATCGGGTCCACACAGGCTGATAACCTGAGATATCCTGTGGAAAATATCACAGAGACTTCACTATCGAGGCTGCCACGGGCCAAGCCATTCCAGGCCATGCTTTTCACAATCAAGATATTCCTGCCAATTACGCCAAGGTACAAGTGGACTTAGTACAGCCACTTTTCATGAAGTACAAGCTAGACATCAGCACACCTGAGGGTATCGAGATTCTCGAAGAGGTTGTTGGCAACTTCATTTTGTGGCCCGGACGAGATATCATCTTCAGCCGTTAGCAGTCACAATCGTCAACGCCATAGCCACCCCTGTGCCCAGCATCTCTGCCTCAGGCACCTCCACCCCAACGCCAAGCCTCTCTGCCTCAGGCACCTTCGCCCCCGTGCCCAGTCTTTTCGCCTCTGGCACCTTCATCCCCGTGCCCAGTCTTTCCGCCTCCGGCACCTTCACCCCCACGTCCAGCATCTTTGCCTCAGGCACCTCAGCCCCAACGCTAAGACTCTCCACCTTAGGCACCTTCACCCCCATGCCCAGTCTCTCCGCCTCAGGTACCTTCGCCCTCGCGCCCAGTCTCTCCGCCTCCGGCACCTTCACCTGAGCATCGGAGAGTTCCTATCATGGTTACCCCATTCGAAAAGACTCTAACATCTCCGGTGAAGAGGTGGCTTCTGTCCTCAAGCAAAGGCATCATCCGCTCCGGAATCTCCAGTGAAGGGCGATCTGGCAAAAGAGACCTGCAAAACATTAAGTACTCCTCAGTTGGATTTCTTGCCTACACCAGATGTTCCTGAGAAATATGAGAATGGCAAGCCATTTCTGCCATTGTTTCAACTCCAAGATGGTCCATGGGAGATGAAGAGATTCCACGAATGGTACATGAAGGCATGCCGCATGGGCTTCTCCATAATCACTGCTTCTATCCCCGTTAACATTCATCTGAGCGGAGACTCCTATCTCATGGTGGATTTTAAGGACATGCACGCTTTATTCCACCGTGACAAACTCGACATCAATCTCATAAGTGTGTGGTGCCTATAAGTGCCTATAATTTACCCCTACGTTCATATATCTACCAATGTATGCTATAGAAGCTAATGACTACTGATTTGTTCTGTAGAATGCAATTTAACGATGCGGAAAAGTTAAAGTCACCGGTTAGATTCATTAATCTGCAACGAATTTCCCAGCCCAACTTGATCATGAAGTTGAGGACTGATGACTCCAAGATTAAGGGAAAGAGTAACAAGGAGAAAGCAAGGGTCATAAGAGAAATGACCAAATCACGCAGGCTTGAAATGTCAACCTACATAGGAAGAGCTATGTTAGAAATGCAAGACAAGGACTACATCATGGCTCCCTACAACTTTAAGTAAGTGTGATATGTCAAAAACCTAACATAAGTATTCAACTTAATTGATAGATCAAGAACCTAACATAAAGATTCATGTAGCGACCACTTTATTTATATAATGCTGATACCGATATCGAGTAGACTCGTAGTCCTTGACTTAGCCAATCTCCCTCAAAAATTGTACCAAGATCTCATCGACGTTATACAGAGGTAAAGAAAATCCCCATACATAAAATTCTTATAAATCATTTATGAATTATTACTTATTGGCATTCGAATAGAGCCTACAAGTGGTATGTGACAAAAGGTGGGATATACGATGCGGTCAAGCCGGATGCGATGGCGGTTCGTACACATTTTTCGGAAATAACACACCTCTAATGCTTGTATCTCACTATTTATGATGAAGAGTTTTATTGAATTAACGAATACATTGCATTTTTATTTGAAGTGCCACAAGTAAGATTTCAATTTCGTTCTTTGCGGATATTATGTTTGTCAGTTTCTTAGGGTAAACGGGAGGTACACAACAAACCGTAAGGATGTAAGTCATCATTGCGCTTGCATATTATTATTTGGTTCTATTTCCGTTGTCATTATTGTTTTAGCTCTTTAAGTTGTGTTTTCATTTCAAGCACGGATGATCGAACCTACTCACACCTCTCTCAAAGACGAAGATATCCAAAACGTTCAACGTGACATGTGTCGGTTCATCATGCACGAAGTCGTCCACAAGAGTGACAGATTCTTTGATCTCGGAGGTGAATTGGCTAGCCATCTGAGGCTTTGTGAGTGGGAGATGAAAGAATACTTGTGTTGAATATTTGGCTTGTGATGTAAAAATATTGTACTTGTGAATAGTTTTGTATTTGTGTTAAATATTAGACTTGTGTTGATTCAAATGCTGTTGAAATCTGTGATGTTGGAATCTATCATGAAAATATGCTGAAATCTAGAGAGAATAAAATATATGCTCTTTATTATTATTTGAATGAAATACATACCACAGGCGGGTTCTTATGTCGCCCGCCTATGGAAATCTACCTATCTACAGGCGGTTGCAAAAGAGGCCGCCTGTGGAACCTGTGGAAAGCTATTTCTATAGGCGGTCTCTTTTGAGCCTGTGGAAATCATCCATTTCCACAGGCCTTCGATCACAGGCGGGTTGGCTAAACGCCTGTGCAAATAGGTTATGACCGGCCTCTAAAAATAGTTTTTTATAGTGTTTGAAAGCTTGTTTAAAATTGAGGTGTGATATTTTGAACTTGATAGCTCCTTGTTCTATTCTAATATATTGAAGAGAGTCCTGAAAATATTTCTGGTTTTGTCTTTGGAGAGTATTAGACAAACTTACTATTG
This sequence comes from Phragmites australis, assembly GCF_958298935.1. Lineage (NCBI taxonomy): Eukaryota > Viridiplantae > Streptophyta > Magnoliopsida > Poales > Poaceae > Phragmites > Phragmites australis. The sequence goes on from NC_084934.1 coordinate 8,714,246, forward strand.
ACCAGATAACAGTGTTGGTAGTGTTGTGTATTCTAACTTCTTTCCATATTCTTTCCAGATTATATGCCAGGGTTACTTACAATGACTTGTAAATATTACTTTCGTCACAGTGAGTTCTAGGAACGTATCAAGAAGACTAAGGACGAGAAGAAAGCTAATAAGGCAGAGATGGCAAAATCTCAGAAGACTGCTGCGAGAGGCAATGCTCCTAAGGCTGGCAAAGGCCCAAAGCTTGGCGGAGGTGGTGGCAAGCGGTAGACGCTCCTGTCATGTGTGATTGAGCCTTTGAAAACACATCTAATGTTATGCATCCAGGAAGAAAATTTTGCACTGCCAGTCGTTGTAGAACTATATAGTTGGAGAATTATTTGTAGCATGTTTTAATGATTCATTACTTGTTTGCCAAAAGTTCCAACTTCTGAGTTCTAAATTCACTTGCCTTGGAACTTCAATGTGTATGCACTAGGGGGTTGTTTGGTTGCCTGAATGAGGTCCGGCCAGGCTCGCGGGATGCAGGTTCCTAGTGTTTGGTTGTTTGGATGGCTACTTGGGCATGACTCACTGGGTGCAAAAACACTGTTTCAGCTTGGCTCCACGGAAACGAAAATGATTTGCGTTTCTCTAGAGCCAGGCTCGCGGGATGAAGGATGCGCTCAGTTAATGATGGTATTAGTATATAATTATTGAGTGTTAACTCATATTAGTGTATTTTAAATTGGATTAAGGCTTAATATGATAAATTAAGTACTATACAGTGTATTTATGCAAAATAAATATCATGTTAACACTTGTTTTTTTATTTCAATCTCATGCAACATATACCCACACGGACAACCAAACATAATTTTTTCTCGGCCAGGCTGAGCAGATGCATCCAACCAAACAAATAGCACCGCATGTACACAGTCTGACTCAAATAAGCCTGGCTCGCTAGATACGAGCTAGGCTAAGCCATACGGGTAACCAAACGGACCCTAGAAGTTTCTTTTGTCCGCTGCGCTGTCGGTATCTTGCTTTGGCTTTTAAGCATCTGATATCTTGCTTTGCTTTTGTGCACATATGTTTTTGCAGCTGTTACAGTGCAAGTTACATGATGATGGTATGGTGCTTGCATTCCTAATAGTAGAAAGAAAGTAGACCAAAAAATAAGTGGTTAATTGGTTCTTTCACATAGCTCTGGCAACAATTAGTTGTTATTTAATTACCTAAAAAATTGTCCAGTGTGCATGATCCATAAAACTCTGTCATGTTCTATGTCTTGTAGTTCTTAGATATTGGAAGTTCTCGCTTTTCATAGAAGACTAGGTATTACTTTGAAGCTGTTCCATTACTTATTAAAGTTATGATAGGTCACAAAGGAACTCTGCGCGTTGTTTAGCACGAACTGTTGGTTTGCATGACTACCAATGGATTATTATCGATAGAACTGGTTATCTTTTATATGGAATATACAGCAATTGCATTACTCTCATGTACTAGCAACTATCATGTTCCCCTAAAGACTTGCAAGCACAGAATCAGGAAAACCAACCGCGAATGCCACTTGTTTCAGCTCCACTCCATAGAAATCGTACAAACTCGAGGTGCCCCCAAAGTAGCAAGCCATCCTATACCATGTAGGAGCCAGGACAACATGTTGTTCCAAGGTCGGAGCCGGGCTTTTGGTGAGGACATTTTTCCTGAAGCTTCTCAATCCAAATACATGGTATATATGGTCCTGCCTTGATGGTACAATATTTCATTTTTTTTAAAGAAATATCTAAGTTGCTTCCTTATTGCGGATCTTCATTGAATGTGATCTCGTTCAGTAAGTGGGCACATGCAGAGAGTACAGGTCTATAACATGCATTTATGTATATGGAAATCTATAGTCGACACAAGAATAGACTTATAGAAAAGAAAACTTGTAGAGAAAGCTGGTGACCTAGATGTTGGACAACTTCTCATACAAATCCGTAGTTTACTAGAAATCTGTTCCTATCCATTTTCCAAAGACTGACCAGATCTCTGCCCGTGTGAGTTTAGCCTTCTTTGCGTGATGTCCTCCTGTACCCCTCGAAATGCTACTTGAGCACTGTATGTCAGCTAATTGGTTGAAAGTCCTTGCATTTACTTATTTCCAAATGATGTAACGAGTGTATATGTAAAATCTGATAAAATCACATAGTTACTTTGGGATTACATGATTGCACCGTGCCATATCCGTCTCACACGTGCTATGTACATTATGTGGTAGAGTGGAAAAAAGGTTAGATATAACCAAGTTAACAAAATTACAAATCAAAACACGAAAAAATTACTATATGGATCACGGAGCTATTTTTTGTTATTAATCAACAATGTATATGTTGTGCTATAAAAGTCTGTCACTTTTAACCAACATGCACATAAATTGCACGCATGAAAAAGAGAAGCAGAGCTACCTTGGTGTAGTTTGCATCGATCTTATTTTATTCCACGATTTTATGTTGTATACTCCAAGTTGTCCTGTCATGGTATGAGTGTGCATTTTGTTCTGTAACTAATATCCTAACACAAATAATTTCTCTGGCTCGCTCTCACGTATTTACTTTGGCCGTTCTGTGTATAATGCTCACGTGCTTTCTATTGCCAATGTAGTAGTTCTATTCATCCTATCATCTATACTTGGTGTAATTATTATGTGCTTTCCATTGTGCTGTCTTTCAATTATTTACTTTTGTGTGATAATGTTTCACTTGTGTGATTCTAAGGACAAATGCTGAAGCTGTCAAGAAGAGGCACCACATCACCAAGAAACCCATACTCTAGATCAATTGTTTGTGCCACATTTGAGGTCGTCTAGAAGAGGCTCACGACGCCACTAGGGAAGTTGCCCTTCAGCATGCTTCTTTTTTTGTGATTTATCTTAGCTATATGGACCTATGGTTGCTTCTGTGCATTCCATATCTGAATCAGTAGAAGCATACTTGTTTCCATAAATGATATTTAGTCCTGTGTACGTATGCTTCTTTGGGGCAGCTTCCTGCAGGCTTGTAATTAATTTGAGGAATTCATATATTTTGAACTTTCTAGCCGAGAATTATAATATAAGGTATGATAGTTGTGCAAAGACAATCATGGAAATACCTTTTGTTTTGTCTGTACAGAGCTTGTGGGGAAACTTGCAATGTACTCCCTCCATTCAAGAATGTAAGGTGTTTTTTTTTTCAAATAATCAAACTACATAAGTTTTGACCGACAATTAGTGAAATTATATATATGCATGTTTAGTATACAAAATTTGTTTCAATAGATTTGTATTTCAAAGTACTTTTAATATGATGCTAATTTTATAGCAATTGACAATATATTATAAGAGAAATTAATGATATCAAAGTTTACTTTTAATGACTTTTTCAAAATAAAATACACCTTACATTTCTTTAACGGAGAGAGTAACATTGAGCAATGTTCCATACCCTTCTATAACAGTGAAATCATGGAACATATTAAAAAGACCAAGGATGAAAATTAAGCTAAGAAAGCAGAGATAGTTGAATCTAAGAATACTGCAGGGAAAGGCAATGCCCCAAAGCCCAGGAAAAGGCCCCAAGTTCCGTGAAGGCAGGGGGAAGCGGGTTGATGCTCCTGTTGTCATCGTTGATTTGATTGATCCCTCGAACATCATCTTTGTTATGGTTGGCAAGAGATAAGTCTGTTTAGATTTGGTTTAGATAAGTTTAGTAAGCAATAATTAAGTTTAGATAAGTCATGTAAGAGATAATTTGGTTTAGAGTCGGCTAGGAGATAGAGTTAGATTTAGCCAGGTACTTTCCATGTCCGGATTGAGAGTCCTATTTATAGAGGTCATGTAATCAGATCAATCAAGTAATAATGAGGATTAATCTAAGTCTCACCTAATATTTTATGCTTCCAATCTATAGTCTAATCCTTCCCCTAACAGCCGATGTCGCTCGAATATTCTTCCGGAGGTGTTTATCCTATCAATTTGGTATTAGAGGTGTTAGGTTCCGACATCGGGAGGGTGTTAGCTCTCAGGCAGTGGAGGTCCTAGCCAAGCTGTTGTTTAACATGCAGAAGAACATGCAGCAATAGTTTGACGATTTGGCACAGCAGGTCTCCGTCTTGTCCTCATGGCTCTCAGAGATGGACAAGTGAGTCGCTGGAAACTGCTAATCAATTTCCAACTCTATTCCAAATTGGGCATGAAGCTCTCACCTTAGTAACGTGTTTTTCTCCACCTTAACTTTGGAAGAGGACTATTGAACTCGTTTTCCTCTTGCTCTTCAATATGCTGCCTTCATGACATAGGCATCTACATCCGTGTCATCATTGTTCGAACTCTCGATATAAATGATATTTCCTTTTTGTTCTGTGTATGTTTGGTTTGTAGAGTTGGACCATGACCGGCAACTCCCTTCCACCTGAAATAAACAAAATACATACTACATCAGCTGACAAACCAATGAGCGAAAATTCGCAAACAATTTAATGATTACCTGTGCAGGTCGGTTAAACTGAGATAGGGGGTCAGTTTACCTGAGATGGGGGTGGGTTTAACCGAAATGAGGGGTCCGTTTAACCGATGCACAGAGCCGCCCGATTTCCCATAGACTCTAAGCATTGTCACTAACCCATTCCATCCTAAACTAAGGGAATCAAATCTAGGCATGAAGACTGACCCATTCCATATCCTAATTGTAACAATCCATAACCCATTCAATACCCTAATTGAAAAGAATCCATGCCTCAAAAATTGTTCACATTCTCAAACACTAGCTCATTAAAAAACCATAAATGAAATGAGTGAGGAAAGAAGAGTATACCTATTGCGCGGCATGGAGGAGATGGCGGCGGGAATCAAATCTTCCTTCAAACTGAGAGCACGAGAGAGGCCAACAAAATTAGCTAAGGGTGATGGTTCCACCATTTTTCGAAGAGAAAGGGCCAACAATCCTAAAAGAGAGAGAAAACGGTCCAGATCGTGCAATAACATCAAATCTATGGCCACTTTGTGCAAGTCGTGGGGAGTGCTATAGAGACAATTTTGTATTTTTAAATTTCTTAATTGTGACATGGGCCCAAGCTTAATACTCTAATATTGTGCAAGTTGCAACAACTTTATATATAGGGTCCACCTTACTACCTGGTTAGGCAGTATACATTGCCCTTTATGTAAGGAGGGTGAATCATCATATCGGTCCATATCATGACACCGTCAATGTGGCCATGTGGGCAAAACTATTCGCAATTGGAATGAGTTCAGACTGGTTGGAACAGATGAAGGACAAACAATTTATGGTTTTAGAGATGAAGGACAAGTTTTAGACCAACTAAATAGCTTAAGGTTTAGGATTCATGGTTTAGGTTTCAGGATTAGATAGAGTTGAATTTTTGGTTTAGGGTTGGGGTATAGTGTTTAGGGTATAGGTTTGGTGTTTAGCGTTAGGAGTGAGGTTTTATGGTTAAGGGTTTAGGATCTAGGGTATTATTAAGTGGTTTGGGTTTGGGGTTTCAGGGCTATTGTCATGACATGAGCATATATTGCCTAAAGAATAAGGAGGGTTTAGGGTTAGGGCCTAGATTCGAGGTAAAACAATTGACAGCTATGATTTTCTCTATGGTCAGTTAGATTGATATAGTGGTGCCATTTAACTGATCACGATTAGTACAACTGGTTCATTTGAGAACCTACTGTACAAACCATTTCCTATATAGGCTAACACCCCTCTGGGCTGGGCCCTATCTCCTTTCATTCTCTCAGTTCGACTGAGGCCCAATGCACCACACCCTCTTCCACTTCGTCACCACCTCTCAGCGCTGCCTCCTCTTTCATGCCAGTGCTATGTTATATCCGTCACCATCCTCTCAGCACCGCCTCCTCTTTCATTCTAGCACCGCATTAGATCATCTGTCACTACCCTCTTAGCGTCACCTCCTCTTTCATGTTAGAGCTGTGTCAGATCCATCACCGACCTGCCTCCTCTGTGCTTGGTGTAACCGTTATGGGTTGTTGGTTTAACCGAAGTATTCAATCATAGTCAGGATATAAGGTTTATGGTTAGGGTTTAGTCAAGGATGGGTACCTGGTCCTCTTCACTAAGGACAAGATATGTACCTATTTGGTAAACATATGTAGTTTAAGAATTCACAAAGTATATCCTGAGAAGAAGAAGTTCCATGAACTCTCTAGGTGGTGCTCTCAACTCAATGAGCCCCTCTTAGGAAAATTATGAGAGAAGGTTCATAGAACTTATTCTTCTTAGGATATACTACATGAAGTATTAAACTACATAAGTTTACATAATAGATACATATCTTAGGAAAATTATGAGAGAAGGTTCATGATACATCTTTTGCTCAGGATGTACTATGTGAATTCTTAAACTACATAAGCTGTATAAATTCTTATATGTAGAGAATATACTTTTTCATGATAATTACTTCTTTTTTATGATTTAGGGTTGTTTAGGGTTCATAGTTCATGTCTTCTAATGTACCTCCTACATGCATATTTGACATGCATTATAATGTGCCAGACTATGGCTCACCTACCTGTCACACCCTGATTTTCAGAATTTACAAGTTCTTAAATTTTTTCAAGATTATCAAATAGCTTCACCAGTAGAATAGGTTTAAAATCTATTTTCTTAATCAATCAATCAAAATAGGTTATTATTTTGTGTGCATTGCATGCTGAGTTTTGTTAAGAGCTAGGTAAATGCATTAGAGTACTTTTTTTTTCTCTTTAGTATTTTGAGTGAAAAAGATTTTAAAAAGGTTTTTACAAAACTCAGTAGCAAACTAGTTAAGGATCTTAATGGTTGGAATTTAAAATCTTTGAATTCATCATCTATTCAATCAGTGATCATACCTGATCCTTCTTTAGTTCAATTCAAATCTTATCCAAGTCCTTGTTTAAAGCTAATCTCTCCTCTTTCTCAAATTCTACCCAAATCCAAATTCAAATTTCTTATCTACTCCTATTCTTATTCAACCTCATTTTTTGTTTATTTTAAATTCACTCCAAGTTTAATTCAAATTCAAACCCTATTCAAATTTCTCTATAAAAGTTTCTTTTCTAAAACCCTAGATATGCCTAAGGTTCCATTAGACTCAATCCTACTCAAGCCCAAGCCCTTGGCCGGCACATAAGTCATCTAGAAGGTCCAACACAAAGGATCCACAAAATCTGCAAATTTTCGTGGAGTCCTGGACAACCTCATCTTTCCATGAAGTTTCAGAGTTCAAAACGACCTCAAATGCAAATTTTGATAATAGCAAAGTTGTAGGTCTCATCGAGAGTTTCTATTTGAACCTATGGAAGTCCACTTTTGGATAATAGAGCTAGGAGTTATGGCCTCCGAAATCAGTGATGCACAGATAAGTCTGAGTTCAAACAGTTTATCTTGTGGTGAATTTTTGAAAATCAAGATGGTATTTTCAGAAGTTACAATGAATACCAAAGTTGTAGATCTTTTTTAGTAATATAATTTAGAGTACAGAAACATCCAATTTGGACTCCGGACAATGGAGATATCATCCTCGGAATAGAGAGCTTAAAAAAAGAAAATATTAACTGACTCGAACTCAAACCAGATTCGTGTTCAGGTTGGACTTCACCTCAACTAGCCGCCCCTAGCCCTATAAATAAGAGTTGCATGCCCTCTTCTATCCCTATTCCACACCCCCAAACCCTAGACACCACTGCTACCTTGTCAGTGCGCCGTAGCTCGCTGGAGCCACCACCGCCCGTGATGTGCTACCTCGTCGTCTTCTCTGCAAATCCCCCTTCCTCGACCATCGAATAAAGGTGAGGACCCCTTATTATCCTCCCTTAGTACTGTTTTATCACCATACTAAGTCCCTAGCCAAGTCCTAGCACCGGTCAAAGCCCGATCTACGCCGTCATGGTCATCACCGTCGCGGAAAGCTGTGCCATCACCGATTGGCATCGACGTTCCTGGTTGACCAGAGATTAAATCGCCAAACCCTTTCACCAGTGCATGACCCATGATGTTTCCCATGCCCTCACCAACCAGGTCGACCAGTAGAGTAGCCAAACCACCAGAATCAAGGTCGACATGCTCGTTGTCTGGTTTCTGGACACGTTCTGTGCGCAATGGATTTGCATTTGCGTTCCTCATCAATCCAAAAGCCATATGGATGCACCAACCATGTCATAGTGTGTCCCATCAAGTCTTCTACATGACCCTAGGAGTCCATCCCTGTTTGTGTAGCGACATGACCAGAATGCGATTGCCAACCATAGCATGTTGCAACCGTCACCTATCTCATATCCGCTGATCATTTTTCCTCTTAGGGGATGATCTACCAAAACCCATGCAGTAGCATTGTGTTCCCAAGACATGAGCATCTCTGTTAAGACAGTTTCTTAAATTTCATAGCCAATCTTGGGGAACACGAGCATCTTTGTTGCTACATCTGTTCACGGTCACCACCAAACCTAGCAGCAGACATCGCTATTTTACCGCTACCTCGGATGACTACTTCCAAAACCAACCATACCTCTGAGTTAGTCTTTCTGCGTTCTACGCCATGCTTCCCCCGTTTCACTGAAACGCCATCGAAGCCCGACATCGATGTCAGTGGCTACGCACCCCATCGCCATCTCTGACGAAACCCGAACCATCGCCGCTACACAGAGTCACTGGTAGTATCCTTAACCTAGAAGTGCAACCTCTAGCCATTTGATCCATCATGGGTGGTCGAGACTAGATCTCAGCGTATCCCTTCTTAAATCCAATACGGTACTTGCATAGCATGCCAAGTCAGCATCAAATCATTCTCCTTAGCCTAGTCAGCGAAGTCTGGTCTGCCCTGCACATCTTGAATCTTGTGCAATGATGTTGTCAAGTCTGATGCAGTGATTGTGCAATAAAGCCTTTTTCCATAGGAAGATAGTTCCGATAAATCAGCATTTCTATTTAGTTTAATCCATCTCCCGAAAGCTGTTCTCTTTTCATCTTAACTCCAATTTAGGCGATTCTTACGTCTAAATGTTTCTAAAATCATACCTATCTAACCATAATATTTTTAAAGTATTTTAATGATGTTTGGTATGTTGTTCTTAGTGTTTTCCTTTGTGTTGTTTGTTAGTAGTTCTTGTGATTAGTAGATAACGTTTCAGACTAGTTTGAGGGACTTCAAGACCAAACTTTCGATAACACTGAGCAGCATTGGGTAAAAGGCAAGTGTCCTTGAACATTTTGATCCTAGTTTTTGAATGCGTTCTTTTTTCAAACATGCATTCTATTAATTTTGAATCTCATTTACTTACAATACTATGTTCCATATATTCCTTATCACCTAGCTATCAGTAGTGGTTTTTGGGTAGTTTATGCTTAGCTTTGCACAAGGGTATGGATGGGTTATCAGTTAAATATGATTAATGAACTATGCAACTATGAGTTGGGAATTATGGTAACTTGTGTGACAACGTGGAACTTAGGGATGTCGATTATTTTTAAAACGCATAACAATATCAAAACACCAATTCAATAACAAGCCAAAAATCTAACATGCTTAACAAATAAACATGATGATTTTGATGCTAATGACATATTTATGCTTAATGACATGATTATGATTTTGGGATGTGACACTGGGCCTTCTTCACCACACACTGGGCCAAGAGGAGACATGGCTACTGGCATGCTGCTGTAGCTCATGAAGGCACATCGGTGGGTACACTGATGAGGGAGGGTACTCCCACTACCACATAATCATTGAAAGCAGATGAATTCTTAGGACCCACTATCACAGATAATTTCTTAGGACTCGTCACAGACAAAATATCCTTAGACAATTGCTAAGACAAAAGGGTCTGTAACAAGATAAGCATCTAGGTGTGAATGAACTCATGGATGATTTTTATAAACCCGTCTGTTTCTATCACATAGACACAAAAGACTTTTACAAAAATTCATCTGTGATATTATCACAGATGGTTTCTTGTAAGATCCATCTATGTCAATTTGGTAGACACAGACAGATTTTATAAATACCTGTCTGTATTTAAAGATTTTATAAATACCCGTATGTATTTAAAGACCCACAAATGTTTTTAAATTTGACTACCCATCTCCCCTGGCTCTTTTGGCTTCTCACACACATAACACACTCATCTCACCAGGCTCTTTTGGCTTCCCACAAACACAACCCCTCATAACCTTCACTATAAAGCGATGAAGAGTATTCTTATTCCTCACTCGTCATATCCATGTGGACCATTGCAATGAGAAGCGCCATCACTCTCCATCAGCATCGGAGAAGTGAGATCTCTGCAGGGGCCGAACCCCTTTCATTGCACTAAGGTGAGTGTCATATGGTTCCCTTCACAATTTAGTTAGAATTTTTTAGGTTTTCATTGCTTTGATCTGTGCAACTGATGGCACAAACTTGTTTCCGTCATAGATTTGCAATGGCACAATTCATGGCAATCGGGAGGTGGCAGGATGGGGTTGTCCCTATGGTGGCTTCGATGGCGCAGATGCTTGGTGTTGACTTCGGTCCGGTGGACTTCATCTTCTTCACTGCTATGAAGGCCCCCTCCATCAATCCTATGTGTGCCATCAACCGCATTCTCTATTCTGTTCTACATGATGAAAATTTCTCCATTGTGGTTCATCAAAATGGTGATATTTTCATTAACTACAAGACAGACTTGAATGCCTATTTCTTTTTGAACCATGGCTGGTAGTTTGGCAACGATGCAATTTGGTTTTGGCTCTTGTGTGAGATAGTCAAGGTGTAGCTAGATCCGGATGACTGCGAGCTACTAATTGAAGATGATGCTTGGGTTGACATTGTGTTAAAATGCAGGAGGATGAGATGATGTCTATGATCTCATCTTTTTGAAAGACAGTGTTGATCGACCTTAGTTTGTCAATCACTTTTCATCCTTTTGGAAGATGGCATCGCAATGATGTCAATCATTTTATCCTTTTGGAATACGGCGTCGATCGACCAATGATGTACAACTAGCTAGGTTTATGTGTTTTGAACAATATGGGATTTGCATATGTGCGATGTTCTTAACCTGTGTGATATGTAAATGCCTATGTTTAATGTTCTGAACAATATGTGATCGATGTTATGAATAATGTGTGATCGATGTTCTAAATATTATGTCAATGTCTTTAATTTTAGAATCATAAAGTGTGTATCTATGTGACCATTTCCCCTATAAGAAAATTTGCTTCCTAGCTACAAACAATTTTTGAAAAAACTCGTCTATGACAATCAACACAGATGGGTTTAAACAAAACCCGTCTGTGACTCTTAGTACTCACAAACGGGTTTAAAAAAAATCCATCTTTGACTCTTAGTACTCACATATAGGTTTAAACAAACACCATTTGTGACTCTTACTATGCATATATGGTTATCTAGAAAGTCTGTCTATGTGCAAGTGTATTGTAGACGGTTCCGAAATTGCTTGTAACAAGATCGATATCACATACACTTTTGTAGAGACGAAACCTGTAACCATCTATGACAGGGGTTCAAATCCATTTGTAAATACCCATTCTAGGTAGTGTCCACCTAGGGAGTCTACATTGGTGAGGGAGGCTTCTCCATGTATGTCGGTGCTGGTGAGGGAGACTTTGCCACATATGCCGATCAGGGAGGGTTCTTGTAAGCTGGTGAGGGTGAGTACATTGGTTGGTGGGGGTTCTCCTTGTATGCCACCGAGGGTGAGTATGCTAGCCAGTGGGAGTTCGCGTTGTTGGGGAACAGGTTAGCTATGCTAGCCTAAAAATAAAAATTTTCTACCGCATTCACCCAGGAAACCATGTAAGTAGGAGATCATAGATAGTTACCACTTGATGTGTAATGCAGTGGAAGAAGAGTTAGAGTAGACTGATCCAACGTCGTGCGTGTCAAACTACTCGAGCAGCTTCTCGATCAGATCCACGATCAGCCCCGTGCAGGTGGTCATGCTTCTCAACCAACTCTGAGCTGGTGGTCGTGCTTCTCAACCAGTCCCTTGACCAGTTCCTCGAGCAAGTCTGTCGCATCATTGACCAACTTTGAGTGGTCATGTTGTGCTCCATGACTAGACGAGTAGGTATGTCGACCAGCCAGTAGGTCCTCGACCAGCCGAATAGAAGTGTCACAATCTTCATGACGAGGAGATCAATGTCACAATAGCAACATCGCCTCTATGGTATCCACATGTACTGGGCGAAATCACCGAGCGTCAACGTGCTAGCATCACATGCGCGGCTAGGGTTTTGGGAGATCGTGTGGAGGGTTGCAGCTAGGGTTTCAGAGTGGTTCACCTCTCTACGCTAGCTAATGAGCTCCCATATTGGAAGCCCTTTAGTATTCTAACACCTCATGGATCACAATCCAATCAAACCCATATACAAATCCAATTCATATGTTTTTTCAACCTATTGAGTGTGTGACCTGTTTGGTTCATGTACAAATGGCTACGACTCAGAAACCCTTTCTAAACCAAAATCAATAACGGTCCCTAGTAGGACATATTGACTCCCATACACAAAGATCATATCGGCTGAACCTTGATATACACATTCACTGATCCCTTTGCCTCACGATACCAGTCAAGCTCAAGGCGAGATACATGCCACCCTTGTGATAGCTCAACCATTCACTCAATCAAGTAGTGGATTCACCATGATTTACTCTATAATCATATTGGCACGGCCATGCACTTTCTCAATCCAACTCCCTCTAGGGGCCCAGAAATATTCTCCTATTATCAAGGAGGGGCAAATTCCATCTTGATCACTCACACCTCATGATATGTTTCATGACAAACCCAAAAACTACCTTTATGACTACCTAGTTATAGAATAGTGTTTGGCAGCTCCAAAGTATGTCACTACACATTATGAGAATCAATGATGATCTCAGGTCTACGAATCCTGCTGGTACACCGTATGAGATAACAACGGATGTCATATCATAAATAAACAATTTCAGCAGTATCTCAAGGTGGGTCTATCCAACATCATGTTATTTAACATAAATATCCACATTATTGACCTGGTATCTCTATACCTATGATCCGTGCAACGTGATCATCAATCAATACATGTGCTGATCTTATGAACCATCACAGTGATACATGACCAGGGATCAATTTAGAATAACATCATGATACAAACAAAAATTTCCATGAACAATTCACATACTTACCAATCAATGTAAGTGATAGTCATTCCTGGAATAATACATTATTCAAAAGTACATAAACATATATGAGATCATGTGATGAAAAATTGATTTTAATGATGAAATTGGTAGAGCAAAGTGATTTAGCTTAATGATATTAGGATAGTGTTCATGAGTTACTAAGTTGCTGCTTAGATATGCTTATATGTTGGTGTTAAGATAGAGATGATGCAATATACTCATGTGGGTAGTGTTACATGAACTGATCTTGAGTCAAGTTAGGAAGGAGTTGTGCTCTTACTTGTTTGTTGATTTATGTGCATGTGTTTCTCGAAGGTGAACATGGTCTATTATTGATCGATGAACTAAGTTCATGGTGGAATTGAGGTTCAGCAACTAGGTTTAGGAGGAACTAAGGTCGTAGTGATCGAGGATGTCATACGAGACATTCGGGCTTGAGAACAGTGTACGTGAAGATAAGGTTGCATGTGTGCGACTAGGTGCATTTTGGAGAAGGGCAGACATACGTGAGGTCATGAGCAACCAGATTGTGTGTTTGGATGATGGAGTAATTCGAGTATATGGCAAGGTGAGGCTGCTGTCTGACTGGTCAAAGAGTCCAGTCTCACAAGGAATCAAGTGCTTGTCTAAGTTGGACTTGAGCATGAGTTGGATTCAGTTATAGGTGGATGTGTCTTAGTATGGTTTGTGTCCGGGTAGGATACGACTAGGTTGTTTCCAAACTAAGGATGATTTGGAGGGCTATATATTGAGAGGGTCTCGGTCAGGGTAAGGAGTGCCAAGAACGAGATCAGATTTTGATTTTTGATCTAGGGACTAGATCTATCTAGGGTTTGAGATTTCATGTAAATCATTGTTGGATGCTTTGTAGATGCATCTTGTAAACTCATCTATGCAATCAAATCAAATTTCGTAAGTTTATGAGTTGCTAATTCGGAATTTTCTTTCTGTTCTATATTTTTCGTACTTGGTTTTGGTTTTTGATTAATTTCATGTTTCTATCAAGTTGCATCTTGGTTTAATCTATCACAAACCTTTCTAGAATATCTAGTGTTTCATCTGAGAAAATTTCGAGTGGTTTTAGTTTGATCTCTAGTACCGTTTTGGTCAACTCGACTTAGTTTTGATCTACTCAATTCTAGTTGACATAGTCTTCTTAGACTAGGCATAATTCTTGGCATATATCCGATTGACTCGATTCTTCTTGGGTTAGTTTCATATTTGAATCTAGTTTCATCTATCCAAATTTGGGGGCAATCGGACAAGCGGATTTTTCTCCACATTGTTTTTATTAGAGCATGTACAATCTGTTTTGAGTGGAATACTGAGTTTAAATCAATTTTTGACCATGACCCCCTATTTATAGGGTTGTACATAGCTTAGTTTATAAGTTATCACCATGTACAAATATCTAGGACCTGGCCGAATTACATGGCCTTATCCTGGATAACTACTTTTAACTCTACATAGAAGATAAATATCTACCATAGCAACTATTACGGTACAAGCACCCTTGGAGGGTGAGCTGGTCGCCAATTGAGCTAGACGCTGCACTGCTAGGGGTGTCAAGATGACCTCCACTGCACTAGAGTGTCAGGATAAGCACCACTTGCACTGGCATTAATTGCCTGTCACTTCGTGTCAGGTTGGTTGCATGGGGTTTCCTTTCTTCTCTGATATTATCTCCGTGGAGACCTGTTGCATCTTCGAGCTTCGAGAAGGCCACATAGGCACCAGAGGGGTGGTCCCAAAGGGGTCCATGGCCTCCAGAGGCCAGGACTCTTGTTGAGACTTCGGAGACTGAAGGCTCTAGAGGGACCTTTGATAGCGATCCTTAACCATTGTCTACAGGCTGGTCTATTTCCCCCAACAGTTTTCACAATCATTTACCCCCATCTGATTGTATTTTTAGAGTGTAATCGATCTTATAATTGGTATCAAAGCCTTAATTCTTTTCTAATTGATCTTAATTGGTAATTAGAAATATGGCTTTAGATAGGTATTCCATAAAACCTTGTGATTTCGATAGAGTTGATTTTCAGTTCTGGAAGGCAAAGATGGAGGCTTACATTTAGGAACATTGCTTTGCAGTTTGGGAAAAGGTCTACAAGCCATATGTGATTCTGGAGAATAATGAAGTGACATCATAGAACATGCCAGCTGTTGAGGCAAATAGCAAGGCAAGGAACTTGATCATCCAAGTCTTGGGAAGGAGTAACTTCGATCAAGTAATACATCTGAAATCAGTTTACAAGGTATGGAAAGCACTCTATGATTACCATGAAGGTCCAACTACTATTAAAGAGATAAGCCAATATTTATATAAAAAAGAATACATGAAATTTGAGATGAAATCCAGTGAGTCACTAGATGATTTCTTTGCTTAGTTTAATAAAATTCTTAATAATTTGCATGCTGTTAATATTACATATACTAATGCTAAGAATGCACGTCAGTTACTAGGAGCTTTAGATATGTCAGTATGGGAGATGAAAGATACATCTATTAGAGAATCTACTGTCATGAGTACACTTACATTAGATACTCTTTATTCTAATTAAAAACTCATGAACTAGATGTCTATAATGTTAATAAATCAATTGCTTTGGTTTCTCAACCTAGCATGTCTCATATTGAATCTTCCTCATCAATATTTTCATTATCTTCTATATCTTCACTAACTAATGACCAGCTTGAGTTAGTTTCTGAAGAAGATTGAGGACTACTCTCTACTCATTTCTCTAAAACATTGTAGAATGTGCATATGAGAAAGAGAGGTAGGGGAGGCCCTCAAAGATCCTATGAATGTGGTGATCTTAGCTATATTTGTTCCAATTGTCCTAAGCTTGCAGAGAAGGCATCAAAAGAGGAGAAGGAGAAAAAGAAGAGCTTGATCAATGACATGAAGAAGAGCTTTCTCAACCGCAACGTTGTGCATCGAGTTCTTTCGACACTTAAACATGTCAACTTGAGTGACGTTGATTCGGAGAGCAGTGAGGATGACACAACATCCAAGAGCAAGGTTACATGATTTGATTGGGTTGTGTCTCATGGCAAGCAACAAAGAAAGCTCAACCAAGGGTGAACTTGACAATGACGGTAATGAGGTATTACCTACTTATGATGATCTATCTAATGTTGTTGTTCGTCTTTCTACACTCTTAGAGAAATGTAACAAAAAAATTAAGGAACATGATGTTTAATTTGAATCATTGAATTTTGAAATTGCAAGACTTAAGATTTTAATGCCTGATGATGATGCTTGCAAGTCACGTGAATTAATTTATACTGAGCTCACTTCTCTTAGAAATGTTCATGCTTCTACTATTAATAAGGTCAGTTAAGAAATTGAGAATAACGAGAATTTGTTATGTTAAATTGCAGACAAGTTAAAAATACCAGTTGTTCAACGTCTGATTTGCTTGATTTAGGTTCCTGTTCTAACTGCTCAATTCGAGAACTGAAGTTGCATGATGCTAATGCTAGAGTTTCTCAAATAGCTAATGACATGATTACTCACGACGCTCTTTCATGCTCTAATCATCATAAAGAAAAAAAAACCCATGAATGTTGCTTGTAATAAGTACCTAGCTCTTTCTAAACAAGTTGATTGTTTGAAATAAACTTTAGAATATTTTTATAAGGGAAAGAAAAATCTGAACCTAATTTTTTATTCATCTAAGTCAAGCATATGTAAACAAGGTTTAGGTTTTGATCACTATGCACGTTCTAAGACAAATACACCTACTATTGTCAGGGTTCTTGGTAGTGGTAAATTTGAAACACTTGCTGAATCTGAATCTAAGAAGGTTATTTTTTAGTCTGCTGGATTTTTATCTTTTATAATGAATGCAAATGTTGCTTCTTCTCTAAAATCCACAGATCGGGTTAATTACAAGTGCACTCATTGTGGTAGAGATGGACATTTAGTAGATTTTTTCTTTAGACTAGCTAAATAAAAAAGAAAAGAAAAGTTTAAGGCTAGGTCTAATATTCAAAAGGCACGTGTTATCCCTCATGAGGTTGTTGCACCTCATTTTGTGCCTTGGGTGAAACAGTCATCACCTTTTGCTACTAGTGGAACTCGTCATAAGCCTACTCAGGCTTCTCGGGTTAATACTACTCAAGCTGCTAGTTCTTCTCGAGTTGAACCTATTCAAGCTTCTCGAGTTGAGTCTACTTAGGTTACTCATATTTGCCTACTCACATTTCTAGTTGGGTGACTCAGTACTGGATCCCTAAATACCTTATTACTATCCCCAATACTGAGGCCTTGACATCTTTTGTTGCATTGTAGGTTTCTTGAGTGAGGAAGGATAACATTTGGCTAGTCAATTCCGGATGCTCATGCCACATGTCCGGTGATAAGAATTGGTTCTCTTCCCTTGTACGTGCATCTTGTGCTGAAAGTGTTACTTTTGGAGATGTTTCTTCTACATCAGTTATTGTAAAAGGTCCAATGTAGGTAAATGACAAGTTTATGTTCAAGGATATTGCTGTAGTCGAGAACTTGAAATTTAACTTGCTTTTGGCCTCACAAATGATTGATGAAGACCTTGAGGTGTGTTTAAAAAAAATTAATGCAAAGTATCAGATGCTTCAGGTGATCCATTTTTTAGTATCTCACATTTTGGAGGAGTTTTATGGCTAATTTTGATGCATCACCTTCTTCTATGCTTAGATTTCTTGTTGCTAATGTTTTTAGAGATCTATTCTTTTGGCATCGTAGACTTGATCATGTTGGTCTAGATCATCTCACTCGAGTTAGTGGTTTAGATCTTATTCGTGGTTTGCCTAAGTTTAAGGGTGATAGCGGATTAGTATGCTACTCATTCAAGTTTACATCCACCTAGTACCATGGTTATGACAAATGCACTCAGTCAACTTTTGCACCTTGATACTGTTGGTCCTTCTAGAGTATAATCATTTGGAGGTAAATTGTATGTACTTGTTATTATTGATGATTTCTTTAGATACACTTGGGTTTTCTTTATGACATCTAAGGATGAATCTTTTGATCATTTTAGGAATCTATTTCTTAGATTGTCTGTTGATCTTCCTGGTTCACTTAGAGCTATTAGAAGTGATAATGGAACTGAATTTAAAAATTCTTCTTTTGATTACTTTTGTGTCGAGAAAGGTACAGTTGAAAGGAACAATAAACCTCTTATTGAGATGGCTAGGACCATGTTAGATGAATTTTCTACTCATAGAAAATTTTGGGCTAAAGCCATATCTACTGTTTGTCTTGTTTCAAACCATGTTTTCTTGAGATCTAAATTGGGTAAAACTTCATATGAGCTGCGGTTTGAACATAGGCCTAGTGTATCTTATTTTAGAGTTTCTGGCTATAAGTGCTTTGTGCTGAAATCTGAAAATTTGGATAAGTTTGAGTCCAAATCAACTAATGGAGTTTTTCTTGTATATCCTGCTCATAGTCGTGGCTATCATATGCTTCTTTTAACAAAATTGTTGAAACCTGTGAGTTTAATTTCGATGAGGCTAGTCCTGGAACTAGATCAAGTGATGCAGGTACAAGTACACATGTTCAGGGGGATTCCAAGAGAATTTTTGTGGAAGATAAGGAGGATGAGATTTTAATTTCGATGACACAATCAGTTGAAGATCATTTGGTACCTTTGACTACTTAGGCTACAGTTGGACATCCTCAAACTACTACATCATCTATGTGTATTGAAGGAGAAGAAGAAATTGCTTATAGAGTCAATGCTCCTTTGCACATTCAGTAGAGTCATCCATCTGATCAAATGATTGGAGATTTACATGAATGAGTCACACGGTCTAGGTTTATTGATTCTAATTCTCATGCTCATTCAGCTTTTGTTGCTTCTTTTGAACGCAAAGATGTTTCACATGCATTAACTAATGAATCTTAGATCAATATCATGCATGAGGAACTTGAAAATTTTGAAGACAACAAAGTCTTGAAGCTAATCGCACCTGTTCCGGGTCATACCCTTATTGGAACTAGATGGGTTTTCAAAAATAAACAAAGTGAGGAGTGTTGTTGTTAAAAACAAAGCTAGACTTGTAGCTCAGAGTTTTACATAGGTAGAAGGGCTAGATTTTGAGGAAACTTTTTCTCCGGTTGCTAGACTAAAAGCTATTAGTATGTTTTTAGCGTTTGCTGCATCTAAAGGTTTTAGATTATATCAAATGGATGTCAAAAGCGCTTTTCTAAATGGCTACATTAATGAAGAGATTTATGTTAAGCATTCACTTGGTTTTGAAAATCCTAAATATCCAAATCATGTATACAAGTTGTGTAAAGCTTTGTATGGTTTAAAACAAGCCCCTAGTGCATGTAATGATAGGCTTAAAATTTTATTGCTTGAAAATGGTTTTGTAATGGGAAAAGTGGACAATACATTGTTTGTGCTCAAGCATGATAATGATCAACTAATTGTTCAGATTTATGTAGATGATATCATCTTTGGTTATTCTTGTCATGCTTTGGTGTTCCAGTTTTCAGAAAAGATGAGAAGGGAATTTGAGATAAGTATTATGGGTGAACTAACATACTTTTGGGTCTTCAAGTCAAACAAACCAAAGAAGGTACTTTTGTTCATCAAAGTAAGTATACACAAGACCTGCTACGACTTTTTGAGATGAAAATAGCAAGCCGATCATGACACCTATTGGAGCAATAATGATGCTTGATCCTGATGAAGATGGTGAGCCAGTTGATCAAAGAGAATATAGAAGTATGATTGGATCACTTTTCTATCTCACTGCTTTAAGGTCAGACATACAATTTGTTGTATTCTTGTGTGCACAATTTTAATCTTCCCCACGTGCTTCACATTGACAAGCTGTCAAACGGATTCTCAAGTATCTTCATGGCACTTAAAACTTTGGCATATAGCTTTTTGCTTCTTCTTGTATTTGCTTAAGAGATTTTTCTAATGCTGATCTTGGAGGTTGTATAATTGATAGAAAAAGTACATCTAGTACATGCCATTTCTTGGGTAATTCTCTTGTTGCATGGTCATCTAGGAAACAGTCTTCTGTTGCACAATCTACTGCTAAATCTGAATATGTAGTTGTTGTTCACAAACTCTTTGGATAGTTGCTACACTTAAAGATTATAGGGTTAATTTAGGGAGTGTTCCACTTTTCTGTGATAATACTAGTACTATAAGTATTGATAAAAACCTTGTGCGATGTTCTTAGACTAAACACATTGGCATCAGATTTCATTTTCTTTGAGATAATGTGGAAAAAGGGAACATTGAACTTCTCCGTGTGGATATTGAACACCAATTGATAGACATTTTGACAAAATCTTTGGACTCTTCTCATTTTACTCTTCTTCAGGGAGAATTTGGTGTTATTCATTCTATGGGATTTTTTCGAGGGGGAGTTCTTATATCTTGGAGCTTGTTGGAGTTTAAAAATGAGAAAACAATGAAATATGATGAGCACCATATCTAATACATATGCGACTTTTAAAGCCAATGCTTATGCTACATGGGAGTTTTTGCACCTTCATAACTATATATGTAGGATGCAGTTTTGTCATGAATTTCTAAATTGAATGACAACTTGAATTAAATCTTATCATGGTTAAACTCTCTTGATTGCTTTAATCTTTGATAAAAATGCTATATGTGAAACACTTAAAGAAATGAAAATGTGTTGAATAATAGTTGATAGGAAAAAGATCAAGAAAGTACGTACTATCACACTTCTTCTTTACGAGACTACTTATCATTGTATTTTGATATGAACTTGGAAGAAGTTCTTTATGACCGTAACCATTGTCTTAGGCTTCTGATTGTCCCTGACATAGGCTTGGCATGGTTGGATAGAATAAGGCTGATGGTGTATATAATTCCTTGAAAATAATATGGGATGTTCTTGACAACACAATTGGTATCTTGTTACATGTGATTTTAATCAAAACAATGACACACTTTTTGTATCCATGTTTTTATAGCATATAATTTGAGGATTCAAGTAGTTGAGATTGTGAGACTATGCCCTGCAAATAAATCATTAATTATACTTGATAAGTTGTTCTCACACTATATTTTACATGTGTAAACGGGTTGGTGCAGATATTCTTAATAGTGTGGCTTGGTCGAGTATGTGTTATATATGTGGCCGATATACGATGCTCATTATGATATAAACAACAAGATGGTTTCTCTATTTTGAATTTTTGATGAAATCATTGCCAAAGGGGGAGAGAGTTGTTCATTCAGAAGAATTTTTTGTTTTTTCTCAAAGGAGGAGAGATTTTCCATGTTGGAAATTTTCCTTGATTTTTATTTCACTCTACGTTTGATTTTAAAATCAAATCATGTTTGTTAAGAGGTTGATAATGTTCACATGAGGGTTGCTAATGTTTTCATCAAGGGGGAGAGCAAAGTGATTTAGCTTAATGACATTAGGATAATGTTCATGAGTTACTAAGTTGCTGCTTAGATATGCTTATACGCTGGTGTTAGCGTAGAGGTGATACAATATACTCGT
Organism: Phragmites australis; assembly: GCF_958298935.1. NCBI lineage: Eukaryota > Viridiplantae > Streptophyta > Magnoliopsida > Poales > Poaceae > Phragmites > Phragmites australis. The sequence goes on from NC_084934.1 coordinate 8,735,918, forward strand.
GTGAGTAATGTTGCGTGAACTGATCTTAAGTCAAGTCAGAAAGGACTTGTGCTCATACTTGTTTATTGATTCATGTGCAGGTGTTGCTCGAAGGCGAATGTGGTCAATGATGGATCAACAAACTAAGTTTAGGGAGGAACTGAGGTTCAGCGACTAGGTTTAGGAGGAACTGAGGTCATAGTGATCGATGATGTCATGCGGGACGTTCGAGCTTAAGAACAGTGTAAGTGAAGACAAGGTTGCATGTGTGAGACTAGGTGCATTGCGGACAAGGGCAGATGTACGCGAGGTCGTGGACAACTAGATTGTGTGTTCAGGTGATGGAGTTGTTCGAGTATATGGCAAGGTCAGGCTACGGTCTGATTGGTTGAAGAATCCAATCCCATAAGGAATCGAGTGCTAGTCTAAGTTGGACTTGAACACGAGTTGGATTCGGTTTTGGGTAGACGTGTCTTGGTATGGTTTCTTTCCGAGTAGGATACGACTAGGTTGTTTCTAAATCATGGACGGTTTAGAGGGCTATATATTGAGAGGGTCTTGGTCATGGTAAGGAGCACCAAGAATGAAATTAGATTTAGACTTTTGATCTAGGCAGTAGATCTATCTAGGGTTTGAGATTTAATGGAAATCTTTGTTGGATGCTTTGGAGAGACATCTAGTAAACTCATCTATGCAATGAAAATCAAGTTTTGTAAGTTGATGAGTTACTGATTTGGAATTTTCTTTCTATTATATACTCTACGTACTTTGGTTTTGGTTTTCGATTAATTTCGTGTTTCTATCAAGTTTCATCTTGCTTCAATCCATCCAAAACCTTGGTATAATATCTGGTGTTTGATCTAAGAAAATTTTGAGTTGTTTTAGTTTGATCTCGAGTAGCTTTTTGGTCAACTCGACTAGATTTTGATCTACTTGATTTTGGTTGACACAATCTACTTCGACTAAGCATAATTCTTGATCCATATATCCCATTGACTTGATTCTTGTTGGGTTAGTTTCTTATTTGAATCTAGTTTTAGCTGTCCAACATCCAAATTTGAGGGCAATTGTACAGTGGATCATTCTCGATATTATTTTTACTAGAGTATGTACAATCTATTTTAAGTGGAATACCGAGTTTAAATCGGTTTTCGATTTGGGTGAATTAATCCTTGAATTTGGTTTCCTTAATCATTCATCCCCCCTTTGATTGCCTTATTAGAGTGTAATAGATCCTGCAAAATAGACGTAATACAATCATCTTTATGGTTGCCTCTAGGGCATATCATCTTCACGCCTTGCATGCCAGCGAGGGCAAGGACACTAACGATTGAGAGGTCACTGATGTGGTTACATACAGATGGCAAGGAACATATTAATCTAACTCAATATAGACCCATTTAGTAAAATGTAGATAAATGACATGTTTATGTATTCTTGATATGATGTATGCTTAGTGTAGAAATGTTAGTTTAGAAAATTATGCCAATGCTGTAGAATTTAGGTATGTTTAGGAAATGGTTCATATATGCTTGAAGTTGAAATTCAGCAATGTTACTTTTTTTCTTTTGTTTTGTTGTGCCTATTATTTGCTATTGGCCTGTGATAACAAGGCAAATTAAGAAAGACTAGGATGAACTGGCACATTTGTTTTGTGCCACCCATTAAATTTTCCTTGCTTTGATATTTGTTGACCTCAACATGATTGTCACCATTCCATACCTTCTTATTCTTGATGAAAAAAATATAACTATCCAAAATCCTATTATTTTGCAACTCCCTTTTGTATCAACTTTAGCTTACAAGCTATGTAAACCTTGCCAGAAATTAGATTTACTGTCCTTGTTCCATCATAGAATCCTTTTTATTGAATACCTTAGTTCAATAAAAAGTATCCCTCAATGTGCAATGTTCCCATCGCTATTGCCTCTATCAGAGGATGAACCTTCGAGTCAGAAGCAAAAGTGAGGTGGCCGGAGTAACAATAAGAAGCCTGGAGGACATTTCACCATCACAGATGGCAACCATATTGGTGACCTGTGTCTCATATAGCAGCTTGTGACATAATATAAGAGGCAGTGTGGCCTAATTTCAAGGGATAGAGTGTCCATCATCATACTAGATTGGAGGAAGGTGGATCAACTGGATCCTGTTAAGAAAGAGGAAATGTGGCAAGAGATTCTGACAAAATTCTCGCATGGGAATCCCATGACCCAATGCACCGAGATGCTTTGATGATCATGGGAAAGTCATAGGCAAACTACAAATACGAGCTGAACAAGTATTATGTGCAAAGGGGTCTAGAGCCATTTGTGAAACATGGTGATGCGGCCGTATTGAGGTACCACTACCACAGAAATAGTAAAAGTAGACATAGTTACACAGATAATTTCCTCAGACCTATCACTGACAAAATATCTAGAGATGGTTGTTAAGTAGACTTTTCTATAACATGACCGGTTGTCTGGCTGTGCCAGAACTCACACATAGTTTTTATAAATATGTATATTTCTATCATACAGACACAAACGGATTTTAGGAAAACTTGTCTGTGATATTGTCACAGATGGTTTCTTGTAAGAACTATTTATGTCTATATTATAGCCACAGATATATTATTATGATAAACCATCTGTAATTAATGATCCAGTTACTGTTTTAAATTTGAACCCTCTCTCTGCTTCCCACTACCCCTTTTTACAAACCGCTCATCTCCCTCACTAAAGTGACGAAGTTCATCTCTCTCGCTCTCCTTGTTGCCATTCGATCCCCTTCTGTAATGGTTTTTAGGGTTTGATTTTGCGAGGGAGGTTTGAGATCTAGGCAACGAAACCCTTTCCTTGCACTAAGGTGAGTTTCAATTGCATCGCAATTTTGTTAGTGTTTCATCTATGTAATGAGTATTGTTGTTGTTGTTGTTGTTGTTGTTGTGCGTCCCAAATCTACATAGAATATGTCTTTGTTCATTGCTATCAAGTGTTGGGAGGATGGGGCTATTCCTATTCCTGCTCCCATGGTCAGGATGCTTGGTGTTGATTTTGGTCCTGTAGAACATGTGTTCTTCGCTACTATGAAGGGGACCACCATGGACCCAATTTATGTTATGAATCGCATTCTATTGTCTTTTTATCAATGATGGAAATTTCTCTATTGGTGTTCATCACAATAGAGACATTTTTGTGAACTGAAAGACTAATTTGAATCGTCATCTCTTACATAACAAGGGCAAAAAATTTGTAAGCAATGTTGTTTGGTTCTGGTGCATGATTGAGTTAGTCCGGATGGTGCCTTATCATGATGACAGTGAAATGATGTATGAAGACAACACTTTGGCTGAGTGTAGTGAAAAACAGGTGTGCTGTTGAAGTTCAATCCTCGAAGACCAGATATTAGGAATTCATGTTGTGTATAGGTTACGTTATGAATAATGTTCTTCTGATGTTATTTGTATGTTTAATTATGTTGTGAACCATGTTCTGAACAATGTGTTCTTATGTGTTAATTAATTTAAATTTAACACCTATGATGTATATGCCTATGTAATATATATGCATATCGTGTTCTTGTGTGAATTTGCATGTGATGCTTATTGTTGGGGGTCGTTATCAAGGACCCCCGATAGCCCCTTGGGTTAATTAGCTCAGCCTCCCAAAGGCTCGGCCTCTCAAAACTTCCACTTTCCGAAGCCCCAGCCTTCCCGGGCCCTACATCCCAAAGGCTTGGCCTCTCGAAGCCTCTGCTTTTTGAAGCCCCGGCCTTCTAGAGCCCTGCGTCCCAAAGGCTCAACCTCTTGATGCCTCCGCCTTCCGAAGCCCCGGCCTTCCGGAGCTCAGCCTCCCGAAGCCCCGACCTTCTGAATTCCTTCCTCCCGGAGGCTCAGCCTTCCAAAGGTTCAGCCTCTCGCTGCCTGGACCAGCTTCTTGGAGGTTACTGGGTCAGTCATCATGCCTCAGGAAAAATCTGTCAAAAGGGAATAACCGGTCGTACTTTGCCTACGAGGAGGTGACCGGCATTAAATACCTAGGCTAGTGGACGCCACTCTAACACCCCGGCATGATGGTGCCTGCTCTGACACCCCTGATAGTGCGGTGCGAGGCCGCAGTTGGCGACCGGATCGCCCCCTTCAGGGGGAAAGGTCCACGATAATTACCATGATGGATATTTATCTCCCCGATAAGGTAAAATATAGTTATCCAAGATAAGGCCCAATAATTTAGTTAGACCCTTGATATTTGTACATTATGGTAACTTGTACGCTCTATAAATAGGAGGCCACAGACACAGCGGGAAAGAAAAAATAAGACAGTGAATGTTGTGATACTCCTTCCAGAGTGATACATTTTTCTATCATCAATATATTCATGGTGTTAATTCCTCTCAAACTTCGTCTCCAAGCTTGAGTCTCCTCCTTAGAATAAACTGTCATCGTACTTACTGGAGCAAGACAAACTCTTGCACCAACATCGCACCATTCGTGGGGACTCGAACACAGAAGTGCTAAGAGAGGTATGATGCCACCCAAGAAAAAGACCACAAGGCCGCATCGGTAGCGGCCGAACCCCCAGTCTCGCTTGCGCGGTAGTCTAGCCGGCTATACGCAGCCGACACCAACAATGGCCCCCCAGCCGGGGGGAACGGGAACCTTACAGCCACTACCGACCCAACCATAACTACAGCTGCGGGTGACAACAAAGTGTTCTGTACCCTGGAGAACCAACAGCAGCAAGGCGAGGCCCCTGCTGCAACCCTAGGGGCTGTAGCTAGTGCTGCCGTCGGAAACACCGCTTCTCCTGAGCAGTAATCATGCTTGGTGGCGCTCCTCGCATAGATGGAGGAGCTACAGACGGCCCTACGGGTCGAGCAGGAAGCTGCCCCACACCTTCGCCATCGCGCCCGGGACGGCTGGCGCATTTTCGACCCAAGCTCCATGAACAGATGAGCCCCTCGGCGCAAGGACACGGCCCGTTCGGTCCCCAGAGCCCCGGGGCCGGTGTTGTGATGACCACCTGCAGGACCATGACTCTCCTCTACAGGCCGACTTGCAGGCCATTCCGTTCCCAGAGGGTTTCTGGACCCTAAAGTTTCCCAAGTTTAAAGCAATTTGAACCCCGATGAGTTTGCCAGATCCTACGCCCTAGCCATAGAGGCTAGCAGGGGCGGACCAGCTACCATGGCTAAATGCTTCCCCCTCGCCCTAGAAGGGGTGGCCATACGCTGCTTTTGGGCACTGGACACCAGCACCATTCACGCCTGGTCCCAACTCCAAGACATCTTCTGTAGCAATTTCCAGGGCACCTTCATCGAACCAGTAACCTCCGGTAGCCTATTCACTATCAGGTAGGGGCCAGACGAAACCCTCCAGGACTACTTTTGAAGGTTCTCCCAGACCAAAGCCCAGATTAGGGGCATATCGAACTCTTCAATCATCGACGCCGCAACCCAGGGCCTGGCCAAAGGCCCCCTATATGATCAGCTAAACCGACGCCCAATATGCATGGTAGAAGTCCTCATGAGAATGTTTGAGGAATATACGCGGGCGAAGGAGGAAAAACTCCACCGAAGGTGCTCACAAGATGGTGAGGCTTCCCATGCCAACTCTGAGACACCACACTCATAGGTTAGATCGTCACATGCTCCTGCTCCCCCGGCAAAAAGGAGCTTCGAGGAGGTCCTTACCTCCGGGTCCCAAAGGGGGCGGCAACGACAACGCCAAAATGTCAACAATATCAGCCCAAGCCACAGGGCTCCAAACCAAAGCCACCCCAGGGGACGTAGCCAAGGATGCTCCGGAGGCCTCCCAGAGCAAAGCCACGCCCCAAACCAGCGTTCTGAGGAAGAGTCCTGGTGCACTCTACACGGCACAAGACGAGGGCATAATACCGATAACTGTCGAACCCTTGCCACATTCTGAGAGGAGTATCTTGGGAGGCAGGCGGCCTTCGCCTCAAATGGTGGGGCCCCAAAGGGGCTGTCCAAAGATCACAAGCCATTGGCCAACCGACGAGTCGACCACCTGGCCTTGCAGAATCCTCCGCAGCTGGCCCTACCTTCACCACCCCAGTCATCCCTAGAGTGGTACATTGACAAAGGAGCGTGTGGCAAACAGATCATCCTTACCATTACTGGCAGAGGGAGCTCCAGTGGCACTTTGAAACGACAGCGGCGAGACTACGCACACGGGGTACACCACATTAGAGCAACTAGCATCTATCGACAGGCCCCTGACTTGGTCGACGCCCCCGTAACATTCATTTTCGATGACTTCTAAGGGGTAAAATTTCCCCACTCGGATGCCCTGGTCATCTAACCAATATCGCCAAAGTCGCGGTCCGAAGATTACTGGTCGACGAAGGTAGCTTGGTGGACCTCCTATTTTTGCATGCCTTCGAATAGCTCTGAATCTAGCGAAGCCAGCTCTCACTGAGCAACAGACCGCTAAAGGGATTCAATTGGGCCCCCTCAATGCCCTAGGACAGATAGAACTCTTGGTCATCTTCGGCGAGGGCTCTTTATCACGATACAAGGTTATCACCTTCGACATCGTGGATGTATCGTACGCCTATAATGCCATCCTGGGACGGGGAACCTTGAACAGATTTGGACCTGTACCCCATCACAATTACCTCTGCCTAAAAATACCCGGACCCCAGTGGATAATAACCATCCACGGTGACCAAGACCTGGCAAGACGCATCGAGGATGGGCACCCTGCTCCGCTCCCCAGTCGCCATATCCACACTATGACATAGGAGGACTCGAAGGACCTTCGTCGGTGCATCTCGGGCACCGCTGCCCTCCGAGACCACAACCAAAGGGGGACATAAAGATGGTCCCCATACACCAAGACCAACCCGACCGGACCTTCCGAATAGGGGCAACCCTCACCTCCGGGCAAGAAGCCTAACATCTGGCCGTCTTACAGATTAACCTCGAAATCTTGGCATGGTCCCCGTAGGACCTCACAGGAGTCGATCACAGCATCATCGAGCACTCGCTCCAGGTCAACTCGAAGGGAAGGCTCGTACACCAGGGGCTTTGCAAGCTCTCTCCGGAGCGGGCATACCCGCTGGCCTGTGGGGGAGATGAGGACTGCTCCAGCTCTGGCGCCCATGGAGCAGTATGCTCCGTCAGTGTAGATGGTCTAGATGTCTTGGGTGGGTGTCGCAGTGGGTTTGGTGGGTGCTGGGGTCCATTCAGTGATGAAGTCTGCCAAGATTTGGGATTTGATGACAGTGCGGGCTACAAACTTTACCACGAAGGGGGCTAACTCTATCGCCCACTTACCGATGCGTCTTGTCACCTCCCGGTTGCGAAACATGTCACCAAGCGGGTACGACGTTGGGATAGTGATGTTGTGAAAGGTGGGGAGGGGCCATTTCGCTTGGGAGGGGCATCGCGAGTGTTTTGAGGTGGGAAAGGTGTGCCTTTAGGGCCTCGAATGCCACCTGGCAGTCCAGTGTCCAGCTAAATGGCTCAGAGCCACTTAGTGTTTTAAAGAAAGGGAGGTTGTGCTCAACGGATTTTGCGAGGAACTAACTGAGGGCCGTGAAATAGCCAGCCAGACGTTGTACTTCTTTCAAATTGGCAGGAGGTGACATTTCTATGATAGCACGAACCTTGCCCGGATTGGCCTCGATGGCTCTTCAGGAGACAAGATCTCCTAGCATTTTTCCACCCCTAACACCAAATACGCATTTTTTTGGGTTCAGCCGTACGCCAGCGGCTTGGAGGCTGTTGAATGTTTCTTGTAGGTTGGCAACATGGGTGGCTTCTAGTTGGCTTTTTACCACGATATCATCCACGCAGGCCTCGACGTTGCGGCCCAACTGCTATTGCAGCACCTTGTGTACTAGGCGGGATAAGGTGGCCTCGGTGTTTTGAAGACTGAAGGGCATCCGGACATAGCAGTATACTCCAAAGGGGGTAATAAAGCTAGTCTTGTTGTCATCCTCCATTGCCATCCACACTCGGTGGTACCCGGAGTAGGCGTCGAGGAAGCTTAGCATTTCGCAGCCGGCTGTGGAATCCACCAGCTGGTTGAATGTGCATGGAAGGTTTGGGGGGAGGCGGCGCAGCATGCGGTGTATCTGCTGAACCACCTGCTGATGAAGGCGTTGGACGAATGCACCCCGTTCGAGTCTTGGAACGGAAGGAAGCCAAATTTGGTGCACCTTCATGTATTCGGCTGCACTGCACACACGAAGGTGGCAATGCCACTTTTGAAGAAGATTGACAACCAAAACCAGCCGATGGTCGTATGTTGGCGTCGAGGATGGTTGCAAGGAACATTGTCTCTTTGATCCAAGGCGCGGAGAAATTCATGTAAGTCGTGATGTTAAATTCAATGAAAGCATGGAGTGGAGCTACTGTAAAAGAGCAGGTTGCGGAGAGCCGTCTGATTTTGATGTTGAGGTGGTGATTAGCATTGAGCCGATGGTGGGCATTTCTGTCCCACTCACGGGTGGTTCGGCAGGTCTGCCAACGCCGTGGCACATGATGATCAAGCTCCTTCATCGACTCCGCTGGTCAGCGAGCTGATGCCGGAAGGGCCAATAACCAGGAGACGCATTACGGCTCGTACGACAGCTAACTCTCCAACAACCCCCACCAATCAAATGGTGTTGCCAGCACCTGAATTGTTGGTGGATGATTAGGCCCCACCGCTATCAAGCGGGAGCGGCAGCACTGATGAGGGCCCTATTTGATATAGACACATTGACGACATCATGAGAGATGCTCCAAGGGTGGATCTCAATGAATACTTGGAAGTAGAGGTCATGCTTGTGGAGACGCAGGAGCCGTCTTGCTACCTTGAGGCTGCTGGATAGCAAGTCTGGGAGGACGCTATGGCCAAGGAGATCGAATCCATAGAGAAGAATAACACATGGACTCTCATAACATTGCCAGCTGGTTACAAGCCAATCGGGCTCAAATGGGTTTACAAACTCAAAAAGAATGCTTTTAGGAGGGACCTCGTGAAAGGATCGAATAGCCCAAGAGGGGGGGGGGTGAATTGGGATATTAATTTTTTTTAATTAACTACTGCTTGACCAAATAAAACTTATAAGAAACGCAAGTAAGGAATTTTAACTAGCACAAGATAGCTAACCACGCAAGAATTAACTAAGAAAGACAATTCCTAAGAAGAACTTGCAATAATAACAAAGCTCAAAATAAGATGCAAGAAAGTAAAGAGTCGGAGAAGACAACACCGATTTTTTCCAGAGGTTTCGAGAAGTTGGCACTTCCCCCTAGTCCTCGTTGGAGCATCCACCAAGGATGTCGCTCCCCCTTGAGTCACCAAGGCTCAAGTGCTCCCTCTTGATTACCCTTTCTCCATCTCCGGATTGGCGGGTATCAAACCAAGTACATCCTCTTTTTCGGGGCTCCCACAATTGCTCCAAGAGCTCACCGAGAAATCCTCCGATCACCAAGACCGTCTAGGTGTTGCCAACCACCAAGAGTAACAAGCCTCAAGCTTCACTTGACAAAGACCAAGCCTAGACAACAGCTAGATGCACACTTGTTACTCTCCAAGCACTCAAAGAAGTCCTTAATCCTCAACTAAGAACTTAAAATGGACACAAGTGCTCCCTCTCTTGCCTCTAAATGACACACCAAGTGTATGAGCTGCTACAGGGTTGCAAGAGCAACTGTAGAAACCAACTGAGTGGGTATTTATAGCCTAGAGATCAAAAATTAGCCGTTGGCTAACCACTCTCATTTTACTGTAATCACCGGATAATCCGCTGGCTGTATCCTTAAGATCACCGGATAGTCCGGTGGGTTCAAACCCAGAGCCAGCTGTCACTAGCCGTTGCACGGCAACATTTGTCCGGTGATAAACTCCGGTGAACAACAGTCAACACCGGATAATCCGGTGCGTACAACTCACCCGACCCTTCGAATTTCAGAACCTTCTGCAAGAAATACTCCGGTGATATTTTTGCTACCACCGGATAATCCAGTGAGTTCAATTTGTCTGAGTTTCTTCACAACATTTCTCCGGTGGTCTGCCAGCTAAGTCACCGGATAATCCTGTGAACGTAATTTTCCACTGTGGCCCGAAGCAATGCTCTCTGCAAGAAATAGTCCGGTGTTCATATTATGCATTCACCGGATAATCCGGTGGGTACAAAATTGTTTTTCTCCGAAAATTTTCTCTGCTGGAAAAGCTCCGGTGGTCACCGGACTTTCAGCACCGGATATTCCGGTGTAACACTTCTGAAATTTTTCATATAATTCGGATGCCTCAATTAGTGTTTATCCGGTGAGTATTAGACATCCATCAGAGGATAATCCGGTGAATAAATGTTTTGTGAACTTGTCCAATTCAACTCTCTTTGAGCTCTAATTCCTTGATAGCTTCACCATGGACTTGTATGCTCTACCTAGTGCTAGAATTTAACAAGTGTGCATCATCTACGTCTAGACTCACTAAGTCAAGCTACTACTTTTAGCCCCCCTTTATAGTACGGTCAAAAGACAAAAAGAAAAAAGGAGACCTATACTACTCTAAGTATCCTTCATCTCCTTTGTGATACTTAGAACTAGAAGATCCTTAGTCTTAAAGCATATGTCCTTTGATTGTCCATATAAGCACTTTTAGGGACCAAGATTAACCAAATGTCATTGTATACTGAATTTTTGATTCCCTTCAAAACAAATTGTTAGTCACAGTAATATGGTTGTCATTAATCACCGAAACACTTACCACTTACCTAGGGGCCTAGATGCTACAATCTCCCCCTTTTTGGTGATTGATGACAACACAAATAACAATAGAGATATGAATTTGAAGAGTAACCTATCATACTAGGCAAAAGAATGTATAAAGCAATAAAAGCGAGATAAAGCCTAGCGCTACAAAACTATCATGCTAGAATAGGTAGGAATTATGCGAGCATGAAAATAAACACAATGTGATGACAGGCGAAACACATCCATATACAGAGCCAGATAGCCTGTCATAACATCAAAATCAATCCATAAGATCCAACATTTCAAAACTAGCTACCCAAAAATCTAACCTCCCCCTGAATCAAAATCTCACTAGACTCACCAGATACTTTCTCTACCAACTCCCCCTATTACTAGACTCTCCCCCTTTGGCATCTAAGCACCAAAAAGAGAAAAACTAGGACATGACTAAGCAGCCGGAGCTGGAGAAGATGGAGGACCCAATGGTGTCGAAGAAGGTGCCACGACTGTAACACCCTGATTTTCAGATTTCTCAAATTTCTAAAATTTTCCAAGAGTATTGAATAGCTTCACTAGTAGTATAGGTTTAAAACCTATTTTCTTAATCAATCAATCAACATAGGTTATTATTTTCTGTGCATTGCATGCTGAGTTTTGTTAGGAGCCAGGTAAATGCATTAGAGTTCCTTTTATTTCTCTTTGGTGTTTTGAGTGAAAAAGATTTTGAAAAGGTTTTTACAAAACTCAGTAGTGAATAAGTTAAGGATCTTAATGGTTGGAAATCAAAATCTTTGAATTCATCATCTATTCAATCCTTGATCATACCTGATCCTTCTCTAGTTAAATTCAAATCTTATTCAAATCCTTGTTTAAATCCAATCTTTCCTCTTTCTCAAATTCTACCCAAATCTAAAATTCAAATTCCTTACCTACTCTTATTCTTGATCAACCTCATTTTTCGTTTCTCTCAAATTCACTCCAAACTCAATTCAAATTCAAATTCTATTCAAATTTCTTTACAAAAGTTTCTTTTCTAAACCCTATATATACCTAAAGTGTCTTTGGGCTCAATCTTGCTCAAGTCCAAACCCTTAGCCAAGTCTTCTAGATGGCCCAACAAAGGATCCACGAAATCAGTAAATTTTCGCGGAGTCCTGGACAGCCTCATCTTCGCATGACGTTTTGGAGTTCAAAACGGCTTCAAATGCAAATCTTGACAATACCAAAGTTGTAGGTCTCGTCGAGAGCTTCGATTTGAACCTATGGAAGTCATCTTTTGGATAATGGAGCTGGGAGTTATGGCCCCCGAAATCAGTGCTGCGCAGAGAAGTCCGAGTTGAGACAGTTTATTTTGTGACGCATTTTTGGAACTCAAGATGACGTTTTCTGAAGTTCCAATGACTACCAAAGTTGTAGATCTTTTCGAGTACTACAATTTAGAATCAAGAAACGTCCAATTTGGAGTCCGGACGACAGAGATATCATCCTCGCAATACAGAGCTGCGAAAAAGGAAATCGTAACTGACTCGGACTCGAATCCAACTCGTGTTCGGTTTGGACTCTACCTCATCCAGCCGTCCCTAGCCCTATATATATGAGTTGCACGCCCTCTCCTACCTCTATTTCACGTCCCCAAGCCCTAGAAGTCGCTGCTGCTCTGTTCGTGAGTCGCCGGAGCGCCGCCGTTCGCCGGAGTCGTCGCCGCCGCCGCCCGTGATGCGCTACGTCGTCTTCTCCGCGAATCCTTCTTCCTCGACCACCAAAGCAACGTGAGGACCTCTTCTTCTCCTCCCTTACTACTGTTTTAGCATCATACTAAGTCCCTAGCCAAGCCCTAGCCCCGGCCAAAGCCCGATCTATGCCGTCATGGTCGTCACCGTCGCGGACAGCTGCGAGACAGCAGCGCTGTAGCTGATTGGCATCGATGTTCCCGGCCAACTAGTGCACCGTTTGCCATGCCCTTTTACCAGCACATGTCCCATGATGTTCCCTACACCCTCACCAACCGGTTTGGCCAGTGGATTAGCCAAACTATCGAAATCAAGATCGACATACCCGCTGTCCGGTTTCTGGACGTGTTCAGCACGCGCACCGGTTTTGCATTCGCGTCCCCTGTCAATCCGAAAGCCGTATGGATGCACCAACTGCGTCACGGCGTGTCCCATGGAGTCTTCTACGTTACCCTAGGAGTCCATCCCCGTTTGTGCAACGACACGACCAGGACGCCATTGCCAACCACAGCATGTCGCAGCCATCACCCGTTTCATCTATGCTGATCGTTCTTCCTCTCAGTGGATGATCTACCCAAAACTATGCCATAGCATTGTGTTCCCGGGTTATATGAACATCCTTGTTCAAACGGTTTCTCAAAATTCATAGCCAATCTCCTGGAACGCGAGCGTCTTCGTTCCTGCATTTTTTCGCGGTCACCACCAAACCTAGAAGCAGTCATCGCTGTTTTGCCGCTACCTCGAATGACCCCTTCCAAACCCAACCATACCACTGAGTTAGTCTTTCCGCGTTCTACGCCATGCTCCCCTCGTTTTACTGAAACACCACTGAAGCCGACATTGATGTCTGTGACCACATGCCCGATCGCCATCTTCGACGAAACCCGAACCACCATCGCTACATATAGTCACCAGTAGTATCCTTAACCTAGAAGTGAAAACTTTAGCCTTTTTGATCCAACATAGGTGATCGATACTAGACCCTAGTGTATCCCTTCTTTAATCCAAGATAGTACTTGCATAGCATGCCAAGTTAGAGTCATATCATTCTCCTTAGCCTAGTCAGTGAAGTCTAGTCTACCATAAACTTCTTGAATCTTGTGCAATAACGTTGTCAAGCCTAGCGCAATGATTGCACAATAAACTCTTTTCCCATAGGAAGATAACTCCAGTAAATTAGTCTTTCTTTTCAGTCTAATCCATGTCCCAAAAGCTGTTCTCTTTTTATCTTAACTCCGATTTAGGCGATCCTTGCGTCTAAATGTTTCTAAAATCATCCCTATCCAACCATAGTATTTTTAAAGTGTTTTGATGATGTTTGGTATGTTGTTCTTAGTGTTTTCCTTTGTGTTGTTTGTCGGTAGTTCTCGCGATTAGTCGATAACGTTCCGAAGCAGTTCGAGGGACTTCAAGACCAAGATTTCGACAACACTGAGCAGCATTGGGAAAAAGGCAAGTGTCCTTGATCATATTGAACCTATGTTTTTAAATGTTTTGTTTTACAAAATTGCATGCAGTGTCAATATGATGGGTAGTCACCTATGTTAGGGTTTTTCCCTAGATATTCCCTTATTATCCCTTGGAACCTAGATGGTTTATGGTTAGTAGCCTTTTATGAGTAGATTGCTTAGCCATGCTTTTGGGATGTTGAGAAGTGTCATAATCTTGATTAATGAATATATGCAACAATGGTCGTTAATGTGTTAATGGTCTAGCAACATGGAACATTAGGCCTTGAGCAAAGTGGTTTTGATGGTTGTCATGGTTATGACATTGGTTTAGTGTTTGCTCAAGTAACCTAAGTAAGGACCGGTTCGTGGAGCGACAACCCAAGAAGTAACGTACCAACCACGAGGCTGATATGGGTAAAGTGTGACATACTGATTAGAGTCTGTCCAGTGTGCGTTGGGTCAGCACAAAAGGGGGCTTCTGGGTAGGAGCTGTTGCTTGCGTAAAGCCTGGCGGTGAAACCTAGTGGGCAGACATGCACTGGATTAGTCTCTGGTTAGTGGAAAGTGTCATACAGTGATTCTTGGCGGCACACCACTGGCGTGTGTTAAGTGTTTCGCAAACACGGCAACATGGAATTCACTGACTCGTGGGTAAAGTTGGACAACCTCTGCAGAGTGTAAAACTGTTATAACAGCCGTGCTCACGGATATGAGAGACTTGGATCATCACATGATTAGTGGGTTGTGGTTATGGATTTGGTTGTGGTTATGGTTCTGGTACAGGGAGTACTAGATGGTTATGGTTATGTTTCTGGTACAGGGAGTACTAGATAGTTGTGGTTATGATTCTGGTACAGGGAGTACTAGATGATTTTGGTTATAGTACAGGGAGTACTAGAAGGTTATGGTGTGCAAGGTGGGGGAGCCTTGTATGCTGCGGCTGAACTGTATGGGTTACATTCACTTAATAATTGCTTAATGCTTTTGAGTCCAAATAAGTTTTCATTACTCGCATTTACGCAAAAATACCATTTGTTAGCCTATTCTTGATATAAGCCTGCATATCATTACTTTCCCCCACTTGCTGAGTACTCTATGTGCTCACACTTGCTATTTTCCCTATACCATGCGATATGTATGCTGCTGCTCAGTGAGTGAAGATGTTGAAGACTATCAAGACGAGGTTGTGACGTTCTAGGCGCGTGTCTCCCGGTCAGTTGCCTGCGGTGTTGTTGGGCACCAGTGCTTCTGTTCCGCTGCAGATATCTTGATAGAAGATAATATATGTCAATTGCTGTAAGAGTTTAACGTTTATTTAATAAAAGTATTGCTTTTGTTACTTCACCTATGACGTCCTTATGTGTGTTGAACATCCTGGGCACACATAAGCCGCATCTGGTTTTGTCCGTAAAAACCGGGTGTGACAACGACGAACTGAGAACCATCGGCCTCGGAGTCAGAGCTGGACGAACTGTGACCCGCAGCTGCTGTCGCCTCAACGATCTGATCCTGCACGGACTGAAGAGCAGCATCTGGAGCGTCAAGTGCTGGCTCAGCGACTGAAGAAGGCACAACTGACAGCTGAGGGACATGAGGAGAGATGACTGGCTGCTGCTGCTCGGGGACTGTCGGCTGTGGAGTGTCCTCGAAACTCAGAGGGCCAGTGGGTATAGGAGAAGTCAACGATGGTAACACTGGCCTCTGAGACATCCCAGCAGGCAGAGAGTACACTCCGGAGGCCAAGAGAGCTGACAGAGGGAAATCGGACCCTGGAGTACGCAAGAGTGCACTGACACTTCCTGGGAGATGACTCGGGGCAGGAGCTGAAGCAGGTGCTGGAGCTGGCAACTGAAGGCCCTGTGCCTGGAAAAGAACGGAGAACAATCTGGCGTTGTTCTCACGGTCTGCCTGAAGTGCTGCAAACATGGCCTGCTGCTGCTGCTGTAGTGACTGCATCAGTGCAAACTGCTGCTCCTCTCGGCGGCGAGCATCCTCTGCCTGAGCTGCCTGCTGCTGCTGCATCTGCCGAAGGATAAGAGTGATCTCCGAAGGCACTGCAGCAGAGGGCTCGGTGGTAGCTGTCTCAGTATCTGAGGAAGGAACTGATGTCTGAGGCGCACCCTGAGTAGAACCACCAGCCTCAGCATCATGACGTCTCGGGAGTGGTGGAATGAACTCGATATCCTCCGAGTCACTATCGTCGTCATCCAAGTCTATGAAGGCATGAGGTAGCTCTGCCTCGGCCTCTGCAAGGGCCTGGTCCTCAGCGGCAACTCTGTCTCGCTCCTCTGCTGGGATTTGCCGCTGAGCCTGCGCCATAGCACGCTGTCCGCGACGTCTGTCCGTCGGAGCGCTAGGAATATAGTCCGGGAATCGCTTCAGGGATTGCTGGTAGACGCCAAGATGCTCTGGATAATGAATCGAGCGAGCCAACAAATATGAGATGAAATGCGCGAATGGCTGCTGTCTGCCCAGACCCTCTGCTATGTTATCCTCAATCTCACACAAGATGAGATCTAAAATGTCGAACTGCTGATGAGTGAGGATAGATAAGAGCAACCACTGCTGGATACTGGTAATAGCCTCTGCGTTCCCGATCCTAGGCAACAGGCTGCGTCTGAGTGCAAAGTGAACTGCCCTTGCCTCTGGAGTCAGCATCTCTGGCAGTCTCAGTGAACCTGGAGGAAAAGGCGACCTGAACAACAGACGGATCTCGTCATCC